>NW_026867447.1:0-607503 GCF_020745735.1 Hemiscyllium ocellatum | reverse complement strand
CCCAGTACCTTAACCATCATGCTGAAGCACAAAACAACTTAATATGCAATCCTACAGAAATAATCCCCGCGCTCAGCGCATCGCCACGTATACTTCAGTTACTCAAAGTCTCTTAGTCTGAGTTTCAGTGGACCTTGTGTTGATTCGTTTCGGCTGTCCAGACTTCTTCCTCAACTGGAGATTCCACTGGCCCTTTGATCCGAGTGTAGTGAGTCCAGCCTTTCTCCACCGTCCTTATTGCCATTTCAGTCGTTAAAAGAGCCTGGTACGGCCCTTCCCAGTCCGGCTGCAATTTAGTCTCTGTCCATGATTTTACCAAGACCCAATCTCCCGGCTGGATGGGATGAATGGTGAATTCTAGGGTGGAGTTTGTGCCAATAAACCCTGTTTCCCCTGAGGAAAGACAAAGTGGAGGACAAGCCCAGTATATACTTCAGGAACAAATCTTTAGTTTCGGGAATTGGCAATTCTCCATTCGTTCCCAGATAAGGTAATCCAAATAAGATTTCATAGGGGGATAGTCCCAAATCTTTCCTTGGGGCTGTTCGTACTCGCAAAAGAGCTATAGGTAAACATTTGGTCCAAGGGAGTCTGGTTTTTATTATCAATTTAGAGAGCTGTCGTTTGAGTGTTTCCAATATTGTTTTAGACACCCCACTCGCAGCGGCAGTAGCTAGCGGGGTATGCCTCAACCCAACCGGATAAATGATCTACTCTGACCAACATATATTTTAGTCTCCCTACCCTGGGTAACTCAGTATAATCTACTTGTATACTCTGGAAGGGTCTCAATCCTGGGCCTCTTCCTCCCGGGGTCTGTTTTCTCAAGACTTTTTTTATTTACCTTTCTGTAGATTATCACTTGTTTATTCCTTTACATCCATATTCCCTAAGAACTAAATCACACATTGCTTGTACTCCCCAATGACTGCCTTGGTGTAGGACAGCCATAATCTCTCGCATCATCATTTTGTTCAACATTTGTCCAAATAAATTCAGGGATTCTGTAAACCCCTGGGGAGCACAGTCCACCAGTATTGCTGTGTCCGTCCTGTCTTGGGGTCTTCCCATTCAAAGGTGAACAAATTCCTACTTTCCTCCACCAAGGGACAAGCCCAAAAGGCATCCTTTAAATCTGTCACACTAAACCATTTGTGGTCATGAGGGATCTTACTCAGTCTATAATCAGTCCCTCAATTACTGGCTGCAGTCCTCGTTTACCCTCTATGGAAATGGGATATTGTCGCTCACAGACAATGTCCCCTTTCCTTTCTAAATTTACTTCAAGGGGAGGGATCTGTAGTTCTCCACGATTCCCTTCCCTAGCTCATACAATAGGGTCTATCTCTCTCTCCATATCCTCTGTCAACATTGTCATTTATACAACTAATTCTTTTCCTGAATTCCAATCTCCAGTCCTAAGAGGATAATTAAATCTCTCCCTAATAAGTTACTTCCTATATCGGGGATATACAACAATTCCCCTGTGACCCTGTCCTTAGGACCTTCTATCATCATAGGTTCAAATACTGGACAGTAAATCCCTCATCTTTCACCCCAGAAACAGTAATTGATCGTGTCGACATTTCTACTTTCTCCGGTTTAAAATTCAGCGATGACCGTGCTGCCCCCGTATCTACTAGGAAGACTACCTCTTCCCTACAGGGTCCATCTTCAAGTTTATCAAGGGTTCCTGGTGGGTCCCCGAGGGCAGGAACCCTTGACACCCCTATTCATTATCAAAATTCATAAGCGGAATGGCCCTTGCTTCCCTTTGTAGATCAGGACACTCCCGCCTAAAATGTCCTATCTTTCCACAATAATAGCATCCTGCCTGTGGAGACCCCCATCTCTGCCCCTGTCACTCGAACCCTCTATCAAATGCTCCCCCTTGTCCTCTCCCTCTCCCCTTTCCTCTCTGCCCTACGTGCTGTCACCCGCTGCTCCGGTTGCTCACTATTGGTTCCATTCTTCTCTTAATTACCTCATCAACCGCAGCTACCATCATTTTCGCCGTCTGTTTCTGTCTTTCGTCCTCTCTCTTTACAAACACTTTCTGTGCCTCTCTAACAATTCATCTAATGGTTTTTCACTCCACCCTTCTATCTTCTGTATCTTTCTTTGTCTGTCTGGCCATGCCTTTGTTACAAAATGTACTTTCAAAACACCCTGTGCCATTGGTCCTCACGGTTCATTCCAGAATATTTCCACATTGAGTCTCTTAATCTCTGCAAGAAAGCTGAGGGAGTCTCATCTTTCTCCTGACTAACTTCAAAGGCTTTAGTCAGATTCTGCGACTTTGGAACTGCCTCTCTTATTCCTTTTAGAATCAGGTCTTTCAATTCTCTCAATTCTTCTCTATGCTCCGGGTTTTGTTTTTCCCACTAGGGGTCTCTGAGGGGAAACTTCATCTCTCCCTGTCCAGCATCCCCATATAAGTCCCCTTTCCTCCCCAGTAAATAGTATATTCAAAATAGACATTAACTCAGCCCATGTATACAGGCTGGACCCCAAAAATTGATCAATTTGTTCAGACAATCCTACCGGATCCTCAACCAGGAACGTCACTTCCTTTTTAAATGTTCTGACCTCCCCACTGGTGAGGGTGGGAGGGGGGGGGCACTCACAAACCCAATCTCTTTGTCCCCTATTGGTACCTCCTGAAGGGGACAAGTCATTACGTTCTTCCCCTTTTTCTTTTGTTTTGCCCCTTAGGCTTTGATTTAGGTCCTCTGGAGGCCTCCTCTATGTCTACTTTAGCTTCTCTTTCTTCTGCCGAGGAGTGAAGGTCAGGAACAACAACATCCCCGTCCACCGCCCCTTTGTCCTCCTCTTGTGAGTCATCTGTTCCCTGTCCCTGTCTGTGTGTCTGTCTCCCCTCCTCCCCCATCTTCACCTAATCTGACTCTATGGTACGGGGGGGGCAAACAGCTAAGAGGATCCCAGGGACTGGGTGGGGCAGAGGGGGAATCCTTTGTCTTCACTACCAGCATTCCCAAACTGCCTCTCCAACAGGACGCATAGTCCACCTCCTGTTGGCTAAAAGGTTGCTTTGCATGCACATACAACTCTAAATACTGACATACCCAATCCTCGTCTGAACCGTACTTTGGCCAGAAGACGGCAAGGTGAAAATGGATTCCTTAGTCCATACAAAGCAATAATATTTAATCATTTTCTTTTTATCCTTTACCTTTGTACAAGTATTGCGTGTCCATTCACGCAACATCCTCCCCAACGGACTTTCAGGAGGTATACTGCAAGGGACCCTGCCTCCTCTTTCATTGCCTTGTTATCCCCAGAGGCTTGTTTCCTTACCCACGGCACAATCCATACTGAGTTCCTTCGTTAGTCCCTTACTAACTACTAAAACTCATTCCCGGCCACCAAGGCAGTACTTAAAAGTCAGTTTTCTTACCTTGGTCTGGGCACAGAGTTGCCTGGCCCTTTTCTGCCGTATATTCTATCAACTGCCTGTCACTGTCTGATTCAGATGCCTCTCTTGTGGGATTCGTACCAGTCGCCCAAGGGAGCGGACCAAAAAGGGAGATGAGACCGCTCCTCAATGGGGAACGGGACATGTCTTCCCAGTGTCCAGGGCCAGCCACTCCCCCCGGCGATGGAAGAACATCCCGGACAGCCCCATGTTGGGCGCCAATTGTGAGAAGCAAAGCTCACTCACTGCAACAATTACAGTCCGAGACAAGATCTGAATCAGCAGAGCTCTTTATTTCACACTTGCAAGTGGGTGTGATGTCCACAAGGCAGGGACAAAACACACACCAAATTCAACAAATACTCGATATTTATATAATTTGGTTACCACATATTTTTTCCTTATTTCATTGTGTTCCCCGCCCCGTAATGAATTTCGAATTGCAGAAGAAACATAAATTTCCTATATCCCATACACTTAACCCAAATGACAAAGTTAGGATGAAGTCCAAATTATTGGAGTTGTATAAAAAAGGTGTTAGGATGGGCTACCATGATTCCGTCCCACATACTGTGGAGATAGAGGGAACCGGGACCACCCCTAAGTAAATGTGAAGGAACAGGCCATACTATCACATGCCCATAGCCTGTCATCCATGAATTTGGTTCCTCTTACAACAAGCTGTGGTCCTAACTGCACTCACCTTGATATATCTTGGGGTTATGATTGCAGGTTGCAACAGACGGGTACCATCATTATGCATAATGCTTGGACACACGCACAGGGGCTGGAAGGCTGATAGAATTCTCAGGGAATTCTAATCAGGAGGGAATTCCAGGATTTTGAGCCATCAGGTCTCATTCACTTGTATTTATTCCGATCACTGCCTATGCATCACAATTCTGTACGTATTATTGGAATGATATATATTTTGTAGAAGCAGTTAGGAGAGCCACAGTCACTCACTGGTTAGCACTGTTGCCTCACAGCGCCAGAGACCTGGGTTCGATTCCACCTTTGAGTGACTGTCTGTGTGGAGTTTGCACGTTCTCCCCGCATCTGCATGTGTTTCCTCCCACAGTCCAAAGATGTGCGTGTTAGACAAATTGGCCATGTTAAATTGCCCATAGATTCTAGGGATATTCAGGCAAGCTGGAATAGCCATGTCTGAAAATGTGTTGCTGGAAAAGCGCAGCAGGTCAGGCAGCATCCAAGGAGCAGGAGAATCGACGTTTCGGGCATGAGCCCTTCTTCAGGAATGAGGAAAGTGTGCCAAGCGGGCTAAGATAAAAGGTAGGGAGGAGGGACTCGGGAGAGGGGCATTAGAAACGCGAAAGTTGGAAAAAGGTTAAGGTGAGGGTGATAAGGTGAGGGTGATAGGCCGGAGTGGAGGTGGGGGCGGAGAGGTCAGGAAGAAGATTGCAGGTTAGGAAGGTGGTGCTGAGTTCGAGGGTTGGGACTGAGACAAGTTGGGGGCAGGGGAAATGAGGAAACTGGAGAAATCTGAGTTCATCCCTTGTAGTTGGAGAGTGCCTAGGTGGAAGATGAGGCGCTCTTCCTCCAGCTGTCGTGTTGCTATGGTCTGGCAATGGAGGAGTCCAAGGACCTGCATGTCCTTTGTGGAGTGATTGGGTTGGTTGATCCACGTGTCCCAGAGGTGTTCTCTGAAGCGTTCCGCAAGTAGGCGGCCTGTCTCCCCAGTATAGAGGAGGCCACATTGGGTGCAGCAGATGCAGTAAATGATGTGTGTGGAAGTGCAGGTGAATTTGTGGTGGATATGGAAAGATCCCTTGGGGCCTTGGGGGGAAGTAAGGGGGGAGGTGTGGGCGCAAGTTTTGCATTTCTTGCGGTTGCAGGGGAAGGTGCCGGGAGTGGAGGTTGGGTTAGTGGGGGCTGTGGGCCTGACGAGGGAGTCACGGAAGGAGTGGTCTGATTCAGAACGCTGATAGGGGAGGGGAGGGAAATATATCCCTGGTGGTGGGGTCCGTTTGGAGGTGGCGGAAATGACGACGGATGATACGATGTATATGGAGATTGGTGCGGTGGTAGGTGAGAACCAGTGGGGTTCTGTCCTGCTGGCGATTGGAGGGGCGGGGCTCAAGGGCGGAGGAGCGGGAAGTGGAGGCGATGCGGTGGAGAGCATATTCAATCATGTCTGGGGGGAAATTGCGGTCTTTGAAGAAGGAGGCCATCTGGGCTGTACGGTATTGGAACTGGTCCTCCTGGGAGCAGATGCAGCGGAGACGAAGGAATTGGGAATATGGGATGGTGTTTTTACAGGAGGCAGGGTGGGAGGAGGTGTAACCTAGGTAGCATTGCGAGTCAGTCGGTGGGGACCCGCCCCTCCAATCGCCACCAGGATAGAACCCCACTGGTTCTCACCTACCATCCCACCAACCTCCATATACACAGTATCATCCATCGTCATCTCCGCCACCTCCAAACGGACCCCACCACCAGGGATATATTTCCCTTCCCTCCCCTATCAGCATTCCGAACAGACCACTCCTTCCGTGACTCCCTCGTCAGGTCCACACCCCCCACCAACCCAGCCTCCACTCCCGGCACCCTCCCATGCAACCGCAAGAAATGTAATACTTGCGCCCACACCTCCCACCTTACTTCCCTTCAAGGCCCCAAGGGATCCTTCCATATCCACCACAACTTCACCTGCACATCCACACACATCATCTATTGCATCCGCTGCACCCGATGTGGCCTCCTCTATATTGGGGAGATAGGCTTCAGAGAACACCTCTGGGACACCCGGACCAACCCACCTAACCATATGCCCGAAACGTCGAATCTCCTGTTCCTTGGATGCTGCCTGACCTGCTGCACTTTTCCAGCAACACATTTTCAGCTCTGATCTCCAGCATCTGCAGACCTCACTTTCTCCTCAACCATCCCGTGGCTCAACACTTCAACTCCCCCTCCCACTCCACCAAGGACATGCAGGTCCTTGGACTCCTCCATCACCAGACCATATCAATATGATGGCTGGAGGAAGAGCGCCTCATCTTCCGCCTAGGAACCCTCCAACCACAAGGGATAAACTCAGATGTCTCCAGTTTCCTCATTTCCCCTCCCCCCACCTTGTCTCAGCCCCAACCCTCGAACTCAGCACCGCCTTCCTAACCTGCAATCTTCTTCCTGACCTCTCTGGCCCCACCCCACTCCGGCCTATCACCCTGACCTTGACCTCCTTCCAACTGTCACATTCCCAACACCCCTCCCCCAAGTCCCTCCTCCCTACCTTTTATCTTAGCCTGCTTGGCACACTTTCCTCATTCCTGAAGAAGGGCTCATGCCCGAAACATCGATTCTCCTGCTTCCTTGGATGCTGCCTGAGCTGCTGCGCTTTTCCAGCAACACATTTTCAGGTCTGGTCTGCAGCATCTGCAGTCCACACTTTCTCCTGGAATAGCCATGGGAAATGCAGGATGTCAGGGATATCATTGGGGGGGAATCTAATTTGGATTCTCTACAGAGGGTCATTGTGGACTCGATGGGCTGAAGGGCCTATTTCTGCTGTGTAGGGATTCTATGATTCATTTCTTTGATATCACTTATCAGCCATACGATGATAGGTTTGACCAATGTACACAATGGCTTTCGGCCAGACAGCTGGCTATTCTGACAACAAGCATAACCAGTGTTTAAAATCCGGTTTGCAATTCATTGTATAAGCTTCTTTCCATGTAAGTGGATGAGTTGGGGGAAATGTCACAACCTCCTGGTTAAAACACAGATAGACAGCCAAGGTCTATTGGCCAAATAAATCTCCCAAATCCCAAACCCGCACAGCAGCCAAGTGGGAATGGAAAAGGCAACAAAGGGCAGACATATGTCTCCACCAAACAGAGGAGCGCCCAGACAGGAAAACACCGGGTCCTGCTACAGAAAGAAACAAACAGGAACAAACCATCCAAATGATTGGAAATGCTTCAAACAATCAGCCGGTTCTCCTAATTGGCGAGAACTCAGAAAGTTCCGGAAAACCATCCAGAAATGAACACAAACAGGATTTACCTGCAGACTGATGTCTTGAATCGTCTGGAGGCCTTCTGAGGAGACCAGCATGGCAAGGGACAGACAGACAGACAGACAGAGAGAGAGAGAGAGAGAAAGCAGCTTCACAGACCCAAAGACAGAACCAGAGAGGGAGAGATAGAAACACGGGTTGAAGCGAACCCCAGAAGCATGGGAGAGAGGGAGTGTGAAAAACCATTGAGAGAGAGAGAGAGAGCTGGAACCAGCTGGAATAATGAGTGTCCCCCCTTCAGTCTGTCCATGCTTTAACTCCTGTTTGTCTCAGTCTGACCCTCCTTCTCTCCCTCTCTCTGTCCTTCTCTCTCTGCCTGTCTCTCTCTCTCTCACTCACTCTGCCTTTTTCTCACCCTCTCCCTCTCTCGCTCTCTGCCCATCTTTCTCTCATCACCATTCCCACTCTCTCCCTCTCTCTCTCTTTTTCTCACCTCCCTTTCTCTTTTTTCCCTATTTCAGATCTGAAAGTGCTCACCCAATTTTGAACCCCCTCAAAAATATTTTGCCCCCATTTTCTCTCTCTCTCCCAAGTTTATTCCCTTACCCAAATATCTTCCCTCCCAAATAATTGCCTCACCAACAGTGCCCCCCTCAAATATTTTGCTGCCCCCAACATTGCTGGGAGCCCCACTCCGTGGGGCAGAGGGAAATGAGTGGAAAAGTGTGGAGCTGGAACAGCCCAGCAGGTCAGGCCTGACCCATCGACTCTCCTGGCTGACCTGCTGTGCTTCCCCAGCTCCACACCCTGTAACTCTGACTCTCCAACATCTGCAGTCCTCACTTTCTCACACCGGTAAATGAGTCTGGGTTGACTGTCTGGCCTGTGACTGTTTTAATGCACAGCAAGATCCCAGTCACAGAATTACAGAAGGCTTGGATCCAGATGGAAATCCTTTCTGCCCATCATCCCCCGCTCCCCCATTAAATGATCCTGGTCCTGTTCAGGATCCTCAGGATTGGCTCCTGAATGGCCTCATTGACTATCCTTCCTGTGGAGACCTCTTCTCTGCCCTGTCTCAGACTTTGCATCACAGGCTATCCCTCCCTCCATCTCTCTCTGACAACAGCCCCTCCTTTCTCCACAAACCCCAAATCTCCATCAAACACTCCCCCTGGTTCTGGCTGTCCTACTCACTCCTTGTCTCCCACTCTCCTCCTTCCCCATGCAGACTCACAGCCCCTGGGCTGGAGGACATGGTGCAGAGACTAACTCGCCTTTTGACTGACTGCTGTCATGCACAGTGAGATCCCACTCTGAAACCATCGCCAGTCATACACACTGTCCTTCTCCCTCCATATATGTCTCTCTCTCTCTCTCTCTCTCTCTCTCTCTCCCTCTCTCTCACTCTGTCCTTCTCTCACTCTCTCCGTCTCCCTGACTCTCACTGCCCATCTCTCTCTCTCCCCACTTTCTCCATCTCCACTTTCTCCATGTCTCTCTCTCTTTTTGTCACTCTCCCTTTCTCTTTTTCTCTATTTCAGACTCACTCAGAAAAGTACTCCATGTTCCTTCCACTCACCCCCTCCCCACAGTCGGGGTAAATCCTGGGAGAGACCAGGCACTGAGGCAAACTCTTCCCATTGCCCCTTCCCCAGTCACTGGGACAGAGCAGAGGGTCCAGGGAGAAAGAGGGAGAGAAACTACAGGACTGAAAGAGAGATGGACTGACAGACAGTGAGAGGGAGGGAGAGAACAAACGAAAGACAAGCAGGCAGAAAGAGGAAGAGAAAGTGAGAAGAACTGAGAGAGCAGGAGACAGAGAGAGAGAGTGAAACCCCCTGGAAGAGAAATACAATGTCAGACAGATACAACATGAAAATGAGAGAGAAAGGCAGGAAGAGAAGGTCAGACAGACAGCAAGATAGAAACCCCAGGGAGAGATATAGGACAGAGAGAGAGAGAGAGAGAGAGAGAGAAAGTTGCAACAGCAGAGAGATAGAGCTGAGAGAGTTGGGTGATGGTGGGGGAGGGGGTGGTGGAGCTGCTGCGATGCAGTGAGAATGATGTACAGGCAAGAAAAGCAAGATCCCACAGAGCTGAGAGAAAGATGCAGAGAGAGATGAGCAAGGTGTTGGTTTTGTGAAAGACTAAATGATTAAACATTCCTGAAAAACCTGGTGAGGTGACAAAGGGGGAAGGGAATCTACTGGGAAATGTAAACAGGGCAGAGATGTGAAGGATGTTGAGAGATAGGGATTGAAGGAAAGACATGGGAGAGAGAACTGGGAATACAGAAATAGACATGAGAGCTGCAGTGAGAGACGGAAGCAGTGAAATCTGTGGGATCAGACCCCTCTCTAGCATTTTGCTCCTTTGTCTCTTCCCAGTCCAGAGCTCGCTCCTTGTGGCAAAATTCCCACAGACAGCCTGAATCCCACAATTCGTGTGTGTGTGTGTGTGTGTGTGTGTGTGTGTCATAGAACATAGAAAAATACAGCGCAGTATAGGCCCTTCGGCCCTCGATGTTGCACCGATCCAAGCCCACCTAACCTACACTAGCCCACTATCCTCCATATGCCTGTCCAATGCCCGTTTAAATGCCATAAAGTGGGAGAGTCCACCACTGTTACTGGCAGGGCATTCCATGAACTCACGACTCGCTAGTAAAGAATCTACCCCTAACATCTGTTCTATACCTACCATCCCTTAATTTAAAGCTATGCCCCCTCGTAATATCTGACTCCATACGTGGAAAAAGGTTCTCATGTTCAACCCTATCTAAACCCCTAATCATCTTGTACACCTCTATCAAGTCACCCCTAAATCTTCTTTTCTCCAATGAAAACAGCCCCAAGTGCCTCAGCCTTTCCTCATACGATCTTCCTACCATACCAGGCAACATCCTGGTAAACCTCCTCTGCACCGTTCCAGTGCCTCCACATCCTTCCTATGTGTCTGTGTGTGTCTGTGTGTCAGTGTCTGTGTGTGTGTGTGTGTGTGTGTGTGTGCGTGTGTGTGTGTGTGTCTGTGTGTGTCTGTGTGTGTCTGTGTCTGTGTCTGTGTGTGTGTGTGTGTCTGTGTGTCTGTGTGTCTGTGTGTGTCTGTGTCTCAGTGTGTGTCTGTGTGTGTGTGTGTGTGTGTGTGTCTCAGTGTGTGTCTGTGTGTGTGTGTTCGCTCGCTTTCTCTGATGATTCTTCATGGCAGAGTAATTTGATTCTCTGTCTCTGTGCTGTCCGGGTTTCAGCTCCCAAATCAAATGTTGAATCATCCATAATCCTATTGAATAGCAGAGCCAGCTCAAAGGGCAGGATGGTCTCCTCCTATTCCTATTTCGGATGGTCTTATGTTCTTAATGTTATCTCCCAGCTCTTACCCCCCCACACTGGAGGTTATGTTGACACAAGGGCCTGATCTGTAGAGTGCTGCACTCTTCCGTGAGTCTCGGAGGGAACCAGCCTGATTTGGATTGGAGTTGCAGCCTCTCAGTGAGAAATGAAATCTCCTCGAGATTCCCCTCAGTCTTTCCCTCACGTGGAGCAGGCCAGTCCCGGGGAAGCCATCAACAGGCCAGGCCTGCTCTGTCCTCCAGCTCCATTTCAGAAGGCCACAGGGGAGGGGCTTGTTTCCTTCATCAGCTTCCCGTACTCTCCCTTCTGGGTTAGGGTGGGGGCCGAATGGCCTTGCTTGTGGCTCCTATTGAGGTGCAGGCTGGCTATGATTGGGTTATACAGGGCATGCCCCAGAATGAAGTCAGTTAGCACAGTTGGCTGGACAGTTGGTTTACAATGCAGAGTAAAACCAATAGCGTGGTTTCAGTCCCTGAAGGGCTCTCCTTCCCAACCTCTCCCCTCAGCTGGCCCATGGTGACCCTCTGATTAAATCACCACCAGACACTGCTCTGTGATGAGGATCTGTCCCATGCTCTGGTAAGACTACGGTGACATTACATCGGTTTGTACCTGGAGCCCTGTGTGCAGGACTAGTCACTGCACTGCCAGAGGGACGTTAGTGTGTGAGGAACGGTTCAGAGAAGGTTTACTGGATGAATTCCCACTGGAATGAACAACACTCTCTTTCCCCCAGTTCATCAACTCTTGCAGCTTTTGTGTCTATGGAGACACAAGGAACAATTCACCTGAAACAGCAGCTGGGCACACAATAAGACTGGCTAGTTTACACACACACAACTCTCTCACTCTCTCAAACACACACACACTCTCATTCCCTCAAACACAGGCACACTCGCTCTCTCTCACAGACATTCACTCTCTCAAACACTCACTCTCACTCCCTCAAACAGATACACACGCACTCACTCCCTCAAACACACACACACTCTCTCTCTTGCACACACACATTCCTCTCTCCCTCACACACATACACACAAACACACACTCTCTCTTTCAAACACACACTCTCACTCCCTCAAACACACACACACATTCCTCTCTCTCTCACACACACACGCACACAACACACACTCAGACAGACACATACACAAACACATAATCCCTCTCTCACACACGTAGACACACAGAGATACACACACGCACTCTCTCTCACACACACGGACAGACACTGGCCCTCTGTCTCTCTCTCTCACACACAGAGATACACACACACACTCACACAACCACGATTACTGTACAAACATGGAGGAAGGTTCGATGGAGAGTTACTTCTCCTCGGACTGAACCCTGACCTTGCATGATGACTGCTCTAGGGAGACAGACAGCAACTGCAAATGACTTGTTGGATCTTCCTGTGCACCACTTCTTGCATCGACAGCGTTGGTCTGTTTGGGTGCCTGCTTTTCTAAAGCGTCTCCAAGCAACAAGTGACCTTAGGTTGACAACAGTTTTCCTCCAATCCATGTTTAAGACACATGGTGATGTTACTTTTCACTGATTGTTTAAAAAGATCTGAATCTTCTAAAATGGACATGGCCTCCGTCCCAAATTACGACACCAGCGGGCCTTGCGGACCCTGAGGGAATGATCAGGGAAATGTGTCTGTACCTTCCTACCTTCTGCACCTTGTACCACCAGATAGTGCTCCCTCATCCCTCAGAAAGCACCACTCCATTGTGTTTACCCACAATGCCCCTCTGACAGTACCTCCCCAAAACATTCACACCCTCAATACCTCAGAACACAGCCCAGGCCAACTCTCAGACTGCGTTCATCCACAAACCCCTTCAGACTGTAAGGACCCACATCCACTGCAGTCCAAGGTTGGAGCCCTGGTCCTCAGAACATTATTGGGTCTCTGGATTAATCGCAGAATTCCTACAGTGTAAAACCAAGCCATTCGGCCCATCAGGTCTTCAGCGACTGTCTGAAAAGCATCCCACCTACACTCAAACTCTCTATTCTATCCCGGTAATTCTGCATTTCCCATGGCCACCCCACCTAAACTGCACATCTTTGGATTGTCAGTAGAAACTGGAGCACCCGGAGGAAACCCACAGATACAGGGAGAATGTGTAAACTTCACACAGACAGTGGCCGGGAGCTAGAATCAAAGTTGCATCCTTGGTGCTGTGAGGAAGCAGTGCTAACCACTGAGGCACCGTGCTGTCCTCTCTCCCTGCATGTCATGCCATCTAACCTTTTACTAAGCAGTCTCCCATGTGAAACCTTCTCATCTATCTTCTCAGTCAACACTTCAAAAACTCAATCAAATTGGACAAGCCATTTCCACAAGCCATGCTGACCATGCCTAATCAATTCTTGCTTTTCCAAATGCATGTAAATTGTCCCTCAGAATGCCCTCCAACAGCTTACCCACCACTGCCATCAGGCTCACAGCTCCATAGTTCAATGGCTGTTCCTTGCAGCCTTACTTCAATAATGGTACATCATTAATCACCCTCCAGTCTTCAGGCACCTCACCCGTTACCACGGATCGGTCCATCTGACAAGGCCATCTCCATCCTTCTGTAACCTAAGGCTATCCTCCTCAGTATTTATCACCCCACCAATCTTCGTATCATTCATGAACCCACTGATTAACCATCCACCATTCAAATCTAAATCTTTTCTATCAGCCACATCAGCAGGACACCCAACAGTAACTTCTGTGAGACAGGAATGGACAGGGATTTCTAACTGGGCCATCACTGTCTGCTTCCTGTCACTCAGCACTGTGTGCCAAATTCCTTGGATGTTGAGTTTTTATGTTCACTATCAGTTTCCAGTATGGGGCCTGATAAAAGCCTTACTGACCTCCAAGCGTACGACAGGAAAACATTGCCCTTATTTACATACCTGGTCACCTCCTTAAAAAGTGCAATCCCGTTGGTCAGACCTGACCTCCCTTAACAGAACCATTCTGACTGTTCTTCCTGAACTCCAGTCTCTTTAAATGCTGATTAATTCTATCTCCGAAAATTGCTTCCAACAGTCGTCTCACCCACGATATTAGCCTGACTGGCCTGTAGCTGCCTGGTATATCCCATGCTCCTTCTTGAGTAACAGTACCACGTGGCCAGTCCGATGTCACCTCTCCTGTGGCCAGAGGGGATTTGAAAATGTTTGCAAGTGTACCTGTTACTTCCTCCATCACCTCATTCGGTAAACTGAGATACATTTCCAGTTTGATTCCTGATGAAGGGCTTATGCCCGAAACGTCGAATTTCCTGTTCCTTGGATGCTGCCTAACCTGCTGTGCTTTAACCAGCAACACATTTTCAGCTGTGATCTCCAGCATCTGCAGACCTCATTTTTTACCCGAAGATTTTAACCTGCTGCAAATCCTCTTGCAAGGATGCCTTCCTTGAAGAAGCTCTCTTCCTCCCTCTCCAAGGATTTCAGTGAGTCTCTCTCTCACTGCACTCCCCAGGTCATCTCCTCTGCACAGAAGCTCTTCAGCCACGTTCTCAAACAGACTCCCTAACACAGCCACATCTCCTTCCTCAGCACCTGCCTACGGAACCGACTGATCCCACACAGACTCCGAACTACATTCCAACCAACAAAATTTGGATCCAACCAGGACAACCTGTACCTACAACAAATCCGAAGCCTCCAGCATCAGACCTCCCTCCGGATCCTCCGCTCCACCCTTGCAGCCATGCGTCGCTACCTACGTTCCCTACAATCAGCCCTACCCCAGCTCAGAACAACACTCTCACAGACCTGCAAAGGACCTCTGCTGTTCTTCATCTACAATTCCTGATGAAAGGCTTATGCCCGAAACGTCGAATTTCCTATTCCTTGGATGCTGCCTAACCTGCTGTGCTTTAACCAGCAACACATTTTCAGCTGAGATACATTCCCACCGTCTTTGGAGATTTATTGGGTTTTAAGAAGATCAGACCACTCAGAACCATCTCTCTCGATATATATAGATGCTAATTCATTTAATTGTATCACAGAGCATCTCCACAATTTCATATCACCCCTGTCCCAATGAGCATTGACATCATGCATCCATTCACTACACCCTCTGAGTCCATGCACAAACTCTCACTGTGTTCCACAACCTCCTCTTTCTCTCATTATCAATTCACCCTTAATGTCACTGTAAAGTCCTTTCTATTTTTATTTCCCCTCTTAGCACTCCTCTCTCCCAGGCAATTAACCTCCAATGCAATTTGGAAGAGTGTGGGATGTCAGTCTGGATGTGGATTAGCATTGGGAAGCTCAGAAATAAGGAACACATGACTCTGCTGAGTGCAGGGCAGTGGGATTCATTTGGGATGAGCACATGGAAGCTGAGGAATAAACCTCTGCCCTGCAGCATGAAAATATCCCTTTGAGCTGACAGGTCAGTCACGTGAAACGAAAATTCCAACCCTGGGAAAAGAGGGTGGAACCTCTTCAGGTTCAATAACCAAATGAAGGCGGTCTGTTTGAACACAGTCTCTGGAGTTTGGATGTGGGAATCATTGCTGAGCAGGGACAGAGGCAGAAAGGTACTGAACAATTTCAGATATTCCTCTTAGGCCACAAGATAGTGCTGCGCTCAGTCAGTACTGACCCTCTGAAAGTGCAGCATTCCCACAGTACTGATCCATTGACAGTGCGGCATGCCCGCAGTGCTGACTCTCTGACAGTGAGCCCTCCGTCAAACTGACCCTCTGACAGTCCATCACTCCCTCAGAACTGACCCTCTGACAGTACGACACTCCCTCAGTACTGACCCTCTGACATTGCAGTGCTTCCTCCGTCCTGACCCTCTGACAGTGCATCCATCCCTCAAACCGACCATTTGACAGTGCAGCACTCCGTCTCTACTGACTCTCTGACATGCGGCACTCCCTCAGAACTGACACGCTGACGGTGCAGCACTCCCTTGGTCCTGCACCCCTGACAGTGCAACACTCCCTCTGTACTGACCCTCTGACATTGCAGTGCTTCCTCCGTCCTGACCCACAGACAATGCTGCACTCCCTCCATACTGATCCACTGACAGTGCTGCACTCCCTCCGTTCTGCAGACGTGAACACAGGCCACACACAATGTGAACATTTATCTTCCTCTCTCTGCCTACGTTCCTTGGCTATGTCCCCTTTCCTGCTTCCCTTGTAACATTGTGGGTCTGGTTCCCCTCCCTGTACTGCAGCTATTCCCCTGTGTTTCTGAGTTTGCCTCAGCTCTCATGGCCCAATTTAGAATGTGGTTCGAATGATCTCCCACTGGGAGTCCCATGTTTATAATTACAGTTAAATAGGGTCCCATGTCATCTTTAAAATACATCAAACCTATTTCATCATCACAGATTGGGGTTTGGATATCCCCCATGGTCCTTACACACCTCAGACTTCCTCTCTGTATGATCCTCAATATTACCCTTGGGTCCCTGAGTCACCAAGGTTATTTTAGCCCATTCAGCCTGTCACCTCCCCAGTGTGTCCCTGTAATATCTGTAAATGCCTGGAGGCACTGATCGGCTGTGCACTGGGGGGAACTAGCTCACACCCCCACCCTCTCATTGCAGGGACAGGTTCTGCTGTACACGTCAGGGCATCTTAGCCTGAAAGATCTTGGCCTGACATCATCTTTGGTGAGACTGTGTACCTCAACTAATTCATCCATATTCTCCCAATAAGGCCCACTATTACCATTTCTCCATTCGGCTGGGTGGTCATTCACCAACATCTGTCGTTCAGACGGGTAAACGGTTCAGGTTTAGTTTCTGTCAGTTCCCTTTGTTGCTCCCTACTGTCTGTCCAAGTTTGAGCTTTGATGCCCAGCGGTGTCATAGACACTGCCTTCTGGGTCTTACAGAGCAGGGGGTCATCCCACCCATTTCCGTCCCTCTGACCATACATGGGCGCTTTATCGTCTAACCTGTTCCAGTCAGTGTCACCGTCCTCACTGCCTTCTGAGGAGAGCGGGGCACTAGGTACCTCCCCCACTGTAACTACCACCTGGCCCTTTGGCTTTAAGGCCTCACGTCTGAGAGGCACCACCTTCACTTGTTCCTGTTTCCCATAATAATGTAACACATTCCATCATTCCTGGAATAACACAGAACAAAATGTGAAATTGGTTTGACTTGGAACATTAATAATTTGACATTCACTTTACATATCTATAGAGGTGAGAATTGTACTGTGATTATTTAAGTGAATTTAATGTAATCATACAATGGAAATAACCCTGATAATCAATGACAATGAATGAACTGAATAATAAGTGATTATTTGTACCAGTTCTTGCATTGAAAATTCAACATCATTTTTTAATAGATATTTTTATTAGAAATTTAACATTTTTGCAAGTTTATAAAAATAAACAAAACTCTCAAATACAAACATTGATGTACAATTAAATCAAATATACAATAGTCAAAATTTAACAAAGGAAAGAAAAAAAAAACAAAAACCAAAATAAAATTTAAAAAAAACAAAACTCAACATTCTACTAATCTAACCTATAACTAACCAGAGTGTATACTTAAGTCTCTTACATGCTCGGAATGTATTAACATCAAATGTAATAAAACCCATATTCATGCGGGATTCCTCTCCCAAGGGGCCCCGGAGCAGCCAGGTTTGTAGTCCTCACTAAATAAAGGCCCTTGTTAGGATGGCTGAAATATCTGCATTTATGTAATTCAAAAAGGGCTGCCATATTTTATAAAATAATTCAGTC
Organism: Hemiscyllium ocellatum; assembly: GCF_020745735.1. Taxonomy (NCBI): domain Eukaryota; kingdom Metazoa; phylum Chordata; class Chondrichthyes; order Orectolobiformes; family Hemiscylliidae; genus Hemiscyllium; species Hemiscyllium ocellatum. The sequence continues at coordinate 589,976 of NW_026867447.1, read as the reverse complement.
TTTCGGTGCACCATATTTGTAAGGAAGTCAAGGGGAATATATTCCATAATTAATCTGTGCCAATTTGAAAGTCCAGGGGGGCCCTCAGCCACCCAGTTCATCAAAATATTTTTCCTTGCACAGAAAGAGAGAATAGAAAATAGTCTCTTCCCGTGCGTATCCAGGGAGGAAAAGTTCGAAAAGCCCAAAAGGAGAGATACAGGGTCCACTCTAGTTTCCGTTCCTAAAATGTCTGTCAGGGTACTTGCTACTTTAGTCCAATATCTACGGATCTTATGACAAGTCCATAGGCAATGTACCAGAGTGCCCACCTCTATTTTGCATTTGGGACACATTGGAGATGCTCCTGCCTTAAATTTTGCCAATCGAGCCGGTGCTATATGGGCCCTATGAAGTATCTTCAGCTGGATAGCCTGGGTTCTGTTACAGATAGTAATTCTTCTAGCATTTTCCCAAATATCATTCCACGTTTCTATAGAGATTTCTAATCCCAAATCCTGATCCCATGTTTTAAGCAGATTGTCCATATCTCCTGACACTTCATCATGTAGTAAATGATAAATAGTACTAACAGAGGATACCCCTACTGGTCGTAGGACATTACATTCTCTATCTGATTTATAAAGACTATCTATTAACGTAGTCTTCTTCTGTATATAATCTCGAATTTGGAAGTATCGAAAGAGGTCTCCATTGGGTAACCCGAATTTCTGACGCAGCTGTTCAAAGGACATCAGGACCCCATCTTTAAATAGGTCCCCTAAACATGAGATACCCCTGGATCTCCAGAGTTTAAAAGTGGCATCTGTAAACCCCGGTTGGAATCCCCATGCCCCTACTATCGGTGCATAGGGGGATGTTTTATGTAAATTACCCTCATTTTGCCGCATTATATTCCAGGCCTTAATTGTGTTTAGTATTATGGGGTTTTTACAGTGATCTGTAATGATTTTCCTCTTGTCTGAAAATAAGAGGTTAGTAAGTGGGTATTTTACTTGGGAGGCCTCGATGTCCAGCCAAATTGATTGTGGATCAGACAAGACCCAGTCAGCTATGTAACTTAATAGGGAACTTAACTGATATTTTCTAAAGTCTGGGAAATCCAGTCCTCCCCTTGCCTGTGGAAGCTGTAGCTTCTTCAGCTTAATAAGGGGCCGTCTATGATTCCAAATAAAGGAACCCAGCCAGCCATATAATTTACGTAGGGCTATCCTTGGCAGCATCACTGGGAGCATTCTCATAGGATATAAGAGACGGGGCAGAACATTCATTTTAATTAGTGCTATTCTACCCAACCAGGATATTGGAAGGTCTTCCCATCGCTGGAGGTCCTGCCTTATCCTTTCCAGTAATTACACAAAATTAGCCCTATACAACTGATCAAATACTGGAGTAATAAAAATACCTAAATATAAGAAGCCCTCCAGGGACCAATGAAAGGGAAAGAGGGATCCGTCCACTAAGTGGGGTGTCATAACCAGGCCACCTATTGGCATAGCCTCCGATTTTGAAAAATTAATTTTATAGCCTGAGAATGCACTAAATGTATTAATAACTTGAATTAGACGAGGTACTGACATCAGAGGTTTATTGAGGAATAAAAGAACATCATCTGCATAAAGGGTAATTTTGTGTTTACCTGTACCAATCCTCGGGGCCGTTATATTAGGATCAGTCCGTATAGCTTCTGCTAGTGGTTCAATTATTAGCGTAAATAACAATGGCGAGAGAGGACATCCTTGACGGCAGCCCCTACCCACACTGAAGCTATCCGATCTTAATCCATTGGTAATAACAACTGCTTTGGGATCACTATACAATGTTGAGACCCATTTGGTAAACACCTGTCCAACGCCAAACCTTTCCAATGTGTAAAACAAATATGACCATTCAACCCTATCGAATGCCTTTTCCGCGTCTAATGAAATTACTACTCCTGGTATCTTTCCCTGATGGCAGGCTTGGATCATATTCAAGACCCTTCTAATATTATTGGATGATCTACGGCCTTTAGTAAATCCCGTCCGATCCTCCTTTATAATATATGGCAGTATCCTTTCTAGTCTCAATGCTAACATTTTAGAGAGGATTTTAAAATCTACATTTAGCAAGGATATTGGTCTATAAGATGTACAGTCTTCTGGATCTTTTCCTTTTTTGAGGATAAGAGAGATATTTGCCTCTTTCAGCGAAGGCGGGAGACAGACCTGACTCTCTGCAAAGTTATACATGTCCATAAGTGGATCAGCCAATATTTCTGTAAATTCTTTATAGAATTCAGCTTGAAAACCATCTGGACCCAGTGCCTTTCCGCTCTGGAGTTGCCTAATTGCATCAAATATTTCTTGGACTGTTAGAGGCGCATTTAAGGCTGATACCTGTTCTGGAGTCAAGCCCGGAAAGGTCAAATTTTTAAAAAATGACTGCATCCTCCTAGTACTATCTTCACAATCCTGCGATTTATATAACTCAGAATAAAATTCTCTAAAGATCGCATTAATGTTTTTATGATCATGAGTCAAGGTACCTGTACTTTCCTTGATAGTCATAATAGTCTGAGGGGCCTTCTTTTTCTTTGCAAGAAATGCTAAGTATCTACCCGGTTTGTCGCCATATTCATATAACCTTTGTTTTGCAAATAATATTTCCCTCTTAGCCGTTTGAGTAAGCGTAGTGTTTAGAGCTGTCCTAAGAGCCGTAATCCTTTGCAATTTTATAATAGAAGGTCTATCAGCGTATGCTATTTCAGCTGCTTTTAAGCGAGCTTCGAGCAGATGCTGTTGCTCTCCCTTCAGTTTCTTCTGGGTCGCTGAGTAGGAGATGATCAAACCTCGTGCATAAACTTTGATGGTCTCCCACATCATTGATGGGTTGCTAGCCGTACCTGAATTAATTTCTAAAAAAGTTTTAAATTCTTGGGAGAGTACTTTACAAATTTACTATCTTTTATCAGGAAGGGGTCCATACGCCAATGCCGAGTGGATGTCCCATTGTTCCTTGCCTTAGTTTCCATATATACAGCGGCTTGGTCGGAAATCGCTATAGTACCTATTTTACAGGATAATATAGAATTTTAAAAAATCGATGGGGCAAAAAACATATCAATTCTTGTATGACATTTATGTGGATTAGAGTAGAAAGAAAAATCTCTACCCTGTGGATGAAGACATCTCCATACATCTACCAATCCTAATTCTTTATTCAGATCCGCCAATTGTCTAGATCTGGGAGATACTCCGGCAGCACTCTTGGGGATCCTATCTATTTCCGGATCCATAATACAATTAAAGTCTCCCCCTATAATTGTATGACAGGCACCAAAGGCCATCAATTTTGAAAAAGCTTCCGTTATAAATTTAGAGGGGTGTGCCGGGGGGGCAGTACAAATTTAGAATCCCATATTCCTCTCCATTTACGAGGGCTTTAATCAAAATATATCGTCCAAGTTCATCTTTTATCTGATTTAGAATTTTGAAAGGGAAATTCTTCCGAACAAGAATAACAACTCCCCTACTTTTTGAGCTAAAAGAAGAGAAAAAGGCCTGATCAAATCCACCCTGCCATAATTTTAAATGTTCTTTATCCGACAGGTGTGTTTCTTGTAGGAGAGCTATATCAACTCTTTCCTTCGTAAGATTTGATAATATTTTCTTCCTTTTGACTGGCGAATTACTCCCCTTGACATTCCAGGTGCACCACTTAACCGACTGATCAACCATAATCATCTGGGCAGATCCGAGACCCCTTGGGAGGGGAAACCCTATCTGGAACATCCCGAGCATGGAGCATATAAAATTTACAAAAATAAAGGCTCTCTATTACACTCACAACAATATAATAAAATACTATTTCTAAATAAAAAAAATATAAAAAGTACCTAAATGGAGATTTTCCCCCTTGTTCCCAGGGAGCGTTACTTCCTCTCCAAAAGTCCATCTTATCCTCTCTCAACCAATGCCCCACCCTTGACCCAGGTGCTCCTCAATAAAATGAGGAGAATTCAAATATAATACAAAGCTAGAGTTAACAGTGAGCACCCTACCCCCGCCCACACCAACACCTGGATATATTTGAGAATGTTAGTACCGTATATAAATATATAACTATAAAATTACAATCTCAACAAGTAATAATTAGATATAATAATACAAAATAATAGGGGAAAAACAACCCCGCTCCTAAAGACACAGGTAAAATCGAATAATATAACCACCTCCCCCCACCAACATTAACCAATCGCCCCAACGTATATATACATACATACATACATACCCACATATATACATAAAGTAATAAAAGAAAACAAACCAAGTGGGGGGGGGAGAAAATCAAATCCCTCTCCCCGCCCCCGCCATGATAATATTAAACACTGAGGTCAAAAAAAGGAGAGAAGAAGAAAAAAAAGGGGGGGGAATATAGACCAAAGTGGGGGGAAAGGCAAACCAACATCCACAATCTCTTACAGTTTATTTAAGAGAGTCCAAGAATTCCTTAGCCTTCTCTGGTGATCCGAAGTTATATATGGATCCTTCGTGGTTAAAACGTAGCGTCGCTGGATAGCGTAAGGAGTACTGAGTATTTAAGTCCCTTAAACGCTTCTTCACCTCATCGAATGCCTTCCTCTTTCGGACCAGAGCTGGGGAAAAATCCTGAAATAGCATGATCTTGGATCCTTTATAGATCATGGCTTGGGGGTCTTTTCCGAGATTTCTTGAGGCTTCTAGGAGCATCTGCCTCTCCCTATAGCTCTGCAGCTGGAACAGGACCGGGCGTGGGCGCTGGTATGAGCCGGGCCCCCGTATTGCGACCCGGTAGGCCCATTCCACCCTTACCTGGCCTGATCCAGCATGCAGATTTAAAAGCTGTGGCAGCCACTGCTCCAGGAATGCTGTAAGCTGGCCTTCCTCTTCCCGTTCGGGAAGGCCCAGCAACCGAATATTTTTTCGATGACCTCGATTATCGAGGTCGTCAATATGATTTTCTAAGGTCCGGACTCGCTGCTCGAGAGTCCGGACCTGATCGGCAGCCGATTGAGCTGCAGTCTCCGAGGTCGCGGCCTTTAACTCCGCCCCTCCGACTCGGCGCTCCAGTTCCTGGATGTCTCGGCCGTGCTTCTGCAGCTCGGCCGAGAGTGATTCCCAGCGATGTCGGGACTCCTCGATGAAGGCATCAATCTTTGCGTCCAGCTTGGTAATCATCTCCACAAGGCTTGTTACCGTCGGTAAGTCCCCCGGGGCGGCTGTGGACGCCTCTGCTGCAGCTGACGCGGGAGAGGGGGGGGGAGGGGGTCCTGCTTGTTGAGAGCTGCGGGCTCCCTTCCCTTTGGTCATTTTTACTAAATATTAGACTATTTAAATATAATACTAAGCAACTATTTAAAGTTAACAGCTATTATGAATGATTTGGTGAGTGTGGTAGGGGTGGGTGACCCACTTTACCCAAGTCTTGGGAAGAGCACTATAGACTCAGACTTGCTGGGTCGCCGCCATCTTGGATCCCCCTCAACATCATTTTAATGCTTGTCACCCATTATGTCATGCATTATTATTAGGGAATAAAGTAATGGAAGGATATCAGAGAAAATAAATAGATTTTAATTTTAGCTTCACTGCAATAATGAACCAAAACAATATTTCGAAATATGGTTGAACTACATAACAATGTTTCCAGTGTCATTATTGACTTGAGAACTATTTTAGTTTGCAAATTTCTTTGCACTAAGAATAATTGGAAATGAATTGTGATTATGAACTGACCATTTAAAATATATTTTAAAGAGAATAACCAGGTATATTTTTTGGAGTAAATTAGGAATGGAAATAAACATGTATACATTGGTATTAATAGTTTTAAAATGTTTGGAAGTTGACTGATATTATTTGATTGAGAGAGGCTGCATGATTATAGAGACTAATTCACCTTTTTCATTGCATTGTTGGTTTCACTAGAATCTGTTGTGGTCTAAGCTTTTGTTGTGTGCAATGGACTGTCACTGATAGCTTAATTAACCTACGAGTCTCAGTTCAGGTTTCCTTTGTCTGTAAGTCAGTCTGTAAGTGAGCGACACACCTGCCTTTCTGAGGGGAAACAGAGATTCTTTTCAAAGGAAATTAAGTGGCAGTTCTCACTGAGAATGGTTTCTCCCACACACCATCAACAGGGAAGGGTTTTTCTAAAGAATTCCAATCTCTATCTATAAATCTGATGGTATCTGTGTTTGTCAGTTTGTGGAGGATTCAGCCCCTTTGTTCTGAGCTGTTTTTATACAAGCAGTTGGTTCATTATGTCTTTGCCAAGAATGTTGTTTACTTTCCCCTTTTACTGTGATTCTGCGGGTTAGAATATTCTGTGAGTCAATAATGGTCACTAACTGAACATTGAGTGATTTTGACTCTAACAGAGCACTGGTCTTGTTTGCAGCTAATTATTCACTTTTTTTTCCTGGTTGTGTTGAATGTTACAGAAACAGGCTCTGAGCAATGTTTCCATTCACTTGTGCTGGAGTCACTGACAGCCACGTGGTCAGTTAGCTTCAGGCTGATGGATCAGTTTCTCTGTCCTATTAGATGGTGGTCACTTGCTCAGTTTCCGATGACTCACCTCAGTGTCAGTCCATCAGCTGCTGAAACCCTGTATCCAGCATTTGTTCCCTCTCACCATGACGAATCCAATACAGTCCCAGCTTGTCTCCCACATTCTACCTCCATATTCTCATGATCCCCTCAAATTCTATTCACTGTGTCCTTGCAGCAAGTTGTGTAAGACACCTATTTCAGTTTTAACCTGATCTATATTATGTTCATGAAGAAAATTTCAAAATTTGGTTCACTGCTTTTAAACCTACCCGTGCCTTCACCCTGTCCTCACTGCGTAGTTCCACACCTCCCTGAGGGATCTGCACTTATCCAATTCCAGCTGCTTGACATGTTCTTATTTTATTCTCCTCCCTGTTGATGGCTTTAGTTTCAGCTGCCTTGAACCTAAACTTGGTAATTCTCTTCCCCCATTCCCTTCAATTCTCCTCCATTCTATAGGCTCTCCTTCATTTCTACCTGTTTGATCAAGGTTTTTGTTTCCACCATTAAAACTGTCCCTTTATAGCTCGGTAACTGTCCTGTGGTATCATTGCTGAACTGTTAATCCAGAGCTCCAGGTAATATTCTGGGGACCCTGATTCGAATCCCATCACGACAGATGTGGAATTCGAATTCAATACAAATCTAGAATTATAAGCCTATTGATGAAATTATTCTTAATTGTCAGGAAAAACCCATCAAAGTCACTGATGCCCTTTAGGGAAGGAAGCTGCCATCCTTACTTGATCTGGCCTACATGTGACTCCTGACCCACACCAATGTGGTTGGCTCTTACTTGCCCTCTGGGTATAAATGCTGCCCACAGCTAGTGGCACCTACATCCCAGTGAATGAATTTTAAACAAAGCGCTCAGTCCTTGGATCATGTGGGAAAGAAGCAGACGGTGACCATTCGGCCCCTCGAGCCTGCTCCATCGTTCAATAAGACCAGGCCTGATCTGTTTGTGATTTGTATTCCATCTCCCCCCAACATCCCTGAACAAGAATCTATCAGCCTGTGTCTTAAAATACTCAGTGAGCCCACCTTCTGGGGCAGAGAGTTCCAAAGTTGCACTGCCCTCTGATTGGAAACAAGTCTCCTCATCTCTGTCCTGAGAGGGTGAACACAATTTTAAAGCAGTTCCCTCTCGTTCAGGAATGGCCCACAAGAGGGAACTTCCTTTCCACATCCTCCTTATCAAACCATTCAGGATCTTAGACACTTCAGTGATGTCACCCGTCACTCTCCCAAACTCCAGCTGAAACAAACCCAGCCTGTCCAACCGATCCACATTTTATTTCTGTCACACTGGATGTGATTGGGATGAAATGTTATGTTTATTATGCAGTAAATGTGTTGCTTCACTCTGCGGTGTCTGAGAGTCAACATGAGCCAGACTAGCTTTCCTGTCTCACTGTTGTACATATATCTTACATCACTGTCGTGTTTCCACCTCCCTCCCTCCCTCCCTCTAACCAAAAAAGGAGAGAGATCGAGAAAATCTGTTAGAAAATTGGTTGTCACCTAAATGGTACTGAGTCTGATTGTAGAGATTGCATTGTAATTGAAGTAACCAGTTAATAAAAATTTACTGACAAGACATTTTGAGAGGGGCTGCTGTGTTGGTGGTGGCAGTGCTGCTGGTTGGTATAAGTGAGGGCCGGGGTGAATACTGGGCTTTGGTGAGAAAGGTGAGCATGGGAAAGGCAAGGTGAGATTCTTTTGTCTTCCTCAATAAGAAGAGGCAGAGATGGCAGTTCGGACAGTGTGGAGCTGTTTTAATCTTGCAGGCATTCTTTTTTTTAATATTCATTTTCTGTGATGTGAGTGTCACTGGCTTGGCCAGCTTTGATAGCCCATCCCTCTGAATAGTTCCAGAGTTGTAGAGGAAAGGATAGCAAAGATGATTCTCGATAGGAGTGAGAGAGACAGGGTAGTTGTCACGGGGGACTTCAACTTTCCAAATATTGGCTGGAAACACTACAGTACCAGTCCTATAGATGGGTCAGTTTTTGTCCAGTGTGTGCAGGAGGGCTTCCTGACACAGTAGACAGGCCAGTAAGGGGCGAAGCCATATTAGATTTGGTCCTGGGTATTGAGCCCGGCCAGGTGTTAGACTTGGAAGGAGGTGAGCACTTTGGTGATAGCGATCACAATTCTGTTGTGTTTATTTTAGTGATAGAAAGGGATAGGTGTATACCACTGGGCAAGAGTTACAGCTGGGGGAAAGGCAATTACAATGCGATTAGGCAAGGTTTAGGAAGCATAGGATGGGGAAGGAAACTGCAGGGGATGGGCACATTAGAAATGTGGAGCTTGTTCAAGGAAAGGCTCCTGTGTGTCCTAGATAAGTATGTACCTGTCAGGCAGGGAGGAAGCTGTAGAGCGCAAGAGCCGTGGTTTACGAAGGAAGTGGAATCTCTGGTCAAGAGGAAGGAGAAGGCTTAAGTTAGGATGAGATGTGAACGCTCAGGCAGGGCACTTGAGGGTTACATGGTAGACAGGGAAGACCTAAAGAGAGAGCTCGGCAGAGCCAGGTGGAGACATGAGAAGTTGTTGGAGGATAGGATCACGGTAAACCCTAAGGCTTTCTATAGGTATTTAAGGAATAAAAGAATGACAAGAGTAAGATTAGGGCCAATCAGGGATAATAGTGGGAAGTTGTGTGTGGAGTCAGAGGAGATAGGGGAAGCACTAAATGAATATTTTTCGACAGTATTCACTCTAGAAAAAGACAGTGTTATCGAGGAGATTACTGAGATACAGGCTACTTGACTAGGTGAGATTGAGGTTCACAAGGAAGAGGTATTGGAAATCCTGCAGAATGTGAAAATAGATAAGTCTACTGGGCCTGATGGGATTTATCCTAGGATTCTCTGGGAAGCCAGGGAGGAGATTGCTGAGCCTTTGGCATTGATCTTCAAATCATCATTGTCTATAGGAATAGTGCCTGAGGACTGGAGGATAGCAAATGTGGTTCCCCTGTTCAAGAAAGGGAGTAGAGTCAACCCTGGTAATTATAGACCAGTGAGCCTTACTTCAGTTGTTGGAAAAAGTTATAAGAGATAAGATGTATAATCATCTAGAAAAGAATAATTTGATTACGGATAGTCTGCACGGTTTTGTGAAGGGTAGGTCGTGCCTTACAAACATTATTGAGTTCTTTGAGAAGGTGACCCAACAGGTAGATGAGATTAAATTGGTTGACGTGGCGTATATTGATTTCAGCAAGGCGTTTGATAAGGTTCCCCACTGTAGGCTATTGTACAAAATGCAGAGGAATGGGATTGTGGGAGATTTAGCAGTTTGGATCAGTAATTGGCTTGCTGAAAGAAGACAGAGGGTGATGGTTGATGGGAAATGTTCATCCTAGAGTCCAGTTACCAGTCATGTACTGCAAGGGTCGGTGTTGGGTCCACTGCTGTTCGTCTTTTTTATAAACGACCTGGATGAGGGTGTAGAAGGGTGGATTAGTAAATTTGCAGATGACACTAAGGTCGGTGGAGTTGTGGATAGGGACGAAGGATGTTGTAGTTACAGAGAGACATAGATAAGCTGCAGAGCTGGGCAGAGAGGTGGCAAGTGGAGTTTAATGCGGACAAGTCTGAGGTGATTCACTTTGGTCAGAGTAACCGGAATGCAAAGTACTGGACTTATGGTAAGATTCTTGGCAGTGTAGATGAGCAGAGACACCTCGGTGTCCAGGTACACAGATCCTTGAAAGTTGCCACCCAGGTTGACAGGGTTGTTAAGGAGGCATACAGTGTTTTAGCTTTTATTAATAGAGGGATCGAGTTCCGGAACCATGAGGTTATACTACAGCTGTACAAAGCTCTGGTGCGGCTGCACTTGGAATATTGTGTACAGTTCTGGTCACCACATTATAAGACGGATGTGGAGGCTTTGGAAAGGGTGCAGAGGGGATTCACGAGGGTGTTGCCTAGTATGGAGGGAAGGTCTTTCGAGGAAAGGCTGAGGGACGTGATGCTGTTTTCGTTAGAGAGAAGAAGGTTGAGAGGTGACTTAATAGAGACATATAAGATAATCAGAGGGTTAGGCAGAGTGGAAGGGAGAACCTTTATCCAAGTATGGTGATGGTGAGTATGAGGGGGCATAGCTTTAACTTTAGGGATGATAGATATAGGACAGATGTCAGAGGTAGTCTCTTTACTCAGAGAGTATTAAGGGGATGGAATGCTTTGCCTGCAATGGTAGTAGATTCGCCAACTTTAAGTACATTTAAGTCGTCATTGGACTAGCATATGGATGTACATGGAATAGTAGAGGTTAGATGGGCTTCAGATTGGTATGACAGGTCGGCACAACATCGAGGGCTGAAGGGCCTGTACTGCAATGCAATGTTCTATGTTCTAATCCTTGGCACAACATCATAAGCTGAAGGGCCTGTTCCATGCAGTACGTTTCTATGTTCTATGTTCTGTAATTCCAGATAATCCTCTTAGACCACAGCACTCCCTCAGTACTGACTGGATGACATTGCAGCGTTCCCTCAGTACTGACCCTCTGGCATTGGTGCATTCTGTCAGTCCTAACCTCTGGCAGTGCAATGCTCCCTCAATACTGATCCTCTGACAATGGAGCGCACATTCAGTCCTGACCTTCTAACAGTACAGTGTTCCAGCAGTACTGACCCTCCAATAGTGAGGCACTCCCTCAGTACTGACACTCTCTCAGTACTGACTAATTGAAACAGTAGTGCTCACTCAGTACTGACCCTATGACAGTGCAGCACTCCCTCAGTACTGACCCACTGACAGTACGGAGCTCCGTCACCATTGATCCTCTGACAGTGTGGAACTCCCTCAGTAATAAACTGCTGACATTGCAACACACCTACAGTACTGACCCTCTGATAGTGCACCACTCACTCAGTACTGACCCTTTGATAGTGCTGCACTACCTGAGTGCTGTCCTTCCGACAGTGCAGCCCTCCCTCAGTATTAAACTCCTGACAGTGCGGCACTCCCTCAGAACTAAACTCCTGACAGTGCGGCCCTCCCTCAGAACTAAACTCCTGACAGTGCGGCCCTCCCTCAGAACTAAACTCCTGACAGTGCGGCCCTCCCTCAGTACTAAACTCCTGACAGTGCAGCCCTTCGTCAGTGATGACACTCCAACAGTCCGGCCCTCCCTCAGTACTAAACTCCTGGCAGTGCGGCTATCCCTCAGTCCTGACACTCCAACAGTGCGGCATTCCATCAGTACTGACACCGACAGTGCGGCAACTCCCTCTGTTCTGCACCTCTGACAGTGCAGCACTCCCTCAGTACTGAACCTTTGACAGTACAGTACTCCCTCAGTACTATCACTCTGGCAATGTAGCGGTCCCTCAGTACTGACCCTCTGATGGTGCAATGCTCCCTCAGTACTGACCCTCTGACAAGGTGGCATTCATTGAGGACTTAACCTCTGACAGTGTGACACTCCCTCAGTACAGACCTCCATGTGACCCTCCGACAGTGCAGCACTTCCTATGTACGGCACTCTGACAATGCAGCACTCCCTCTGTGCTGACCCTCTGACAGTGCAGCACTCCCTCTCTGCTGACGCTACGACAGTGTTGTTCTCCCTCAGTAATGACCGTTCAACAGTTCAGTGCTCGTTTTGTACTGACCCTTTGACAGTTTAGCACTCCCTCAGTACTGACCTCTGACAGCGTAACACTCCCTCAATACTGATCCTCTGGCAATGCGGTACTTCCTCAGTACTGACCCACTGACAGTGTGCATTCCTACACTTCTCACCCTTTGACAGTGCAGTGCTCCCTCAGTACTCTCCTCCGATAGTTCGGCACATCCTTTGGACTGACCCTCTGGCAGTGCACCACTCCCTCAATACTGTCTTTCCAAAAGTGTGGCACTCCCTCAGCACTGAGTGTATGGCGATCTGTCAGAGGATCAGTACTGAGGGTGTGCCACATTTTGGAAAGTCAGTGACAATGCGGCACTGCCCCATACTGACCCTCTGACAGTGAGGAACTCTCTCAGTACTGACACTCCAACAGTGAGGCACTGTCTCCGTACTGACCCTTTGATTGCGTGGTGCTCCCTGAGTATTGACTCTCCAATAGTGTGCCACACTCTCAGTATTGACCCTCTGACAGTGCAGCACTCCCTCAGTACTGACCTTTGACGGTGCAGCGCTCCCTCAGTACTGACCCTCTGACAGTGCAGCGCTCCCTCAGTACTGACCCTCTGACAGTGCAGCACTCCCTCAGTACTGACCCTCTGACAGTGCAGCACATCCTCAGTACTGACTTTTGACGGTACAGTGCTCCCTCAGTACTGACCCTCTGACAGTGCAGCACTCCCTCAGTACTGACCCTCTGACAGTGCAGCACTCCTTCAGCACTGACTCTCCGACAGTGTTGTTCTCCCTGAGTAATGACCCTCCAAAAGTGCAGTGCCTGTTTTGTACTGACCCTCTCTCAGTGTAGCACGCCCTCAGGACTGATCTTCTGACAATGCGGTACTCCCTCATTACTGACCTACCGACTGCGCGGTTCTCCCACATTACTGACACTCTGACAGTGTGGCCTTCCCCGGGACTGACACTCAGACAGTGCAGCACTCCCTCAGTACCGACCCTCTGACAGTATATCGCTCCCTCTATCCAGACCCTCTGACAGCGCAGCACTCTCTCAATACAGACCCTCTCACTTTGCAGCGCTCACTTGGTGCTGACCCGCTGACAGTGTAGCAATCTGTTAGTACTGCTCCTCTAATAGTGCAGCTTTCCCTCAGTACTGACCCTCTGACAATATCGTGCACCGTCTGACAGTACAGTGCTCCATCAGTACAGACCTTCCGACAGTGTGGCACTCCCCCAGGACTGATCCTGTGACATTGTGACACTCCTTTGGTACAGACCCTCTGACAGCATAGCACTCACTCCATACCGACCCCCTGACAGTGCAACAGTCCCTCAGCACTGAGCCTCTGACAGTGCGGCACTCCCTCCAGACTGAACTTCGGACAGTGCGGCGTTACCTCAGTACTGACCCTCTGACAGTGCAGAACTCCCTCAGTACTGACCCTCTGACAGTGCAGAACTCCCTCAGTACTGACCGGCTGACAGTGCGGCGTTACCTCAGTATTGACCCTCTGACAGTGCAGAACTCCCTCAGTACTGACCGGCTGACAGTGTGGCTCTCCCTCATCATTGCTCTCGCAGAGTGAGCACTCCCTCAGTTCTGAACCTCCGACAATGCGGTGTGTCTTTGGCACTGACCCTCTGACAGTGCAGCACTCCCTCAGTACTGACCCTTCAACAGTGCAGCACACACTCAGTACTGACCCTCTGACAGTGCAGCACTCTATCTATGTTGAATCCCTGACAGTGAAGCACTCCCTCAGTACTGAACCTCTGACAGTGTGGTGTGCCTTTGACACTGACCATCTGGCAATGCAGCACTCCCTCAGAACTGACCCTCTGACAGTGCAGCACTCCCTCAGTACTAACGCTCTGACAGTGCAGCACTCCATCTATGCTGAATCTCTGACAGTGAAGCACTCCCTCAGTACTGACCCTCTGACAGTGCAGTGCGCGTTTTGTACTGACCCTCTGACAGTGTGACACTCCCTCAGTACTGACCCTCTGACAGTGTGACACTCCCTCAGTACTGACCCTCTGTCAGAGAAGCACTCCCCAAGTAGTGACACTCTGACAGTTTGGCACTGTACTGTAATGAAACTCTGACAGTGCGGTATTCCCTCCATTCTGACCCTCCGACATTCCGATACACCCACAGTACTGACCAACCAACAGTGTGGCACTCCCTCATTACTCACTCCCTGACAGTGTGCCACTTCCTCAGTACTGACCCTCTGACAGTGTGCCACTCCCTCAGTACTGACCCTCTGACAGTGCAGCACTCCCTCGGTACTGATTCTCTGACAGTGCAGCACTCCCTCAGTACTGATCCTCTGACAGTGCAGCACTCCCTCAGTACTGACCCTTTGACAGTGCAGCATTCCCTCGGTACTGACTCTCTCACAGTATAGTGCTCCCTCAGTACAGACCCTCTGACAGTGGAGTGCTCCTCAGTACTGACCCTCTCATGTTGCAGCACTCCGTCAGTACTGACCCTCTGACATTGCAGCACTCCCTTGGTATTGACCCTCTGATAGTGCAGCACTCTTCCATTAAAGAACCTCTGACAGTGCAGCTTTTCCTAAGTACTGACCCACTGACATTGCAGTACTCATTCAGTGAAGACCCTCAGACAATGTGGACCTCCCTCGGTATTGACCTTCCGACAGTGCGGCATTCACTTAGTACTGACATTCTGACAGTGCAGAACGCCCTCAGTACTGACCCTCTGACAGTGCAGCAGTCCCTCAGTACTGACCCTCTGACAGTGCAGCAGTCCCTCAGTACTGACCCTCTGACAGTGCATCACTCCCTCAGTACTGACCCTCTGATGGTGCAGCATTCTCTCAGTACTGACCCTCTGATGGTGCAGCACTCTCTCAGTACTGACCCTCTGATAGTGTAGCAGTCCCTCAGTACTGACCCTCTGATGGTGCAGCACTCTCTCAGTACTGACCCTCTGATAGTGTAGCAGTCCCTCAGTACTGACCCTCTGATGGTGCAGCACTCTCTCAGTACTGACCCTCTGATGGTGCAGCACTCTCTCAGTACTGACCCTCTGATGGTGCAGCACTCTCTCAGTACTGACCCTCTGATAGTGTAGCATTCCCTGAGGACTGAACCTTGGACAGTGTGACATTCCCCCGGTACAGACCTCTCACAGTGCTCTTGCTCCGACAGTGCGCCATTCCCTCCTTACTGACTGACCAACAGTGCAGCACTCCCTCCTTACTGACCCTCCGAGAATGAGCACTTCCTCAGTACTGACCCTCTGACAGTGCGGTGTTTTGTCAGTTCTGACCCTCTGCCAATGCAGCACTCCCTCAGTACTGACACTTTAATTGTGTTGCACTCCCGCATACTGAACCTCTGACAGTGCTGCACTCCTCCAGTACTGACCCTCTAACAGTGCAGCACACACTCAATACTGATCCTCTGACAGTGCAGCACTCTGTCTATGCTGACACTCTGACAGTGTGGAGTTCCCTCACTTCTGACCCTCCGAGAGTGCAGCACTCCATTCGTACTGACCCTCTGACAGTGTGACACTCTCTCAGTACTGACCCTCTGACAGTGTGACACTCCCTCAGTACTGACCCTCTGTCAGAGAAGCACTCCCCCAGTAGTGACACTCTGACAGTTTGGCACTGCACTGTAATGAAACTCTGACAGTGCGGTATTCCCTCCATTCTGACCCTCCGACATTCCGATACACCCACAGTACTGACCAACCAACAGTGTGGCACTCCCTCATTACTCACTCCCTGACAGTGTGCCACTCCCTCAGTACTGACCATCTGACAGTGCAGCACTCCCTCGGTACTGACCCTCTGACTGTTCAATATTAACTCAGTACTGACGTTCCATAGTGCTGCACTCCCTCCGTACAGGTCCTCCCACAGCGCAGCACTTCCTCAGGACTGACCTTCCAACAGTGCGGCACTCCCTCAGTACTGACCCTCTGACAGTGCGGCAATCCCTCTGTCCTGCACCATTTCAGTGCAGCATTCCCTCAGTACTGACCCTCTAACAGTGTGACACTCTCTCGGTACTGCCCCTCTGACAGTGAAGCACTCCCCCAGTAGTGACTCTCTGACAGTGTGGCACTGCACTGTAATGAAACTCTGACAGTGCGGTATTCCATCCATTCTCACCCTCTGACATTCCAATGGACCCACAGTACTGACCCTCTAACAGTGCAGCACTCACTCAGTACTGACCCTCTGACAGTGCAGCGCCTCCTCAGCACTGACCCTTGACAGTATTGCACTCCCTCTGTACTGACCCTTTGACAGTGTCGCACTCCCTCACTACAGAACCTCTGACAGGGTGGCATTCCCTCAATAGTGCTCCCTCAATACTGACCCTCTGATAATGCAGCACTTCCTCACTACAACACCTCTGACAGGGTGGCATTCTCTCGATCCTGTTCTTCTGACAATTTAGTGCTCCCTCAGTACTTATGCTCCGATAATGTTGTGCTTCCACAGTAATGACTTTGCAATAGTGCAGCGCTCATTTTGCTCTGACCCTTTGACAGTGCAGCACTCCCTCAGTACTGAAGGTCCGGCAGTGTTGCGCCCCCCAGTACTGATCCTCTGACAGTGCAGGTTTGCCTATTTACTGATCCTCCGACTGCAACATTAACTTAGTACTCACTCTCCACAGAGTGGCACTCCCTCAGTAATGACCCTCTGACAGTGGAGTGCTCACTGCATGATGACCTTCTGACAGTGCAACACTCCCTCATTACAGACCCTCTCACAGTGCAGCACTGCCTAAGCACTCACTCCCTGACAGTACAGCACTCCCTCGGTACTGACATTCTGACAGTGCAGCACTCCCTCGGTACTGACATTCTGACAGTGCAACTTTCCCTCAGCACTGACCCTCTGACAGTGCAACTTCCCCTCAGTACTGACCCTCTGACAGTGCAGCACTCCCTCAGTACTGACCCTCTGACAGTGCAGCACTCCCTCAGTACTGACCCTCTGACAGTGCAGCACTCCATCCTAACTGACCCTCTGACAGTGCAGCACTCCATCCTAACTGACCCTCTGACAGTACAGCAATCCTTCAGTATTGACAATCTGACAGTGCAGCTTTTCTTCAGTACAGATCCTCTGACAGTGCAACACTAACGTATCACTGACCCTCCAACAGTGTGGCACTCCCTCAGTACTGACTTTTTTTTTCTCTTTCTTAATGTTTTGTGGAAATATGGAGACATTGCGTTTGCAGATTCTGAGAAAGTATGAGAGAGACACACAATCCAAGCCCTGTCTGAAACTCTGCAACAGTCTATTCAGAGAGATGCACAGCATGGAAACAGGCCCTTCGGCCCAACTTATTCATGCCAACCAGATATCCAACTTAATTTAGTTCCATTTGCTAACACTTGGCTGATATCCCTCTAAACCCTTCCTATTCACATACTCATCCTGATGCCTTTTAAATGTCGCAATTGTACCAGCCCCCACCATATCCTCTGGCAGCTAACTGCATGCCCTTGAATAAGTGTTCAAACATTCATAGAGATGATGCAACCTCAAACAAACACCAACCTACGAAATGCTATCACTGTCATTTTCACCCCATCCTTTGGTTCTCCGTTACGCTGATTTGAACAGAGGTAAAGAAACAGTCTTAGTGACCATCCACCGTGACCTTGTAATAAAGGTTACTTGCAAATTTCACTTGCATGAGATTACCACACCATCCAGTTGCCTGGAGGGTGGGGGTGAGCTGTATTCTCCTGCTATAGCCCTTGGTGTCCCACGTTGATGTTAGGGAGGGAACTCCAGGATTTTGATCTGAATCATGTAAAGAGCTCTCTTACTGGAGTGCCTTTTTAAAGTTGGGAAGTTATTGTAGACCAGGAGGACCCGAGAGCTGCTTTCTTGTCAGAGAGAGAGGACTGGTGGGTTACACACCTCAGGGGAGGGGCGAGGTGGAGAAGTTGGGACCTTGATGGTAATTTCAGACATGATAGAAATTGAGCCAACAATGTTGGCATCACGAACCAGTTAGCTGAGGTACCTGAGACCCCCCTTTGTAGCAGAGGAATCCAATCCCTATAATAGAGCAAGCTTGGGAATTCAACACTAAAATCAACTTGTACGGACGCGCTGGAAACCTGAACCATCAATGCAGAGATTGCTGAAGAAGCTAAGCATGTCCGGCAGCATCTTTGAAGGGAGAGAGAAAGAGTTCACCTTTCAATCCAGTGATTTCTGCGGAAAAGTTCCTTCAGAACAGACCGTTTTGAGGAAGGGTCACTTGAAATGTGAATTGTTCCTCTCTCTCTTCACCGTTGCTGTCTGATCTGCTGAATTTCCCCAGCAATCTGTGCGGGTGTTTGCTTGAGAATCTGATCTGACCCAATCAATCATGTGTGACTGAGCAACTCAGTCTGTGTTCATGCCCTGAGGTTGCTTCTGTTGAAAGTTGACAAACAGGTTGAAGGCTTTTAGGAGAAAATGAGGACTGCAGATGTTGGAGATCAGAGCTGAAAATGTGTTGCTGGAAAAGCGCAGCAGGTCAGGCAGCATCCAAGGAGCAGGAGAATCGATGTTTCCGTCAATTCTCCTGCTCCTTGGATGCTGCCTGACCTGCTGCACTTTTCCAGCAACACATTTTCTGCTCAGGTTTAAGCCTTTGTAAGGCATTGTATTTGGAGGGCGCGGGTGCATGGGGGAACAGATAAAGATTTACGGCACTTCACAAAAATCCTTATCAATGTAACTTTATGATGTTAATTAAGAAGGAACAGCTCAGATCTAACATTTCAGTTAATCAGCCAAGAGAAGTATTTATGTCATCATAAAGACTTGTTGTAAAGACTGTACAGAACCGAACTTTAGTTACCACGTTTGTACATCATTTTTTTGTGAATAAAGTCTCTGTTTGAAACTAATGCAAATATTTTTTAGAGGGGGACCAAGCATCTTGAGCTTGTGGAGGCATTGTCCTTTTCCCTAATCTTTCTTAAATAAACGCTAGACAAGTTAGATACTCCCCGGGTATACACATCAAACGGTCATCAACAGGGAGGAGATAGTGGGATTGTCACAGGGGCTCTGTGGTTAGCTCTGTTGCCTCACCCCACCCAGGTTTGATTCCAGCCTCGGGCGACTGTCTGTGTGGAGTTTGCACATTCTCCCCGTGTCAGCCTCCGGGTGCTTCAGTTCCCTCCCACTGTCCAAAGATGTGCAGGCTCGGTGGATTAGCCAGAGGAAATGAAGGGATCCAGGGATAGAGTCGGGGGGATGGGATGCTCTGCCGAGGGTCAGTGTGAACCTGATAGGCCGAATGGCCTGCTTCCACATTCTATAACCAATCCAGAGACCCAAATAAGGGCTCCAATCTTGGGGGTGGCTGTGGGTCACCACAGTGAGAACAGGTTTGGGGATGAACACGGTCCAAGGGGGTAACAGGTTTGTTTTCTGAGGTGTTGAGGGCATGAATGTTCTGTCAAGGTGCTTTGGGGATAAACATACAGAGGAGGTGCTTTCTGAGATACTGAGGGAGCACTATCTGGCAGTACAGGGTGCAGAAGGTGGAATGGTACAGATACACTTCCCTAATCATTTCCTCAGGGTCCCCAAGGCACGCTGGTGTGGTCATCTGAGATGGAGGCCACTCCCAATTTTAGAAGATTATATCAACACTCAGTGAAAAATAACACAAACACATGCCTTAAACATGGATTGGAGGAAAACTGTTATGAATCTATCATCATTTGTTGCTTAGACACGGTTTAGAAAAGCAGGCACCCAAACAGACCAATGCTGTCGATGTACAGGAAGATCCAAGAGGTTATTTACAGTTGATGTCTGTCTCCCTGCAGAGGTCATCATCCGAGATCAAGGTTCAGTCCGTGTGTGTGTGTGTGTCTGTGTGTGTGTGTGTCTGTGTGTGTGTGTGTGTGTGTTATCCAAGAAGATAAATTCCTGCTGCTGTTTCAGTGAAGACACAAACGTAAAAGTTTTTAAAAGCTGCAAAACTCACTTCCCTGGGGTAAAGTGAATGCTGTAAATCTCCCAAAAGAGGTTCGGATGGAAGGAAGAAAGATTAGATTGAGAAGAGACAGTGCCATTCAGGTGCAGAGGTGTTGCTGGAATGTCTATTCAGGATTTCAGGAGAGGAGAAAACACCTTGGAGATAGTTTCTCAACCAACCTGTTCAGTGATGGTACGGTATTCCTCTAGACCAGGTGGGACTTGAAACTGAATCTCCTAGCTCAGAGGTAAAGACGCTACCACTGTCCCTTTCTACCTTCCCCAAGCTGTACAAGGCCTCACCTTCATTCCCCTACGCTCTCGGATGAACGAGTTCAACACGCGGCGAGACATCGAACAATTCTTCCGCCGCCTTCGCCTCCGTGCCTACTTCTTCAACCAGGATTCTCGCCCACCCTCTGACGACCCCTTCTCCCGCCTCCAACACACCCCATCCACCTGGACACCCTGTGCTGGCCTCTTACCTGCCCTCAATTACTTCATAGCCAACTGCCGCCGCGACATTAACCACCTCAACCTCTCCATCCCTCTCACCCACTCCAACCTCTCACCCTCAGAACGTGCAGCCCTCCACTCCCTTCACTCCAACCCCAACCTCACCATCAAACCGGCAGACAAGGGAGGCGCGGTAGTAGTTTGGCGCACCGACCTTTACACCGCTGAGGCTAAACACCAGCTCGCGGACACCTCCTCCTACTGCCCCCTTGACCATGACCCCATCTCCAACCACCAAACCATCATCTCCCAGACCATCCATAACCTCATCACCTCAGGGGATCTCCCATCCACCGTCTCCAAACTCAGAGTCCCACAACCCCACACCGCCCGTTTCTACCTCCTGCCCAAAATCCACAAACCTGACTGCCCCGGCCGACCCATTGTCTCAGCCTGCTCCTGCCCCAGAGAACTCATCTCTGCATACCTCGACATGGTCCTGTCCACCTTAGTCCAAGAACTCCGCACCTACGTTTGGGACACCACCCACGCCCTCCACCTCCTCTATGATTTTCGCTTCCCCGGTCCCCAACGCCTTATCTTCACCATGGACATCCAGTCCCTGTACACCTCCATCTTCCATCATGAAGGCCTCAAAGCCCTCCGCTTCTTCCTTTCCCGCCGTACCAACCAGTACCCTTCCACTGACACCCTCCTTCGACTGACTGAACTGGTCCTCACCCTGAACAACTTCTCTTTCCAACACTCCCACTTCCTCCAAACCAAAGGAGTTGCCATGGGCACCCGAATGGGCCCCAGCCAAGCCTGCCTCTTCGTAGGATATGTGGAACAGTCCATCTTCCGCAACTACACTGGCACCACCCCCCACCTTTTCCTCCGCTACATTGATTACTGTATCGGCGCTGCCTCGTGGAGGCAGGTTGAACAGTTCATCCACTTTACCAACCGACCTCAAATTTACCTGGACCATCTCAGACACCTCCCTCCCCTTCCTAGACCTTTCCCTTTCTATCTCAGGCAACCGAATCAATGCGGACATTTACTATAAACCGACCGACTCCCACAACTACCTAGACTACGCCTCCTCCCACCCTGCCCCCTGTAAAAACGCCATCCCATATTCCCAATTCCTTCGTCTCCGCCGCATCTGTTCCCAGGAGGACCAGTTCCAATACCGTACAGCCCAGATGGCCTCCTTCTTCAAAGACTGCAATATCTCCCCAGACGTGATCGAATATGACCTCCACCCCATCTCCTCCACTTCCTGCTCCTCTGCCCTTGAGCCCCGCCCCTCCAATCGCCACCAGGACAGAACCCCACTGGTCCTCACCTACCACCCCACTAACCTCCATATACATCGTATCATCCGTCGTCATTTCCACCACCTCCAAACAGACCCCACCACCAGAGATATATTTCCCTCCCCTCCCCTATCAGCATTCTAAAAAGACCATTCCCTCCGTGACTCCCTCGTCAGGTCCACACCCCCCACCAACCCAACCTCCACTCCCGGCACCGTCCCCTGCAACTGCAAGAGATGCAAAATTGCCTCCCCCCTTACTTCCTTCCAAGGCCCAAGGGAGCCTTCCATATCCACCACAAATTCACCTGCACATCCACACACATCATTTACTGCATCCACTGCACCTGATGGGGCCTCCTCTATATTAGGAAGACAGGCTGCCTACTTGCGGAACGTTTCAGAGAACACCTCTGGAACACCCGGACCAAACAACCCAACCACCCCGTGGCTCAACGCTTCAACTCCCCCTCCCACTCCACCAAGGACATGCAGGTCCTTGGACTCCTCTGTCGCCAGACCATAGCAACATGACGGCTGGAGGAAGAGCGCCTAATCTTCCTCCTAGGAACACTCCAACCACAAGGGATGAACTTAGATTTCTCCAGTTTCCTCATTTCCCCTCCCCCCACCTTGTCTCAGTCAAATCCCTTGAACTCAGCACCGCCTCCTAATCTGCAATCTTCTTCCTGACCTCTCCGCCCCCACCCCACTCTGGCCTAACACCCTCACCTTGACCTCCTTCCATCTATCGCATTTCCAACGCACCTCCCCCAAGTCCCTCCTCCCTACCTTTTATCTTAGCCTGATGGACACACTTTCCTCATTCCTGAAGAAGGGCTCATGCCCGAAACGTCGACTCTCCTGCTCCTTGGATACTGCCTGACCTACTGCGCTTTTCCAGCAACAGATTTTCAGCTCTGATCTCCAGCACCTGCAGTCCTCACTTTCTCCCAGTGGGATCTTGCAGAGGCCAGTATTGGGACCTCGCAGTTTCTAGGTTTATTGAAATAACTTTCACTTGAAAGTTGGAGGATTGATCAGTGAGTTCACGGATGATATGAAAACCAGTGTGATGGCAAACAGTGAGGAAGATGGGCTTAGATCATAGGAGGGCAATCATGGTAAGGGAATACGTGATGCATTATAGGGCCCTGGGAAGCACTGAAGATCAGAGGGACCTTGTTGTGCATGTCCCCCAGTCACTTAAACACCAGCTCAGGTGATAAACTCGCCTTTCCTTGTTAAGCACCGAGTTTGAGCTGGGAAGTTCTGTTAGAACTATCGAAAACATTGGCTAGGGGACAGCTAGCTTGTTGTCTGCATTTCTGGAATCCCCATTTAAGGAGGGATGTGTTAGCACTCAAGACTTGGAAAGATATTGTCTGAGCTGGAGAGTTTCAGTTATGAAGAGCGACTGGAAAGATTGGTTCGTTTTCCTTAGACCAGAGAGATTGAGAGGGGAGTCACAGGTAGATAGGATAGTGAAGAAGGCATTTGATATACTTTCCCTTATTAGTCAGAGCATTGAGTAAAGGAGTTTGGAGGTCATGTTGTGGCGGTATGAGAACATTGGTTAGGCCACCTTTGGAGTATTGTGTGCAATTCTGCTCTGATTCCTATAGAAAGGATGTTGTGAAATTTGAAAGGGTTCAGAAAAGATTTACAAGGATGTTGCCAGGGTTGGAGGGTTTGAACTACAGGAAAGGCTGAATAGGCTGGAACTGGTTTCCCTGGAGTGTCGAAGGTTGAGGAGTGACCTTCTAGAGGTTTATAAAGTCATGGATAGGGTAAATAGACAAGGTCTTTTCCCTGGGGTGGGGGAGTCCAGAACTAGAGGGCATAGGTTTAGGGTGAGAGGGGAAAGACTTACAAGGGTCCTAAGGGGCAACGTTTTCATGCAACAGGCAGTGCATGTATGCAAGAGGAAGTGCAGGCCAGTACAAGGCTAGTAACATATAAAAGACATCGGGAGGGGTAGAAGAAAACTCCACAACCACCTGATGAAGGAGCAGTGTTCGGAAAGCTAGTGGTTCCAAATAAACCTGTTGGATTATAACCTGGTGTTGGGTGATTTTTAATTTGAACTGGAAGGGATTAGAGGGCCAAGTGCTGGTAAATGGGACGAGGTTAATTTTGGATATCAGGTTGGCATGGACGAGTTGGGTTGAAGGATCTGTTTCTGTGTTGTACATCTGTTTGACTCTATGGCATCACTGAGATGTACAAAATAATGAGCGGTGTTGATTGGGTAGACAGTGAGGAAATATTCCCCTTGATGGAGGAACCAATAAAGACAAATGTTGTAAAGACTGGAAGGCAGTGCAGATATTTAAGGTAAGGGGCAGGAGACTTAAGGGGAATGTCAGTGATAAAGTCATACAGCATGGAAACAGACCTTTTGGTTCCCCCCAAAGTCCATGCTACCCATAATCCCAAACAAAACTAGTCCCACCACCTGCTCCTGGCCCATATCCCTTCAATACTTTCCTGTTTGTCCAAATACCTTTTAAACATTGGAACTGTACCCGCATCCATTAATTCCTCACGAACCACTCTCTGTGTAGAAAAAGCTGACCCTCATTTCCCTTTTAAATCTTTCTCCTCTCACTTTAAAAGTATGTCCCCTAGTGCTGAAGTCTAGGGGGGAATAAGCTCCCTAGTCCAAGGGGAAAATTTCCTCACTATCTGCCTTATGAACACCCCTCATTATTTTATCCATCTCAACCATGTCATTGAGTAATAGAGACTTTCAGCACAGAAACAGATCCTTCGGCCCAACTTATCCATGCTGACCAGATATCCTAATTTACCCTAGTCCCATTTACCTGTACTTGTTCCATATCTCTCTAATCACTTCCTCTTCATATACAAACCCTGAAGTCTATCACCCGAGGGAAAAGACATCTGACATTCACCTTATATATGCTCCTTATTATATTATACACCTCTGTAAGGTCACCCCTCAACCTTCAAGCTCCTTTCCATCGAACTCAAACCCTCCAGTGCTGGCAACATCCTTGTAAATATTTTCTGAACAGTTTAACAATACCCCTCCTATAACAGGGAGACCAGAATTGGACACAGTATTCTAAAAGAGGCCTGTACAACCTCAACATGATGTCCTAACTCCTATACTCATGGTCTGTGTAATGAAGGAAAAAGGCTTTCACCCAGAGGGTGGTGAGAAACTGAATTCACTGCTGGAAAGGCATTACAGACAGAAGCTCTCAAATCATTGAAGAAGTATTCAGATGTGCACTTGCAATGCCAAGACATACAAGGTGATGGGTCTTGAAGGAGAACCGTTGCTGGTGTTTTTGAATCTGTAGTCTGTACTGTTTGCCCGAAACGTCAATTTTCCTGCTCCTTGGATGCTGCCTGACTTGCTGGGCTTTTCCAGCACCACTCTAATCTAGACTCTGGTTTCCAGCATCTGCAGTCATTGTTTTTACCTGATACAAGGTGATGGGCCGAGGGCTGAGAAAGGAAGTTACTCATTTGATGGTTGTTTTTGACTGGCACAGAATCAATGGGCTGAAGGGACTCGTTCTGCACTGTAGACCACTGCCATTCGATAAAAAACAGGACAATGAAGAGACTTTGACTGAGGTGTTGGCACTAACAATTGTCAATGTGGCAGTACCACAAGATTGAGCTTTATTCTGACACACTGTCAGACCTGGGTTTGAACTCTGTTCTCGCTCTCTGCAGATGCTTCTGCACCTGCTAAATATCTTCGGCACTCAGTGTTTATTTGTGGTTACAGAGAGGATCTGAGGCTGCAGAGATGAAATCTGATGGTTTGTTAGATATGGGAAGGTGAAGCAGACACTTCCTGATTGAAAATGAAAAATCAAACATAGAATTGTGAGGCTGTTAATCTATATTTTGTTCCACAAATCCAGACGACACAAGTTTGAGTACAACAGCAGATGCTTTATTATCGGAGTGCAGCGTGAGATTCTCCATGTCCCTGAAAGTAGTTGTGTATCTACTTGTGGTGATACAAAAGGTCTATAATCCACATGGTTGACTGTCGTTACATTGTTTAAGATGGGCAATTATAATTTTACAAGGTCCGGTGAATGTTGATGTCCTGCGATAACAACTGATTATCGTATTCTTCATGATCATGTGTCAATGGGAAGAGATTAAAACTGAAGGGTTTTGCCTGTTTTCAACGGGGAATTCACATCCCTATGCTAATATGGAGAGGAAGCAAGATAATAGGAGCAGGAGGCAGTTGAACAGGGTTGCAGCCAAGGCTATCAGTCTTGGCTGGGGAGGACAAATACCGTTGCCTGTAGCTGCAGAGGAATCCACATGTGTGGCTGCAATGGATTCCTTCTCGAAGATTCAGTTATCCTACTGAGATGTTCTGTCTATTCTGTAATTGATACTGTAGTGAGTCTGTTTCACAGTGGAATGTTTAACCCTTGAGTGCCCAGTATGCCTTGAAAGAGAATTAAAACATGAAGTGATCCTTTTCTGGCTTTATAACATCCTCACCAAACTCCTCCTGTCAGATAT
Source organism: Hemiscyllium ocellatum (assembly GCF_020745735.1). NCBI lineage: Eukaryota > Metazoa > Chordata > Chondrichthyes > Orectolobiformes > Hemiscylliidae > Hemiscyllium > Hemiscyllium ocellatum. The sequence continues at coordinate 563,478 of NW_026867447.1, read as the reverse complement.
AAACCAGCCCCTCACTCACTGACACCAATCACCCCCTGTCTGATATAAACCACCCCACAGACACAAGTCTCCCCATGTCTGATTTCACCCTGCCCCACAGACAGTGACAACAGTTTCCTCCTGTCTGATATAAACCAGCCCCACAGTCACTAATACCAATCTCTGCCTGTCTGATATAAACCAACCCCACAGTCACTGACACTAATCTCTGCCTGTCTGATTTAGTTAAAAGGACTGCAGATGCTGGAAACCAGAGTCTAGATGAGAGTGGTGCTGGAAAAGCACAGCAGGTCAGGCAGCATCCGAGGAGCAGGAAAATCGACGTGTCGGGCAAAAACCCTTCATCAGGAATAGAGGCAGGGAGCCTGCAGATTGGAAAGACAGAGGAGGAAATCTTCTTCAAGACAAAAAAGACTGAGTGTCTGCCTCTCATAATTTTGTACAGTTCTATAAGATCCCCTCTCAGTCTCCTAGACTGCCAAGAAAAGAAAAAGCTTGTTCAGCCTCTCCTTATAACACTGAGTGCGAGCAACATCCTTATAAATTTCTTCTGCACTCTTTCCAGTTTAATAACATCCTTCCCCGAGCAAGGTGACCAAAACAGAACACATGTTCCAACTGCAGCCTCACCCACCTCCTGTATAACTGTCGGTTTTTGTGAAGACAGAACTAAAGGATGTATACAATTGCTCAGCTGTTCGTTGTCCTTTGTTATACATTTCCCCAATTTCCATCTATAGGGACCTAACATTTGTCTTCATCAATCTCTTTCTCTTCGTGTACTGTAGAACCTTGTAGCATCAGTCTTCATGTTCCCTGCAAGCTTACTTTCTTTTGTACTGTGTTTTCCCCATCTTAATCAATCCCTTGGTCCTTCTTTGCTGAATTCGAAACTGCTCTCAAATATCAGACCTGTTATTTTTTTTGGCCCATTTCCTTCAATTGGATGCTATCTAATTTCCTTTATAAGCCATGGATTGGCCCTGTCACCCATTTTGCTTTTGTACCAGACAGGAATAAATAGCTGTTGCAGTTCCCCCATGATTTCCTTGAATATTTGCCAATGCCTATCTACTGTCACACCTTTAAGCAACTTTCACTGATCTATCAATGCCAACTCATGCCTTATATATCTTCATAGTTTCCTTTATTAAAATTCAGCACCCTAGTCTCCAAATCAGCTGGCTCACTCTCCATCTTGATAAAAAAAGTTGTATCATGTCATGGTCACTCATCCCCAAGGAGTCTCACGCAGCTAGATTGGCAATGATTCCCTTCTCATTACACAGTACCCAGTCTAAGATGGCCTGCTCTCTAGTTGGTTCATCCACATATTGGTTAAGAAAACCATCCTGTATGTACTCCAGGAATTTTTCCTCTAAGACATTGTGGCTAATTTGATTTGTCCAATCTAGATGCAGATTAAAATCACCCATGGTCACAGATGTCTCCATATCACATGCTTGGCTAATTTCCTTTTTAATACTATTCCGATACGACCACTGCAGTCTAGGGGTCTGTCTATGACACCCACTAATGTTTTTTGTCCCTTGGTATTTCACAGCTCCACCCATACAGTCTCCACATTGTCAAAGCTAATGTCCTAAAACGAGATGAACAAAAATACGTGACCAGGAATTGAGATATTTCTGCTCAATTATTGATCTTGATTTGATGTTAATTAGCCTTGTCGACTTTCAATGAATAGCTTCGTAAAATCTGGGACCACCAGCAGAAGGTGATGAGCTAGAACATTTGTGGAATTGCTTTCTCAGTAAATGAACATAGACACAATTTGTTGAGTTTTTCACAGTAGATGACAGTGCTTCTCCAGCAGGTGGAAGTGACGGCTGATAGTAGATCCTTCAACCAACACCTTCACTCATAAAAAGTTAAGGCACACAAAAGATTGACTGAGGCTACTTAGTTTAACATCATTTATTGAAAAAAATGGTGGAGTCTTTAAAAAAGGATGTTCCAGCAGAAAACTGGGAATGGCTTTACAAAATGGAAATCTTGCCTGATAGGGGCGGCACGGTGGCACAGTGGTTAGCACTGCTGCCTCACAGCGCCTGTAGACCCGGGTTCAATTCCCGACTCAGGCGACTGACTGTGTGGAGTTTGCACGTTCTCCCCGTGTCTGCGTGGGTTTCCTCCGGGTGCTCCGGTTTCCTCCCACAGTCCAAAGATGTGCGGGTCAGGTGAATTGGCCAAGCTAAATTGCCCGTAGTGTTAGGTAAGGGATAAATGTAGGGGTATGGGTGGGTTGCGCTTCGGCGGGTCGGTGTGGACTTGTTGGGCCGAAGGGCCTGTTTCCACACTGTAAGTCTAATCAAAATGTCTTGGAATTCTTGGAGAAAATGGAGGAAACGGTGATTGTAATATATTTTGATTTTCTGAAGGTGTTTGATAGCACCCATGCATAAGATTACTGAATAAGAAAGGAGCCTTGGCTTTGGAGGTACTGTATTAACGTGGAGAGAGGATTTTTGAAATCCCAATCCGAAAAGTTTGATTAAGTGTTTTATTTTACAGGATGTCAAAGTGTGGAGGACCACATAAATCTGTTCTGGGGGACAAAAAAAATTTACAAAGTATTTTGATGACTTAGATGAGGAAAGTGAGTATATTGTAGGCAAGTTTGCGAATGACACAAAAATTGGAGCGGAGACAAGTGGTGAGTATGACACAAAAAGAAGTTTGCGGAGCGATACAGATAGGATGGGAGTGAACAAGGAGTTTTGCACATTAATGTAATGTGGATTAAATAAATGAGAACAGACATAAACAGTGAACTTGTGCATTTTAACAGGCAAGGTAGAGATTGAATTCAGAAATCTACAGGGAGTCTGCATCTCCGAACCACAAAAAGTTAGCTTTTAATTTCAACTGTCAATAAAGATGGCAAATGTCATGTTGGGGTTTGTTTAAAAACTAATGGAATATTGAGATTAGGAACAGTCAGATAGAGCAGCGAATGTGTAGCTGAGGAACTGCTGCAGGGGTTAGGATTCCCATTTTTCAATCACTGGGATCTCTTCAGGGATAGAAATGACCTATATAAGAGGGACCTGACTTGGAAGGGGACCGATATTCTTGTGGGGAAATTTGCTAGCAGTATGCTGAAGGTTTTAAATTAGTAAGGTGGATGGTGGGCACTAACAAGATAGTGAGAAAAGAGAAGTGTTTGAGGTGAGATGCTGTGAGCAATTCTCGGGGTCAAGGCAGACAACAGTTTGGCAAGAGCAAAGTAAGAACGTTAAACTGCATTTACTTCGATGGAAGAGGCCTGACATGTGAGACAGATGAACATAGGGCATAGATGGGAATGTGGGACAAGGATAACATTACCATTACAGAAATGTGGCTCAGGGATGAACAGGACTGACAACTTAATGTTCCAGGATACAGATGTTATAGAATGGATAGACAGAGGAGCAAGAGAGGAGGTGGAGGAGTGTTCTTGGTTAGAAAGAACATTACAGCTGGATGTAGAGAGGATATTTCTTGGAGACTGCCCAGTGAAGTTATATGGATGAAACTTAAAAATAAGAAAGAGGTGATGACCTTGCTGGGATTGTAAAATGGGCCTCCTAATAGTCAGTGGGAAAATTACAAGCGATTCTGCTATCTGTAAGGAAAGAGGATAATGGTAGGGAATTTTAACTTTCCAACCAGAGTTTGGGGTAGTGTTAAGATCTTGGAATGTGGAGAAATTGGTTAAGTCTGTACAAGAAAACATTGTTATTCAATATGTGGATGGACCTACTGGACAGTTCGCAATACTTGACCTTCTGTTGGGAATCAAGGCAGGACAAGTGACTGAGGTGTCTGTAGGGGCACGCTTCAGGGAAAGTGATCATAATTCTATTGGTTTAATAATAATGATGAGAAAGGATAGAATTGATTTAAAAATGAAAGTTTCAAATTGGAGTGTGGCCAGTTTTGATGGTATAAGACTTTGAGAAGTTGGTTGGGGGAGGTTATTCACAGGTAAAGGGACGACTGACAAGTGGGAGGCCTTTAAGAATGAGACAATGAGAGTTCAGTGATGGTATGTTTCTGTTTGTGTGAAGGGCAAGGCATGGGAAAAGCTCAATGATGAGGGAAATTGCAACTCCTGTCCAGAAAACGAAGGGGGCATTCATCAGATATAGACAGCTGGGATTGAGTGAATCCTGAGAAGGGTGTAAGGGCAGTCGGAGTATACTTCACCAGGAAATCATGAGGGAAAAAAGGGGGCATGAAATTGCATGGCAAATAGAATTAAGGAGAATCCGAAAAGATTCTAAAATTATTTTAAGGTTAAAAGAATAACTAAGAAGAGAATACAGCCCTTAAAGATCAAATGAGTTCATCTTACAGAAGAGGAGGTGTTGGGGGTCTTAAAGTAGAAAAATGGAAATAAATCCTGGAGAGCTGATTAGGTATTTCTCAGAACTTTGTGGGAAGCGAGGGAAGAGATTCGTGGACCCCTTGCTGAGATATTTGTATCATCGATAATCATAGATGAGATGCCAGAAGACTGGAGAGTGACTAATGTGGCAGCATTATTGAAGAAAGTTGTATGGAAAAGCCAGGGAACCATAAACTGGTGAGCCTTTCACGCCAGAGATGCTTCCAGACCTTCTGAACATTTCCAGCAGTTTCCGTTTTTGTTTCTGATACACAGCATCCACTGCTCTTTCAGTTTTTACTTAGTAGTCAGAGAGCATTACGTTTTGGATTGGAGGCCTGTTAGAACATAACAACATCCAAACATTAGAAATACGATCAGGAGTAGGCCATCTGACCCCACGAGTCTGCTCTGCCTTTCAATATCATCATGGATCATCTTTCAATGGACTAAGATTCCACTTACCCACCCGCTCACTATAACCCTCCATTCCTTTACTGTTAAAAAATCTATTTTACCTTTAAAACATTCAACAGGTTGGCCTCAGCTGCTTCACTAGGCAGGGGATTCCACAGCTTCACAACCCTTTGGGTGAAGATGTTGATCCTCAACTCAGTCCTAAATCTGTTGCCCTTATTTTGAGGTTATGCCCCATCGTTCTAATTTCACCCACCAGTGGAAATAGCCTCCCTGCTTCTGTCTTATCTATCCCATTTATAATTTTACAACCCCCCTCCCACATTGTTCTGAATTCCTATGAGTACAATCCCAGTCTGCTCAATCTCTCCTCACAAGCCAACCCCCTCATTTCCAGAATCAACATAATCAACCTCCTCAGCAAACTCCCACCCCAATGCCATCTCATGTAAGGTGATGAAAAGTGTACAGAGTACTCCAGGCATGGTCACACCAGCGCCCTATACAGCTGCAGCAGAAAGTCCTAATTTTAAACTCTATCCACTGCCAATGAAGGACACTATTCCATTTGTCTTCCTAATTAGCTACTGTACTTGCAAACCATACTTTTGTGTTTCATGCACAAGAACAGCCAAGTCCCCCTGCACAGCAGCGTTCTGTTTGTTATTATTCCTCCCAAAATGGAGAACCTCACATTTACTAACATTGTACTCCATCTGCCAGACTCTTGCCCACTCACTTAACCTGTCTATATCCTCCTGCACACTTTGCTCTATCACTCATTTAAGTGCCTTCTGCGAACTACAACACACTACACTTGGATCTCTAACTCGAAGCAATCGACCTGAATTGTAAACAATTGCAGTCCCAACACTCATCCCTGAGACACACCACTCGCCACTGATTGCCAACCAGAAAAACACCCATTTATCCCCATGTTTTGCATTCTGTTAGTTAGCCAGTTTTCTGTCCATGCTAATGCATTGCCTGTAACACTGTGCATCTTTATCTTATGCAGCAGCCTTTTGTGCAGCACCTTGCTGAATGCCATTTGGAAATCCAGATCCACCACGTTCACCAGTTCCCCATTGTCTACCACGCTCATTATGACCTCAAAGAATTCCAATTAATCAGTTAAACATGACCTGCCTTTCATGAACCCAAACTTTATTAAATAAATGTGAGGTGCTGCATTTTTGTAAGGCAAACCAGGGCAAGACTTATACAATTAATGGCTGGGCCTTGGGGAGTGTTGCTGAGCAAAGAAACCAAAGGGAGCAGATGCATCATTCCTTGAAAGTGGAGTTGCAGGTAGACAGGGTGGGGAAGAAGGTGTTTGGCATGCTTTCCTTCATTGGTCATAACATTAAGTGTAGGAGTCGAGATGTCATCTCTCAGCTGTACAGAACATTTGTGAGGCCACGTTTAGAATTATTACAGACAAATCTGGCTGACCATTTCTATGAAGGATTTTGTGAAACTTGAGGGGATGTAGAAAAGATTTCCAAGAATGATGCTGGAACTGGAGTGCTTAAGGTTTCAGGTGAAGCTGAATAGGCTGGGGCTTTTCTTTTCCCTACAGTGAGAGGAAAGGAGGCTGAGGAGTGGCCTGAACAAGACCCTATAAAATCATGCAGGGCATTGATATGGTGAATAGCCAAGGCCTTTTTCCTCGAGTGGGAGAGTCCAAAACTAGAGGACAGCAGATTAAGGTGAGAGGAGAAACGTTTGAAAAGAACCTGAGGGGTAACCTTTTCACGTGTGTGACTGGAAACAGTTGCCAGTGATAGTGGTGGAGGTGGGTGCATTTAAAAGGCACCTGGATGGGTGTATGAACAGGGAACATTTAGAGAAAGACAGGCCAAATGTTTGGCAAATGGTACTCAGTCAGGTTGGGATATCTGGGCAGTGCAGTTGGACCGAAGGGTCTGTTTCTGTGCCTGATATCTGTATGACTATAATGTTTGTTAAAACTGAAAAGAAGCTCTATTTTTACCACAGCTGAAATACGATGGACTGTTCTTGGGACTCATCTCACAAAGAAAAGGTACACTGGACTGTGAGACAATCCACACGAGGTTTAGTCGACTGATCCTGAGGATGGAGGGACTGTCTTGAGAGTAGAGACTGAGTCGTTTGGGCCTATACTCATTAGAACATAGAAGATTCAGTGGTGACATTCTGAAACATCTATTATTTTCAGGAAACTTGATGGTGTAAATGCAGAAATGTAGTTTCCCCTTGTGGGAGAGGTTCGGGCCAGTGAGTAAACTCTCTGAATTAGAGGTCACAAATGTCAGGCAGAACAGAATTTTGTCTCCCAGAATGTAGTGAATCTGTGGAATTTGTTTCCATAGAACACTGAAGGCTGAAATGGGCAGGTTTTGATTTGGGAATTGAATCAATGCTTACAGTTAAACGCTGAAAAAATGGAGGTGAGGATTATCAGCTCAGCTGTGATGTCATTGTTTGGAAGCCCAAACCCCATTGGCTGAACAGACCGCTTCTGGTTCCCTCTCATTGACCTTTGCTCTAAGTTAGTCTTTTCAGAATTATGTAGGTCTCATCTAAATTAACCTCCATGTTTGAAGCCCAGCTGCTTCAATCCCTCCTCATCATGAAAAAAGACAGGGATCATCTTTCTCACTGTTTGGTGGCATTGCATTCTGCCTCTAATGCAGTGACTACATTTATAGTCCTTCAGTTCTGTTAAATATTTGTCAAACACAACCAAATCTGTCACAGAAAAGGTTAAAGACAGATCAAAACTACATTTAAACTACCATATCAAGCACACTGTCAGCATGTGTTGCATGGAATACACACACATTGCATATTAAAGCTCTCTCAGTACTCATCCATTAAACACTGCAAGGGTTGTTCAGAGATGATTTGCTTATGTGTGTGCGTATGTCTGTGCCTGTAAATGATAGTCTACTTGTATAACAAAGTTTCGATGCATAGTGTTGTTCCCTTTTTATTCTGGTGTCAAGCATTTCAAAATCAGAAAGACAGTGGGTAGGAGTTCAAACCCCTTTACACGGCTACATCAAATGTTTTCTGTGATTGTACAGCTCATGTAATGTGCTGGGTAAATCTCCCTCTATATTGTGTTGTCCAATGCAATCATGTCAAATATATTTTGGTTTAGACACAGAGTAGAGCTGCATCCAGGATTCCCGAAAAGAAATCCTCCCAGAGTTGATACAGAATAAATTGACCTCTATAATATTAAACCTTCCATGAGATGTGCAGCGTAAGGTTAATTATAGACTAAATATGCATTACATTGAACCATTAAACATTCCTCAGACAGGAATAATAGTGCAAAGATACAATGAAAACACTAACGCAGTAAAGTCTTGCAGCCTCATTCCTATCAAGCATTTCCAGATCACTCAATGCTCAGACAGATTTTTGAGAAAATCTTGCTGTCCTGACTCAAATCTCTCGAAAGAAATGGATGAATTTGGCTGAGAGGCAATGTTGGTGAGGTGTTGGCTTCATGTTATTGGGGAAAACATTGTCCGATTGTGGAGAGGCAAAACAAGGCATCAGAGATAAAGAAAAAAGGGGGAAGGCAGGAGGGGAAGAGAGAAAAAGAGACACAGAAATATTAGCTGTGCCAATGTATCTCTTAATTATAGTTTTTTGACTAAACATGACAATTGATACCTCTGTCATTCAACAATCATACAACTTATGTATTAAAAAGTCCTAACATCAATTAGTATTGGAATCCATTGAGTTATTTGCATTTTTTCCACAATTCGTGTGCTGTGCTTGTGGGGAAATATAAATGAGGGTTTTGTGGTTCTGTAATCTATTCTGAGAATTCTATTTCTGTGTTTATTTACATAAATGCTTAATTGGCTTCAAGGAAGTGATGATGGCAGCAAAGCCAGGTGAATGAAGTGATTTGTTGGTAAGTTTCAAATCGAAACAAGTTTATTTTAAGAATGTTGACCATTTGCAGAAGTGAATAAAAATTTATGAAGCCGAATTGCAACAGATTTTATTTATTTCTGAAAGATAAATAATTTAAAACTTTTATTTAGGTTAACAATTCAGTGCTGAAAATTCTGCAAATTTAGAATATTCACGTGAAATACAGGAACTGCCGCAACAATTACATTTAATTGATATAGTTGTTACGAGGTTTCGTTACACGTATTACTTAATGGTAAGGGTCAGCAATGAGTCCCTATCCCCAACTGCCCATTGAATAGCTTGCTAAAGCCACTTCAGAACACAGTCAATTACTTCCCAGTGGGTCTGAAATCTCATGTCAGCCAGACCATGTAGATGTGACAGATGCCTTGTCATTCGTGAACCAGCTGTTTTTGTATTTTTCCATTGACTCGGGTTACATGGGCATCATTTGCCTTCCTTTCTGATTCCAGGATTTCTTTAAATTCAAATTTCACTCAAATGCAAAACGATGATATTCCAAACCCTGGCCATTCAACATCAAACTGGAGTTCGAGAATACTGGTCTCATGATATCATCACTGTGATCCGAATGTTGGAAATGCACAGAAAGCACAGAAATGCAAGAAATCTGGCACTTTACATCATGAACAAATATTGGAGCGGAATACTGGCAAGAACTCTCTTGCTGTTCACAGCAACATCACATTGCATCCAATCACCAATCTAAAATCTGTCTGAAGAGCCTGACTCACCGTCATTTGCATTTGTTGAATTCTTCACTGAATTATGAAAGCGTTAGTCACATATCCCAAGAAGGTGGTCATCAGCTCCCTTTTTGAGGCCTGCCATCTTGCTCGGCTAATTATGGTTGATCTTTCTTAAGAAGCTTTATTACAACCAAATGGCTTCTCAGTCGAGACTGTGTTGCTGGAAAAGTACAGCAGGTCAGGCAGCGTCCGAGGAGCAGGAGAATCGACGTTTTGGGCATAAGGCCTTTATTAAGATACCTGATGTAGTTGTTATGCCTGGAACATTGATTCTCCTGCTCCTTGGATGCTGCCTGACCTGCTGTGCTTTTCCAGCACTACACTCTCAACTCAGATCTCCAGCACCTGCAGTCCTCACTTTCTCCTGATGGGTTTCTTAGTCAGGTTCGGCATAGGAAAGGAACCATCGCCTTTTTGTTGAACAGGTAGGGCAGGCCAGGTAGGAAAGTCACACATCCTCCTCTGAAGGGCAATACTGAACCATGTAACATGCTTCAAAACTTTGGTAGGTCTGTGATTATCATTCGTTACTTCAGCAGTTTCATTTCATACTCTTTCATTAATTGAAGCTACTATGGTATAGTTTGATTCTGGAACTTTACTCCAAACCTTTCGATTGCTTATTACATGCTCATAATGCCTCCTTAACCACTTTCTCAAACTGTCATGTTAGCTTCAATGATTTTTTTATTGACTCATGGAACACGGTGGTTGCTTTTAGTTGTTGGTAGGTGTCCTTCAGAAGATGGCAGAAAGCTGCCTTTCTGAAATAGCATGTTCCAAAATGACCTGAGGAAGGGAATTCCAGATTTTGACCCAGTTACAGTAAAAGATCGATGATATATTTCCATGTCAGGATGCTGAGTAGTTTAGAGAGGAGGTTACAGTGGTGCTGTTCCCATGTATCTGCTGTTCTTATCCATCGAGATGCAAGTGGTAGTGGGAAGGTACTGTGTAAGGAAGTGGCTAAGTTACTGCAGTGCAGTATTTTAGATAGTGCATACGGCAGGTATGCCTGAAGAAGGGCTTATGCCCGAAACATCGATTCTCCTGCTCCTTGGATGCTGCCTGACCTGCTGCGCTTTTCTAGCAACACGTTTTTCAGCATATGGCAGGTACTAAGCATCAGATTTGGAGGCAATGAACACTTGTGGATGTGCTGCTGATCAAGTGGGATGCTTTGTCCTGGACAATGCCTAGCTTCTTGAGTGCAGTTGAAGGTGCTCCTGTCCAGTCAAAGGGCGAGCTGTGCTATTACCCTCCTGACTTCTGTCTCTTAGACAGTCAGTTGGCTTTGCAAGTCAGGAGGGTGAGTTACTCGCTGCAGTATTCCTAGCCTCTGGCCTGCTCTTACAACCACTGTATTTATATGGAGTGTCCAGCTCAATTTCTAATGAACAATAAAACCCAGGATGTCGATGGTGAGGGATTCCGTGATGGTAACACTATTGAATGTCAAGGGGTTTTGGTTAGATTGTCTCTTATTGTCAATGGTCATTGTCTCGCAGGTTTGTGGTGTGAATGCTATTTGCCACTTGTCAGCTCAAGTCTGGAAATTGTCCAGATTTTGTTGCATTTGAATGTGGACTGAGCAGTCACAAAAAAAATGCTAGATCAATGCAGATTTCACTTCTGACCTTCAGAGGGAGGGAAAGTCATTGCTGAAGCAGCTGAACATGATTGGGCCAAGGACACTTTCTTTAGGAACTCCAACAGAGATTTGCTTTGGCTGAGACGACTGCCCTCTAACAAGCAGAGCCACCTTCCAATGTGTGAGGTCTGACTGCAGGCAGCAGGGAGGTTGTCACCTGATACCCATTGAATCCAGTTTTGCTAGGACTCCATAATATCACACTCTGTCAAATGTGACCTTAATGTGAAGGGCTGTCACTCTTCCCTCATTTCTGGAATTCAGTTCTTTGTCCATGTTTAAATCAACTCGGAGAAAGTGAGGACCGCAGATGCTGGAGATCAGAGCTTAAAAATGTGTTGCTGGAAAAGCGCAGCAGGTCAGGCAGCATCAAAGGAGCAGGAGAATCAAAGTTTCGGGCATAAGCCCTTCTTCAGGAATCAGGCTTCAGAAGGGCTTATGCCCAAAACGTCGATTCTCCTGCTCCTTTGATGCTGCCTGACCTGCTGCGCTTTTCCAGCAACACATTTTTAAGCCATGTTTAAATCAAGTCTGTAATTCAGTCATGAGCTGAGTAGGCCTTGCGTAACCCACATTTTATGTCACTGAGCAGGTTATTACTGAGCTAGTGCTGCTTGATAGCACTGTTGAAAGCACCTTCCTACACCTAACTCATGATTGAGCATGGACTGATGGAGCAGTAATTCGCCAGGGTGGTTTGACCTATTTTCTGTGCACAGGACATGCCTGGCCTATTTTCCACATTGTCCATGCCAGTATTGTAGCTGTACTGGGAGTGCTTGGCTAGCACAAGTCAGCAGTATTATTGCCAGAATTTTGTCAGGCTCCATAGCATTTGCAGTAACCAGTGCCCCCCGCCCAACAGTGCCTTGATTTCACATGGAGAGAAGCGAATTCCCTGAAGACAGGTATCTGTAATATTGGTGATCTATAGAAGATGCCGAGATGGATCAGACAATTGGCACTTCTGGCTGACGATTGCTGTGAATGCTTCAACCTTAACTTTTGCGCTGATGTGTTGTGCTCTCCAAAGCAGAGCAAGGGGATATCTGTGGAGCTTATTCCTTCAATGAGTTGTTTAATTATCAACTTTAGTTCATGACTTGATGTGGCAGCACTGCAGGCTCAAACCCCAGTTTCCTAAAGTAATGGTCTAGCCACAATATCTCCAGACTATAACTCCAACCCACACTCCATGATGTGGATATGCACAACAGAAGATCGCTTATCCTTTGTATTTGTAGATTCCAACAATGCATCGTATATTCACTTCATTTGTTAGTCTTGAAAATGCTTTACTTCACAGACTTTAGGGTATAATGTTCTGTTTTCAATTCTTCTCTCCAACAGGCAAGGTCATCGATGTCACACTGGCTTTCCTCCTCATTAATTGCAAAACCAAACGTTTTTCACCTCATCTTTGAACTTACTGATCAAAATTGCTACATTCTTGACTAGATCGTTCATATACGCTGCAAACAGCAAAGGATCCAGCACCAAGTCGTATAGTAAGCCACTGGACACAAGATGTCTTCACAATGACTACCTTCGACCATTACCTTCTGCCAACAAATAAACCTTCGATGCATTTGCCAAACTGCACCAGATCCCATGAACCCTTAGTATATTGAAGATGCAAGATCTGGTCAAAAACCTGATTGAAGTCAAGAAGCATCACATCCACTTTATGGCACATCTCATTGCCTCTGCGGAAAACAGAATCAACCACTTCCCAGATGGTCTCACTTCCACCAAAGCCCTGCTGAATTTTATTGCTTAAACCTTACAATTCCAACTTTTAATGAATGCTGTCTCTTAGATTTATTTATTACCTTCCCTCAAGCTTTCTACTCTTAAACATAGGTTTATGAGCGAAACTACATATTGTCATTTCGCTCCTTTCACCCGATGATATCTCTTCTTATCTCTCTGACAGATAATTTACTCTAGCTGAAATAATCTCTTCTGCTTCATTCTGGAAAATGGGAATGGAATTGAATACAATGTTGAGACCAACAGCAAACTGTCCGTTTGTTCTTGACACTGTCAGTGTGTTCACCCTCAGAGGTAGGGAGACTGTTTGTGCTGATAATACGGAAAGTAGCGCCTGGTGTATCATTCTCAGCTGGCGCGCAACTTCCTGTTTCTATGTGCCAGCATCAAGCCACACATCTCACTTCTGATCAGAAAATAAACCCAGGGGATACAATCTGGCAGAAACATCTGCCAATGTGGCCTAGATCAGGACACAGAGTGTGAAGTGATTACATTGAAGTGACATTTGCAAATCGACCTTTCGATCTCTATTTCACGGTCTGATTCCAGGATGTCGTTGGACGAGTCTCTCGACGATCTAACAAGCTCATTCGATTCACTAACGTCTGGAACACATTGACATGCACCTTTTCATGTCTTTGATCTTGTACTACTTGTTACTCCCTCTTCAGATTTAATGTTCCCAGCTTTTGATTCTGTCTTCTGTATCCATCACCTTCCCACCCAAATACATTCTGTTTGATCTATTTCCTAAATTTTGATCAACTAAACAAATAATACAGTTTAGTACAGACAGGTATGTTGGTGTGTCCGATTAACAGAATCAATATATGGAGAGATCACCTTGGCTGTATCTAAATCTGACCAACATTGAATTCAAATAAACCACAGCACTGTGTGGTTTCAAACCTTGCAAATCTTCTCTCTTTGATAGAGCTTGTTCTAACAGTTAATTCTTGTCTTGATTATTTCAGAAACTATAACTAAAAATCCCTATTTTTAACCAAGTTTCAAATATTATTAAAAGTTGCAGCACTGGCATTTCCTACAGTGAGCTTTGTGGTGTTTAAATGTTCTGGTCAAAATTTGCTTCAAGCAGAAGACTGAACCATTGGTTTCTCCGAGTTCCCAGCCACTGCCCTTGCAGTTCCATAATAACTGCAAGCTATTGATAAGCCCCAGAATGAACAGAATGTCCAGGCCCTGTACACATCCAAACGCCATGATGGAGGCCTCGAAGCCCTCAGTTTCTTCCTGTCACGCCAACCCAAGCAGTACATGCTCAACCTCAACTACATTTCCTTTCAATCCTCCCACTTCCTCCAAACCAAAGGGGTAGCCATGGACCCCAGCTATGCCTGCCTCTTCGTCAGATATGTGGGACAGTCAATCTTCCACAGCTACACCGGTATCATTGCCCACCTTTACCACCGCTACATTGATGACTGTATCAATGCCACCTCATGCAACCACTAGGAGGTTGAACAGTTCATCAACTTTACTAAAACCTTCCACCCTGACCTAAACTTTACAGGGACCATCTCGGACACCTCCCTCCCTTTCCTAGACCTCTCCATCTCTATCTCCAGTGACCAACTAAACATTTACTACAAGCCCACTGACTCCCACAGCTACCTGGACTACACCTCCTCCCACCCGACCTCAGGTAAAAATGCCATCCTTTATTCTCAATTCCTCTGCCTCCACCGCATCTGCTCCCAGGAGGTCCAGTTCCACCATAAAACATCCCAGATCCTTTATCAAAGAATGCAATTTCCCCTCCCACGTGGTCGATGATGCCCTTGAACCCCATCCCTCCAATCGCAACAGGGACCCCTCCTGGTCCTCATCTTCCACCGCACCAACCTTGCATACATCATATCATCCTCTGCTGCTTCCACCACTGTAAACAGACCCCATCACTCGGGGTATATTTCCCTCCCTACACCTATCTGCATTCCGAAGGCATCATTCCCTCCACGACTCCCTCGTCAGGTCCATGCCCCCCACCAGCCCACTCCCCACCCCTGTCACCTTCCCCTGTCACCACAGGAAGTGCAAAACCTGCGCCCACACCTCCCCCTCACCTCCGACAAGGCCCCAAATGATCCTTCCACATCCCACAGAAACTTATCTATACTTCCACAAATGTCATCCACTGTGTCTGTTCCACCTGATGTGGTCTCCTCTGCATCAGGGAGACAGGACACTAACTTGCGGATCATTTCAGAGAACATCTCTGGGACACCCGTGCCAACCAACCCCACGGCCCCGTGGCTGAACACTTTAACTCCCCCTCCCACTCCACCAAGAACAGCCGGTCATATTCCTGTTCAATTCCAATGAATAAATACAAAATAACCGAGTCTGAATTTGGGATGATATTAATAGGATTTATTTCAATCTAAGCATGAACAGATTATTTTGACTTAACAGGTGGAGAAATTCACTTCCTGAA
The DNA here is from genome assembly GCF_020745735.1 of Hemiscyllium ocellatum. NCBI lineage: Eukaryota > Metazoa > Chordata > Chondrichthyes > Orectolobiformes > Hemiscylliidae > Hemiscyllium > Hemiscyllium ocellatum. Next base: position 548,080 of record NW_026867447.1, on the reverse strand, counting down.
AAAGCAGCTCAAGTGATATAAGCTGGCACCAAACCGAGTTTGGTCAATACTGAGGCAAAAGTACAGCATCCAGTCTTGAGTGAAATAAATAAAGAAACTATCTTAACCCCGGAACAAGATAGAGTGTATTAAATATGAACAAAGACTCGAGTATTTTAGGATATAATAGAAAAGTAATTTATAGTATATTGAAATGCAAACAGAGATGTGAAGTCTCTACATTCTTCCTAGCTAAATTAATCATTTCAGAAATGCCTTTGTTAATTTTCATGTATCACTCGTCGGTTCATTCCACGAACCTTGCTAGGTCCTTGTTAAATTCTGAACCATCAGGCGATGGTTCACAGTGGTTGCGAGTTTCATGTTACAGCAAATTGTGATGTTGTCCACTCTATGCCAATGTCTTAGTTAAAAATTTGAAGCAATCACAGCTCCAAACATTTACAAAATATCACTATGGATCTTCCTTGAGTCCAAAAAAAATCCCTTTGATCAATGATTTCTAAAATTTGTTCCCATATCTTTTTTTGAAGGACGTTTTCAAATAACTTGAAGTGCAAATGGTTCACATCAGTCGGAATACAGTAACATTTCATGTGTTACCCCACACAAAAAAAATTAAGCAATTTTGTTATCACGAGTTGTTCTAAGCAAGTCTAGGATGGACTGTTTTATCAAACAAAATCATTTCCAACGTTGTGAGGGCTCGTCTATCTTCTGTGCAATGGTCTGAATTTTGTATCTGAATGCAGATGTAACTGGCTGCTCTGGGTAAAAGTACAGTTTGTGCCTTTCACATTGTTAATGTGCATTGCTGACTTTAGTTGAATAAAGTGATGTTGTCCCAGGCATCGTCTGGCACCATTAATTAGACCATTAATTTCCACATTGCTAGCCGGAGAGTCAGGTGGGGTTTATTAATATCATTGAACCGAAGGCTTGGAATATTTCCGGTATGAATCATGTGAATTAGAGCCTCTGAATGAGACAAAGTAGGAAAGATGAATTGAGGAAAGATGAAGTTTTCACGACAGAGAGAGATCACTTCGCCCATCACACCTGTATCATGTGAAAACAGAACCTTCCAGCCAACACCCACTTTATAGCATGTTGTCCATAACCCTGCAGGTGATAGCACTTGAAGTAAACATTCGGGAACATTGTGTAGCGTCTAATCCATTATCAACATAGATATGATCTCCAATACTGTAAATCCTGGCTTATGGGGAAAAAAGTAGGGGCAGAACGCCCATTTCTAAACGTTGTTTCTCAGGACGTTTTGACAATTCTTGACTTAATATCATTGTAAACTGACATGAAAAAAATGTAGACATGTTCCCCAGAAATGCTGACAGCAACATACCTTTACTCAGTCAAGATCAGCAAGATGAATTAAGAAAGTTTTAAAAAATCTTTCTTTTAACTGATTATTGGCAACACGGATTTCACAAAGTGAAACGTACAGAAGGGAAGGGTGGAGGGCTGGGTGTGGACGATGTTCACTTGTGAGAAACAAAGCTCACACACTTCAATAATTTCAGTCCGAGACAAAATCTGAATCAGTGGTGCCCTTTACTTTACTCTTGCAAGATGGTGTGATGTCCATGTCCACAAGGCAGGGACACACACACTCAATTCAACTAATACACAATATTTATGTAATTTGGTTTCTATTTTTTTATTTCATTGCTCCTCCCCTGTTTACATCTTCCAATTCCCTAAGACCGGTACCCATTACTCCTGTTTATCTCTGCCTTATCCAGCCTTGTCTGTGACAAAATGCTTATTTCTGGCCTCACAAGGCTGTTTGACCTCATCCCGCTGTGGCCCATTGTTAGGCATATCCTTTCTTCACTATTATCTATTCCCTCCATCTGTGCCTTCCCCTACAATACTGATCCTTATGACCCTTTCAATTGGGGTTTGTTCCTGTGTTTCAGTAAAAGTGGGAAACAGATGTTTATACCTATTGTTTGTACAGGCGTATCTAGCTTAACTCCCTCCCCTCACAGCATCTTATCTATTCGTCTGTAATATCTACCATTGTTTTGCAGTCACGTTTCATTCTTGCATACAATTTTAGTGAATACAAAAACAATTATGTATTTCCTCCACAACGTTTCCATTCTTGTTGACTCAGCTCTTGGCTGAAACAATTACACACTGGTGTGAGTTCATTTACTTTGTATAAGTAATTATAATTGCAGAAGTAACACTACTTTACCTCTATCCCACACACTGTTCCCTGATGTCTGGTTGCATTTGTGAGCAACAGGTGAACCTGTGAACCAGATTCAGGATGGTACTGCAGGTATTTCAGCAGATACTGTGTAAACGGAATTCTCCCATAAATCAGCAATGACATGAACATTTATTTTTTATGGTGTTTGAAGCCAAATAAAATTGAACAATATGCTGGGACAAGTTCCTTTCATTTCTTTGAACTAGTATCAAGGGACACTCTCTGTGGACCTGGGGTGGCAGGAGGATCTTTAACAGCAGAATGTGAGGGAACAAAGTTACCGTTGGAAATCCAGATAGACTGGAACTTGTTTCACTGGAGGGTGAGAGTTCGGGGGGTGACCTCATATAAGTTTATAAAGCCATGAGTGGAAAGGTGAATGGCTCTAATTTACATGATTCATCCTGGAAATGTGCGAAGCTTTCGTTTCAAAAATATCACATGTCAATAAACTCCACCTGATCCTCTGGCGAATGATGTGGAAATTAATGGTCTAATTAATGGTGCCAGACGATGCCTGGGGCAACATCCCTTTATTCAACTAAAGTCAGCAATATACATTAACAATGTGAAAGGCGCCAACTGTACTTTTACCCAGAGCAGCCAGTTTCATCTGCAGTCAGACACAACTTCAAAATTCAGACCATTGCACAGAAGATAGACAAGCCCTCACAACACTGGAAATGATTTTGTTTGATAAAAGAATTCATCGTAGACTTCCTCAGAGCAACTCATGTCAACAAACTTGTTTTTTTTGTGTGTGGGGTCACACACGAAATGTCACTTTAATACGATTGATGTGAACCACTTGCATTTCAGAAGTTATTTGAAAACGTCCATCACATTAGATACGCGAATAAATTTTACAAATCATTGATCAAAGGGGACAATCTTTTTTGGACTCAAGGAAGATCCATAGTAATATTTTGTAAATGTTTGGAGCTGGGATTGTTTTCAATTTTTGACCCAGACATTGTTGTATTTTCCCTATGGTGGGGGATTTCAACAATAGGGAACATGTTTTACAATGAGAGGAGAAAAATTTTTAAAACGATATCAGAGACAACTTTTTACACAGAGAATGGTTTGTGTGTGGGATGATCTGGTGGTGGATACTTACAACCTATAGAAGACATTTGGATAAGTAAATGAATATCAAATGTTTGGAAGGATATGGGCCAAGTACACGCAGGTGGGATTAGTTTAGTTTGGGATTATGACTGGCATGGACTGGTTGGACTGAAGTGTCTGTTTCCATGCTGTATCACTCCATGACTCTATGACTATTTATCAATTTTTCTCAATATTAAACAGTGCTGTAGTGATCCTCGAATGAACTGTTGATGTTTAGGTTGTGTCTGAGACTCTGCGAATATTTCCTTCAATGAGAGGAGGGACTAGTTCTCCAAGTTTCACAACTGAAAAATAAACTTTTCTCCAGTATTGTTGCTGAGTAGATTTGTTTCTGCAGAGGCAGTGGTTATGGTCTGCAGTTTGCTTTCCACCAACTGGTCAACAGTGAGACAAAATATCTTTGATCCCCTGCAGAAACTCCACCTGCTTCCAGTCAATGAACCTGGAAACTCAAGGACCTTTTCTGCAGTCAGCTTAATTGCTGCCAACTATTGTATCTGGCCGATTAAAGGGAAAATGAATCAACTAAAGTAAAATCATACCAAACAAACTATATTTTCCCATTTACTCACAATGGATACATTTCACTTGGCATTTCTTCTTTAAAAAGGAAAGTCACTGAATACAGCATTCACTGTATGACTATCAGAATCAGGACATTGAATGCAGTGACATTCTGGTTAGTTCAGCCTGTTTATTGAGTATCTTTAAAGGTCCTGAATATGAAGTTAATGGATCCAAAATCCCACATTGCAGTAACATTTGTTATCATCTCAAAGTAAATTAACAAACTTGAATTGGTTCAAACTCACATCACTTGGTACACCATTCTCTGATTCATTTATCTCATTAAAACTGAGTGGGCCCTTTATACATGGTTAACACTGGTGTCGTGTAACAGCGAATTTCTGCTTATTTTTATGAGTTAACTGCCCCTGTCAGAGCTATCAGTGAGCAGAGAAATGTACTGTTTATAACCTACATTCGTGGTAATGATTATTGTAATACTCTCTAATTTAACCAAACACTCCTGATGTACCCAGACAGTTACCTGCAATGGTTTAGATGTTGAGGATTTTTTAAAAAAAAGTATGGACTGTCCTGTTCTAGTTCATTAGATGCTCTTTCAAAAGTTTACCTCGGTGTTATGTATCACTGCCAACTCACTTTTTGTTTCTCAGGCACACAGCTTTCCTTTACTATGCATTTTAAAAAATTTGAAAAAAAAGATGCAAGGAGAGACATTCTGCAATGTCAGGAGGTGCTTCTAATCTCCGGGTCCAAACTGTTTAGTGATATCCACTCACATTCTGAACATAATCACTTTAGTCCTGCTCCATATTAGGTTGCCTAAATGGAATTTAGAAACGCAGATTAGAAATGGGATATTATTTTGTAAAGTGAGAGAGACGTTGAGTGACAGCAAAAATAAAGTCACTCATTTTGTTGGTTAATAATATGATTGAAGTTCTTTTTAGCTTTATCTGCTTGTGGTGGAATGTAGAATTAAAGGGAGTTAACTTCTAATTGAATATTCTGAATATAATCACTTTGGACATGCTCTGTATTCAGTTGCCTAAATTGAATTTTGAAATGTTTAGTATGAATTACGTGTTATTTTGTAGTGGGACAGAGACTGGCAGTGTCCTGGGAAATAAAAACTCAATTGTTTTACTAGCTAGTAATACGTTTGAACTTCGATTTTAGTTTTATCTGTTTGTGAATGAATGTAGAAATAAAGGGAGCTAACTTCCGAATGAATTTATTTTAAAACAAAATACTTGCAACTATCATGTGAAATAGACCTGAAGGTACTCAATTTTACTTCCACCATTTTAAAAAAAAACACTCCCAAAGAAGCTACTCAGCAAAATAAATATCCCAAGATGTGTATATATCCATGTTTAAGCGTAACCTGGTAAAGACATGCGCCCATGTGTTGGGGCTGTGCAAGCTGAGACCAGGATCCAGTCTCAGTCTCCAGCAGGAAACCAACAGGCGGAAGCTGTGAGCCTGCCCTTTCCGATAGCCATATAAATCCTAGGCACTGGACCGTAATTCAACACTCCGGGATCGGCTTTGTTTAGAAAGATCTTGACAGAACCGCTTCCCAGAAGTTATCAGAATGATTGTGTCGACAATTTTTCTCAGTTTATTACTGACTTTCTTATCATGTGAGTGTTTTTTTGTTTAAGTCTGTCTTTGTTGCTGTCTCAATGTTAGTCTACCTCAGGAATGTAAAAGGCACAGCCATCCTTTCATCAGCATTAACGCTCATGGTTTATTTCTTGTCTTTTTTAAAGGTGTCCAGTCGGAGGTTGTTTTGACCCAGCCAGAGGCAGAGACTGGCCATTCCAAAGGCAGCCTGAAACTGACCTGTAAAACCAGCGGGTTCGATCTCAGCAGCAGCTTCATGAGCTGGGTCCGCCAGGTTCCCGGCCAGGGTCTGGAGTGGCTGGTGTACTACTATAGTTCATCCAGCAATAACTATGCACCAGCGATTAAGGATCGATTTAGTGCGTCCAAAGACACTTCAAAGAACATTTTCGCGTTGGAGATGACTAACCTGAAGATCGAAGACACCGCCATCTATTACTGTGCAAGAGAGTGGGTCACAGTGTTGTGCACAGCGACATCCTCATACAATAACCACTGACAAGGATTTATCTCAAATTGGTGATTTCTACCGTGGCAGGAGCGAGAAATAATGTGAGATGCAATTTAAACACAATCCAGTCGTGCTAGTTTGTACAAATGTATAATTGTTTTCTACCTTCTTCGTGTTGATTGTCAAGTTAAATGCAGACCAAACCTGGAAAAGTATTCCAAGCTTTCAAAATACAATGAATAGTAAAAGCTGAAATAATGCACCAAATCATTTTTCGAGGAGTCTGAACCACTGCTTTCTAGGAAGTGAAGAAATTATTTGCATTTTACAGTTTACAGTCTGTCATAGTATTTGACACAACGTGTCTCACAGTGATATAGCTGGGGTGACACTGCAATTATGATCAATACAAAAACCTATTCAGCCTCCATTGTTTGAAACTAGTCAGTGATTACTTCTACAAACCGTCTTTACTTGCAGTGCAGTATTAGTTCTGTGGGGTTTTATGCCAGTATCACTATTTAATTTGTAAAAGTGTTGGGTAATTATTGATACACCAGTTGGGGATTTTGAGAATCAGCTGATGGGTTACTCTGTGAAGTATAAAACAGTATTAAAATTTATCAAGAATGATCAAAATTCACTCGCGCAATTATGTGATGAAGATTTATCGTGACTTTATTTTGCCTGTGGTTCTGAAAATTTAAAATGATGGTAGATGTTTGATTTGTTTTATGCAGAGCTAGTTATTGTGTGATCCAGTCCAGAGAATGTAACACTGTGACTATCTTGGCTACTGGGGCCAAGGGACCATGGTGACAGTGACTTCAGGTAAGAACTTTGACCATTCTTAGTGACTTTTTAAAAACTTTCTATTCATGTGACTAATTTCTGAATTAAATGAAACTCAGATTCTGTGCTGAGTTTGGTTTGGTTCGGATTGATTTTTGTTCAGACTGATTATAGACTTCAGTTAAGGCTCAGCAAATAGTTAAAATGGTGATGATGGAGTCATTTGCTCAGTGTATCTCTTTTTTTTGATCAGATGGACATTCTATGTGGCTGGGTCACTTGAAACACCTAATGTCTCTTAATCAGTCAGCTATAAATAATGTTTAATGTCAGTGACACCCTGACTGTGAGTTTTATTATCAACAACAAATGCTACAAATTCAAAAATGTTCAAGATATTACCAAACATGACTAAAATATGCTAAAATATCATTATTCATTTCTTGAATATATGTTCTTACCATGATTATATTTTCTCATTTATTTTGTTAATTTTGTTGATGACAAGCAGGTTAGAAACTGTCATCAAAGTTTCTTGCGGTGCTATATTGCATTCTGTTGATTAGATTCGGAGTTTGTTTTACTGTTGAATTGAGTTGATTGGATTTTGGCTTTGTTTTAGTTGATTCGGGTTGAACTGTGTTGATTGGATTCTGACTTTGTTTTTACTTGGTTTTGTTGAATTGTGTTGATTGACTTTTGAAATTGTTTTATTTGATTCTGTTGAATTGAATTGGTTGGATTCTGATTATGTTTCATTCAAATCTGTTGTTTTGAGTTGATTGGATTCTGATTTTATTTTCCTTGATTCTGTTGAATTGAGTTGATTGGATTCTTATTCAGTTTGTGAAATTGATCTGCGTTTTCATGCTTTCTGAATCGATGTTTTCTTTCTGGTGAGGAGATTGACTCTCTGGAATACTTTTCATTACCAATATTTGTGAAGTTCTTTTGTTTTTCATGAATCATTTCTGCATTTGTTAAACTTATATGACACATTTTTCTCTGCTTGATTGAAAACAGGACATCCATTTGTAACGGTCTGAAAAACAACTTAAGGCAGAAACCCAGATGTGTGAGAAATGAAAAAAAACGAGTTTTTAATGGATTGACTTTTTAAAAAAAACTCCGTTCTAATTGTAAACTAACTGACTTTTGTTTTGAGTAGCCTCATTCAAAATAAAATTTGGGACCTAAATCTGAAACTGCAGAATTGATCAGATCACGTAATTGAAACTAACTTAAAATTATAATGTGGTAATATTTGTCCATTCAGTAATTTTGTTTTGACCATGAGGTGATTAATCAATATATGCCTTCAACCCCACTCTACTGTGCGCTGCACAAGATTGTCATGATCAGGAAGGGTGTGCAGGTTAGAAATAAATTGAACTATTGCCAGAAACGTTACAGCTTTAAGTGTTAAGTCCCCTCACAAACAAGGTTGCTATTATGACCTGTTATTTCTATTCAATTTAATCATTAGTTTGCTTGATTCTGAGCAGCTTTGTTAGACTTCAATTTGGTTTTATTTGTGAGGTGACATCATGTTCTTGATTCTGTTGAAAATGTTTGCAGAGCTAGTTCTGCTGCAAACATACCGTGTTGTGATCTGGTGATCGTTGATCTGTTGAGGAGGGACTGTGCTTGGGTAACATTAAATGTGTTATATTTGGGAAACCGTTTCTGGTTTCTACATTGTTTTTGCAATGTTAACACGGTTGGTGACAGTGAACTGCTCTTTCCTCATTCAATGCAATCAGCATGCGAGTTAAAATTTCATAAAGTCTATTATAAAGTGAAAGGCAAATCGCACAGGTTTTAGAAATGAAGGGAAAACAGATACCTTCAGGTGCTATTTTTACTTAAAATAAATAATTAAGGATTAATCTAATCCATGCTTTACAATCCAAATTCGAAACTCAACTATCTAGTTCAATCACAAGGTCTGTCTTTAAACAGTTTACAAGTCATAGAGAAATATAAATAGAACTTCAAAAGTCTAATGTTCTAATAGTTCTTGCTCTTGAGCAAAAATACCATGACTGTGCTATAATTGATCAAGAAACACCTTTCAATTCCGCTGTACACTACATACATATTTTCTGGCTGGAAAAGATCATTGGCAAAGACCATTTGGAAATTCTGCTCAATTCTATGAAGAACAGATCAGTTTCACTGCTTTGATCAGTTTCACATATAACTTGAGTTAATTAATTGTTATGTCCCTGATTAAACTGGATTTGCAGGATAAAAATAAAACATTAACTGAATTATTTAACCTGCACAGTGCTTTCGGTGTTCCCAATCTGTGCATTTTAAATAAATAGTTACATTTTACAACAAAATATCAACTGAAGAGTCATTCTTCGGGAAACAACTGCTATAGTGAATTATGTTACCAACCAAATTTCGAATTAATTAAAGTAATCCACTCATGAACTCCAGGGCAGCATGGTGGCTCAGTGATTGGCATTGCTGCCTCACAGCGCCAGGGTCCCAAATTTGATTCCACCCTCGGGTGACTGCCTGTGTGGAGTTTGCACATTCTCCCTGTGTCTGTGTGGGTTTCCTTCGGGCGCTGTGGTTTCCTACCACAGTCCAAAAGATGTGCAGGTCAGGTGATTGTGCAGTTTAGCACAGCCATAGTGTTCAGGGATGTCTAGGTTAGGGTGCATTAGTCAAGGACAAATATAAATTAGGGGGAATGGGTCTGGGTGGGCTACTTACTGTTCAGAGGGTCAGTGTGGAATTGTTGGGCCAAATGGCCTGTTTCCATACTGTAGGAACTCTCCTCTTAAAACCATGGGAGTACTTGCTGCAAACGCAGAAAATTCATTTTACATCGATGTGTTCAGGCGTATGCAGAGTTCACAAATTTGCAGAAGACATGAACTAGAGGATAACAGAGCACATTGTTTATTCAAACACTGAAAATAGAGTAATATTTATTTTAATTAATATACTTGATCGATTTATTGCAATGTAGCGATCTGAAGGAATCTGCTCACATTAGTTCAGTGTGACAATCATTTAGATTAGATTTCCTGCAGTATGTATCAGGCCATTTGGCCCAACAAGTCCACACCGACCCTCTGAAGAGGAACCCATCCAGACCCATTCCCCTACCCTATATTTACCCCTGACTGATGCACCTAACACTATAGACAATATAGCATGACCAGTTCACCTGACTTGCACATCTTTGGATTTTGGGAGGAAATCCACACAGACACAGGGGAGATTGTGTAAACTCCACATAGGCCGTCACCCGAGGCTGGAACCGAGCCTGGGTACCTGGATCTGTGAGGCAGCAGTGCCCACATTTACTTAGACATCCGTTAAAGTGGGCAACTCCAGACAGAAGCATGTTTTCAATTCATACCTTTTTCAACATTTTAGTTCATTACAAGCAGTTAACAAGAAAATAACCTTGCCCTAATTCCTTCAACAGAAATGCTTTCCACACTGGAATGCAGTATTGTTTATGCAGTGCATGCAAAATCTCCACAATTCGAGGAACGTTTTAAGAATATGTAAAAATAATTTAGAGAATAATCCATTTCCTCCAGATCTGTGCTTTAATTGGCGATATTTCCCACCTCAATAATTTTGTTAAATACAATGACTTATTAAGTTTATGAACTCAGTGGTTATTTATGTTCATTGTGAACACATTCTCGTTCACATTAATCCACTGGTTAGTTCCTCTGATGAATATTCAATTACAGTGAATATATTTGACGTGAGGAGTTGAGCAATGTATCCTCTGGGATTAAGTCTGTTGTACAGTTTGTTTCAGTGCTATCTCTGACTAACTTGTCCACGGTCCTGACCATTTATAAATTGTCCAGTTCGGATACCTGAATCTCAGACAGTTCAATTTTATCTCGCGCTTCAAAACCACTTTTATCTGCCAGAAATACAATATTTGATTAGGTGCCTCAGAATTGAGAGCCCTGACTAAGTTGTTCCAATCAGAACGAACGTTTCAGGAACAAAAGGCAGATAGCAAGAGTTTTGAAATTGGTTGTTGACAACAAGAGATATTTGATTGAGCGAGGCAGAGGGAAATATGCTGCATATTTTCTTTGTGCCTCAGTTATGCAGGAGATGTTTCGTGGCACAATGTAAAATCAGAATTTTTTTTGCATCTTATTATTTGAAAACTTATTATCAGCTTTTAATGTTACTGGCAATGGTCTTATTACACTTCAAAACATTTTAATCTTTTTCAAACTAAGTAGACCGTCTGGTGCAGCAACATTCACAGGGGAAAGAGGAAGGGAGTTCGAGGTTGGAATCTAGTGACAGTGAATTGATGGCAATGCAATTCCTAGTTTTATTGCTCTGTAGTTCCCATCGAGTTTGAACAATTTGGAGCAGCTGTCAAAGTATTCTTGGATAAATGTTGAAATGTTACTTTCATTGTACAAACATTCTGGAACAATCCCTGGTTGTTGGAAGGTGTTAATAACTAACATGGTTTATAAACTGTCAAAACAGGTGAGCTGTGTTCTCCGTGATAGTGTCGAGCTCATTGTGTTCAGGTCTGTTGTGATGTTGTGGTAGGGTCCCTGATTCTGTGCCAGGTGGCCTGTGTTCACTTACAACCTGTTAGAGAGGTATGTAACACCATCTCTTATCAGGTTACTTCAGTACAAGAAAGCAGATTGAGATGTTTGGGTGTTTGTTGGAATTCCACTCACAGAGGCCAGTGAAATCTATTCAATCGCTGTCCTGACTTGTGTCTCTTAGACATTAAACAGAATTTTGGTGGTTAGCAGCTTTTTCCAGATCAATATTTGTTCACAAGCTTTTGGGCATCGCTAGATGGGGTTAATGGAGTAAGTGCTCAAAGAAATCCCAGCTTTTGACTTGCTGTTCTAACAATATCATTTATAAATAATCCCGAATGAAACATTTTCAAAGTATATTTGATGAGATTTTGCTTAGGCTGTTTTACTTTATATTAAACCAGTGCTGTAGCTGAATTTGATTGTTCAGTACTGTGGGGGTTTCCGTTGAATCCAACACTTGCAGCAGATGGTGATAGCTTTTCAGTTGGTCTTCCATTGCTATCTCAGACCATCCAGTACCTCTGCTAAGAATCCTTTTTCCAACAGGAGTCAAGCCAACGGAATCACTGTTTATCTCAACGGGTGTGAGCTCTTGTGCCAAAAACATGAAAACAATTTGGTGAAGAGGGGGTCTCTGGATGGGAAAGGTTAACCTTGCCTTCTCTCCACAGGAGCTGCTAGACCTGCTGAGTTTCTTCAGAAGTTTCTGTCTTTATTTTGGTTTTCTAGCATTTAAAGTTTGTTGTTTCATTGAAAAACGTTCTGTTCGATTAAACACGTTCTTCAGAGAAAGATGCATTTGAACAAATTGCAAATGTTCAGAGATATTATTGAATTTGAGTGCCCTGATCTCGAGCTGTAGTTTCACAAGAAACTATTATGAAGTAACAACACACTGCAGAGTGCAGTGGCTGCTGTAATTGGGTGGAAGTTATTTTGATCACTCAAATAGAGAATGTCAGTGATCCCGTTCAAAATAATCAACAGAAGTTTTTTTTAAAGCATGTGTGAAACAATTAATTTATCGAAATATTTTAATAAAAAGTATTCACGGCCAGTGCTAGCTTAATGAATGACACAATGATAGGAAGGTAGGAACAAGAGGAGGGCACTCAGCCCCTCTAGTTGTTCCCCCACTTACTTAGATCATGGTGCATCTGTGAGCTCAATCCACAGGTCTCCCTTTGGCTAAAGCTCTTTAACACCTTTGTTTAACAAGCAAAAACTATCCCAGATTTACTGATTTGACTGCCCATAACAAAGGGAGACACCATTTCTGAAAGACATTCCTGTGAGTACTGTGACACAATGAGGCTGGGATTAATTGCTCATGAAAGTAAACTTTAAATATCTGACAATTTCCAATTGAAACATCCCAATCATCATATTTCATTAATTTAACACTATACTTCCCTGGAATCAAGAAATATAATGTGTGATTGCCTTGCTAAAAATGAGGAGAAAGTGAGGACTGCAGATGCTGGAGATCAGAGCTGAAAATGTGTTGCTGGAAAAGCACAGCAGGTCAGGCAGCATCCAAGGAGCAGGAGAATCGACGTTTCGGGCATGAGCCCTTCTTCAGGAAGGGCTCCTTGGATGCTGCCTGCTCCTTGGATGCTGCCTGACCTGCTGCGCTTTTCCAGCAATACATTTTCAGCAGTTGCTAAAAATGAGGGAAGCTTCATTCCTATTATATGATTAAGAAATAGCTCTGTTCATTCAGTGAAAACACAGTCAAATCACTCAAAAGGAAACCATGATTTGGAGATGCTGGTGTTGGACTGGGGTGTACAAAGTTAAAAATCACACAACCCCAGGTTATAGTCCAACAGGTTTAATTGGAAGCACACTAGCTTTTGGAGTGACGCTCCTTTATCAGGTGATAGTGGAGCGTCACTCCGAAAGCTAGTTTTCTTCCAATTAAACCTGTTGGACTATAACTTGGTGTTGTGTGATTTTTAAAAAAAGGAAATCATGTCATCTTGTGTAGACACACAAGTGCCTCAAATAATTTTCAATTCTTCTAGTGGTTGTTTGAATCTCGAGACAGGTGTGGAAGTGTCAGACTTTTATATCGCCTTGAGAAACAAGTTGTCATCAGTCTATTTGAATTGCTGAAGTTTGTGTGGTATTAGCATATTCACAGCGCTGTTAGGAAGTGAGTCCCATGGCTGTGATTGAGGAAGAGGAAACGGGCAGGGAAATAGTTGAGAGTTAAGTTGAAGTCTGATATGGAGGAAAGCTTCACATGCATGTGTGCCCTTATCCTCAAGGATCACAATTTTGGAATATGCTGCCGAAGGGACATGTCAGCATGCAAAATGGAAGCTGAAGAAGGCATCTCGGCCTCTCTAGAAGGCTATTCCATTCATGGGATCATCATTAATCTTGCTGCTCATCAATCTTCCCAACACACTGATAACATTGAACCTGATTGTTTACTGTTCAACACAAGAATGGTGAATTCGTTTGGAATTCTCCACCACAGAAATTCATAGATTCAAGACTCATAGATTCTTGAAAGCGTTGTCTCAAGTACCTAGTGTGTTGAAGGTGTTTGGCGCACGTACCTTCATTGGTCAGAGCACTGAGTGCAGGAGTTAGGGCTTCATGTTGTAATTGTCCAAAACATTGGAATGAACTGCCAGAGGAAGTGGTAAATGCAGAGCTAGGTCCCACATTGAGAAGCCATTTGAACAGCTACAGGAACTGGATAGGTCTGGATGGATATGGGCCAAAGGCAGGCAAGTGGAATGAGTTTAATTTGGGAACTCTGGTCAGCATGGATGGGCTGGACCAAGGGAACTGTTTCGGTGCTGTACGACTTTATGTCTCACTGACTTTATGGTGGATAGGCTCAAAGTTGGAAGGTGGTGAGCAAGTGAGGGGCTAGATTGGGCATGTGGGAAAGTTTGGGCTGGTAGGCTGGCTGCTGGGTAAGCTTGCGTGCACTCTGTCTGGCAAGGTGGCATCAAGGGAAATGGTAATGGTCACAGGATAATTTGGTCGAATTGTGCTTGGTAGGTGAGGGGTAGTTTGAGCTGAAATGCAGGAGGTCTGTCTTTGCCAGGCTGGTTTATGGAGAGGTGGGCAGGATGCCAGGCTGGTTAGTGTAGAGATGGGCAGGGTGCCAGGATGTTTCAGGGGGTGGAAGGTCACTGTAATGAAGTGACAGGTGGACGTGTTGTCAAAATGCAAAGCTCAGAGTCTGGCAAAATGGTAGGTTGTAAAGCACAGATGCCAAAGGAGCTAGGATGCAATGTGCACAGGTTGTCTTGGGTAAGGTGAGAGGTCAGTGATCAAGGGCTGAGGTCATGTCTTGGGTAGTGGGCTTTTGTCAGAGGTTGTGGAAATGATGGTGTCAGGTCCAGTCAGGGCCAGGTTCACCATGGACCAGGTACAGGGCGGCAGGAGTGTAAATGACTGAAAGGAATTGAGATCATATGTCCATCTGGAATATAGAATATAGAACATTACTGTGCAGTACAGGCCCTTCAGCCCTCGATGATTCCACAGGTCAGTGTAAAAATCTGAAGCCTATCTATCCTACACTATTCCATTTTCATCCATATGTTTATCCAATGACCTTTTAAATGCCCTTAAAGTGGGCGAGTGTACTATTGTTGCAGGCAGTGCGTTCCATGCCCCTACCACTCTCTGAGTTAAGAAACAACCTCTGACATCTGTCATCTATGTCCTCTCCTGCTAGCCATCACTATTCAAGGAAAAAGACTTTCACTGTCCACCCTCTGTTTATCTTTTATGTCTCAATTAAGTCAACCTTCTTCTCTCAAACAAAAACAGCCTCAAGACCCTCATCCTTTCCTCATTAAACCTTCCCGCCATACCAAACAACATCCTGGTAAACCTCCTCTGAACTCTTCCAAAGCTTCCACATTCTCTCTATAATGTGGCGACCAGAACAGTACACAATACTCCAAGTGCAGCCACACCAGAGTTTTGTACAGCTGCAACCTAACCTAGTGGTTCTGAAACTCAGTCCCTCTATCGATGAAAGCCAGCACAAAGTATGCCTTCTTAACAACTCTATCAAACTGGCTGGCAACTTTTAGGGATCTGTGTACATGGGCACCGAGATCTCTCTGCTCAGCTACACTGTCAATATGGATTGCCTTGGATGTGTTTTGTGTGATAGGGGGTTGTGTGTTCCGGGCATGAATGGGTGTATAGCAGGGTGGGGTTTGTCAATGTGAGTGGAAATTTAGGTCTAGGCAGAGTAAGTGCAGTGGTTAGTCTGAGAGATGAGGTTTGGTGGTGAACTGCGTATCAGTTTGATAGTTATTAAAGTTAAAGATTACTTGTTCATTTCTCAAATCATATTTACATAAATACTCAGCTGTAACACTCCAAAGTCTCTGAACTTTAATGGTCCTCCATTTTTCAGAGGCCTCCAGAATTCAGATCATTGTAAATTAGATGTTTCAACTTCCAGACAATTGGCCTGAGTTCAGCCGTGGCAGCCATCCTCCCCGTCCCAGTGCACAGCTCCTGCCTGTGCTGCTGCTGCTGCTGCAGTGACCTTCCTCCCAGAGAGAACATTCTGTCTTGCATTGATAAGTGAGGAAGGCTCACTGGACCTGATTTCCAAGTATGGGGATGGCAAACACGAGGGGACACAACTTTAAAGTGAGGAGAGATAGGTATAAGACAGATAGCAGAGGTAGTTTCTTTACTCATTGAGTAGTAAGGGTATGGAGTGCTTTGCCTGCAATGGTGGTAGATTCGCCAAGTTTAAGTACATTTAAGTTGTCATTGGACAGGCCTATGCATGTACATGGAATAGTGTAGGTGGGATGGGCTTCATATTAGTATGTCAGGGCAGCGCAACATCGAGGGCCGAAGGGCCTGCACTGCACTGTGATGTTCTATGTTCTATGATTCACTCTGATTTCTCTCCGGGGGTACTGCCAGCTGTTGGGTATTTCCAGCAGCACGGTACCTAGTGGGGCGGCACGCTGGTTCCATGGTTAGCGCTGCTGCCTCACAGTGCTAGGGACTCTGGCTCCATTCCAGCCTCGGGTAACTGTCTGTGTGGAGTTGGCACTTTCTCCCCATATCTGTGTGCATTTCCTCCCACAGTCCAAATCTGTACAAGCTGGGGAAATTGCAAATGTTGTGTTCAGTGATTGGGAGGTTAGATGCATTAGTCAGGGTTAACCGTAGCATAATAGGGTAGAGGAATGGGTCTGGATGCGTTTCTTTTCAGAGGGTGGGTGTGGACTTGTTGGGCCAAATGGCCTGTTTGCACACACTGTAGAATTTCGATGAATCTGCATTTCCTTGGTTTGTATTTTGTGAAACTTCTCTGCTCTTCACAGCAATCCAATGAAAGTGTCAATTGGTGAGATCTTCAAACAGTTACTGGGGTGGGATCAGGATGTTCTTCTTCCTAAATTATATGGCAATGGTCAAGGTCGAGGGCATGTTTCTCAAGAGGGAACCAATGATCATGATCAGCAACTGGTAGGAAACAAAAATAAACTCCAGTTATGCTGTAGACTTCAGCGGGAGCATACTGGCAAACGGTTACAGCTGAGGATACATTTGAGTAACTGATAAGGTCAAATTAACAGAAACTAACATGCTCAATTGGTCATTCTATTGTAGAGACACCATCTCCCCCCACGCTTTATGGCCTGGTCTCCTCCTGTGAGGAGCACAGCACCGGTTCGACAATCTTTGGTTGTTTGGTGATGGACTATTCCCCAGACGTCACCAAGGTAACCTGGAAGAAAGGTGGGGTGCTAATCACGAATGGTGGATTGAAGACTTACCCATCAGTGAGAAACAAGAAGGGAACCTACACCCTGAGCAGCCAGTTAACCCTGCCCGGGTCAGCGGTAGATTGCCCCAGCAAAATCTACTGTGAGGTTCAACACAGCGGGTCACACAAGAGCAAAGAAATGCCATGTCCAGGTACGTATTGTGGGAACTGAGATAAACAGAGCATCTGGCATTAATATGAATAAGGCATTATTTATAACCATTTTCACAGAATCACCTTATACAGTACAGGAAAAAGGCCCTTTGATCCATCCAGTTTACGCCTATCAATAACAGCCACCTAACTATTCCAGTCTCATGTGCCAGCACATGATCCATTGCCTTGTGTGACTTGCCCTTGCAAGGATGCATCTCAATACTTCATACTTATTATGAGGGGCTCAGTCTCTACATGACTTATAGGTGCTGAGCTCCAGGCTAACACCACCCTCTGTTTGATTTTGTTTTCCCCTGAGATCCACTTGGAACCTCCTGGCCTTACCTTCACCCTGTGCCCCTGAGGCATTGATCTCTCCATCAAGGGGAAAGGTTTCATCCAGTTTACCCAGTCTATGCCTAAAATAATTCTAGACATCATGATAATCTTCTCCCTAATTCTCCTCTGCTCCAAGGAAAACCCCTGTCTATCTCATCTAGTTTCATAACTAAAACCCTCCAACCCAGGCAAGATCCTGGCAAATCTCATCAATACTGCCTTCAGTGTAATCACATTCCTTCGATAACATGCACACAACGCTTCAGTATGGCCTAACCAGTGTTCTATCAAGTTCCAGTATCATCTCCCGATTCTTCATTGTCAATGTCTAGGCTAATAAAAGCAAATATCCTCCCACCTCCTTAGTCTCTTTATCCAGACGACACAGTACTATAGGGGATCGGTGGGTACATGCACCAAAGATCCTCAGGCCTTTCCAGGGTTCCACCATTCAAAATGTCATACCTCACAGATTCTTCTGCCGAATTACATTACCTTACATTTATCCAGAATAATTTCCATTTGCAACTTCTCTTCACATACAACCAACCCTTTTATATCCTCCTACAATCTAAAGCCATAATGCTCATGACTTACCAACATGACAGTTTTCATTTCATCTGTGAATTCACTGGTTAATCCTCCTAAATTTGAGTCTCAATCATTGGTATGTAAGAGAAATAACGTGGAAATCAACCCCAATCCCTACAGAACACCAGGAGACATAGATTCCCAGTCACCCAGACACCCGATGACTATTATCCCCTGCTCCCATCACTCAGCCAGTTCTCGATCCAATCTGTCAAATTAACTCGGATCCCATTGGCTCTGATTATTGCTATCATCTGGACATCGAGTTATCTCTCTGAAAACTACTATCAAATTGTTACACATGACTTTCTCTCAATAAAACTATGCTGAAAATTGTTGATTTATCTTCCAAATGAAGACTAATTTCACTTTTCAATAGTTTCCCTACCACTGAGACTAGCTTGACAGATCTGTGTTTTCATTATTTATCCCTTCCTTTGTCCTGCGTAACAGTGCAACGTTGGCTGATCTACACTCACTTGGCACAACTGCTGTGGCCAGACAGTAATTCTAAATTATTGTTAGCGACCCAACTATTTCATCCCTTGCATCGCTCAACCGCTTGGTATACTTTTCATCTGCCCTGGAAATATAACCACTTTTCATTTAGCAAGACAACACAGAACATCACGTCATGTGCCCTAATTTCTGAAAGTACATCACAACACTCCTCCATGATTTCTGTCCCCACATTGTCCCTCTTACTAGTGAACACTGACACAACACATTCGTTTTGACCACAACCTAATCCTCCGGCTCCACTCCAATAATAACACTTAATGGGCATTACTGTTTCCCGAATAATTCTTTTATTATGAATGAGCCTGTAACTTTTAAAAATATTTTCCTTTATTTTGACTCCTATTATTTTCTCATGGTCCCTTTTGCTCTTCTAATTCCTTTGTCTTTCAAACTCCCCCTTGCGCGTTCTGTACTCCATACTAATTTCTATTGTTTTGAGATTTCAGTATAGACAGGAAGCCTCCCTTGTTTCTCCTTATCTCACCCTCCATGCCCTTTGGTATCCAGAGCACGTTACATTCTTGGTCCCATTCAGTGGCTTCCTGGGAAATGTCCTCCCTATGATTTTCCTGTCTCTTTCTTAAATGTTTCACACTGCTCTGACTCAGATTTACCAATAAGTGTCAGCTTCCAGTCCACTCTGGTTAAGTCATTACCTGATCTTACTAAAATTGTCCTTCCCCTTTTCAGAACTTTGGGCCAATTTCTATTCCTTTGCAGTACAATCTGAAATCCAACTGATTTACGATCACTGTCTGCAAAGTGCACCACCATTGATGTTTTACCCACTGGGTCGACTTCATTCCCAAAAGTTAAGTTCAGGTTCACCCCTCTCTTGCAAGGTCTGGATTAAAATTCTCTGTATTAACACATACTTTGTTTAAATATTCTCCTGGGGGCATTTTCAGAATTGTGCTCCCTCTAAACGTTAGACAAAATGAATATCCAAGCCTATGCTGAGGAAGTTAAAAACCTCTTTTCTCATTCCCCTATTTAATTTACATATCTCTGAAATTTATCCATGTATTTGCACTTGGTCTTTTGGATCTATAGTAAGGCCTATCGTGCTCTCCCAGTAGTTATGTTTGCTGTATTTTGGTTTTGAAGTACTGTCCATTTGCCTTTGTTCGAGGAGGTATCTATGATTTCATTTCTCTTTACAGCCTAAAATACTCTTGTCAGAATTGTGACAGAAGCAACATTCCGTGCCGCAAACCCCTGCCCCCATCCTTTTCCATCTTTCCCTGTCTCGCCTGAAGGCACTAAATCCTGGAAAATTGAATAGCCACTCCTGCCCCGCTCTCAATATGTCTCCGTGATAGCAACAGCATCATTTCCTCATTTATGCCGGTAATTCATCTGCCTTGATCATCAGACTCTGTCATTAAAACGAATACCATCCAATGTTGCTATCTCCCTTCTGATGTTACCGGCCTATAGTTTCTATGCCTCCTTGACTCCCTTGCTGTGTCCTATAATTTTAGCCTTTCACATTGTCCTGATGATCTTTCTGTGTGGATCCCAGCTTCTCCAGCACTCTGCACAATTATGATTCTTGTATCCATTAATC
Source organism: Hemiscyllium ocellatum (assembly GCF_020745735.1). Taxonomy (NCBI): domain Eukaryota; kingdom Metazoa; phylum Chordata; class Chondrichthyes; order Orectolobiformes; family Hemiscylliidae; genus Hemiscyllium; species Hemiscyllium ocellatum. The sequence continues at coordinate 527,761 of NW_026867447.1, read as the reverse complement.
ACAAGAAACCTTGATATATGAGAACTGATTGTATTTGTTATGAAATTCATCAGATAATTTATGCGATGTGTTTCCTAAAGGTACAGGTCCTCTCCCACCAACTCTTCTCCTAACTGTGAGCTCCAGTGAAGAAATCGCAAGCAGCAAGTTTGCAACTGTCGTTTGTTCAATCATCGATTTCCATCCGAAGGCAATCAACGTGACTTGGTTGAAAAATGGCCGACGCTTGGATTCTGGCTTCTTCACGTCTCCCGTGTGTGAGGCGAACGGGAACTTCTCGGTGACGAGTCGGCTGATGGTCCCTTATGGTGAATGGTACAACAGCGCAGTCTATACCTGCCAGGTCACTCACGAAGAGAACATTCAAAGTAAAAACATCACCGCACTCCAGGGTAAGAGACACATACTGGGAGAGCTACAAATCACTCTGAACTCTGATGTGAATCAAACACACTAATTTATCAGGCGTGGTAAACAGCACGGTACAGCTTCTCATTTCCCAGCATGTCACGTATCTCATTTCAGTTTGAATGTTACATTAGCATTGCTCATAATTCAACATTTTGGCAAGTCAGAAAAGCATGTTTCCTCTCTGTTGAAGGTAGATATATAGACAGTGAGCTTTGTTAAATAGTTTGTTAAATAGTTTGTTGCCTGACCATGCTGGGAGAGGCATTCAGAGTGATGAATCCTTGCCTGGTAGTGGCTTCAAGGATAAGTTTGGGGGTGGAGGGGGGATATTGGAGAGATATCTAATTGAAACATAGAAAATACTGAGAGACTGAGGTCGAGTGAATGTAAATAGATGTTTTGACTGGTAGGCGAGACTAGGATCCAAGGGCACAGTCTCAGGGTCAAAGGGGCACTGTTTAGAACTGAGATGGGGAGGAATTTCTTCAGCCAGAGGGTGATGAATCTGTGGAACTTGTTGCTGCAGAGGGCTGTGGAGACCAGGCCATTGTGTATATTCAAGCCAGAGATGGATCGGTTCTTGTTTATTGTGGGGAGAAGACCATAGAATGGCTTTAGCCCAAATGTCGATTTTCCTGCTCGTCGGATGCTGCCTGACCTGCTGTGCTTTTCCAGCATCATTCTGATCTAAACTCTGGATTGGCCGAACAGCCTTATTCTGATCCTCTATCTTATGATGTTGTGGTCTCAAAATGACGTGGTTAAAATATGCAGTGACCCTAACTTGAAAATAAATCAAAATGCGTTCAATGCTTCACTCCCTGCTCAGGAATGACCTGTTGGCCTTGGACATTGTACGACATCGATTTTTATCTGGTACTGAGCTCTTTAATTTCATTTATGGGATCAGACCACAGACCAAGTGGGTATCACATTTGATGAACTGGGATAAACGTGATCTCACTGAGCCTCTTTAAGATGCTCTCTGTAATTAGTGGATGAGGCAGGAGAATAAATTCTGGTAAGAATGCTACAATAGGGATGAATGAACGAGGAACTCGAGACAGGCTGATTTAGCCTGGTTTGGGGTGGCGATGTTTACACAGTGGGTAGTGGATGTCTATAAAATTAGTGTACATTTCCATCACGTTTGTAGATTAATTTAAGACGCTTTTGTTTGGTTTTTTTTCTCCCCTGCTCTATGAAGAAATTAAAAAATGCAGCTTGGTAAATAAAGTGAAAGTACAGACCAGTCATGAACTAACTGAATGGAGGGAAAGACTTAAGGAGATGGGTGTCCTTCTCGATATCCAATGCTGTACTCAGTGCCTTGTTTTCAGATCTACTCCAAACTCAGCCCACGAGGAACAATGACATAAATTAGAGAATGACATCACACCAATAACGCAAAGTATTTTTGATCACGTTAAATATAATGAACAGAATTTCCATGGATATTCACTGCTCCTGTAGCACTTTAGAACTCTGCAAAGAGAATAATTATTATTTCTTATAATTTGTCCAAAATTTGGGATGTGATTTGGCAGTCAGCGTGACCAGCAGCACTTGCACCTAAGGGTTATGAACATGGAAATGAACTCATTATATTCAGATTACTCTTGTCACAAGTATCAATAGATGGTCTTAAGTGAGAGACAAACTCTGAAAGAAAGGTAATTCCATGGGTTACATCATGGTATCTTCGATGATTTTACTTTTTTCACAGCTTTCACTTGTTACAAAGCCAGTGTTCTTTTGGAATAATTACACAGGGTATGTCACAGGTAATCACAAATGCTTTCACAAATCAAAATACATCAACAAGAGTAAGCATTGTTTCAGCAATGGTTGGAGTTGCCATTTTGAAGGTGGTGTCTTCACCCTGTGAAGAAGTAATCTGAAGATTAGGTGTTTGTATCATAAAGGGGCATTTTTCATTGACTTTGATTTTTGTTTCATAGAAGATACCGAGTGCCACCCTCACACCGTTAAAATCCTCCCACCGCCAATCGAACAAGTCTTACTGGAAGCGACGGTGACGTTAACCTGCGTTGTGTCCAATTTTCTTCCTGGAGTCAGCGTGACCTGGAAACAAGATAAGAAGCCTCTGAGCTCAGAGATTGCTGACCAGCCTGGACAGAATCCCGACAGCGTGATCAGCAAATTAGACATTTCTACTGAAGCCTGGCTGAGTGGTGTTACTTTTGAATGTGTGGTGAACCATCAAAATCTACCGACTCCGCTGAGAGACTCCATCCACAAGGAGAAAGGTGAGCGGTGAGATTAAAACACAAAGCATCCCATGTGTAATCCAGATCCAGTTACATCAATGGCAGGCTTTGATTGGGAATGAACAAACACCGTTGGGAGCATTTATGATGCATCTGAAGGCAGGATAACTAAGTAGCTGATTAAGAAAAAGATGGACCAAAGGATATTGTATTCTGATTAAATCAGATAAGGTGGGAAGAAACCTGGGTTGTGATGTCACCATCAGCAATGACAATTGGACAGAATGCCCTTGTTGTGGGCTGGAAACATGGAGGCAACTTTCACATTAAACTTTACTTTTTTTACTGAACAGAATGTGTACTCTTTTAGAAAACAAAAGTGAATAAATCCCAAATTAAAAATGGCGTATTTTAATATTGAGTGAAATTGTGATATTGGTTCAGGATGTTTTTGATTGATTTATATTTGTCTCAAATATTCTGCAGTGATTAATCCGCTGGAGCCATCAGTGTCGGTCCTCCTGCCACCAACAGAAGAAATCTCCGCTCAGAGGTTTCTCTCCCTCACCTGTTTAGTGAGAGGTTTCTCCCCCCGAGAGATCTTCGTCAAGTGGACAAACAATGACAAGCCGGTGAATCCCAGTAACTACAAGAACACCGAGGTGATGGCAGAGAGTGACAACACTTCCTTCTTCATCTACAGCCTGTTATCCATTACAGCGGAGGAGTGGGCCAGCGGTGCTTCTTACTCCTGTGTGGTGGGACATGAAGCGATTCCATTGAAGATCATCAACAGAACAGTCGATAAATCCAGCGGTAAACCGAGTTTCGTAAACATTTCACTTGCACTGATGGACACTGTTAATTCATGTCAATAAAAATCTCAAAGTTGCATTTAATAATTCAACAGAAGTAATAAAGTTTCTTTTTCCTCCAGTTGTGAGTTAAATACTGAATGAGTTGTTTCTCACTCTGACTTACATTCCATCTGTGTAGTTAAAGTGGGTTATTAACAGGTCTAGGACAAGTGTCTTGTGCAGTTAATGTTCTCTGCTCAGATACACCCTGGGTCAGAGACAGAGTAAAGCTCACTCATTGCAGGATTCCGCCAAGTACCTTATCCATCCTAAATCCCTCTGTGACAAAATCTGACAATGTCCATTTTATGTCAAGGGTAGAGCATGAGTTTTGAACTTGGTGTTCTTGATTCCCCTGATTGGACATTCTTATAAAATTCATGTCAGTTTTAAACTGCCACATTGCACCAATTGGAAATGTAAATTTAAGACACTTTAAAATTAAATTTGATTGGAACATACCAATCGTAAAGAGTGCAGAACAGTTTGAATGTAACCGTTGTTTCTGGGGAACTGCCAGGGATCTTGCACCAGTGCATGAGTTGACAGAATGTAGCTTCACTTTCACACCAAAGAGAATCGACAGATAAGTTGTCGTGGAGCAGAGGGGAGGGGAACGATGAATGGTCTGTCCTCTTGCTCCCTGTGCAGAGTTTTCATGGTAGATGTCCTCTGTAATGTAACCCCGTTACTAACAGGAACAGTCAGCTTCTTGCTTACTGTCCAAAGATTTAACATTTCCATGCAAAATAATACCTTTGAAACATGTTGGACATGCTTGGGCTCTGTTAACAAATGATTAACATTGATTCCCCTAATCCAAAACTGGTGTTTGCATTGTCCCGGTTTGAATTCTGTAGTTTTGTCTCAGTTTTCTGGAGCACATGGGATCAATTCTGGTATTCGAATACCTGATATCATTTTGTTTCACATACAGAACACAAGTAGACATTTTCTAATAAACATATTCAGAAATGTTATCTCTGGGGCAGTGGGGATTTGAACTCACGCCTTTTCTCTCAGAGACAGAAATTCTATCACTGCAACAGAAGAGTTGCTCATAAAACGCTTATCTCTTCACGACGATGGGAAATGTTTCCTACAACACCAAGGTCAAATCTAATTATAGGCAATCCATTAAAATTAGAACAATAAATTAGAATAATAAAAATTGCAGTCTGGTATAAGAACAGATACAGAGAGATGATCGCAAATACACACGGAATGACACATATATGGGCTCTCACCTAAAGACACATATTGATGTGCACACTCAAATGTGCATACAGATAAGATGTCACACATGCATACTCGCACAGAGCCACACATGCAAGTGGTACTTGAACACTCACCTAAGCTCATACAAAAACTCACATACACCGAAAGAAAATTATTTGAACAAATGATCAGGGGTACTCACACATAACCATGAGAAATATAGACACACGGTAACACACAAATGGGCATGAATACATATACATTCATACAGCACAATGCGTACAGACATACACGCATGAACACACAGATACAAATTCCAAAAAATGTCCTCCCACATGTCAACTCATACAGGCACGTAAGTGCACAGAGATAAACATTAATATCATTATTTTCCCATTTTCAGAATCACAAACATACGATGACAGAGGCAGCTTAATTAGTTATTTTTAAACCACATTGATCAGCATGTATACAATGTCACACGTACACACAAATTCCGAGTCTCACATGCAGACACACAAGTGCATAGATCAATAAATAGAGGGGCGTTTATTAAATAAGGATAATGAGCACAAGCATCAGCAAGCATCCACAAACACTAACACAAACAAGCTTCTCAGGAGATGGTTTGGGAAAGATTGCCACACAAGCAGACATCATCATATAAATATAAACATCCATCAAAACATGACGTTGCATGCTAACATTTATTAAGCATAACATGAAAATAACCTAGTTTAGGTAGGACCTGAAACAGACACATAAGCACACATTTTAGATAGCACTAATGAAAAGTGAACACTCACAAAGACATTACAAGATAAGCATAGGCAGCAATGAAGTGGCATACTCGCATAATGATGCTTACACAATGTGAAAAGACCAAAATTTCGGTGCACAAACACATGAGAACACTAGCAGTAAAGGAACAGGAATATGTTTATTCATGCACAGACTCCAACATGGGCAAGAGTGAAGTAAGAGGCACTCAACCACGTACACAACCATTAAAGGGAAACCAAACACACCAAGCAGTAGGTCAAATAAATTAAGGGACACATGTACAAAAACTTATTCCTAAATATACAGATCCTACAAACAAAAATATGAAGCAATGTCCTGACTGTGATGTCACTTATATTCACGATTTGCCAAGCAATTGGTCACCAATACATAAAGGTGAGAATCACATTTGAACTTTTATTCAGTGATGGCCACAATTTTCAACTAAAGTGCTGTCACAGCCTATATTTAAAATATAATGATATAATTAAAATAATCATTCGTAATAAGCATTCCTCAAATAATAATATCCTTAAATAATAGATTAAAAGAAAATTAATTTAAAACATTCTGACATGGACAATGAAGAAAGAACATGTGCAGTCAGTATTTGTAATTTCTTGCTGAGAGTCAATAATGCACTGATGGATACAGATAAGAGTCACACTTGAGAAATACCTGACTGCTTTATGAAGATGTAATGGTCTCTAATTACATGACTTGGATACACATAGATCGATCTGGATCAATAAACGATCTAAATGCGTTCTCTCGGCTTTATATTCATAGATTCAATAGATCGCACTTGGATTGAAGACTATGAGGATGATAACAGCAACATCTGGACAACTGCTTCCACGTTCATCACCTTGTTCTTCCTGAGTATTTTCTACAGCGCTGCCGTCACTCTGGTGAAGGTGAGAATAATCACATCTTTCTCATGCCAAACAGCCCAATATGTTTTGTGAAATCTCTAAGTGTGCCATTGAATAAACATTAAATCTGAAAGTCCCTGATCATAAATATCTGTGTCATTGCTTTATCTCTCTTTTCCAGGTTAAGTGAATGAGTTGTGGACCCCTTTGATTTTCCTGATCTGCTTATCAAGGTCTCTGAATTCCCAATCTACAATCTGTCCTGTTGCTGACTCTCACAGTGAGATCACTTCAGTTTATCAGTGTGTAACTGAGACAATAATTGATGGATTTTCGTTTTTACTTTGATATCTTTGAAATGGTTGTGGTTGGAAGAATTTGTAGCTTCCCTGTTGTTTGAAGCCCATTTGTTTTGTTTTTATTTGTTCCTTACTCAGAATGGTTGCCTACCCTTTCTGATGAGCCTTTGTATTCCCTTTCTTGTGACTGTTACTGATGTACAGAAAATTCCCACCTCACAGCGCATGTGTTCTCATCTCAATGTGGCACCCAACCATTATATTCACTTCTGTTAGCTTTTACATCAACTTTTTGGATAAAAATGCTTTCTGAAATGGTTAATAAATCTCGAATGAATATGCACTAACCTTGAGTTTGCTTAATTCTTTCTTCAAGGCCAGTCAGTAATCAAACATTTTCCCACATCCTACTCCTTTCCCAGCCAAATACTTTCACTTGTTCTGTTTGGTTGTGTTTCATCCAGTCATTTAGTTTAATGTTGCGCTGCCATGCCGCCCACTAATGTAAATGCATCTTTCACACGATATGCCTGATGGAACACTCCAGAGGCAGAATGATTAGAGAACATTTCCTCTTATGCACCAAAGGTCACGGCCTCGGGTCACGTAATGATACAAATGAGGAGCTTTGCTCCACCAGAAGCCTATAAAAGGCAGGCAAAGGAGTTTGAAAGTTTACTCTACACCGTCTAAACTACATGTACTCCCAATGTCCGGACAGCCTGGGTTAGTAATGCATAAATCGCCACCTAAAGCGCCCAACGAAGCATTGATCAGCCAAAAATGTCAACGTTCAGTCAGGTAGTCAGACACAACACGTGCACAATCCAAGGGCGGATTCTCAGAACTGGAGTTTTTCCTCACACATAAATCTCATGGAGCACTATTCCTGGGATCTATTTGACACACCACACCTGTCAAATCCCAGGGAATGAGACTGGGATCTATCTGATACAGGGATATTACTGAACAGCAACCCTCAAAAATAATAAATCAGAGGTCGATGTTGATCAGGCAAGTCAGAGCTCATGAGTCCCTGAAATATTCAGCCATTGGGATCTATATGATGCAAGATGGAGTTGGGAACCAATCATAGCAACTGTTCACAGAGTCTGGAAACTATCAGCAGAGGAGAACATTCTCAATTTCTCAGAGTTGGTGAGGTGCATCATCCCGGGAATAGTGTTGTGAATCAGTCACGCACCCAATCTCATAATTTTGCCTTTTGTCAAAAACGTGGCCCCTGAAACTAGATGCAACATTCCAGGTGAGACAAGAGACTGTTTGATTTCAGTTTAACATAATTGCTTTGTGTTTGTTCTCTACGGTGTTATTGATGAAGTAGGGTTTAGTTGCTCTTCTGTCCACGTATCATGGTACATTCCCTGATTTGTGCACATACACATGGAGGATCCTCTGCTCCTTCACCCCCTTTGGGTTTACCCCCTTACTATTGTATGTTCCTCTGAGTTCATCACAAAACAAAGAAGCACGTCACCCCTCCCTGAGACGGAGATCTATCTGACACACCGATATTAATGAATAACAATCCTCAAAAATGATCAATCACAGGTTGATTTCGATCAGAGAAGACAAAGATCAGAAGTTCTGGAAACCCTGCTGCTTTCCATGTCCTTTCCCACAACCCCTCTGTCAAACTTGATGCTCTTAGCTGTTCTTCCAATATCCTAACATTTTACCTTAAATTGCTGTTAATATTTTTCTGTAATTTTGCATGATGGACCAAAGCACAGGTTGAAACAACAAGGACTCCAAACACTGAACTCTGAGAACGTACACAGTAAGGCAGCCTACATTCTGTAACAGCAAACACCCGTTAACAAATGGTTGGCAAGTACAAAACAGCGGGTGAGACTAACTTGAACTCATCAAAATAAAAGGAAAGTACTCTGGAGGTACAGAGGTGAAGGCAAGAGCTGGGCAGACAGAGTGGAGTTCGTTTTTTAAAATTCTTGTTTATATCCAGAATTTTCTTTCCACACAATGTAACCTTTTATTTCCCATCACCCAAGTCCCCCACAGTCTCTTTATTTTCTGCTACTAACCATCACCAGTAAATTGAATAATTTATGTTCAAAGCCCCTCCCACCATCAAAGATACGGCAGAAGTAGGAAGAGCTAGAAGGAGATTGGAGTCATTTTTTCTTGTGGTGATACATTACTGCTGTTCTAACACAAGGTATTTCTGAGGGATGGTCCACTGAAGCTATGTGGATGGAACTCATAAATAAGAAGGGCATGGTTACTTTGATGCAATTGTAATAGTCCCCCCAGTAGTCAGAGTGAAATTGAGTAATGAATATGTGGAGAGATCTTATTTATATGTAAGAATAATAGGATTGCAATAATCGCAAGTTTTAACCTTCCAAACATAAAGTGGGACAGTCATGATCTTAAGAGCTTGGATGGTGAGGAATTTGGTAAGTGCTAAAGTCAATTTTCTTCATTAATATGCAGATGTAACTCTCACAGAAAGAGCAAACCTGACCTACTCTTGTGATATAAGGCAGGACAAGTGACTGAATGGTTAGTAGGGGAGCTTTTTGGGGCCCGGGTCATATTTCGATTAGTTTAAAATATCTATGGAAAGGATTGGCATTATATATAAGCTAAAGTTCTTAATTGAACTAGGGCAAATTTTGATAGTATGAGACAAAAACTTTCAAGAGTTGATTGGAGTAGACTGTTTGCAGCTCAAGGGACGGCCGGCAAGAGTGAAGCTTTCAGAAGTGAGATAACGAGAGTTCGGAGGTATGATGTTCCTGTTAGTGTGAAGATAAGGCTGGTAAGAGGAGGGAACACTGGAGGAATAAAGATATTCAGAATGAATAAAGATATTCATTCTTAATCTGGTTCAGATTAAGAATGAATCATATATTAGATATAGATAAGTGAGATTCAGTGAATCTCGAAGAGTAAAAGAGGGGCAGGGACATTCTAAAGAGGGAAATGAGGAGGGCAAGAAAGGAAAATGAGATAGCCTTGGCAGATAATGTTCAAGATAATCCAAAGAGATTCGACTAGTACATTAAGAGCAAAGGGGTAGATCACAGAGTCATAGAGATGTACAACTTGGAAACAGATCTTTCAGTCTCACTTGCCCATGCTGACCAGATATCCTAAACTAATCTAGTCCCATTTGCCAGTACTTGGCCCATATCCCTCTAAACCCTTCCTATTCTTATACACACTCAGATGCCTTTTAAATGTTGAAATTGCACCAGCCTCCACCACTTCCTCTGGCAGTTCATTCCATACACACCACCCTCTGCATGAAAAAGTTACTCCTTAGGTACTTTCAACTTTTTCCCCTCTCACTCTAAACCTAGACTCATGAGTGTAGGTTTAGATGAGACTCCACCCATCTCAGGGAAAAAACCTTGCCTATTCACTGTATCCATGCCTCTGATGATTTTATAAGCCTTTATAAAGTCACCCCTCAGCTTCCAACGCTCCAGAGAAATCAACCCCAGCCTATTCAGCCTCTCCCTATATAACTCTACATGGCTGTGAATATGTATAAGCCTAGAGGATTGGCTTCATAAATCATGTTGCATTTAATATAAATGTTGTTTTTTTTATTATCATTTAGTTTAAAATGGAGGATGGGTGCCTTTTCAATTTATGGTGTGTATGGAAAGACCTGGAAAATAAACTACAACAAAAAAATGGACAAAAAGTTATTGTACTACAGATAGTGCACCATATCATTCGTGTAAAAAATAATTCCCTGTTTTGACCGTGAAGTTAATAGAGTCTATTAATTAGTCCTGTGTTTGTAATAATTTTTATCTATCTGTCATTCTACATTTAGTTGTTGTAGTTAATGTGTGGATTACTGCACCTCTCTAAAACTTCAAAACAAAATAAAGTAAAACTGCAAATTAAATATTGCATCTAATTACGACAAAAAAATTAGCAATACAATGACATGAAATTGGAAAGGAATGTTGAAATGTAGCCAATTCTGAGGACTACAAGAAGTTGCAAGAGATCATTAATTAATTTACGGTATGTTCAAATAATTAGCAAATGAAGATCCACACAGATAAAGGTAAGGTATTACATCTTGGTAGGAATAATGTGCAAGGCGAAAGTGAGGTCTGCAGATGCTGGAGTATCAGAGCTGAAAATGTGTTGCTGGAAAAGCGCAGCAGGTCAGGCAGCAACCAAGGAACAGGAAATTCGACGTTTCGGGCATAAGCCCTTCATCAGGAATGAGGAAAGTGTGTCCAGCAGGCTAAGATAAAAGGTAGGGAGGAGGGACTTGGGGGAGGGGTGATGGAGATGTGATAGGTGGAAGGATGTCAAGGTGAGGGTGATAGGCCGGAGTGGGGTGGGGGCGGAGAGGTTAGGAAGAAGATTGCAGGTTAGGAAGGGGGTGCTGAGTTCGAGGGATTCGACTGAGACAAAGTGGGGGGAGGGAAATGAGGAAACTGGAGAAATCTGAGTTCATCCCTTGTGGTTGGAGGGTTCCCAGGCGGAAAATGAGGTGCTCTTCCTCCAACCGTCGTGTTGTTATGGTCTGGCGATGGAGGAGTCCAAGGACCTGCATGTCCTTGGTGGAGTGGGAGGGGGAGTTAAAGTGTTGAGCCACGGGGTGGTTGGGTTGGTTGGTCCGGTGTCCCAGAGGTGTTCTCTGAAATGTTCCGCAAGTAGGTGGCCCGTCTCCCCAATATAGAGGAGGCCACATCGGGTGCAGCGGATGCAATAGATGATGTGTGTGGAGGTGCAGGTGAATTTGTGGTGGATATGGAAGGATCCCTTGGGGCCTTGGAATAATGTGCAGGTCACTTATTCAAAGATGCACGTCTAAGTGAGGGAGACAAACAAAGGGATTTCAGACAATTACATCAGTCACTAACAATTTCACCACAGGTTCCAAAGGCCATAAAAATGCAAACAAAGTACCAAGTTTTATCTCTAAAGGGATAGATTTGAAAGTAGGGTCACTATAAAAATTTGGTTGACTATAATTAAGAGTATTGTTTGCAGTTCGAGTTGACATATTATAGAATGTATGAGAGAGAGTAAAGAGATGATTTATGAGAAAGCTCCACAAGTTTCTGGCTGTGTATATCCAGGAAGAATTGTTGTGCTGTTCACTTCTCTCTTGAAAAGAAGGCTGACAGTTCGAAAATTAAGAAAGGTTTTGAAAAGAGAAGGTACAAAGAAAACATTTCACTGTGGGATAGAATATAACTCGAGGCTGTCAATATAAGACGGTACCTCAAGAAGTCCAAAAGGGAATTCAGAAGAAACCTCTTCACTGAAAGAATGATGAGAATGGGGAATATGTGACCAGACGGAATAGTTGAAATCAATAGTTTAGATGTATTTCAAGGAAACTAGGCGAGCACTAGGAAGGGATGGGAATAGAGAATTGCAACAGGCGATTTAGATGAGGAAAGATGTGAAACACCTTGAGTAGAACATAAGCACTGGCATAAACTGATTGTGCCAAATGGTCTGTTTTTCCTCTGTAATCCTACGTAGAAAATCACCATTGCATGAAACAAAAAGTGCATTAAGAACATTTAGAAGAATTATAAAGTTTCTCACAAAAAGTCTCAAGTATCCAGCACTGAATGTAAATGATTTTATCACATGGCCACACTTCACGATTTGCTTGATAGCACTGAAACAGCAGGAATCACAGTCCTCTTACTAGGAGTAGGACTAACCCATCGTCCTTGCACCAATTGGGGGATCTTAATGACTTATTAATGGCCTCAGTAGGAGCTGCCAACCTGGTCCTGGGAATGTTGTGAACACTCTAGCCCTCACGGCTTCTTTCACTCACTTACTCTGATTTCCAGTTCCCGTAGTGATCGCCACCATGGACAGGAGACTGTTCCAGTGTGCAGATGGGATACCCTGTTGTGAGCCACAAGGTACTTCATTAGGAGGGACATCCTCCAGGTGTGTCACTAGGATGCAGGGGGAGGTCTCCCACACAATGGAGGACCTTACTGCTAATAAACTGCCAGCATTGGCTGGAACACACTCTACATTGACCACCTGAGTGGTCATCCTTTCCCGAATTTGGGATCAATAACATACTACGGAGGTGGAAACTCCTTCCTTCCCTTATCATCTTCCACCCTATTATCCACCTAATGACCTTGCAGCCTGTCCCTAGAGGGCTGATAGAACCCAGTCCCATTCCAATATTCAAGAACATGAAGAGCTGGCAACCTGGTCAAAATTGTTAAAGCTTAACACAAACAGTCTTGGCCTGACCATCAAATTCTAAAGTGTAACTTGAGATGAGTTCAATAAAAATGGCAGAAGTACAGAAACAACCACTTCCATCCGTCAGAAACACATTTCTATGAATGGGAACGGGTGGTCCGCTATTTGGAATGGAGCAGTGCATTTGAAAAAGTTAATGAGGAGCAGCAATGTTTTGAGTTGGACGTATGCACAGTTTGAAGCTGTTTGCTGATTCAGTTTTGCTAAAGGTTTGGCAGATACATTCCAATGAAAATCAATTAAATCTGCCAAAGTGGATATTAATACTCACATTTATGAGATGCTTTAACATAGAACATAGAAAGATACAACACAGAACAGGCCCTTTGGCCCACAACAGTGTGCCGAGGTCTAATCCTAATGTAAAATATAACAACCTACACACCCCTCAACTCACTGCTAAACATGTGCATGTCCAGCAGTCACTTAAATGTCCCTAATGACTCTGCTTCCACCACCACCGCTGGCAATGTATTCCATGCATTCACAACTCTCTGTGTAAAGAACCTACTCTAATATCTCCTCTATACCTTTCTCCTAATATCTTAAAACTATGACCCCCCTCGTACCAGTCAATCCTGCCCTGGGGAAAATTCTCTAGCTATTGACTTTATCTATTCCTCTCATTATTTTGTATACCTCAATCAGGTCTCCTCTCTTCTTCCTTCTCCAGAGAGAAAAGTCTGAGCTTATTCAACCTTTCTTCATAAGGCAAGCCCTCCAGTTCAGGCAGCATCCTGGCAAACCTTCTTTGCACCCTCTCCAAAGCCTCTATCTATTTCTTACAGCAGGGTGACCAGAACTGGACACAATATTCCAGGTGTGGTCTCACCAGGGACTTGTAGAGCTGTAGCAAAACCTCGCTGCTCTCAAACTCGATTCCCCTGTAAATGAAAGCCTAAACACCATATGCTTTCTTAACAACCCTATCCACTTGGGTGGCAACTTTGAGGGATCTATGTACTTGCACACCCAGATCCCTCTGTTCCTCCACACTGCCAAGAATCCTGCCTTTAACCCTATATTCAGCATTCGAGTGAGAATGAGTACCAGAGGGCATGTAAGGAAGTTTATCAGTAAAGTACAGCTAATTAAGGGGGCTTGACCATACTCATGGACAAAAAGATATAAAGCAATCAGAGAACCAAAGAACAGAGTGTGTATATAAGGGGTACAAGAGACAGCGTGGATCAAGGCCTTGAAGAATTTAGAGATAGACATAAGTTTAAACTCAATACATTCGATGATAATGAGCCAGTTAAGATCTCAGTCCTTTCTCTATAAGCACAAGTTTAAGTTTACCAGTCTTGTCCAGGCCAGCATTAAATGGGATTTTTATTTGCACTGTGCACATCTCCTGATTTCACAAGATATCTCAGTTTTGTAAATGCAATAGAATGCATTATCCACCGTTTCAGCAATTCCTTTAATAGAAGTTAACAGAAATAAACAACTTTCCAAAGCTGTCTTTCAACAGCCAGACTGATACAATATTCAAAAAGGATCTGCATGTACAAAGTGGGCTTGTCAGGGGGTTAAATCTTTTCAAATTCGAAAACTAGATTCCATTTTAATTATATCAACTGGATGTTGGATACTCCATTAACAAAAGGTTCCCATATTCAAACGGTTGTTTGCAAATATAGAAATTGGATATTGATATAAAATAGGACATGCTCTTTTTTTTTTGTCTTGCATACATCAGGATAGCTGCAAGGATTTTGATATTAAGGGAAACAACATTTTACACTGAACAAGTTCTGATGCTTTGGAAAGTGCACAATGATTGATCGAGATGTCCCCAGTGGAAATGGACTGGTCAGATGGTGACGGACAGTTAACAGCTAAACTTTGTTAAGTTTGCAATTGGCAGGTTGCCTGAGTGGTCAAGGTATTGCCCTGCCAAATGAGTCCGAGAATGGCCATCACCAATTTAGTCAAATCACAACAAGCATTGGCAGTTAACTGCCAATCATCACCTGGTCCATTCTCCATGCCTTTACCAATCAGCACTCATTACCCAGACAGATTAAATGCTTTCTCCCTTACCATTGGTATTCTTGAGAGTGTCCTGATAAGTACAATACTAAAGACTTCAATAAAAAAACACTTTATTTTCATCAATACTCAAATGTCCATGTTGTCCCAGCTGGCAGAGTGAAACTTCACTATAATGTATCAGGCCGACAATGAACTGGTAAAGTTCTGCACTGGTCTCAGAGGGAAACCAGCAACAATGTCCTTGTGGAGACATTACTTTACCTTTGATCCTATACAGCAACAATTTCAAAGCCATTGAGGAACAGGAATAAATAGAAACGAACTACATGCACATACACACAGCACACTGTTATGTAAAGTAATAGAGAGAAATGCTGCACGAACAGGAAAATTAATTGTTATTCTGAATAGTGAATATGGCACCAAAAACACCCTTGTGATAATGACAGTTTGAAAAGCTGCCCACATTGGTTTGCAGCAGATGAAGAGTTGCTCATTCTGTTCTGGGCCCCACTCAGTTCCTACACCAGTATGTGACCATAGATTCAGATTGTTTTTAAAGGCAGATATCAATATGCATTTGCACAGTGGCAGGAGTACGGCTATCCTATGGACAGCCCTAAAGAGATCTCACACACATTGGCTCTTTAATAAAGAAATGGGGCAAACCTCAGAGATAGGGAAATGTAAATAAATGAACCACTAACAAGATTTCATCCAATTCGATAGTAACTGATACCTGATCACCAAATTCAGCTGCCACTTGAAAGGATGCAAGAAGCCCCAAAAGGAGATACTCCACATTTCACTTGATTCTGTGTCACATTATCGCAAGAGAGCTTTGTAGTTGCCTTTTAGCAGACATTATTTTTATCCATAAACCACATCGGCTTGACAGAGAAGCATTGGTTCCGATCATAGATCAGAACTGAATAGTGCAGAACCACATCATAACCCATCTCGAGAAGCTGTGTCAGTGGGTGCGTGGGTTTGCAGTGCCTCTGTGTTCTGAGCTTCGGCCCCAATCTCTCTCTGTTCCCTAGTTTTTCTGCTAAGTTGCGGTTCCAGTCAGTTTGTATTTCATCATTGTCCCAGATTATAGAGGTTTCCGTATCAGTGAGTTCACCAGGATAGCCCGTTGGGTAAATCAGCAGTGGCTCCACTGAAAAGGCTTTTAAATCCTGAGGCTCATAGAACAGCATATAGTTATCCCTATTAATTGACCTAATAATAATTAACAACATTATATTTGATCTGCTTTATTTCTCATTACTGACTGCATTGAATCTACCTCATGGGATACAGAAACTCACCAATGTGAGAACAGATAGTCGGGAGAAAGGGAAGGGATAGGAGGTCGCTGTTGCCCACTTCTTTTGATGATAAGATTTATCTTGATTCAATAGGGGTCCCTAGGTGGGTGCCTGATGAGTTCAAAGCTCGTAACCAAATTGCAGCAGGCTTTGAGTCGTCCCTGTTCTGGTGGGTCACTATTAACAAGAATGTCGATTGGATAAACTACATTTATTATAACCAAGCACGATTTATTAACCATACTAGGGATGCAGTAAAGGGCCTGGCGGAACAACTGGATGCCACCAGTCGTATGGCTTGGGAAAATAGGCTGGCCTTGGATATGCTCCTAGCTGAAAAGGGGGGTGTTTGTGCCATGATCGGCTCTCAATGTTGCACTTTTATTCCCAACAATACGGCCCCTGACGGCTCGGTCACCCGTGCCTTGGAGGGTCTCCAGGCGCTGGCCGAGGAAATAGCTGAGAATTCAGGTGTAAATACTGATTGGACTGGCTGGCTAGAGCGGTGGTTCGGTAAATGGAAGGGGGTGGTGGTCTCAGTAGTGATTACACTTCTAGTGGTAACAGGGGTTTTAGTCGCTTTGGGCTGTTGTATAATTCCCTGTCTGCGGGGCCTGATTACCCGCCTTATTGAGACGGCCCTGATGAAGGGCGACCCGCGTACAGTAGTGGGCATTCACCTCCAGACTAATGCGGACGATCCTGAGGCTGATTGGGATAGACAGGCCATGATTATGCTGCAGAAATTACAGACTGTATAAAAAGACAGGGGGGATTGATATGGTTAATGTAATTTCTGCAGTTTCATGCATTCACACACACCTTACACACACACACACACTCTACACACACACACAGACACACACACACACTCTACACACCTCACACACATACACACACATACACACACACACACACTCCACACTTACACACACACCTCACACACACACACACCTCACACACACACACACCTCACACACCTCACACACACACACCTCACACACACACACACCACACCTCACACACACACACCACACACACACACACACCTCACACACACACACATCACACCACACACACACACACACCTCACACACACACACACCACACACACACACACCTCATACACACACACACACACACACTCTACACACCTCTCACACATACACACCACACACATACACACACATTCTCTCACACATACACACACTCTCTCTCACACACACACACACACACACACACACACACACACTCTCATACACACTCTCTTGGTATGGGTAAGGTAATTTCTGTACTAAAACTGAGGTTTAATGAGTAAAGGCTAATTATGAGACTGATATTCAACTAGGCCATATGGGAACATGAACCAGAAGTCACCGCTGTTATGTCAGGAACATGGTAACCTTGGGCAAGATACCAAGGAATGCTTTAACTAGACACAGAGGGCAAAATACAATAGAAGCCCTTTTATGACATGCAGATAACCAAGAAATGCTTTAACCAGCAGAATTGTTAAAAACAATATAACATTTAATTAAAGAATTGGCAGAGAAAAGCGTGAAATGTTTTAACCAATGGAATTGTCACTAATGTTTTCAAATGTAAGAATAATGTATAAATATTACTGCTGTAAAACCTTTCCGCGCGATTCTTCCTAAGTCCTTTTGGAAGACGTCCAAACTTGCAAGTTTGAATAAACATCCTTTGCTCCATTTGTGTGTCTCGCAGCATTTCGATTTGCCACGGGAAAAGCGGTAGCCGGAGGGGATAAGGGCTGGTGCTGACAGCTTGAAGTTCACCTCCTAGGACGGGACCTTGTGGACAGTCTCCCTTGAAGTCAAGGGTTAAAGGACAGTCCGCGGTCGGCAGGGTGTGGAGGCAGATCCCGGTTGATCTGAACCATGGCCCTAGTGTAGAGTAGTTAGCCGAGTGTCAGGGACTATTCTCCGGAAATTTAGAATACCTAGACAGAAGTCACTTATAACACCCTCCACCCCTGAAAACAAGGCCGTGAATCCCCACGGTCAGTTAGTTATTTACTTTTAGCTGTACTTTACCCTCCACACCTGAAAACATGTCCGTGAATCCCCGCAGTCAGTCAGTTATATACCTTTAGATGTGCATTACCCTCCACCCCTGAAAACAAGACCGTGAATCCCCGGGGTCAGTTAGTTATTTACGTTTAACTGTATGTTACCCTCCATCCCTGAAAACAAGGCCGTGAATCCCCGCGGTCAGTTAGTTGTATACTTTTAGCTGTGCGTTACCCTCCATCTCTGAAAACAAGGCCGTGAATCCCCACGGTCAGTTAGTTATTTACTGTTAGCTGTACTTTACCCTCCACCCCTGAAAACAAGGCCGTGAATCCCCACGGTCAGTTAGTCATTTACTTTTAGCTGTGCGTTACCCTCCATCTCTGAAAACAAGGTCAGTTAGTAATATATTTATAGCTCTGCTCCACCCTCTGTCCCTGAAAACAAGGCCGTGAATCCCCGCAGTCAGTTAGTTATATACTTACAGTTCTGCTCCACCCTCTGCCCCTGAAAATAAGTAATAATAACACACTTCCCTATCAATATAATCTTCACCAGGACCTGTACACTTCCATGTATCTGTATAACCCCAGAACACCACCTTATCATTGCAACCATGTCCAGATCACTCGTTTCTTTTATTGTTTCTTTTTCAATCGTCTCTCTGGGAATTTAGAATAAGTGAGAATGGAGGTTCGGGCAGTTGAATGTTCCTCCTGCAGAATGTGGGCAGTAAGTGTCACCGCTAGTGTCCCTGCTGACTGCATCTGCGGGAAGTGCACCCAACTCCAGCATCTCGAAAACTGCGTCAGGGAACTGAGGCTGGAGCTGGCTGAACTTCGGATCATTCAGGAGGTGGTGGGAGTTATTGAGAGGAGTTACAGGGATGTACCTGATCCTCAGGTACAAGAAGGAGGCAGATGGATTACTCTTAGGGGATGAAGAGGGACCAGGCAGACAGTGCAGGGAACTCTTGTGGCCATTCCCCTCAATAACAAGTATAAAATTTTGGATACTATTGGAGGGGGGGGAAAACGACTTACCAAGGGTAAGCCATGGGATACAGATCCCTGGCACAGAGTCTGTTCCTGTTGCTCAGAAGGGAAACAGGGAGATGAGCAGAGCATTCGTCACTGGGGACTCCATAGCTAGGAGGACAGATTGGAGGTTCCAATGGAGAGAGACTCACAGTTGGTGTGATACCTCGCAGGTGCCAAGGTTTGGGATGTCTCGGATCATGTCTTTGGGATCCTTGAGGGGGAGGGGTAGCAGCCCCCAAAGGTGGTCCACATAAACACTAACAACATCATTTAGAGAAAACAGGATGGTCTCCACCTGAACCAGAGGGGTACCAATATCCTAGGCAGGGGAGGAGGGCGGTGTGTGGAAATTTCCTAATGCTCTTCGGGAGGGTGTAAACTAATTCAGCAGGGGGATGGGAACCTGAACTGTAGTTCCACTGTCCAAGTGGTTGAGAGTGGTGAGGTCAGAAATATGGTTTCAAGGTTGCAAGAGTGCATTGGCATGCAAGAAGTGGTTTGAAGTGTCAGGAGCATCCTGAATAAGGTGGGTGACCTTGCAGCATGGGTTGGTACCAGGAACTTCGATGTTATGGCCATTTCGGAGACATGGATAGAGCAGGGACAGGAATGGTTTGAGCACGTTCCGGGATTTAGATGGTTCAGTAAGAACAGAGAAGATGGTAAAAGAGTGGGAGGTGTGGCATTGTTTGTCAGGACAGTACTACGGTGGCAGGAGGTACATTTGAGGACTCGTCTACTAAGGTAGTATGGGCTGAGGTTAGAAACAGGAAAGGAGATGTCACCTTGTTGGGACTTTTCTGCTGGCCTCCAAATAGTTCCAGAGGTGGAGAGGATAGGTGAGCAGAGATTATTCTGGATAGGAGCGAGAGTAACAGGGTAGTTGTTATGGGGGTCTTTAACTTTCCAAATATTGACTGGAAATACTATCGTTCGTGTACTTTAGATGGATCAGTTTTTGTCAAATGTGTGCAGAAAGTTTTCCTGACACAGTATGTAGACAGGCCAACAATGGACGAGACCATATTGGATTTGGTACTGGGTAAGGAACCTAGCCAGGTATTAGATTCAGAGGTTAGTGAGCATTTGGTGATAGTGCCCACATTTGGTTGTGTTTATTTTAGCAATGGAAAGGGTTAGGTATATCCCAGGGGCAAGAGTTATAGCAGTGGTATAACTGTTGCAAGTAGGGTGCAATTAGGAAAGATTTAGGATGCATAGGATGGGAAAGGAAACTTCAGGGGATGGGCACAATTGAAATGTGGAGCTTATTCATGGAACAGCTACTGCGTGTCCTTGATAAGTATGTACCTGTCAGGCAGGGAGGAAGTGTTTGAGTAAGGGAGTTGTGGTCCACAAAAGAAGTTGAATCTCTTGTCAAGAGGAAGAAGAAGGTATATGTTAGGATGAGATGTGAAGGCTCAGTTAGAGTGTTTGAGAGTTATAGGTTAGCCAGGAAAGACCTAAAGAAAGAGCTAAGAAGAGCCAGGAGGGGATGTGAAAAGTCATTGGCAGGTCAGATCAAGGAAAAACCTAAAGGTTTCTACAGGTATATCAAGAATAAAAGAATGACTAGAGTGAGTTTAGGGTCAAACAAGGACAGTAGTGGGAGGTTGTGCGTGGAGTCCGAGGAGACAGGAAAAGCGCTAACTGAATTCTTTTCAATGTACTCGCATTGGAAAATGACTACGTTGTCTCAGAGAATACTGAGATGCAGGTGACTAGACTAGACGGGATTGAGGTTCGCAAAGAGGAGTTGTTAGCAATTCTGGAAAGTAGGAAAATAAATAAGTCTCTTAAGGCAGATGGTATTTATCCTTGGATTCTCTGGGAAGCCAGGGAGGAGAGTGCACAGCCATTGGCTTTGAACTTTATGTTGTCATTGTCAATAGGGATAGTGCCAGGAGACTGGAGGATAGCAAGTATTGTCCCCTTGTACAAGAAGGGGAGTAGAGACAACCCTAGTAATTTTCTCCAAGTGAGCCTTACTTCAGTTGTGGGTAAAGTGCTGGAAATGATTAAAAGAGATAGGATTTATAATCAGCTCAAAAGGAATAAGTTGATTAGGGATAGTCAACATGGTTTTGTGAAGGGTAGGTCATGCCACACAAACCTTATAGAGTTCTTTGAGAAGGTGACCAAACAGCTGGATGAGGGTAAAGTGGTTGATGTGGTGCATTTGGATTTCAGTAAGGGGTTTGATAAGGTTCCCCAAGGTAGACTATTGCATAAAATACGAAGGCATGGGATTGACAGTGATTTAACAGTTTGGATCAGACATTGGCCAGCTGAAAGAAGACAAAGGGTGGTGGTTGATGGGAAATGTTCACCCTAGAGTTCAGTTACTAGTGGGGTACTGCAAGGTCTGTTTTGGGGCCATTTCTGTTTGTCATTTTTATAAATGAACTGGATGAGGGCATAGAAGGATGGGTTAGTAAATTTGCGGATGACACTAAGGTAGGTGGGGTTGTGGATATTGCCGAAGGATGTTGCAGGTTACAGAGGGACATAGATAAGCTGCACAGCTGGGCTGAGAAGTGGCAAATGGAGTTTAATGTGGAAAAGTGTGAGGTGATTCACTTTGGAAGGAGGAACAGGAATACAGAGTACTGGGTTAATGGTAAGATTCTTGGCAGTGTAGATAAACAGAGAGATCTCGGTGTCCCCAAACATAGATCCCTGAAAGTTTCCACCCAGGGTGATATGGTTGTTAAGAAAGCATATGGTGTATTAGCTTTTATTGGTGGAGGGATTGATCTTCGGAGCCATGAGGTCATGTTGCAGCTGTCCAAAACTCTGGTTTTGGAGTACTGCGTAAAGTTCCGGTGACTGCATTATAGGAAGGATATCGAAGCTTTGGAAAGGGTTCAGATGAGATTTACTAGAATGTGACCTGGTATGAAGGGAAGGTGTTATGAGGAAAAGCTGAAGGACTTGAGGCTGTTTTTGACAGAGAGTAGAAAGTTGAGAGGTGACTTAATTGAGGTCTGTAAGATAATCAGAGGGTTAGATAATCAGAGGGCATCCTTTTTTTCTTGAATGGTGATGGTTAACATAAGGGGACATAGCTTTAAATTGAGGAATGATAGATATGGGACAGATGTTCAGGGATAGTTTCTTTACTCAGAATGTAGTAGGGGGCATGGAACACACTGCCTGCAACAGTAGGAGACTCACCAACTTTAAGGGCATTTAAATGTTCATTGGATAAACATGGATGAAAATGGAATTGTGAAGGTGAGATGAGTTTCAGGTTGATTTTACACTTCGCCACATCGAGGGCCAAAGGGCCTGTACTGCACTGTAATGTTCCATGTTCTATGTTCTGTCCTATCCCCATTCCCTATCCCTGTATCCTCCTCCAGCCCCTTCACTGCAAACTGTGTCTGTAATATTCAGTTCACAAATAGGAGACTCATCGCATGCACAAAGGTTGCTCATCAACAGACACAGTCTGCCTTTGTTTAATGCAGATTTGCCAGGATATAACAGTGCCCTGTGAGGAAGGGGCCATCACATCAACAGGGAGAGGACGTTTCCCTGTGTCTTCCCACTGAAGCTGGGCTGGAATGGAATTTCTGTCCAACAATGAATTGGCTGCTTGACTCCAGCTCCTTTTGCTGAAACAAGATACTTGAAAACTGACAGTAACTGGCCATACACGAGTTGGTGATGAGAAACCAGACAGAATTCATTCAGTAACTGTGTACCCTGTAAACAATAACAAAGTCATGACAGAGTACCTCCAATTGTTATTTCTGTCACCATTTTCTTTCATTTTGATTGCTTTTGGACAACAGCTTTTGAAGATCCTCAGCTTTTGTTTCTTCATTTATTGATTTCTTCTGCCCACCCCAGTCCTTGCACCATTTTGGTCATTCCGTCATTGAAGTCTCTCCTGCCCTCCACCCATCACAGACTTTCCCTTCTGCTTTCCTTCCCACCTTTCTCCTGCAATCCAAGGAATAATGCAGGTGGTTCCTTCGCTCCCGTAGTCGGTACATTATCACTCACAGAGATACAGAGATACAGAGATACACAGAGATCATCAAACCACAGGCTCAAACAGAGACTGTGTTCAGTCCCACTCCGATCTCACAGTCCAGTGACATATTTATATTCTAACATTCAAACAGAGCAACAGAGAAATAAGTCATTTCCAATTCTCTGCACGCCATTCTGTAGAGAAATCCTAGGAGAAAGTGAGGACTGCAGATGCTGGAGATCAGAGCTGAAACATTCCTGAAGAAGGGCATATGCCCGAAACATCGATTCTCCTGCTCCTTTGATGCTGCCTGACCTGCTGCACTTTTCCAGCAACACATTTTTAAGCTGTAGACAAATCCTAGCCTCCAAATCACAGCGACTATAAGATCAAAAAGGATGGCGTTAATCTCTCAATAGTTACCCACATCAACCAACTGAATAATACTTTGTGAAGGTTTATAATTGGAAAAGCTGTATTGTCCAGATGCTGTGAACATTAAATAAAAACAGAGACTGCTAGAAATACTCACTCATTTTCTCTGATGAAAGGTCATTGACCAGAAACATTCATTGTATTTCTCTCTCCACAGATGCTGTTTGATCTGCTGAGTATTTGCAGCACTTTCTGTTTTACATCATGTAGGTTCGCTCCATGTTCAGAATGCACACAAGTTATTTAATTAAAACAGATATTCCCACAGAGTTCAGGTTATGTATGATTGATATACGACAGAAATCTATTTGTACTTTACAATATTAAAGATACAATTACAAACACAAATGTGGAGATAAACATTAAATATATGAACATAATCCATCAGGCATACAAAGAATAACAGAGATCTCAGTGCTGAGTGGTCTCACTTCATGTACAAT
This sequence comes from Hemiscyllium ocellatum, assembly GCF_020745735.1. Taxonomy (NCBI): domain Eukaryota; kingdom Metazoa; phylum Chordata; class Chondrichthyes; order Orectolobiformes; family Hemiscylliidae; genus Hemiscyllium; species Hemiscyllium ocellatum. Next base: position 503,561 of record NW_026867447.1, on the reverse strand, counting down.
ATCAAAGACTGGGAAACAAACTCAACATATTATATTTACAGGCTGGAATGTCCAGAGATTGAATTATTCCCATTGTCAATTTGAAAATCTTTAACTTTTGGATCAGGCTTATCCTTTTCCATAGCTATTTTAAAACTGATGTGGTAAGTGTTTGCCCACTAATATCTCAGTGACTTGCCCTGCCTTATTCCCCTAGAGGACATTAAATTTTGCCCCTTCTCTCGGAGGCCATCTACATATCGATTGAGAAGGTTTTCTTGAATAAATTTAATAAATTCCTCCCATCCATTACCAGTCTATGTTTGGAAAGTTAAGATCTCTTTCTATTATAACTTTATTATTCTTACAGCTATCAGCGACCTCCCTGCATATTTAGAACATAGACACATGGTGGGTGGTACGATATCTCAGTAGTTAGCACTGCTGCCTCACAGAGACTTGGGTTCTATTCCCACCTCAGGCGACTGTCTCTGTGGAGTTTGCACATTCTCCCAGTGTCTGTGTGTGTTTTCTCCGGGTGCTCCGGGTTCCTCCCACAGTCCAAAAATGTGCAGGCTAGGTGAATTGGCCATGCTAAATTGCCCGTAGTGTTAGGTGAAGGGGTAAAGGTAGGGGAATGGGTCTGAGTCGGTTGTGCTTCGGCTAGTCAGTGTGGACTTGTTGGGCCGAAGGGCCTGTTTCCACACTGTAAGCAATCTCATCTAATCAAAAAAAAAGTGCGTCACAGAACAGGCCCTTAGACCACGATGTTGTGCCAAGATTTAATCCGAATGTAAAATATAGTAACTTAACCTACGCACCCCTCAACTCACTGCTATCCATGTGCATGTCCAGCAGTCACTTAAATGTCCTCAATGACTTCGCCTCCACCACCTCAACTGGCAATGCATTCCATGTATTCACAACTCTCTGCGTAAAGAACCAACCTCTGATGTCTCCTTTATACTTTCCTCTTAATATCTTCAAACTATGACTTCTCATACCAGTCAGTCATCAATTTGCTCCTCAGTTTCCCGCTGACTCCTGGGGAATCTATGGTATGATCCCATCAAAGTGATCAAACCTTTCTTTTTTTCTCAGATCCATACACATTGTTTCACTGGGCGATCCATCAGGAATATCCTCTCTGAGTCCTGTTGTGCTGTTTTCCCGAATCAAAATAGCCACTCCCCCTCTTCTCTTGCCTCCCCTTCCATCTTTCTAATGAATAGATCATTGAGCTCGATTTTAGAGTATCTGATCTCACTACTTCTGATGAAGAGTCACTGGACTTGAAATATTAACTCTGTTTTCTCTCCACAGATGTTGCCAGACCTGCTAAGTTTCTCTAGCAATTGTGCCTGCGGTTTACCCAGCTTCAGCAGCAAGTCATAGAACATTGCAGGGCAGTACAGGCCCTTCGGCCCTTGATGTTGCGCCGACCTGTGGAACTAATCTGAAGCCTATTTATCTGACGCTAATCCATTTTCATCCATGTTTATCCAATGACCATACAAATGCCCTTAAAGCTGGCGAGTCTACTACTGTTGCAGGCAGTGCATTCCAGGTCCCTATCCCGGAACTATCTCTGACATCTGTCTTACCCCTCAGTTTAAAGCTATGTCCCCTCGTGCTAGCCATCACCTTCCAGGAAAGAAAACTCTCACTATCCACCCTATCTAATCCTCTAATTATGTTATATGGCTCAATTAAGTTACCTCTCAACCTTCTCTCTAATGAAAACAGCCTTTCCTCATAAGACCTTTCCCTCCATACCAGCCAACATCCTGGTAAATCTTCTGAATCCTTTCCAAAGCTTCCACATCCTGCCTGTAATGCGGTGACCAGAACAGTATGCAATACCCCAATGTAGCCACACCAGAGTTTTGTACAGCTGCAGCATTACCTCATGGCTCCGAAACTTAATCCCTCTACCAATAAAAGCTCACACACAATATGCCTTCTTAACAACCCTATCAACCTGGGTGGCAACTTTCAGGGATTATGTTCCAAGTTAGATCTTCATGCTCTTTCTTCTACTATGACTGTCATGTTAGGAAATTCCTAGTATTGGCCTTTTTTTGGTTTTAATGACATCACTGTCCTGTTTGAAGCCATCCCCAGATTCTATCTCCCTCCTCCCCACTTTCAGGTTGTGGTTGAAGAAATATGTGCAGCTGTCTGGGCTGTTATTTCCAAATACCTTATCTTAATGGTCATAGTAACAATGGGACACAGTTCCCCAATACAGTGTTTATGTTCTGATCTATCTTCTCTCAATGCAGATCTTTGATCTAAGGTAAATTTCTACTTCAATACCACGGAGGGTGGTGTGTGTATGGAATGAGCTGCCAGAGGAAGTGGTGGAGGCTGGTACAATTACAGCATTTAAGAAGTACCTGGATGATGCCCAAGACAAATCTTTCACATTGGTCTTCACCACATCAGATTTATATTCATGAAAATGGAATAAATCACAAACATAGTGACGTGATTCACTGTGATTAAAGTAATAATACAATAAGCAATGCATTGGATTATCATGGTTTGTGTATGTGAATTAGTGTGCGAATGTGCATAGGCAACATTAATCATCTTGCACTACTTTGACACCCCTATCATTTTCATAGTTATCTTTTTGGTCCTCATCAACAGATAAAACATTTCTTTTCCTGTCGATTTTACCCATTAACAATTTCTCTGTACTTCCTTGGCATTTCTAAGTTTTTTTTAGTTTTCAGTTCACCCATTTAGATTCTAGGCTAAGCTTCCCATCGTTTTTGAATTGTTTTGTCAGGATCAGTATCTTTCTTTTACTGTGTTAAAAATCACACAACACCAGGTTATAGTCCAACAGGTTTAATTGGAAGCACACTAGCTTTCGGAGCGATGCTCCTTCATCAGGTGAACAACCTGGTGTTGTGTGATTTTTTAACTTTGTACACCCCAGTCCAACACCGGCATCTCCAAATCATGACTTTCTTTTACTGTTTCATGTCACCCCGTATGCTTGGGGACACCCATGGAGCACGAGATGTGGAAATATAATGTTATCTGTTGTTGGATCATGTTTACGCTGTTTCTTTAGAATCTCACTTTTGAGATCCTCCCACTGATTTGTCATTACTTTATCTTCAAATACCTGCATCCAGTCCAACTTCATCAGATTATCTCTCAAATTAAGAACATAGAAACGTACAGCACAGAACAGGCCCTTTGTCCCAAGATGTTGTGCCGAAGATTAATCCTAATTTCAAATAAGAAAACTAACCTACACACCCCTCAATTCACTGTTGTCCACGTACAAGTCCAGCATTCACTTCAATGTCTGTAATGAATCTGCTTTCACCACCACCTCTGGCAATGTATTCTGTGCGCTCACAACGCCCTGCGTAAGGAACCTAACTCTGACGTCTCCTCTATACCTTCCTCCTAACACCTTAAAACTATGACCCCTCGTGGCAGACTCATGAGATTTGTTCCCCCAGACATCAACATTTTAATCTTGTTGTATTTGTCTTGTTCCATATTTATGCTCAATGTAAATGTATTAATGTCAGCAGCTCAAAAATAATCCCTCTCTCTTAGTTCATTCAGAAGATCAGCTTCATTTCAGAAGATCAATTCCTGAATTGCTTTTCCTCTCACTGAGCCCTTATGTTCTAAAGAGGCCAGTTAAATATGATACAATAATCTTTTTGCTCTCAGTGTCTTTCACACTGTTCATATTGCGAGATATTTGAGAGATGAAATTCCCAAATACTCTACTACTTCAAAATATTCAAAAATGTCTGACATACAACTCTTCCGTTTTCCTCAGAAGATTTGGTCATCACTTGTAAACTACTAGCAGTGTGGCTGCCACCTTTTTAAAAATATTTCAGCTGAACCCTTATCGCGTCTTTTGTAAATTCATTGAGTGTATCAATGAGGGCCCTGTTAACCAGAGTGGAGGAGGAGAAACAGTTGAGGATAAAGGGATGCATAGAGTCACAGAGATGTCCAGGATGGAAACAAACCCTTAATTCCAATTTGTCCATGTTGACCAGATGTCCTGAACGCATCTAGTCCCATTTGCTAGCATTTGTCTCATATCCCTCTAAACTCTTCCTAAACATAGACCCATCCAGATGCCTTTTACGTGTATTTACATGAGCACTGTTCCCCCAGCCACCCCCTCCCCCCCCACTCCCCCCCGACTTTCTCTGGCAACTCATTCCATACACGCAACAACTTGTGTGAAAAAGTTGCTCTTTAGGTCCCTTTTAAACCTTTTCCCTCTCGACTATGCCTTCCAGTTTTCAACTCCCCTACCCTGGGGAAAGGATCTTGGCTATTCACCATATCCACGCCTCTCATGATTTTATAAACCTCGATAAGGTCACCCCACCGCCCCCACCCCAGTCTCCAAGCTCCAGGCAAAATAGCCCCACTTGCAAGGAACTATGAATCATTCTTTTGCTAATTGTCTTAGTTGTGTTCTCTATTAATGATCTCCCTGTCAGTCTAAAGAGAGACAGTAATTGCTTCCAGCACAAGGGAGGGAGAAGCTCATATTAGATACACACTGGTGGAAGGTGACAGCGAGTCATAGGGTGGTACAACATGGTACAACTTGTCCATGCTGACCAGATGTCATAAATTAATCTAGTCCATTTGCCAGCATTAGCACCAAATCCCTCTCAACCCTTCCTAATCATATACACATTCAGATGGCATTTAAATGTTGCAATTGTACCAGCCTCCACCACCTCCTCTAGCAGCTCATTGCATACACACATCAACCTTTCCATGAAAAAGTTGTCCCTTAGGTCCCTTTTAAATGTTTCCCCTCAAACCATAAATCTATACACTCCAGTTCTGGACTCCCCCACTCCAGGGTAAGTACCTTGTCTATTTACCCTATCCAGGCCCCTCAGGATTTTATAAACCTCGATAAGGTCACTCCTCAGCCTCTGATTGTCCAGGGAAAACAGCTCCAGCCTATTCAGCCTCTCCCTTTCACTCCAACCACCAACTCTGGCAATACCCTTCTAAATCTTTTCTGAACTCTTTCAAGTTTCACAATATTCTTCCTATAGCAGAGAGACCAGAATTGTCCATGTTGACCAGATGTCCTGAACGCATCTAGTCCCATTTGCTAGCATTTGTCTCATATCCCTCTAAACTCTTCAAAATGGTCTAACCAATGTCCTGTACAGCCACACCATGACCTCCCAACTCCTAATCATTGCACTGACCAATAAAGGAAAGCATACCAAATGTTTTCTTCACTATCCTGTCAACCTGCAACTCCACTTTCAAGGAACTATGAACCTGCACTCCAAGGTCTATTTGTTTAGGGACACACTCCAGCACTTTACCATTAAGTGTATAAGTCCTGCTCTGATTTGCCTTTCCAAAACACACTACCTCCATTTATCTAAACTCCGTCTGCCACTCCTCAGCCTATTGGCCCATTTGATCAAGGTCCCACTTTACTCTGAGGTGACCTTGTTCACTATCCACTGCACCTACAAATTTGTAGTTATTGTAAACTGACTGAACACATCTCCTATATTCACGTCCAAATCATTTATATAAATGACAAAAGGTAGTGGACCCAACACCAATCCCTGTGGCACACTGCTCATCACAGGCCTCCAGTCTGAAAAACAACCCTCCACTACCTCTGTCTTCCACCTTCAAGACAGTTCTGTATCCAAATGGCTTCTTCCTGTATTCCATGTGAACTCACTGTGCTAACCAGGCTACTATGAGGAACCTTGTCAAACACCTTACTGAAGTTCATATAGAACATGTCCACTGCTCTGTACTGAGTGATCCTCTTCGTTACTTCTTAAATAACTCAATCAAATAGGTAAGATATGATTTTCCACACACAAAGCCATATTGACTATCCCTAATCAGTCCTTGCCTTTCCAAACATATGTAAATCCTGTCCTTCAGGATTCCTTCCAGCAACTCGCTCACCTCCAATGTCAGGCTTATTGGTCTATAGTTTCCCAGCTTTTCCTTACCACCTTTCTTAAATACTAACACCACATTAGCCAGTCTTCCGGCACCTCACCTGTAGCTTTGATGATACATTTATCTCAACAAGGGGCCCAGCAATCACTTCGCTAGATTCTCACAGATGTCTAGGGTACACTTGACCAGGTCCTGGAGAGTTGTCCACTTTTAAGGATTTTAAGTCATCTAGCACTTCCTCCTCTGTGATATGGACATGTTTCAAGATATTCGACGTTTCGGGCATAAGCCCTTCTTCAGGAATGAGCCCGAATCTCCTGTTCCTTGGATGCTGCCTGACCTGCTGGCTTTTCAAGCAACACATTTTCAGCTCTGATCTCCAACATCTGCAGACCTCACTTTCTCCTCCATGTTTCAAGATATCACTAGTTATTTCCCATGTTCTATATTTTCCATGTTCCTTTTCACAGTAAACACTGATGCTAAACACTAATTTATTATCTCCCCCTTCTCTCGTGGTTCCACACATAGGCTGTCTTGCTGATCTTTGAGGGGCCCTATTGTCTCCCTGGTTACCCTTTTGTCCTTAATGTATTTGTAAAGCCCCTTTGGATTTTCCTTAACCCTATTTGCCAAAGCTATCTCATGTTCCCTTTATGTCCTCCTGACTTTCCTCTTAAATATAATTCTATAAGCCGTTATGCTCTTCTAAGGACTCACCCGATCTCTGCCGTTTATGTCTGATATCTGCTTCCTTCTTTTTCTTGACTAGAACCTCTATTTCCCGAGTCATCCAGCATTTCCTCCACCTACCACCTTGCCCTACACCCTCACAGGAACATACCTTCTCTGGAGTTCCATTATTTCATTTTTGAAGGCATCCTATTTTCCAGCCATCCCTTTACCTGCAAACATCTGTCCCAACCCAAACAACTTTTGAAAGTTCTTGCCTAATACCATCAAAATTGGCCTTCCTCCAATTTAGAACTTTAATCTTTAGATCAGGTCAGTGCTTTCCCATCACTATTTTAAAACTAATAGAATTATGCTCATTTGCCCCAAAGTGCTCCCCCACTGACACCACAGTCATCTCAGTCTGCCTTATTTCCCAAAAAGACATCATGTTTTACACCTTCTCTACTCGGTATATCCACACTCTGAATCAGAAAATTTTCTTGTGCACACTTAAGAATTTCCTTTCCATCCAAGCCCATACTGTTCAATTTATCAAATGTACATTATTCTAAGGCATTGGTTTTCACATTCAACACCCAGACTACAATTTACCCACTTATGATAGACCCATTTGATTTGAGTTCCATTGAATCCAGAGAACACGTAGACATCTACTCTTCCATATAGACAATGAAACTTGTTCTGATCCCCAACTAATGGTAATACTGGACCAGAATCAAATCTGGCTTGATGGATCATAGGTTTAATTTTCTGTTGCTAAGTTAGTTAATGTGGTGGTTAGTCACTGAGGCAGATTTGGTCCGACTGGATTTATCCATTCCTTTTTGGGAAGGACATACTATATGGTCACTGTTAGTGTCAGGGTCAATACTATAGATGAATAGGGTCAACAGCTTCACTTCAATACCTGAGGGCAGACTTGATAACATATGAAGATTATGCCATGATCTTGAGAACTGCTAACATTTTTAGAGGTGCAAGGGTCTTAATTGAAATGTAAAGGTAGTGAGGATTGTGTAGATGGTGATAATCCTGTCATCAAACAGTTTGGATCAGGTGTGAGTTGGTGACAGCCTGTTTGAGTGCTCATACTGTCCCTTGGTTGGCTGTTGGTTCAGAGCCATCATCAGCTGATGATCACCAGGTGATGGTCAGAATACCCGTGTGCAGCACGATGCACCGAATGGCCTCCTGCTGCATTATGCCAATTCTGTGATTCTGTTTTCCTCATTGTTTGGGTGTACACGTGTTTCAACACAATATCAAAATTGAGATTGGGAATTCAGTAACAATCAATCACAATATCTGAACATGTTCCATTGTTTTAACTCACTGTGTTCTGTTGTACTGTGTAGTTTCTCCCCCATACCCACTCAAGCTCACTTCACTCTCATTGACAAGACCCATCCCGGCTATTCAACTTGGAAAAGAATGATTTGCATTGATAGAATATCTGTCACAATGATAGGTCTTTTCAAACTGCTTTATGGTCAATGAATCCCTCCAACGTATAGTTGCAGTAGGAAATGTGACATTGAGTGTTCACAAACACAATGCGGTAATGACCAAATCACCGGTTTCTGCATTAATACCTGGGAGTAAATATTGAACAGAACTCCGGGATGACATCCCCACTCTTCATCCCAGGCTGTAAAAGGAACAGGATGTGAACATAGGAGATGGCTCATTGTGAACTTCCAGTCTTCACTTGATTCAGGGAGGATGCTATAGAATCAGACATTTCCAATCCTTGCTCAAAAAGATGTGAGCTCAGTCCTCGTAATGGTAGGCCAGTCAGTTTAATGTCAGTGAGGAGGCAGGTTTTGTAAGTAATAATCTAGGCAAAAATTGATAAACACTGGGATATTTCTAGTTAATCACAGAGCCAAGACACATTGTAAAAGGCGGCTTGTGCTTCACTAACTTAATGGAATTTTTGGATGAAGTAACAGTGAAGGTTGATGAAGGGAATATGTTGGATGCTGTTTTGGAAAATATTTGACAAAAATGCCACATAAAAGGCTCCTGACAATGTTGAAGTTCATAAAGTAGGACAGTCGGTATTAGTTTGGATGAAATCATTGGCTACAGGACTGAACAGCAATATTACATCTTTCCTGTTGTGCATTGACCATAACTATGTTCCGTACTCCAGCTGTAGCCTAACCTATCAATAAAACTCCAATGCTTCAGCTAGTAAGAAAATGTATGATTTTGTGACCACTGTATAATCCTCCCACTCACCTTCAAGGACTTGTGGACATTCACTCCAAGGTCCTGTCTTTCATTATGTCGCTCTCTGTTCCCAGTTCCGTGTATTGTCACACTGTCTGTCTCCCTGTGTTCACCGGTCAGTGTATTATCTCTCCATCTTTCTTTCTTCCCAGTTGTGTGTTCTCTGCTTGTCTCTCACTTTTTCCAGTTGTCTCTGTTTTTCTCTCTCTCTGTTCCCAGTTCAGTATGTTGTATCTCTGTCTTTCACTATTGCCAGTTCAGTGTATTATCACACTTTCTGTCCTCTCTATTCTCAGTTCAGTGTTTTATCTCTCTGTTTCTCTCTATTTTTAGTTGTATGCTTTCTATTTCTCTCTTTCTCCACTCCCAGATCAGTGTTCTGTCAGTTTATCTTACTGTATTATCAGTTCAATGTGTTGTCTCTTTGTCTCTCTCCATTTCCAATTCACTGTGGGTGTCTCTCAATCTCTATTCCCAGTTCAGGGTGTTCTCTATCTCTCTCTATTGCCAGTGCTGTCACTCCCTGTTCCAGTTCAGTGTGTTGTCTCTCTGTCTCTCTTAACTCCAAGTTGTGTGTTCTCAATTTGTCTCTCACCTCTCCCAGTTCAATGCATTCTCTATTCTCTCTCTCCATTCCCAGTTCATTGTGATGTTAGCTTATCTCCTTCTATTGCCAGTTCAATATGTTATCATTTTTTGTCAATGTTGTCTGTCTATCTCTCACTATTCCCAATTCAGTGTCTTGTTACCCTGTTTCCTTCTTTTCCCAGTTCAGAGTGTTGTATCTCTGTTGCTATTGCCAGTTCTGTGTTGTTACTCCATCTCTCTCTCTGCATTCCCAATGCAGTGAGATGTCTCTCTGTCTCCCATTTTCAAGTTCATTGTGTTGCCACTCTGTCTCTCTCTAATCCCAAATCACTGTCTCTAATTACCTGGTGGTCTAGTGGTTAGGATTCGGTGCTTTCACCATCGTGGCCTGGGTTCGATTCCCAGTCAGGGAACGAGTGCGTTTAATCTTTTTTTTGAGTGGCACGGTAGCTCAGTAGTTAGCACCGCTGCCTCACAGCGCCAGAGACCCGGGTTCAATTCCCGCCTCAGACAACTGTCCCTGTGTCAGCGTGGGTTTCCTCCGGGTGCTCCGGTTTCCTCCCACAATAGGTGAATTGGCCTGTAGTGTTAGGTGAAGGGGTAAATGTAGGGGAATGGTTCTGGGTTGGTTGCTCTTCAGAGGGTCGGTGTGGACTTGTTGGGCTGAAGGGCCAGTTTTCACACTGTTAGTAATGTAATCTAATCATTACATTTCTATTTCCAATTCAGTGTGTTGTCTCTTTCTATCTCTAATCCCAGTTCACTGTCTTGTCACTGTCTCTCCCCATTCCCAGGGCAATATCTTGTCACTCTCCCCATTCCCAGTTTAGTTTGCTCCCTCACGATCTATTTCTATTGCCAGTTCATTCTGATGTCCATCATTGTCCATCCTTAATTGTGCAAAGGGCAGTTAAGAGTCACTTTGCTGGCGACATAAAGGTGGGTAGGAAAATGTGTTGTGAAGACAAAACATGTGGCAAATGGAGAACAATGTGGCAAAGTGTGAAATGGTGCATTTTGGCAGAAAGAATAATAAGGCAACATATTACTGCAATACTATGGCTGAAGAGCTCAGGGATGGAGAGGAATCTGGGTGTCTTCAGATACAAATCACAGAAAGGTAATCTATAGGTATAGCAAGTAATCAGGAAGGCTAATCGTGTTACATTTTATTGTGAGAGGAATTGAAAGCAAGAGTGTGAAGGCCCTGCTTCACTTACTGAGGATGTGGGTAAGGCCTCATGTGGAGTGCTGTGTACAGTACCGGCCATCGTACTTACGTTAATGTGTTGAAAGAGGAACAGGTTTACTAGGCTAATACTCTGAAGGAGTGGATTGTTCCTTATATTTTTCTCGGGATTTACTCAATTCCTGCTGTTAATACCTGACATCTGCTTCCTTCTTTATCTTGACCAGAAACATACTTACTCTAGTTATCAGCATTCCTTACACCTACCAGCCTTGCCCTTCAACTGAGTAGGAACATACAGTATATTAGACTTCCATTATCTCATTTTGAAAGTTTGACATTGTCCAGCCGTGCCTTTACCTGTGAGTATCTACCCCCAACCAACTTCTGAAAGTTCTTGTATAATACCATCAAAATATGCCTTCCTTCAATTTTGAATGTTCACTTTTAGATCTGGTCCATCCTTTTACATCATTATTTTACAACTTACAGAATGATGTTCGCTCCCCCATTGATACCTAATTCACTTGCCCTGCCTTATCCCGAAAAGAAGGTCACATTTTGCACCTTCTCTAGTAGGTATATCTACATACTGAATCAGAAACATTTCTTGCACACACTTAACAAATTCCCCTCCATCCATGCCCTTAGCAGTATGGTAGTCCCAGTCAATGCTTGGAAAGTTAAAATTCCCTACCATAACCACCCTATTATTCTTACAGATAACGGATATCTCCTTACAAATTTGTTTCTCAATTTCCTGCTGACTATTGGGGTGTAAGGGCTCTATCGTACAATCCCAATAAGGTGATCATTCTTCTCTCATTTCTCAGTTCTACCTAAATAACTTTCCTGTGTGCATTCCTAGGAATATCCTCCCGAAGTACAGCAGTAATGTTATTCCTAATCAAAAACGCCACTCCCCACCTTTCTTGCCCCTTTCTATCCTTCCTATAGCATCTATAAACTGGAATATGAAGCTGCCAGTCATGTCCTTCCCTGAGCCCCATCTCTATAATTGCTGTGATATCCCAATCCCTTTTCCCAACCACGCCGAGTTCATCCGTCTTCCCTGTTATACCTCTTGCATTGAAACAAATGCAGCTTAATTTATCAGTCCTGCCTCATTCTCTGCTTTGTTCCTGCCTACCCTATTTGACTTGCTCCTTTCCCCAACTGTACCAGTCTCAGACTGATCTCTTTTCTCACTATCTCCCGAGGTCTTCCCCCTACAGCCCCTCATACCCCACCTCTGCACCCTTTCTCACCCTGCACTAGTTTAAATCCTCCTGAGCAGCTCAAGGAAATCTCCCTGCCAGTATATTAGGAGAGGTTGGAAATCTTACAACCTTTAAAAATATTTGAAGGAGCACTTGAAATAACATAACATTCAAGACTATGTGACGAGTACAGGGATTTGGGATGACCATGCCTTTGGTGATAGTTAATGTTAGTGAGAACTCGATAGGACAAAGGGCCTTTTCTGCACTGTCCAACTATGATTTTATTAAAGGGCTGACATAACATTTAAAGTCAAGCATTCCAAATTTGCCAGAACATTTTTGATTTCAACTGCATTAATAATGTATTGGTGGTAAAAACTTCAAATCTTTAAAGAATCTCTTGAAAAACCAATCTATAAAGCCCCACAAAACATGTCATTTATCTAAAATATGCCGTTTAGTTTAGAAATCTGATGGAGTGCTTGGGTCATTTGGGCTCAGCACTAACCTGGAGCATAACAAAAGAACACACAAAGTTTGATCTGAGGAGTAAAAGTAAATAGGAACACAAAAACATATGATGTCATTTCATGTGGCACCATCTCATTACTTCAGGTTATCCCCAAGAGTCTTCACCATGAACTAATTCCTTTTGAATTGTAGTCACTATTGTTATTTATGCAAAACATACCCATCAAGTTGCACCTACCAAATCCCATAAATTGTAAGAGGGAATCGGTTTTATGATATTGATAAAAGGATGAATGCAACCTTGATCCCTCAGGACTCCTAGCTCCTATTCAATGAATGGCTGAAGTCTCAGTTGTGCCCTAATTTGATTGTTGTGTGATACCAGGTTAAATTACAGCCTCAACTTCATATTAGGACTTAACACACAAACTTTCCTTTATAGGAAATATGATGATTAAGAATGTAGTTGAATTCACTGTTTCCTTTTATTTTGATCAGAAGCTGAGGTTCCTGACTCGTGTTCCACGGACCACAACTGCCTTCCGGTACCTCACTGTTATTGAGCAGTATACAATAATGGAAGGAAATAAAGCAAAATCCTTTCTTCACTGAAATTCATAAACCCCAAGGCCACAGGGAGGTCATTGCATTGTGATTGGAAGAGGGAAGCCCAACGGATTTCCAATATTCATTCATTAAACATCACTGAAGCTGATCATTGTCGATAATCAGATTTCTCAGCATCAATCAAGGATGAAACCATCGATCTTCCTGCTCTGTAAGACTGAAAGAATGGACTGAAAGAATGTTATTAATAACTCCAGTGATATTAGGTAGATGAGAACACTCACGGATGATCCAACAGAAACTAGGAACAAATACCCTGGGGTGTCACTTCATTCTCTGTACTGACTTCACAGGGAAATATCTTCAATGGCAGAAGTGTGGACCTCTCCCAATGCCATGCCATAATAGATGGTGTCACCAATCACAGCAACCCATGGCATTGTATTAGTGGTGAACCTGGCTGCCCACTTCCCTGTGTTGTTGGTGACTATGACTCCATCATTATTCCATCATCCGGTCCTCAGGTACTGAAGCCCAGCATCAGCATGTAGACATGCCTAATGTCAGGGGTGGGTGGGGTTGAAACAGATAATAATACAAATTACCCAAACTTATTTTTTTTTTGTAAAGAATATATGAATGATTGACTTTGAAGTTTATTAGGCTCAGCTGCTCTGTTCAGTCTTCAAGCTTCAGAAGGGACTCATTCACTCCGTTCCATCTAACCCTCTGTACAGGTTTTCATTTTCTTCTCATGGACTTGATGAACACCCCCTTCAACGGTGCTTACAATATTTCTCTCAACTACATGTGGCACTTTACACCATATTCTGAAAGCTCTTTGGAGAAGACATTTCTCTTGAATTCTTTATTGGTCTTAATTGTGACCATCTTATATTGATGTCATCTGATTTTTATTCCTTATGTGCAGACACCACATTTTTACACCCACATCATCAAATCCCCTCAATTTTAAACATACATCAAAGTCGTTTCCTCCTTCTCCTTCCTATGTGAATACACCACCTCTTAAAATTATTTTCCACTGTCTTGCCCAATCTGCTCACCTTTCTGGACTCTGCTATTTTACCACAACCTTCCTCGGTATTAGCCATAATCGCCAATTTCTGTCATCCACATAATTGTTATACCCCTGATCTCCAGGCACAATTACTTTCAGGACTAGTACCCTGTGGAACAACACATTCTGTCAGTCTGAACAACTAACTTTTAGCTATAGTTTCTGTTTCTAACCCTATTGTTATCCATTCTGCTACTTCTTCCCTGCATCCATTACTCTCATTTACTACTAACCTATCTTTTAAAAGTCCAGACATAAACACACCCTCCCCAATTCCTTTACATATACTGTTATGTCACCAAACAATTCAATAAGGTTTGACACCAATGCTGACTGTTCTTTATTATATCCTCAGTTCTGGATATTTTACCATTATGGCTTTGAGTAAAAAATGCAATATCTTTCCTACAACCAACTTTAAACTAGCTGGTCTGCAGACCCAGGTTGCCTTATTACTATGATTGTGATCCAGTAGCTGAAGATGAAGCAATAAAGCCAAATACTTTCATCAAATTAATTAATTAACAAATTTATACAAAACCAGTTAGCTCAATGAGCTCCCCTTGAACTTAAGGTGTCCAAAAGTTTAAAAACAAGTTTTAAATATCTGCCAAAATGCTCACTGTTTTGATATGAATGCATTGTCTTTCATTTAGGGGGAGGCAATGGCCGAGCAGTATTATCACTGGGCCGTTTACCCAGAGACTTTAATAAGCACTCAACTCTAATTTCACAAAGGAATATATCCTTTTTAACAAGGTATTTTTCAATGATCTTTGTCTTCTCAATGCTGTCATTCCTATTCGAATGACTGTTTTTATGGGGTCGAGGTATAGAAATATATATATTAATATATACTACACACACATACACACAAACGTGATCTGGGACCCTGCACCCAATTCGCCACTGCAGCATGGGGGAGGTGCAACCCAGAATCAGCAGAACGATTCTGAGATTAAAAAAGTTTCAACAAGGTCAGGTTATATAATATACATTTGTATCAGCTTGATCAATATTTAAGGTAAAGATAGGTCAAGAGAGATTATTTCCCTGGGAAAATGTCAGGGGAGAACAGCCCAGAAATAAGACAGAAGCGTGAAAATTCAAGGACTACCATTCAGGGTGATAAATGGATGTGCTTTCTATACAACACCACAGAGGGCTTGAAGAAAATTCAATGCTGAGACAGATCGACTTTAATCAATAAGGGAATCAGGCATTATGGGGAAAAGGCAGGCAAGTAGAGTTGAGGGTTATCAGATCAGCCATGATTTCATTAACTGGCAAGTTTTATCAGAATCAATGAAAGACTACAATCTGAAATGTGAACTCTGTTTCTCTATCCACTGATGCCTCCTAATGTGCTAAATGTTTCCAGAATTTTCTGTTTTGATTCCTGGCATCCTAAGGCGATGTTGAATAATCTATTGGTTTGTTTTGTTCAGTTCCTTTAACACTATACTTGAGTCAATAGTCTTGGCATTGAGAACAATTATTCTCACATTTCCTCTCGCGTTAGTTTCTCAATTTTCTCTCAGCCCATTGAGGCTATGGTGAAACTGAGAGTTCAATAATTACAACAGAAGGTAAACGAAGATTTACTGACCTGATCATTGGAGAGTAGAAGCTGCCAGATGGTACTCGAGACAGAGACATAGAACATACAGCATGACAACAAACTCTTCAGTCCAACCTGTTCACGCCAACCAAATATCCTAAATGCATCTATTCCCACTTGCCAGCACTTGGACCATATCCCTCTAAACCCTTCTTGTTCATATACTCATTCAGATGCCTTTTAGATATTGTAATTGTACCAACCTCCATCACTTCTTCTGGCAACTCATTCCATTCACACACCACCCTCAGCATGAAAAGGTCCCCTCTCACCCTAAACCTCTGCCCTCCAGTCCTGGACTCCCCACCCCAACAGACTTTGTCTATTTACCCTATCCATTCCCCTCATGATTTTATAAACCTCTATAAGGTCACCTCTCAGCCTCTGATGCTCCAGGGTTAACAGTCACAGCCTATTTAGCTCTCTCAATAAATCAAACAGAGTTTGAAAAGATTTGTAACTCAGGTTGAGATTCTGGATGTGAGTTTGCTCACTGAGCTGAAAGGTTTGGTTTCAGATGTTTCGTCACCAGCCAGGTAACATCATCAGTGAGCCTCCGGTGAAGTGCTGGTATTCTGTCCCACTTTCTACTTACTTGTTTAGGTTTGTTTGGGTTGGTGATGTCATTTCCGGTTCTTTTTCTGAGAAGATGGTAGATGGGTTCCAAATCAATGCATTTGTTGATAGAATTCCTGTTGCCATGCTTCTTGAAATTCACGTGCGTGTCTCTGTTTGGCTTGTCCTAGGATAGATGTGTTGTCCCAGCCAAAGTGGTGTCCTTCCTTATCTATATATAAGGATACTAGTGAAAGTGGGTCATGTCTTTTTGTGGCCAGTTGATGTTCATGAATCCTGGTGGATAGTTTTCTGCCTGTTTGTCAAATGTAATGTTTATTACAGTCCTAGCAAGGTATTTTGTAGATGACTAGGAGAAAGTGAGGACTGCAGATGCTGGAGATTCAAGCTGAAAAATGTGTTGCTGGAAAAGCGCAGCAGGTCAGGCAGCATCCAAGGAGCAGGAGAATCGATGTTTCGGGCATAAGTCTCAATTCTCGATTTTGTAGATGATGTTTGTTTTGCACGCTGTATAGGTGGTTTTCTTCTGCTCTTTGAAGTTCTACAGTGCTGCAGTGTGTGGTGGATCATTGAAATACTGTCCTAATGCAGCTTTGTTTGTGGGTGTTGGGATGATTGCTTCTGTAGTTCAGTATTTGGTCCATATGTGTTGTATTCCTGTGGATGTTCATTTGAAAGTCTCCATTGGCTGTCCGCTCTACTGTGACATCTAGAAATGGCAGGTTATTGTTGTTTTCCTCCTTCTTTATGAAGTTTATGCCAGTAAGGATACTATTGATGATCTTGAAGGTTTCCTCTAAATTGTTTTGTTTACTGATCACAAAGGTGCCATCCATGCAATGAACTCAAAGTGTGGCTTGGATGGTTGGGAGAGTTGTTTGTTTGAGTCTCTGCATTACTGTTTCTGCGAGGAACCGTGATCTCGGTGATCCCATGGGTGTTCCATTGATTTGCTTGAGGGTCCTGCTATTGAAAGTGAAGTGAGTGGTGAGGCATAGTTCCACTAGCTTGATGATGTTGTCCTTGCTGATGAAGTTGGTGGTGTTTGGTGTATGTGTCTTTGGTTTTTCTAATAGCGAAGTCAGTGTTTCTTTGGCCAGGTTGATGTTGATGGATGGGAACAGGGCTGTTACGTCAAAGGAGACCATTATTTCATCCACTTCTTTCTTGGTGTCTTTGATGAGGTTCAGGAGTTCTTAGGTGCAGTGATAGGAGTACTCTACTAAGTGCTTTAGACTTTTGTGGAGTTCCTTGGCTAGTCTGTATGTTGGTGTCCCTGGTAGTGAGACTGTGGGTCTGACGGGGGCTCCTGGTTTGTGAACTTTGAGTAGTCCATAGAAGCATGCTGTGTTGGATCTGTCTGGTTTCATTTTTTGGAAGTCTGTCTTGTTCTCTCCTGATTTCTTAAGTTTTCTGAGTAAGGCTATGATTCAGTTCTCCAGTTGAAACCCTCCAACCCTGACAACATCCTTGTAAATCTTTTCTGAACCTTTTCTGCACTCCAAGCAACACTTGTCAGGACCTTACCATTAAGTGTAAAAGTCCTGCCCTGATTTACCTTTCCAAAATGCAGCACCTCACATTTATCTAAACTACATTCCATCTGCCACTCCTTGGCCTCGTGGTCTATCTGATCAATATCCCATTGTACTCTGAAGGTGCAGTGTACAGTAAAGAAGTTTACCTCAAATGTTGGTGTCATCTGCAAACGTACTCATTATACCTCCTGTGTTCACATCCAAATAAATTATGTAAATGATGAAAAGCAGTGGACTCAGCTCCGATATTTGTGGCACACCACTGGTCCAGGCCTCCAGTCTGTGAAAACAACCCTCCATCACCACCCTCTGTCTTCTGCCTTCGAGCCAGTTTAGATTACTAACAGTGTGGAAACAGGCCCTTCGGCCCAACAAGTCCACACCCACCCGCCGAAGCGTAACCCGCCCATACCCCTACATTTACCCCTTACCTAACACTACGGGCAATTTAGCATGGCCAATTCACCTGACCCGCACATCTTTGGACTGTGGGAGGAAACCGGAGCACCCGGAGGAAACCCACGCAGACACGGGGAGAACGTGCAAACTCCACACAGTCAGTCGCCTGAGTCGAAGAATTGAACCCGGGTCTCAGGCGCTGTGAGGCAGCAGTGCTAACCACTGTGCCACCGTGCCGCCTAGTTCTGTATCCAAATGGCTGGTTGATATGTACTACTTGACAACTACTGCCGTGTTATGATGTTTTGCAGGAGAGTAGAAGGATTAGGTTAAATATAATCTTTTTTATCTAGGTAGAATTTAATTTGCTTAGTCTCTACATTGCTGGGTGGATGCCAGGGGTATAGAAACACTAGAATACATTGAATAAGAAGGAGGCAATGCAATGGATCGGTCTTGAACATTGCAGCCAAGATATTATCAGAACCTGTAGTCTTCAATTTATCAATGCTCCCAGCCACAACTTGCTATCAGTTGTTGTGAACTGAATTGATTACCACAGCAGGTTCATGTTTTGTATCTCTGTAACCCCTTGAACATGAACTGTTCACTCAGAATCTTAGAATCCCTGCAGTGTGGGAAAAGGTCCTTTGGTCCAACAAGTCTACACTGATCCTCCAAACCTATATCCTATCACTCTTCATTTACCATTCACTAATACACTTAAGTTACACATCCTTGAACACTATGGGCAATTTAACATGGCCAATTCACCTAACCTGCACATCTTTGGATTGTGGATAAACCAGAGTCCCCAGAGGGAACCCACACAGACACAGGGAGGATGTGCAAACTCCACACAGACAGTCACCCGAGACTGGAATCAAACCCAGGTCCCTGGCACTGTGAGGCTGCAGCGCTAACCAGTTGTTGCTTTGGACTATGTTAACATCTTTAAAGGTGCAACACCATACAGTTAAAACTGGCAGAGAATCATGTGAAAGCAATGTGCTATCCAACTCTAATCCATGCTATGCCTGATGGTTCACATTCTAATTCAACACATTTGATATCTTTAGCCCAAAAGCACACTCTTCTCTGCTGCAGCTTCTTGCTGAGCTTCTCCACTGACTGTAACCCTGTTACCATTTGACTGATAGTTCCACAAACTTTCATATTATTTTAAAGTCTTCATTCTTGCAGCAGTGCATGGACTGATCTCCTAAACTGCACTGAACCCATGTTTTTCTTTGACAACCATATTCTGCTTCTTGAATTCTTCAAGGAGAATTTCTTAGCATCCTGTTCAAGTCTAATTAGCTTTTTATCCTCGGTTCCTTTATTGTTCCTAAACAGGTTGTTTCTCAAATTAATTGGCTTTGTACATGTTGATATTAATTGGCTTAGACTATTAAAGTCTTTTATTCATTTAATCCTTGGTCAGTTTCCATTCACAGATTAGAAACCCCTGTCTCTGATCCCTGCCTTTTTGAAATTAGTACAGTTTTAGCAGTGAATCCTGATTAATATGAATTGGTTTTACAGTTTGACCATTACGTCTGTTAATCCTTGCAGGAAGACACAGCAGAAGGTGGTCATGCTGTCCCTTAAGTCCACTTTGCCATTCAATGAAATCATGACGATTTGATATAATGCGTACTGATTCCCTTAAAAATCGCTCAGTATTGAATGTCCTTATACAGCCTATACAGTCCTCTGTGATAAATAATTCCATAGATTCATTACGCTCAGAGAAGAAATTCTACCTCATCTGTCTTAGATAAGTGAGAGATTATTCAGAGATTATGCCCTCTGCTCCTGCAAGAGGAACCAATCTTTCTGCATCGACCCTAACAAGTTCTCTGGAAATCTCGGATTTCTCAAGAAGGTTGCATCTAATGTGGAAAGGTCCTGACCTGTACCACAGATACAGTCTGAACACATGCGCTTTCCGAGCATTTTGTGTTTTTAATTTCCGATTTCCAGCATTGGCAACATTTTGCCTTTCCCTCGGGACATCAGGCATGGCATGATGGCTCAGCGGTTTGCACTGCTGCCTCACAGTACCAGGGATCCAAGTTCAATTCCAGCCTTGGGTGACAGTCTGTGTGGAGTTTGTTCAGTCTCCCAATGTTCTGCATGGGTTTCCGTCGTGTGTTCCAGTGTCCTCCCACAGTCCAAAGTTGTCACGTTAGGTGGAGTAAACATAGCAAATGTGTGATTGCAGTGTAGGGTAGGGAGCGGGGTCTGAGGAGAAAGCTCTTGGGAGGGTCAGCACATACTCAATGGGCCAAATGGTCTTTCCCCACATTGTAGGGATTCTATAATCAGGAATTTTTCCAGGTGGCATCTCGCCCATTTTCAGCTGTTCCTTCAACAATCTTCCATTTATCATATAAAGTCACAGTGATGTTCATTAGCAATTTTACATCATCCAGCTCCATTCCCAATTCCTTCCAGAATAAGGCAGCTCACAAGGCTCCCACAGCACGACCTGGACAACATTGTGTGGCAGGTAGTACTTACTAATGAAGAAAGCACCATTTCCAGCAAGAAAATATTCAGGGATCTTGTGACAGAGTGACATGGAGTGCTTCAGTATCTGAGGATGTAAGAATGCTTTGAACATTATGCAAATATTAGCGAACCCTCTGATTTATGGCGTTCTGATTGAGAGGTCAGTTATACAGTCACTAAAGATACTTAGTGCTAAGACACAATCTTGAGGACCTCCTGCTGTGAGGTCTTGGAGCTTAGATGGCTGACCTCCACAAACCACACCAATTTCTGTGGGTCTAGAGTCACATGTAGCCCAGAGCAGGTAAGGACAGTAGTTATCTTTCCTTAAAGGATATTAATGAACCAGGTGCATTTTCTTTGACAACTGACATTAGTTTCATGGTTGACATTAGAGTTATAATCCACATACTTATGAAATAATTATGAATGCTGGGATTTGACCCAATTCCATGATAGTATTTCTGAAGTATCTGAATATGAGCTAATTCAATGGCTGGCTTCCTGGCTGATTTGGAACGCAACTTGATTTTTTTTAGATTAGATTACTTACAGTGTGGAAACAGGCCCTTCGGCCCAATAAGTCCACACCAATCCGGCGAAGCGCAACCCACCCAAACCCATTCCCCTACACTTACCCCTTCACCTAACACTGCAGGTAATTTAGTATGGCCAATTCACCTAACCTGCACATTTTTGGACTGTGGGAGGAAACCGGAGCACCCAGAGGAAACCCATGCAGACACGGGGAGAATGCGCAAACTCCACACAGACTGTCGCCTGAGGCAGGAATTGAACCTGAATCTCTGGCGCTGTGAGGCAGCAGTGCTAACCACTATTCCAATTACCCAATAAAGCTTTAAGATTTGTTTTTTACCATTTAGTGATAAGTTAAATTGTTTCTATTTGATCCCAAAAAATGGAAATACGTCAGACTAAGTGATAGTGGTCAACTACATGAATTTGTCTTGACTATGAGAACATCCAGTTTGTATCAGGGCAAGATAGGTTTGTGTATTTGCTCAGTGGGAGTTATAATGGAACGATGGATGATTAGAGGGAATTATTTTCCCATATAGAGGGAGGTATTGAGTAGAAAGGTAAAAGAATAATTTATATGTGTGTGAGGTAAATGTGGTGTGTGTGTGTGTGTATGTGCACACATGTGTACATGTCTTTCTGTGTCTCGCTGTGTAAAATACCTAAGAAATTCTTCTGTATGAATAAGAACTCTTTCTTCCCCTTTGTCTTCAAGGATTTTGGAATGTGCTTATCTGAAAAAATGGAATTTGAAACCGAGAGTTCTAAGAACACATTTTGCCCCCACCTCAGTAATGTTGAGAACAGCATTGGGAAGGAAACATGCAAAATGCAAAACAACAATCTCACTCTCAGTCTCTCTTGAGCAGATTTATATATGATGAGAACAGTTATTGAAGACTGGGGAGCTTCAAAGTAACAAATCCTGAGGTCTGGAGGAATTGTAACCAAGGAGACAAGGGAAGAAATTACAGGGACTCTGACCCAAATGTTTAATTCCTCTCCGGCCACAGAGGAAGTATCATAGAACTGGAGAACAGCTGATGGATTTTCACTTTTTGAGAAATGTGGTAGAGGTAGACCAGGAATAACAGACCAGTGAGTGTCTATCAATGTTAGAGAAATTATTGGAGAAAATTCCAAAAGAAAGGATTAATCTCCAATTAAAGAAACAAGGTTTGATCATGGATAGTCAGCACGGCTTTGTCAGATGGAGGTCATGCCTAACAAACCTGGTGGAGGTTTTGAGGAGGTGACCATGTCTGTGGACGTGGGTAGGACAATTGACGTAGTTTATATGGGTTTTAGCAAAGTCTTTGACAAGGTCCCACAAGGGGGGATTGAGAATGAAGGTAAAAGCATATGGCAGCTGGAGTAACTTGGCAAGTTGGCCGGAAAGTTGGCTCAGTCAGAGGAGGCAGCGGATATTGAGAGAAGGCTGTTTGTGTAATTAGAGGCTCGTGTACAGTGTGTATCACAGAGATCAGTGCTGAATCCCTTATTGTTTGTCATATTCATAAATAATATAGACCGGTCAGATGGGCAGATCAGTGGCAGATGCAATTTAACTCTGACAAATGTGAGGTGATGCACTTTAGCAGAAGTCACAACATAAGGCAATGAGTGGTGGGACACTAGGAAGCTCAGAGTAACAGAAGGACAAAGGACCTTGAGGTGCTTGTTAACAGATCCCCAAAGGCAGCAAGACAGGGTAATAGGATAGTTAAGGCATATAAGATACGTGTCTTTACCAGTCCAGGAATAGATAAAGTCTCAGAGATTCACAGCATGGCCCAAATTGCTCGTGCCACCCAGTTTTCAAAATTAAACTTGTCCCATTTGCCTGGGTTTGGTCCCTATCCCTCCATACCTATCCCATCCATGTACCTATTTAAATGTTTCTTAGGGCGGCACAGTGGCTCAGTGGTTAGCACTGCTGCCTCAGAGCACCAAGGACCCGGTTTCAATTCCCGCCTCGGGCAACTGTCTGTGTAGAGTTTGCACATTCTCCCTGTGTCTGTGTGGGTTTCCTCTGGGTGCTCCGGTTTCCTCCCACAGTCCAAAGATATGCAGGTTAGGTGAATTGGCCATGCTAAATTGTCCATAGTGTTAGGTGTAGGGGAATGGGTCTGGGTGGGCAACAAGTGTGGACTTGTTGGGCCGAAGGGCCTGTTTCCACACTGTAGTGAATCTAATCTAATCAAATCACAAAATTGTACTTGCTTCTGCCAATACCTCTGGCAGCCTGTTACAAGCACTCACCACTCTCTGTCTGAAAAAAGCGTCCCTCTGAATCCTTTTGTATCTCTCCACTCTCACCTTAACCTATGCCCTCTAACTTTTGACTTTCCTATGCTGGTGAAAATCTGTTGGCTATCTATCTTATATGTATCTCACAAGATTTAATAGACCTCAGTAAGGTTGCCTCTCAGTCTCCTACGTTCCCGGGAAAAAAAGTCCCAATCTATTCAACCCCGTCTTATAGCTCAAAGCTTCCAGTCCAGGTAGCATCCTAGTACGTGGAGGGCCAATACTGAGGTGTAGCTGAAAGGCAGGAGGTTTAGAAGGAACATGACATCCAGAGTATGGCAGAGGCCTACAGTGCATTGCCCAGGAGGGCAACTGAGGAGAAAATCCTCAAAACCTTTAAAAAGTACTTGAATGAGCACTTGAAATGTCATAAAATTCAAGACAGTGGACTCAGTGCTGGGGAGTGGAGCTTGTGCAGCTTTTCATGTAATTTTTGGAGGGACAATCTTTATGGATCGATGGGTCATCTCTGTCCTGTATGGTGCTATCATTCTATAATTTTGAAGTTAAGGTTCTGATTTCTTTTTGTCTTTGCTTTGAGAAATTATTACCAAGTGTAAGTTCCAACTATTGTTGTGGTCAGTATTAGTTTCAGCTTCTGTATTCGAGTGCTCGATCAGACAGACTTTCCCAAATGAGTTGTGGAACTGAATTAACAAGGAAAGTAGTGGTATAACATACGCAGTAGAACAGCTGTCAAGGTAAAACATGAGGTATTGAATGATTGAATGATTGAATATCCTCAGTAAAATAAAAGTCATCACAGAAAAGAATATCAGAAGATATTCAGATGTTGATGGGACTATTAGTGTGTGAAACACTGCAAGCATTCTTGTTTGATGACAAGTTGCAAGGAGTGGTTGTGACCAAATAAGATTAGATTCATCCAGTCTTTGGGGTATTCAAATATAGACTTAAATTTCAATGACATTACATCATCAAAATAAACATGTTGTCGTAATCTCTTTGTTTAAAATGACATTAAAAAGGTGATTGTGTAATCATATTTTCCCAGGAGGGATACAACAAACATATAAAATGAATCACAAAATATAAAACGATGTCTCATCTCTAATTTTGAGAGAATTCTCCAATTCGGACAGATGCCAGCAGCAGTAAGGGAGAGGTTGTTTCACAAGCAATAAAATGTATTTTCCAAACATAATGATCTCAAAAATATATGACACCATCCTTGTCATTGTTGGTGTACCCGGTAAGTCTTATAACAACTTAAGTTACATAAGTCTATATTTCCGATCTGCATTTACTGATGATTTAATTTCCATTTAGCAAGGTGAATCCCAATGCCAGCTGAAAGTGCTCTACAGAGTTTAAAGTGAATTGTATGTCGATTAGGAAGTTTCTCAGTAACGTGTAGCAGTGTCTGTTTCTCTGGACTGTGCAGAATGGGTTCACACTGAGGCCTCAATGATGATGTTTGGCTGAGCACTGGCCCCAGCTGGTCGAGAAAGGGTTTAGCAAGACCATTCTCTCTCCATGGTCACTTAAAGCCTGCTCTCAGTCAGCTGGATTAGATTAGGTTCTCAGTGACATGGTGGCTCAGTGGTTAGCATTGCTGCCTCACAGCACCAGTGACCTGGGTTCCGTTCCTGCCTTTGGTGATTAACTGCATGAAGTTTGCATGTTCTCCCTGTGTCTGTGTGGATTTCCTCCCACAATCTAAACATGTGTAGGTCAGGTGAATTGACCATGTTAAATTGTGCACAGTGTCAGGTCCATTAATTAGTGTCAGTGTGGACCTTTTGTGCCAAACGTTTCCACCCTGTAGAAAATCTAATCATAATAAGGGTGGATCAGCCCAGATGGCTTTGACCATCTTGAGTTTTTTCAGGCAGTAGATGCCTGGGGTTATGATATTTGTGAGGACAGATCACTGGGAGGGTTATTGAACACAAGGTTCCAACTACAATGTATATTGTTGAAATTATGTGAATGCCATGTGAGGTGTGCCATTTGTAAAATGATGCACAGTGCTGTGGTGCAGAGCCAATAGGATAAGTGCTGAGGTCTGGGGTTTTAGGTGGCTCAGAGGATCAAATTGTCCAACAGGATGTTTTCTATCTTGCCTTTTTTTTGCTTTATCCTTTGATGTTCCCCAAATGATAATGTGAAGGTCCTCCAATTTGCGTTCATTCGGGATTATTTAGACTTTGGCTGTCAGTTTAAAAATGTAATTACTATCATTATTATTCACATTATTGTTATAACATTATTATTACGACTATTTTGTCAGGACTGGTGTTTTAGAGACTAAACCCTCTGTATATATTTTTAGATGGATTCACCTTGAGGCTAGACTGTTACACCATGTACTACAGTACTCCATCAACTTTGTGAAACCTCTGTCATTGTACCTGGCTCAGAACGGTGGAGATTGGGTGGTACAACATCATTTTTTGTAGATGAAAGACATTTTGGTTTGGGATGACTGATGAGCAATTTCGGATATTTGATATAATTGTGCTGCTCCAAGGCTCCAATCTGGATCAAGAACATCCGGCCATATGGAGTGAAAGTCAGCCCTGCTACTGTGACATCCAACTGACCTGATGTTCAGTATTGAGGGACTTGCTGCGTTAGATACTGTATCAGGATCATCAGTTGAATCATAGTCCATCAACAGCATACTGCTGAACAGATATTAACATAAACTATTGGAGATGATTCTTAGGGATAGGGTTTACATGCATTTGGAAATGCAGGGCCTAATTAGGGACAGTCAGCATGGCATTATGCAAGGCAGGTCATGTCTTACTAACTTGATTGAATCTTTTGAGGAAGTGACAAAGGCAATTGATGAGGGTAGAGCAGTGAATGTTGTCTGCATGGATTTCAGTAAAGGCTTCTGGTATGGTCCCTCATGGTGGGCTCATCCTGAAGATTACACTACATGGGATCCATGGTGAGGTGAACTTCGATTCCCATAGAAAGCAGAGGATAGTGAGGAAAGGTGTTTTTCTGGCTGGAGGGTCTTGACTCGTGGTGTTCCTCAAGGTTCCATAATGGGACCTCTGCCCTTTGTTTATTTGCAGATGATAGAACGTTCAGTGAAGTTGTGGATAAGGTTGTCAAAGATACAGTGGAGATCAATTGCTGATATTGGTGGAAAGGTGGCAGATGGAGTTTAATCTGGGTAAGTATGAGGCGCTGCACTTTAGGAGATTGAAAGTTAGGGAAAAGATATACAGTTAATGGCAGAACCCTGAACAGCATTGATGTACAGTGATCTTGGTGTTCAAATCCATAGCTCCCTGCAAGTGACCATGCAAGTAAATAGGGTAGCAAAGAAGATGAATGGTCAGCTTGCCTTTCTTGGCTGATAAATTGAGTACAAGAGTCAAGATGTCATGTTTCACCTTTATAAAGATTGTTCCTGAGCTGTACAGTTCGATGTTCTGTGTTCTCATGTGAATCACCTGTCGACCCTGATTTACAAGATGCTCTTTATCTCATGGTGTGGGACATCATTGCACCGATTGTCACACGGGATGTCTGTCTAAACAGATCTTGCTGATCAATTTGAGCCAATCTGCCCTTAGAAATGTTGTCATATTTTCGTCACATTCTGAATGATTGGAAAGCTGAGGTGAGTGGGAATGACTGCTCACCTGTATTCACTTTGTGGGAAGTCACTCATGTCTTCACCCTGGCCATTCAGGGAACTGACCCCACACAGGGCAGTTCAGTGCATTCAGCCCCTTCTGGTTGGATAAAAGTTTCCATGTTGATTGAATCTCTATATCAATATGAGGTGGTTTATTGGAGATCACATTGAGGTGCTGAGTAATCTCACTGTTTTGTGGCTATCGAGGAATCGAATTTAAATTGGGAGTGGATGAGAGGTAGTATGGAAGGGTCTTGCTGATTCCAGCTAGCACTTGGAAGTTTATAAATGTTTGCAGTAACAGTAACACTGAGCTGAATGTTCCCACAGTACATTGTAAATGTCAGGGCTGCTTCATCAACACTGCTGCCTGGGGCATGTCTGGAACAGTGTGTTTTACATCAGGGGACTAACACAGTGGGTCAAACTCTTTCATGTAATAATGACACCGTTCTTCAATTCCATAATGATTCACTTGAAGGAAAATACAGTGTTCGATATATTGTGTCACCATAGTCTTACCAGACTGTAGGGCTCTCATTAGAGAGAAGAGGCTGCTGGTGATTTAATGTGAGGGCCACCAGACCTCAGATGAGGTAAGAAGTTGAGAAGGAGA
Source organism: Hemiscyllium ocellatum (assembly GCF_020745735.1). Classification (NCBI taxonomy): domain Eukaryota; kingdom Metazoa; phylum Chordata; class Chondrichthyes; order Orectolobiformes; family Hemiscylliidae; genus Hemiscyllium; species Hemiscyllium ocellatum. The sequence goes on along the minus strand of NW_026867447.1, from coordinate 475,820 downwards.
GTCCTTCATGGTAACCTCACGCCAGAATTGAGCCGATGCTGTTAGCATCATACTGCTCTGCAAACCAACAGTCCAGCCAACTGAGCTCAACCCATTCCCATGGAATGTTGAGTGACAAGATATTAAACAAATTTCATTTGACAGCCAAGGGAACGATATCAGATTCAGAGAACATGTGTTGCTGCCATAATGCCAGAGGTTAGTACAATAGAGAAGACTGAATGTTCTGGGGTACAAGCATTCTGTGATGGGCTCTCTTCAAGTATTTATTTCTTCTCTTCAAGTTCAGTCTTTACCTCCCCAGAGGATCCACCTCTCAGATGTGGGGTACTCTCTGAATGCTGATCCATTGGTGTGCATGACAAATACATTTAACCCTCCACTGACTGGTCACTGAACTGGGCAGTACAATTTCCTAATGTGTGATATCAATGTAAACATTTAACATTTCCAAACTAACCCTGTGGTGTAATTCGTCAACTGAGAACAACAAAAAAAAAGGTTTTATTTCCCATAGGCACTCTTCATTGCCCCTGATTTACTGGATTGATGTGCGATACTGAGTCAAGTCTCCAGAAATCACTCTGAATGAAGGTATTAATGATCATGGAACTGAACTGTATTGGGATCACTAACATCAGGCTGGACCCTCTGATTGTAATAGTGTCTTGTTGTTGGGAGAATCCATCATTGTAGAGCTGAATTGCAGAGCTGATTTCCAGAAGTGTGGTGACAGTGATTACCTTTGACATCAAGACCACACTGAGTCAAGTGTAGCATCAGGAGCCTAGGCAAAACTGGAATGAATGGAGTATCAGGAAGCAAACTCAGATGGATGGAGTCAAAACCGGCACAGAGTGGTTCTTAGAGGTCAGTCTTCTCATCTCCTGGTCATTTCTGCAGCAGTTCCTCAGAGTAGTGCTCTAGGCCCAACCATCTTCGACTGCTTCATCAACGACGTGCCCTTCACCAGAAAGTCCGAAGTGGGGATGTTTGCCGATAATTGCACAATGTTCAGCACCATTTGCAACCCATCTGATACTGAAGAAATCAATGTTTGAAGGGAGCAAGATATCAACAATATCATGGAATTGTAGAATCCCTACTGTGCAGACAGAGGCCATTCAGCCCATTGGGTCAGCACCAACCCTCCGAAGACCATCCCACACAACCACCCTACTGGCATAATTCTGCATTTATCATGGATAAGCTAACGAGCCTGCACAGCTTTGGACTGTGAGATGAAACCATTGAAACCAAACTCACACATACAGGTAAACTCCATGCAGACGGTCCTTCAAGGCCAGAACCTAACCTTGGGTGCCTGGTGCCATGAGGCAGCATTGATTGCCACTGTGCTGCCAGATATGCTGGGTATCTGGGCTTGGGCTGAAAAATGGCAGATAAGATTCACGCCATACAAATGCAAAGCAATGACTATCTGTGATAAGAGATGACCTTCCCCCACACCTTGACATTCAGTGGTGTTAACATCAGTAAATTCCCAATTATCAATATTGGCCAGAAAGTCAACTGGGCTCACCCCATCAATACAGTGGCTGGGACAGCAGGTCAGAGGCTCAGAATACTGTAGCAAACAAATCACCTCCTGACTCACAAAAACCTGTCCACCACCTGCAAGGCACAGGTTAGGAGCGTGATGGAATACTGCCCAATTGCTTGGATGAGTGAAACTTCAACAAAACTGATGGATCTTGACACCATCCTAAACAAAGCAGTGCATTTGATTAGCACTACATCCACAAACAGCCACTATCTTCACCACTGACAGCAGTGTGTTCATCTACAGGATACGTGCAGAAATTCACTAAAAGTCCTTAAACAGCACTGTCCAAAACTATGATTAGTACCATCTAGAAGAACAAGGACAGTGGATACCTGGGAACACCACCACCTGAAAGTTCCTCTCCAAGCCACTCTCCAGCTTGACTTGGAAATATATCACCATGCCTTCAATGCCAGACTGGGTCAAAATCCTGGAATCCATGCCCTTATGGCATTGTAGGTCAACCTACAGCACATGGACTGCAGCAGTTCAAGAACACAGCTCACATCACCTCTCAAGGGCAACTGAGGTTGACTAATAAATGCTGGCCAGCCAATGATTCTGTGTCAGTAAACAAAAAGAATTGGTCATAAGGAATTTGTGACCCAGTGTTCTCGCTTTCCTGTGGGTATCTGTAAAAGCAGCATTGTAGTCAATGTGGACCATGAATAAGAAAATGCCCTCAATCGCTAAAATCTTTCACTGTAGAACTGTTTTGCATGTGGGTCAATAGCCTGAAGGGAATATCTAATTCCAGTGGCATTGTGATTCAGTTAGCATCTTTCAATTAGAATTTCGGAGTGTGGGATCCTAGCGAAAGGGGAACAACTTACCCCAGTGTTCAGGTGTCATTGGGAGTATCTCTCAAAGTAAAATTATACTGAGTGTGGGTAACTAACTGGAGGGGAACAACGTAGCCAGTGGCCTTGCATAAGTAGGAATATCTCTGACTACCTCTGACATGCCTTTCCCATTACCAAGTGTTCGAATGCTGAATGAATATCCTAACAAAACCAACTCTAGTTGTCATCACCCTTATTCATGGAAATTCCATCTCTATATCTTGCATCGCTAATTTTTTTTTCAAGTTTCGTACCCCAGCTTTAGCTGTACTCGTCTTTCAAGAAACAGTGGCATACTTCTTTTTGGATGTGGTACTGTAGGGAGTATTCCATCACATTCCTGACTTGCGCCTTCTAGCTGGTGGACAGACTTTGAGGCGTCAAAAGTGAAGATGTAGTGCATTTGGATTTCAAAGGTTTTTTTTAAGTGCTACATGGTAGGTTAATGCTCAAGACAGGAGCTCACAGTGTTGAGTGCAATGTATTAGCATGGATTGAGACTGGATTGACACACAGAAGATGGAGAGTTTGGATTAATAGACATTTTGTTGGAAAGATGTAATTTGTGAAGTGTCATCAGAACATGTCCCAGCAACTCAATTCCTTGCTATCTATGTTCATGACTTGAAAAAGGAAATAGAGTATAATGTATTCAAATTTACTGATGATATATAAATAGCTGTGGTGGGGGGTACATTCTGGTAAGAACATAAGGAATCTGCAAGGGGATGTAGATCCATGGAGTGAATGGGCAAAAGTGGGCGGCACGGTGGCACAGTGGTTAGCACTGCTGCCTCACAGCGCCAGAGACCCGGGTTCAGTTCCCGTCTCAGGCGACTGACTGTGTGGAGTTTGCACGTTCTCCCCGTGTCTACCTGGGTTTCCTCCGGGTGCTCCGGTTTCCTCCCACAGTCCAAAGATGTGCGGATCAGGTGAATTGGCCATGCTAAATTGCTCGTAGTGTGAGGTAAGGGGTAAATGTAGGGGTATGCGTGGGTTGCACTTCGGCGGGTCGGTGTGGACTTGTTGGGCCGAACGGCCTGTTTCCACACTGTAAGTAATCTAATCTAAAAACTTGGAAGCTGGAGCTTTATTGCTGGAAAGTGTAAGGTCAAACATTTTGCTAGGAAGAATCAAAAAGCAAACAATTATAAATGGAGGAAGATTTCAAAAAGGTCAGCAAAGTGAGATTTGTGTGTAAAACAAAAGGTTAGCACGCATGTTCATCAAGTAATTAAGGATACAAATGGAATTTGGGCTTTGTTACCATGGGTTTGAAGTGTAAATTTAGGGAAGTCTTATTACAACTGTACAGATTGTTGAGACTGCACCTTTAGTACTGTGTATGATTCTGGTTTCCATATTTATAAAATGAGATGCTGGTGTTGGAGGCAGTTCAAAAGATTCACTAGACGGATTCCTGGGGTGAAGGGTTGACTTAGGAAAAATGATAACCAGATTAAGTCTTCACTCATTAGCATTTTGAAAAAGTAAGGGGTGATCTCATTGAAATATATGTAATTCTGAGGGGGTTTGACAGGGTTGATGTTGAGATGATGTTTCCACTTATGTAGGAGTCTTGAACGAGGGAACATAGTTGCAGAATAAGGAAACACTTACAGTCAGTTCTGCTATAATATGGTAATTCCACTTCATGCAATCCCATGTTATAAGCACATTGCGTAATAAGAGCACCATTTGAACTAATCGGGCCAGAATAATATTATAACTAAGACATACCTTATAATTCTGCACTTTGGAAACAGTGTTGTCAATTTGTCAATTGCATTATAGAGATTTTGTGCTAACGAAACACATTGTAACAGAACAACCTGTACATGAAATATTGAAAAGTATGACTGATTAACTTTACCTTCAACATAACGAGTTATTTCTGCCTGCCCTTGGTACACATGTCACTAAGACAGCTCACAATGCCCACTTCCAGAATTGGGAGTATTTCTATCCCTTTAGTGTGATAATGACAAACATTCTGACTTTTCTTGGGCATTCAAACTGTGTCACACATTGACCTGTTTTTCCCTCAGCCTTTGACCTTCCAGCACAACCACATCTTTATTCTAGTGTGACAAACTCAGGATCGCTTGACTTGGATTTACACACGTATTGATTGTATTTATCTCAATCAGATGCTGCTCTTTTTACAGTTAAATTTTAATTACTGACAACAAATGCTCAACTCTTAAACATTTACAGTGAACACATATTCACAATAAGGACTCCTTGAAAAACTGAACTCACCAAGATTACAACTCTCTTGCATTTCATCCTGACCACAGATGAAGATAGTTAAGGTCGATGGAGGTCAATCATCTCAGCCGTCACACATCTCTGCAGGAGTTCTTCACACTTGTGCCTTGGCCTTAAAATCTGCAGCTGCCTCATCAATGCCTTTCCCTCCATTGCCATTTCTAAAGTAGAGAGGTTTGTTCATGCTTGCACATTATTCAGCACCATTTACATCTCCTTAGATAATGAAAAGATCTGTGTCATTATACAGTGAGATAACATCTAGCTTGGTCTGGTAATTGACAAGTAACATTCGTATCCCACAGCACCAGGGAATAGCCATCCCCAAGAAGTGAGAATTTACCAATATGCCATTGGCTTACAGTGACATTCCTGTCACCAAATGCATGGCTAACAACAACCTGGCCCAAACACTGACAAGAAAATGATCTAGTCCAGCCATGCAAGTGTTGTGGACACAGGAGTATGGCAGATATTGATTACAGCAGCAATAAGCTCCCTGTCTGTCTCTCCAATCCATGTCTATCATCCAGAAAGTATAGCTTGGGTGGGATGGAATGCTTTCTATGTGTCTCACTGAAAGCATCTCCAACAACATTTACAAAGCACCACATTATGCAGTACAAACAAAATTAACCAATATTCCCACAGCTGAAAGATGATAGCTCTGAACCTGAGCTGTGGTTATTGTCCAAAAGAATGTCCCACATGGGAGACAGGTGGAGAAATAACCAAGGGGAAAGTAGGGAAGCTTGGTGCTGATATCTTGCTGGATTCAGGATGTCAGCTATTCCAGTGGATGGTCCATGTTAAAGCTTATTTTGTCTTGTCCAACGAATTTCCCAACTACTACTGGTCTATAAGCCAGAAGACAGATCCTTTTCCCTGTGGTCTATGGGTTTATGCGTTGGTGTTCCTTACTTTAGAAAATTACACTGAATCAAATTAAGGATCTCTTATCTTTAAAACTGGGTCAATTTTGGGAGTTGCACGCTCGTGAAAATGAACATTACATAAGGATATCCTGTCACAAGAAGTGGTCTAAAAAGGGAGCAATCATCTTAAAGTCACCAGATTGTTGTGAATCTAGTATTTGATCATGAGCCCATCATCTTCCCTAACCTTTAATATTGGCCTGAATTCAGAGAGACCCTCTGAAGCCAGGCAATGGAATAATGTTTGGGTCTCCCACAACAAGCTTTCGTACAAATCTAGTGATTTCCAAGGTGTGTGTTGGGTAACCTATGGACATTCTTAGCCCCAGCATGTGCTCTGAATATGGGAGGAGCTTGCGTGAGAGAGAGCCTGGACGTCAGGCTCTGCTTTGCTTCTTCCCAGATAAAAAGTGTGAATTCTAAACTAGAAAGTTGCAATAACCAATGCTGCATGGATTTGGGTGGGAGCAGTGAAGTACAGTCTCAGACAGGTCGGGGACTCCATGCCAAATATTGAAATTCTTATGATTGTGATAGGCACCTAACCTGGGTATGGTGCTTGGATTCACTGCTGAATACTTCCATGGATAGAATTGTTGGTATGTTCAATCCTGTACATGTGGGATGGACTCAAAATTTTATCATTTTTTAAAATTTCATATTGTGGAGTGCATTCACTCCCAGTCATTGTGAAGTGACTTAATATCCCGTATTATATTTCATACAGCGTGGACCTAAAATGCTAGACGCAATCTGAGCTGTGGAAATCCAAAACTGATTGCAAGAATTTTGCAATCAATGTTTGTGCTAAATGTACAACATGCAAGGTGCCTTTGTGTAGATTTTGTGGTCCTATAGGAAAATCCAGCCAGTCAGCAGCTTAAATCAACCACTGCCAACCCGTATAAAACATTGAATATGTGACCATGTTGCTCCAAATAAACTGTCACTCATGTTCTTACCTCTGTCTTTTAAAAGTGCAAATGATTCATTTAGAGAGAGTTTGCTACTGAGGTTCAGCTTCTCGAGACTTCATGTGGTTTGGAACAACAACGATCATCTTGCCATTACTTACAATCTGGGATCAGGCACAGAGAGTAACTTCAAGTCTCTTTTTCTCCTTTCTCTCTCTTACAGTGAGTCTAGTGGTGATTGCACTCTTGGCTCAGGGCAAGTGTGGTCTTTCTACATGCACCATTCGCTATTTGGTGGCCATGGCAACTTCTGATCTACTGTTCATCATTTTTGATATTGTACTTGATAGATTTGTGTCTTATTACTATCCACAGTGTCTCCTAAACATCACTCCTGTTTGCAGTGTGATCTACGTCCTGACCTGCTCGGCTATTGATTGTTCTGTCTGGTTCACTGCTGCTTTTTCTTTTGATCGATTTGTTGCCATCTGTTTTCATCAGATGAAAACTAAGTATTGCACAGAGAAAACTGCAATGAGGGTTCTAGCAACAATTTATATTTTCTTTTCCTTAAAGAACATTCCTAACTACTTCCGATTTAAACCTGGGAGGATCATCAACAATGTTCCATGGTACTGTTTTACCACACGCAGTTATCATAATGGCCGTCGGTGGGCAAGTTTCAAATATTTTGAACAATTTTTAACACCAATGTTCCCATTCACTTTCATTCTATTTATCAATGTCCTGACTGTCAGACACATCTTCGAGGCAATTAAGGTGCGTGTGGAACTGAAAGGTCAGAGAAAAATAGAGAATGACCCAGAGCTGGAGAGCAGAAAGAAATCTGTCATTTTACTCTTTGCCATATGTGCAAGCTTCATACTTCTCTGGTTGGGGTACATTTTATATATGTTTAGTGCTGCTAATTCTTTGAATTACACTGCTTTTCGTACATTTAAAAGAATCGCATTCATGCTGCGGAACCTGAGTTGCTGCACAAATGCTTTTATTTATGTGGTGACGCAGAGAGCATTCAGAGACCAGTTAATATATGCAGTGAAATATCCAGTTATAAAAATAATTCAATTGAGGAATAAATCCAAGTAACTGAGAGCCAACATTAGATGCAGCAGATAATGGAATGAGGAGTCCACATGAGGAATGGAATCAAAGGAGAAAGAGGTGGAGCAACATGATAACACTACTTCATTCCCTTCCAATTTGCCTGTCAGCAGAACAGGTCCACAGTGGACACAATTCCCTAGATCTACACTTGTCCCTGGAACATCTAGATCATAAGGATACCTACATCAGGCTCCTACTAATCAAATGCAGCTCTGCCTTCAACATTATAATCCCAATTGAACTAATCTCAAAACTCTGAGACCTAGGGCATGGCTCTACCTTCTGCAACTGTATCCTCAGTTTCCTGATGCACAGACCGCAATCAGTGAAGGTAGTCAACTGCACCTCTTCTATAATAATTCTCAACACTGCGGATCTGTAAGGATGCATCCTTAGTCCTCAAATATTCCCTGTAGACATGACCGTGTGGCTACATTTCATACGAACATCTACAAGTTTGCTGATGACATCATGGTTGTAGGCTGCATATCAAATAATGATGAGTCAGAATATAGGAATTCGATAGCGTGCTTGGTTTCATAGTGCAATGATAACAATTTTTGTCTCAATGTCTGCAAAACAGAAGAACTGATCATTGACTTCAGGAAGCAAGATGGAGGGCAGACCCCTATCTACATCAATGGAGAGGGACGAAAGCGTCAGGTTCCAATGAATAACGGTAACCAACAATGTGTCCTGGATCGCCCATGTAAAATAGTCAATAATTTGTTAACAATGTATAATTTTTGTGTCCTGAATAATATTAAATGTAGTTCAAGAAAATTGTTATGCTGTTGCATGTATTGCTATTCAAAGTTTACCTGTCTGTGTTGTTCAGTTACCTGACCATCACTGGATACATTGTCAGTTGTATAGTATGCTGTCCTGCTCAAGCCTGTTACAATAAGCATTAAAGGAAACCCTCACCTTTCACTGTCCTCACCATTCCAAATTGTTTGTGAACACTCAGTCCAGATCGATTGGTCACTTCTAACATTTATAAATAACTTTTATGATTATAAAACGTCAAAGTAATGATTTTTTTGATTCTCAATTCTTGACAAAACTGGAGATATTTTGACATAACATGATCTGATAATAATTGTGAGATATAGCTGGGTTTGATCATTGTGAATCTGTGCATGACTTCTATTTTTGTGATTCAGGACATTTTACAATCAAAGCTGCAATTCAGCAAGTGGTACTGAGAGTGTAGCAGAACGCATTCCAGATAATTTGTTCGAAGATAGTGAAAAAAAGTTGCTTGCTCATTAATGAGGAGCTGTTGCACTATTGGAGGATCACTACAAAGAAAATGTTGAATTGCCTCAGTCATTTAAATCAAGTGCTCCATCTCTTCTCTCAGACCATTCTCACTTTTGCAAAAGATATCAGAAATGTTGTGGTTCTGTTTGCCGAGCTGGGAATTTGTGTTGTGAACAGAACCACAACAATGAGCACTACTGCTTCATGGCGCTAGGAACTTGAATTTGATTCCACCCTCAGGTAACTTTCCAACTGGAGTTTATACATTCTCTCTATGCCTCCAAGTGCTCTATTTCCTCCCACAAAGATGTGCAGACTAGATAGATTGACCATGAGAACAATATGGTGATGGAGTGGGTCTGCTTGGGATGCGCTTCGGAGGATGTATGTGGACTTGATGGTCTGAATGGCCTGCTTTACACTTAATTAAAAATTAAATATGAACTGAAGTTTGGGTCTGGGAGAAGATTCGGAACACACAGTAATTTGTGCATTGATGGTCTGGGTTCAGAGCATCAAAGCTGAATCAATTGAAGCTCGAGATGATCCACCTCATGAGGCAAATCAATGAACTTGGATAGTGAAACAGAACACAAAATTGTGGAAAAGAGGAAGACACAGGTGAGCTTCAATGTTTCTTATTTTAAAGAAAGAAGGTAAAAACATTCCATGGCTAATCCTGGGTCTGATTGAATGGCAATCAGAGCAGGATACATCGAGTGCACGGTGTAAGCATTTGACTGATGAAAATGAATGAAGTAGTCAGATGTCAGTCTTTACGGTGACCACTGAAAGGTTAGGGCCTCACTGAATGACACAGGAATGGCAGTGGGTTGGGTGTTCATTCCAGCAGAGAGTGAATATCATGAGATAAAAAATAAAGTGTCTGAATCAGTCCCACAAACACACACGTTCTCGTTCATCCTGGATTCAGATACCACATTCAGCAATTCGTGGTAACAAATTTATACTGAAATGAAGGGGGAGGAGTTTTCCTGAAACTGGAAAGACATAATTCTCCATGTAAATGCTGCTGTAATCTCCCCTTTCATGACTGTGACCTGTGTCTGCAGGAAGAAGATAAAAATCACAACACCAAGTTATAGTCCAACAGATTTATTTGGAAGCACCAGCTTTTGAAATGCTGCTCCTTTATCACAACCACCTGATGAAGGAGCTGGGCTTCGAAAGCTAGTACTTCCAAATAAACCTGTTGGATATAAACTGGTGTTGTGTGGTTTTTAATCTTGTCCACTCCAGTCCAACATGGGCACTTCCAAGTCATGTCTGCAGGATGAGTTACAAGAGAGCGTGCGGATTTCCAAATCCACGGTCACCTCCATCCAAGCAAATAACAAATCTCAAGATTGAGAGGAAAGATATTTTTTAAAAGCTAATGAGAAATATTGGGTACTATGGCTCCATGCTGAGAATGGTTAGCATCTCCACAAGTTCTTGAGATTGACACCCTTGGTAATGTTGATGGAATTGAGGACAATGATGATGTGAAGCAGGGCATTATCTCTCCACAATGCCCTCCCCTCTAATCCTCACCATCAGACTCCTCTCCCACCCTAATCTCTCACAGGGAGCTCCACTTCAATCAATTCCTCTCCAACTCAATTTCTGACCCGTCTTCCTCCAAGTGACACGTATTGTCTCTGGGTTCTCCTCAAATTGTTGGCAGACCAGTTCTCTACTGAACAATTTTTACCACCCTTTTCAAAAGGACAAACATAGGTATTGGCCTTGGTCAGAGGAAAAGAGTGACATCTGAGACAGTTTCTGTCCATCATTAAGAATCAGTTCTGTGTATCTCACCGGTTTCAATAAGCCACAATCTTTCTCAGAATAAATCTCTAGAGCATTATTCCCCAATGTGGTTTTTACAAATACATTAAGGACAAAAGGGTTACGAGGGAGAGAATAGGGCCCCTGAAATAACCGCAAGGTGGCCTTTGTGTCGAACCACAGAAAATGGGGGAGATACTAAATGAATATTTTGCATCAGTATGTACTGTGGAAAAGGATATGGAAGATATAGACTATAGGGAAATAGATGGTGGCATTTTGCAAAATGCCCAGATTACAGAGAAGGAAGTGTTGGATGTCTTGAAATGGTCAAAGGTGGATAACTCCCCAGGACCTGATCGGGTGTACCCAAGAACTCTATGGGAAGCTGAAGAAGTGATTGTGGGCCTCTTGTTGAGATATTTGTATCATCGATAGTCACAGGTGAGGGGCCGGAAAGAAGACGGTAAAGACAAGCCAGGGAATGATAGACCAGTGGACATGACCTCAGTGGTGGGCATGTTGTTGGAGGGAATCTTGAGGGACAGGATGTACATGTATTTGGAAAGGCATGGACTGATTAGGGATAGTCAACATGGCTTTGTGCGTGGGAAATCATGTCTCATAAACTGGATTGAGTTTTTTGAAGAAGTAACAAAGAAGATTGATGAGGGCAGAGCAGTAGATGTGATCTATATGGACTTTAGTAAGGCGTTCGACAAGGTTCCCCATGGGAGACTGATTAGCCAGGTTAGATCTCATGGAATAAAGGGAGAACTAGCTATTTGGATACAGAACTGGCTCAAAGGTAGAAGACAGAGGGTGATGGTGGAGGGTTGTTTTTCAGACTGGAGGCCTGCGACCAGTGGAGTGCCACAAGGATCGGTGCTGGGCCCTCTACTTTTTGTCATTTACATAAATGATTTGGATATGAGGATAAGAGGTACAGTTAGTAAGTTTGCAGATGACACCAAAATTGGAGGTGTAGTGGGCAGCGAAGAGGGTTACCTCAGATTACAACAGGATCTTGACCAGCTGGGCCAATGGGCTGAGAAGTGGCAGATGGAGTTTAATTCAGATAAATGCGAGGTGCTGCATTTTGGGAAAGCAAATCCTAGCAAGAAATATACACTTAAGGGTAAGGTCCTGGGCTTTATTGGTAGAGGAATTGAGTTCCGGAGTCCTGAGGTCATGTTGCAACTGTATAAGACTCTGGTGCAGCCTCATCTGGAGTATTGTGTGCAGTTTTGGTCGCCATACTATTGGAAGGATGTGGAGGCATTGGAACGAGTGCAGAGGAGGTTTACCAGGATGTTGCCTGGAATGGTAGGAAAATCTTATGAGGAAAGGCTGAGGCACTTGGGGCTGTTCTCATTGGAGAAGAGAAGGTTTAGGGGAGATTTGATAGAGGTGTATAAAATGATTAGGGGTTTAGATAGGGTCGACACTGAGAACCTTTTACCGCTAATGGAGTCAGGTGTTACTTGGGGACACAGCTTTAAATTAAGGGGTGGTAGGTATAGGACAGATGTTAGGGGTAGATTCTTTACACAGCGGGTTGTGAGTTCATGGAATGCCCTGCCAGTAGCAGTGGTGAACTCTCCTTCTTTATGGTCATTTAAGCGGGCATTGGATAGGCATTTGGAAGTTATTGGGCTAGTGTAGGTTAGGTAGGATTCGGTCGGCGCAACATCGAGGGCCGAAGGGCCTGTACTGCGCTGTATCTTTCTATGTTCTATCTATGTTCTATGAGTGTTGCTGAATAAAGAGACCTTGGAGTGCAGGTTGATAGCTCCTTGAAAGTGGAGTCGCAGATAGATAGGATAGTGAAGAAGGCATTTGGCATGCTTTCGTTTATTGGTCAGAGTTTTGAATACAGGAGTTGGGGGGTCATGTTGTGGCTGTACAGGACATTGGTTAGGCCACTGTTGGAATATTGCGTGCAATTCTGGTCTCCTTCCTATTGGAAAGATGTTGTGAAACTTGAAAGGATTCAGAAAAGATTTCCAAGAATGTTGCCAGGGTTGGAGGATGTGAGCTATAGGGAGAGGCTGAACAGGCTGGGGCTGTTTTCCCTGGAGCGTCGGAGGATGAGGGGTGACATTATAGAGGCTTACAAAATTATGCGGGGCATGGATGAGATAAATAGGCAAAGTCTTTTTCCTGGGATTCGGGAGTTCAGACCTAGAGGGCATAGGTTTAGGGTGAGAGGGGAAAGATATAAAACAGACCTAAGGGGCAACTTTTTCACGCAGAGGGTGGTACATGTATGGAATGAGCTGCCAGAGGATGTGGTGATGGCTGGTACAAATGCAACATTTAAGAGGCATTTGGATGGGTATGTGAATAGGAAGGATTTGGAGGGAAATGGGCCGGGTGCTGGCAGGTGGGACGAGATTGGGTTGGGATATCTGATCAGTGTGGACAGGTTGGACCAAAGGGTCTGTTTCCATGTTGTACATCTCTATAACTCTATGACTCTATAATTACCCCCAAATCCTTAGTCAGTGCAAGATGAAGAATTTTACACTAACCTTTCAAACCTCCCCATTTTCTGCCTGATCAGATTGCTGATGGTGTTTTCAAAGCTTTGTTTTCTCTTTGTAAAGTCCAGCTGTTTTGATCATCTCTCTGATCACATTCACTCCCAAACAGATCAGCCAGAGACACAGTCAGTGCAGTGACCTAGCCTTCCCTGTGTTTACTGACACAGCCTCATGTCTCAGTTGAAGCCAGTTTACAGACCAGTTGTGATGTCTGAACTCTCTCTGTGATGTATACGGTGAGGTCACACTTGTTCTGTGAGGTCACACTTTGACCTGTTCAGTTCAAGTGGCCTCACTGCGATCAAACAGGGAGTAAGCCGGGGAGGACCGAAACCCTCACCTTCCTCAGGTTACAATGTGTTCATATTCCAGAATATACAAAGCAGTCCCATACATAAACATTAGGGTGTACGGGTGATGCTCAATGACACGGAGTCAGAGACACACAGATACAGATTGAGACTGCCCAGGAGATGTCTCAGAGCTGACTCTGAGACACACATGATCTGTACAACAGCAGCTGGGGATGAATCATTCTTTGTTCCCTACAGTGTACTGGGCATGCTCAGTGAAGAAACCCAAAATAGTTGACTGATGATGGAGCAATTTGAAGGGAGATGGAGGGGTGAGGCCAGGGAGGGTATGGGTTGGGACCACTCTATGGAGAGGTGTGGGTTTCACTCCTTGTGTGTCATATTCTCTTGCTTCACTGTCTACATCAGTCTGCAGCCTTGTCCACTGTGGCATTTCAAAATATCATTCATATAATTCCAAATTGTCTTCAGGGTTCACACCTCTACGACTCATTTAGGCTGCGCTTTCCAGCTCTTTCTCTTATCTTCCAGCCATTTCATTGTTGACACTTTACTCCTCCCTCAACTGAAGGGTTCAGTTTCCTTCACTTAAATCTATGACCCTGTCCTTAATCCCTCCATCCATGGGAAATGTTCTCTTCCTGTATACCCTATGCCATCATAGTTTTATACATCTCAGTCATGTCTCCTCTCCATCGCCTCTGCTTTAATGAAAACAATCCCAGTCTGTCCAAACTCTCTTCAGAACTAAAACTCTCCAAGCCCAGGGAACAGCCTGGTCAATCTCCTCTGTTCCCTCTCCAATGCACTCACATCCCTTCTAGAACGTACAGAACTCTGTCAGCCAATATTTCAAGTGAGTTTGAGAACGGTCATGTCGAACCTTAGACATCACTTGTAGCATCATGGACAGTTCTAGAGTGTTCTGTTCTGGATGAAATTCAATTGGTCAGACTGCTAAGCTTTACACAAAACAGACAATTTTTACATCCCAATTAAAATGCAAACAATGAAAATTGGCACAACTTGAACCTGTTGGAGTACATAACAAAATAATATATTACTTAATTCTACCCATCAACTGTTCCAATACAGTTACATCCTATAAACAGACCCTTAGTAAAGGCAAATTCAGCAAAACAGATTTCCCTCACTTACTATCTCCTCCAATCCAAAAGATGGGAACACCAAAACAAACAATCTTACAGCAGAGGGAGAGTTCAAGCTTTTTTTCCTACAGCAGAGAGAGGTGACAGCTGTGACTAACAGCTTCAACACCAAATAATGCACCTTCAGTAACTGAAAGCAGTGCTGAGCCCCTGGATCGGTGAGAGCCGGACTCCACTTCCTCATGCTGCTTTGGTCGTAATTTAAGAAAACCCAAAGTTATTTACTCTGCTTTCCATGGAACATACACCTGGGCACCAGGTTGATAACATCCCTCATCAAGAGAAACAGAACACATCCTCCTTAAAGGGACAAGGTATCAGTCTGCTCTCCTTGGAGTCAGTGATACCGACACAGTGGGGTCAGCCTTCCTTCTCTGGATCAGTGACACAGACACAGTGGAGTGACACAGTGGGGTCAGTGACACAGTAACTATCAGATGAGAAATGCACAGTCCCATCCCAGCAGTTTCAGCAGAGTGAACCCTGTCTTAGATTAGATTCCCCTACAGTGCGGAAACAGGCCCTTTCGCCCAACCAGTCCACACTGACCCTCCAAAAAGTAACCCACTCAGACCCATTTCCCTCTGACTAATGTACCTAATATTATGGGCACTTTAGCATGGCCAATCCACCTGATCCGCACATCTTTGGACTGTGGGAGGAAACTGGAGCACGCAGAGGAAACCCACGCAGATACAGTGAGAATGTGCGAACTCCACACACACAGTCACCTGAGGCTGGAATCGAACCTGGGCCCTGGTGCTGTGAGGCAGCAGTGCTAATCACTGAGCCACTGTGTGCTGCCCTGGGGCACAAGATTATCCATCCTTATTAATTTACCACCTTCCAATTTTACTGAAGAGCTCTGATAAATTTGTAAACAAGTTTCACAGGAACAGGAGGAGGTCATTCAGCCCCTAGATCCTGTTCCAATCCCTCAATAAGATCGGGGTTGATCTGTGGCCTCACTCCATTTGTCTGCCTTGACCCCATTCACCGATTAATAAAAATCATTGCTTATGTCAAATATAAATTTAACAATTGTATTGGTATAGACTACAGATTGAGGTACAGAGTCCCAAACCCTTCCAACTCTTCCCATCTCCAAGTTCGCTTTCTTTCCTCAGTTCCCGGGCATCCTCCTGCATCTGGAGCTTGTCCCAGTAGCAAAATAAAACGGTGTGGTCCCCGCCATCGCGGTGGTCAACCACCCCTCTTCCTTCACCAGCATCAGCACCCCACTGTCAGATAATATCCTCCCGTGTAAATAAAAACCCTTGGAGCTAGGTGAGGAAAGTGGGGGGGGGGGAGCGAGGGTGGAATATAAAATAAAATTGGTAACAGTCACCCGGCCCCGCTTAACAGCAAGATGTCTCACTGTGGGGAGGGGACCAGGCTCAATCCTCTCCCCCTCAGCCCCCAATGTCCACCATCATTACCTTGGGAACAGGGACTTTACTGACACAGTCCGCTCTCCCTCCATCCCCCAATAACCACCATTGTTACCTATATTCATGGGAATGGCCAGGTATAACCACCATCATTACCTTCAGGAACAGGACTTTACTGACACAGTCCACTCTCCCTCCATTCCCCAATGTCCACCATCAACCTTAGCTCAGTTACACATCAAATGTGCCAGTCTGTTCTGTAGGATCTGTACTTGTAATGATGTTGGTCACAGGTAAAGGGCATTCATTTGCCAGCAGGTAGTTTTGAGTATCACCTAAAATCGAATGGCATTCAGCATGTAGTGACAGGGGTATCTATTATCTGATTGTCTGGTGGAAAGAACAGTCCAAATATTGAGGGCAAAGTTAAGAAAACAGCTGACAACGTCGCTGGATACCAAACTGTACCACTTTCTCATTGATTATAGAAACACCGCTCACACAACTGCAGTGACAACTCCACTAGATTTGCTGATGCGAAGAAGACTTCAAGGTAAATTTGATCTTTTTGGATGCTGTGGGGAGAGTGAAACGCCATCAGGAAGGCCAATGCTGGCCACAAAACCCCTCTTTGTGGGTGAGGCAGTTTACTTCATGGGACAAAATGTGCTGTTGAAACTGTGGGAATGGCCCCGAATAGATACAGGATATGTTCAAACTGAGGACAGGTCGCAAGATGTACAATGCTTAGGTCACACAAGAGGTCCTGAACAATTGTGAGGATCACATGATTGCTGCAACCTTAGGACGTGGTCAGGAGCAAAACATACCCAGCTCCACACAACATTCAGCAAGGCTGTCCGAACCTGTCCTTCACCCAGTGTGGAAGAATCCTCTGAGGGTGAGATGGACATGGCAGATGTTGCAGCACTGGCACCATTGCCACCTGCAAAAGAAGATAATTTCTTTCTGAGACGCAAGAGGAAGGCCACAGTCCAGCACGTGGCAGCAGATTGCAGCGCGGAGTCCGAGGAAGTGGACCGAGTGGGAAAGTGACTCAAGAGATGGTGCAAGAAAGAGGAATTAGATGGGGACGGAATTGATGATTGGAACGCAGTCAGCAAGTGAACCTCATTGAATATAATTTTCCAGGTTGAGGCTGTTCACCTCAGCCAATCAGAGAGATCTGACTGACAGATTCGAGGAGCAGTCTCTATGAAGGCTAGGTCAGTGTCGCGTAGTTTGCACGTGGAAAATTTTGGAGTGCATGCCACAGCATATTACGTGCACTGAGTTTAGGAATACTTAAGCCTTGGTTGACACAGAGGAGGCGGTCCTTCAGCTGAAGAACAAGGCTGCAGTTGCAAATGGTAGTCCCCCTCAAGCATTGAACTGCAGAGGCACTATGCTTCCAGTGCAGCTGAATATCCTTGTCTGCCTTCTCTGGAAGGAGGAGAGCATCCCAGAAGAGCTGCCATATACCAAAGTCAGGAAAATTTTCAAACAATGGAACGTGTCAAACTGTGGTACGTACAGAAGAGTGTCCCTGATGTTGACCCCTGGACAATTCATCACCAAGGTCCTTTTCAACTGTCTCCTCCTTATGGCTGATGAACTATGTCCAGAGTTTGAGTGTGACCTTCAGCCGCAGAGATGCATATTATGCATGTTTTTCACGATTGTAAATGGCCTACTTGTGTCTTACAAAGGCCTTTGGTACCATCAATCAGAAAGCACTTGGGCAGCATTCTTCTCTGCTTTTGATGCAGCATGAACTTTGTCAACCGTCCGTCACCTGATCCACAGCAAGATGCAAATCATCGTAATAACAAACGGCCTCAACACCCGTCCATTCCCTCTTTTACCTGGCGTCGAGCATGGCTGTGTCATCACCACAATACTTCTCTGAATCTATCTTGCCACAGGACCTCACCACTGATAAGGCGCCCACTGTTAGGCCAAGGGGGCTTGTATTGAAGTCCTGCCATGTCGCTGTC
This sequence comes from Hemiscyllium ocellatum, assembly GCF_020745735.1. Taxonomy (NCBI): domain Eukaryota; kingdom Metazoa; phylum Chordata; class Chondrichthyes; order Orectolobiformes; family Hemiscylliidae; genus Hemiscyllium; species Hemiscyllium ocellatum. Next base: position 457,689 of record NW_026867447.1, on the reverse strand, counting down.
CCAGAAACTCTTGATGGGGGTCAGTGTGAGTGGTAATTTATTTTCAGTTGAAATGAGCATTTGTCTTTTCTCTGGATTTCAAACCATTGTTGTTCCTTTCCAGAAGTGTTCAATCATGACAGAGCAGAGAGGATTTATTCACCTAGTTAAATGGTGGAGATCACAGCGGGTCAGAGAGAGCAAGCTAAGGTTTTGCGTTGAGATGACGCCGCATCTGAGCTGTTCATTTGTTGTTTGTTTTCTTTGACTGCCTTGAGTTTATTTTTATTTTGGCGCTGTGTGGAACAAGTCCATGAGTGGTTGGTGGGCACTGAGTCCAGGAGTGCCAATGTTTGATTGTTTATTTCCTTCTGTCTTTCCCTGGAAGAACAGAATAGAGAAACAAAAACAGTCTTTTTTGCTTTACAAATTGAAAACGGCATTTGTTTCTGTTTTGGAAGAGCAGAGTGTATGTCCTGGTACTATGCCTATTCGGGGAGTGTCTGTTGGGTGTTGTTTTTCAGACGGGAGGATTGTGACAAATATAGGAATTGGTGGTATGTCCATGCCATTTGTCATTTCTGTAAATAATTTGGATGAGAATATACGGTGCATGGTTTGTGAGGAGTGGCCAGTCGAGTATAATCTTGATACATGCCAAACGTTGCATTTTGGTCCACTTTTGGTAGGGCCTGTGGAGTGTTGTCAAATAGTGAGGCCTAGGAGTTGACAGAACCTCTACAGTGCCATTTGAAGCAACAGGCCCAACAGTATCAGTCCCATTTCCCTTACGTGCAAAAGTAGAGGCACTAATCAAGAGCCTGGAAAGCTAAGCAATGACCAAACCACTACAATGTTCCCTACTTGCAGCTCAATTCTAATCTATTATGAGTCACTTTGCCGATGTGGACATTTTAAAGAATTGATGAGCTAGCTTTTGAAGCCAGGTATGTCACTCATCCATCACATTGAGGCCATGTCTGCAAAACTGCAGGTGCCCTGTCCTTTATGAAGCTGGATATGGACAATATGAACTTGGTATTGTGCTTCAATGAGGATTCCCATAAATATGCTGCAATCAGTACCCATAAAGGGTGTAACTAGTGTACTTGACAGCCTTTCTTTGGGATATCATCAGCCGGTAAATCGTTCTAGTGAGTGGCAGAGAACAGTTTACAAGATCTACCCATGGTACCTATCTATCTGAAGATTTGCTAATCACTGGTAAGATCAATAAATATTATTTAATGTTTGAACAAGACCTTAGGAAGGAAAACAAATATGTTCCAAGGCAGCCCAAGTGACCTTCCTGGGCTACAGAGTGGACAAGAGTGGCTTCCACACATTGAAAGATAAAGCAAGCGCAACCAAGGTTCCCTTGGCTCCCATGTCTGCATCGGAGCTTCCGTCTTTCCTTGGGTTGTTGAATTATTATGGAAAATTCTGTCATCACCTGGCCTCCATTTGGCAGCTAGGATGTGATATTCAGAAAGGGCCAGCATTGCAAGTAATCATATCGCCAAGAAGAACTCTTATGAGAATTGAAAAAGCATCTATCCGTGTTTAATGTTTTGACACAGAGTGATCTCCAGTGAGATGTGGCACTGACATGGGAAGCCTCATCATTTGGTATCCTGTTACTGCTGGCTAACCGACAGAGAGAATCACCTCATATTATGTGCATCCCAGAGTTTGGCTGACGCCGAATGAAAATGCGTCCAGATGGAGATGGAATGTTTGTCAGTAACCTTTGTGTGACAAAGTTCAACCAATATGTTTTTGATGTAGAAATGGACCACAAAACCCTGCTAGAGCTTCCTGAAGAAGGCAGGGCTATCCCACTTGCAGATTCAGGTTAAATTCAGAAGTGAGCTCTTCTTCTGAGTGCATGGATTTATAAATTGGAACACCATACCTGCAGTCACCTGGTTACTGCCTGAAGTCACCATGGTGCGTTCCACCAAAGGAAGAGTCCATTTTGGTTTTAAATTTTCTGCTTCCCTTCTAGTTATTTCTGACAATATCACACTGTAGATATAAGAATTTCCCGTCCTTGCTTAGCAAAAACCGCTGGTGGTGTTCAAAACGAAAGGGTCATCACAAGCAGGATGGAATTCTTTCTGGAGCTGGCAAGGGCAGATGACCATTGATGGTGGCAGACTAATATGGGGAGCAAACGTGTTTGTCACAAGCAAAGGTCATGATCAGGTAACAGTTAAATGCTACTAGGCTCATCCTATCATTTCTAAAATGAAGACGTTGGCAATACATTATGTTTCGTGGCCAGAATTGGATGCCGATGCAGCCATGTTGTTTGGGCAGTATCCACAATGCCAAGAAGGACAGAAATTGTCACCAGCAGTGCACTATATTCATGGCTCTGCTCGGTCTAACCTTAGCTCAGTTACGCATCGAATGTGCCAGTCCGTTTTGTGGGATCTGTACACGTAATGATGTTGATCACAGATAAAGTGCATTCATTTGCCAGCAGGTAGTTTTGAGTATTACCTAAAATCGAATGACATTCGGCATGTAGTGACCCATGCATGTGTTGTCCTATTGTATGGCGGAAAGAACAGTCCAAATATTGAGGGCAAAGTTAAGTGAACAGCTGAAAACTTCATTGGATACCAAACTGTCCCACTTTCTCTTTGATTGTAGAAAGGTAACCATTTTCTGAGATGCAAGAGGTGCATCGCCATCCCTCACCAGGTCTGAAACGATGTGTAGGTCATCTTAATGACAAACAGCTTGAATACTGACCCATTCTGCCTCTGAACCTGTGTCAAGCGGGGCTATGTCATTACAACAAAATCGCTCTGAATCTACCTCACTGCAGGACCTCACCACAGATAAGCTGCCCAATTTTAGGCCAAGGGGGTTTGTATTGAAGTCCTGCAATGTCACTATCCCAGAAACCCTTGATGGGGATCAGTGTGAGCGGTAAGTTATTTCAGGTTGAAATGAACAGGAATCCTTCTTCTGGATTTTTAACCATTCCCAGATTCCTTTCTCAGGAGTGTTCAATGTCAACAAAGCAGAGCCGATTTTTAAAAAAATATATCATTGAAATGAATAAATGCTGGAGATCACAGTGGGTCAGACATAATCCATGAGAGAGAGCAAACTAAGATTTTGTGACGAGGAGACCCCGCATCCGAGTTGTTCTTTTGTTGTTTGTTTTATTTGATGACCTTGACTTTATTTTTATTTTGGTGCTGTATGGCCCATGCCCACGAGTGGTTGGTTGGCACAGCGAGAGCCAATTTTTGGTTGTTTATTTCCTTCTGTCTTTCCCTAGAGGAGCAGTGTCTTTTTTTTTTGTTTTACAAAGTGAAAGCAGCTTTTGTTTCTGTTTTGGAAGAGGAGAGTGTATGTGCTGGTACGATGTGTATTTGGACAGAATCTGTTGCACATAATGGGTGTTGTTTTTCAGACTGGAGGCTTGTGATAAATACAGGAATCGGTGATGTGTCCAATGCCGTTTGTCATATATCTGAAGGATTTGCATGAGAATATAGGGTGCACGGTTTGTGAGAAGTGGCAGGTAGAGTATAATTTTGATACATACAAAATCTTGCATTTTGGTAAGAAGAAGAAGCCAAGACTACTTTTGGAACGGCCTGTGGAGTGTTGTCGAACAGAGAGTCCTAGGAGTTGACAGAACCTCTACAGTGCAGAAGTGGGCCATTTGGCACGACAGGCGCACACTATCAGTCCCATTTCCCTAACGTGCAAAAGTAGAGCCACAAATCAAGAGCTTGGAAAGCTAAGCGATGATCAAACCACTGCAGTGTACCCTATGTGCAGGACAATTTGATCCCATTATGTGTCAATTTGCTGATGTGGAGGTTTTAAAGAATCAATGAGTGAATTTTTGAAGCCAGGAATATAACCAATCCAACACATTGAGGACTTGTCTGGAAAACGACAGATGCCCTGTCCTTTAGTAGCTGAATATGAGCCATACGAACATGGCATTGTCCTTCAGTGAGGATTCCCATAAATATGCTACAGTTGATACCCATAAAGGGTGTAACCACTGTTCTTGAATGCCTTTGTTTTGGGATATCATTCCAGTGAATTGTTCCAGTGAATGGTGGAGAACAGTTTACAAGATCTACCCATGGTCCCTATTTATCTGAATATTTGCTAATCACTGGGAAGTTCAATAAAGATCATTTAATGTTTATTCAAGACTTTAGGAGGAAAACAAATGTATTCCAAGGCACCCCAAGTGACATAATTAAGCTACAACATGGACAAGTGGGTAGCACACATTGAAAGATAAGCAAGGGCAACCAAGGGTTCATCAGCTCCCACGTCTGCATCGGAGCTTCTAGTCTTTCCTTGGGTTGGTGAAATATGACAGAAAATTGTGTAATTACCTGGCCTCCATTTTGGCAGCTGAGATTTGGTATTCAGAAAGGGCCAACTTTGCAAATACTCACGTCACCAAGAAGAACCCTTACAAGAATTGAAAAAGCAGCTATCATCATTTAATGTCTTGGCACAGAATGATCTCCAGTGAGATGTGCCGCTGCCGTGCGAAGCCTCACCATATGGTATCCGGTTACTGCTGCTCACTGACAGAGAGGACTGCCTGATAGTATGTGCTTCCCAGAGTTTGTCTGAAACTGAATGGGTCAGCTTTGCAAATAGTCACATTGCCCAGAAGTAGCCTTTTGGGAATTGAACAAGCAGCTCTCGTCATTTAATGTTTCAGCACAGAATAATCCCCAGTGAGCTGTGGTGCTGACATGCAAAGCTTCCACATATGGTATCAAGTTCCTGTCCACTCCAGTGAATCTCATTGAATATAATTTCTCAAGATGTGCCTGGTAACCTGATCCAGTCAGGGAGTCCTGTCTGGCAGGTGTGTCAGGGGTTCTGCTCTCTTGAGGAGCCATCTTTATGAAAGCTAGGTCAGAATCATGTACTGTGCACATGGAAATTCTTTGAATTGCATCCCACAGCAAATTATACTCAAGGAGATCAGCAATACCTAATCTTGGATGAAATAGATAAGTCCGTCCTCCAACTTAAGAAACAGGCTGCAGGTTCAAATGGCATTCCTACTGAGGCATTGAAGTGTAGAGGTACTGAGATCCCAATGTAGCTGCATGCCCTTGACTGCCTTATCTGGAAGGAGGAGAGCTTCCCAGAAGAGCTCCAAGATGCCGAAGTTGTAAGTATTCTATGAAAAGATGAACATGTCAGACTGTGGTAACTACAGAGGAATATCCCTGATGTCAATCATTGGAAATGTATTACCAAAGTCCTTTTCAACTTTCTCCTCCCCGTGACTGAGGAAGTCCTTTCAGGATCTCAGTGTGGCTTTCAGCCAGAGAGTGATCCATTGAACATGATTTTCACTGCTGTATATGGCCCTCTGGGAACTTTAAAAAGGCCTTTAACATCATCAATCGGGAAGTATTTCTAGAGCGTTCTTCTTTGCTTTACTTGTACCATGATCAGCCTGCTCCACAATGATATGTAATTCATCAAAATGACAAACAGCCTCAACACCTACCCATTCACCCTCTCAAACGGTGTCGAACAGGGCTATGTCATCACTGCAACACTTCCGAATCTACCTCACTGTCAGACTTCATTGCCGGCAAGCTGCCCACTTTTGATCCAAGGGGGCTTTAATTGTAGTCCTGAACCATTGCTGTCCCAGATGTTTTTCGTAGGGATCGTTGTGAGTGATATGTTATTTTTAGTTGAAATGTACAGGTATGCTTTCTCTGAATTTAAACCATTATTGTTCATATCCCAGGAGTTTTCAATTGCAACAGAGCAGAGATTTATTTTATTGAAAATAGCATTTAGTTGTTTAGTTTTTTATTTGGTTGAAAGGAACAAATGCTGGAGATCACAACAGGTCAGAGAGTATCCACGAGAGAGGGCAGCTAGTATTTCAAGACCAAATGAGTCCTCATCAGAGCTGTTCATGTGTTGTCTAATTTGCTTGAGTATATATTTATTTTGGCCCCCAGTAGCTCCTGCTCACAAGTGGTCGGTGGGGCAGGGAAAGCCAGTTTTAGCCTGTTAAACAAAAAAGACACAATTGCTCTGGGGAAAGCTAGAAAGAAGTAAGCAAAGTGAAAGCAGTTTAATTTCAGTTTTGAATGAGTGCACCATTTTTCCTGGTGATGTGTCTGATTCAGGAATGTCTGATGCAGGCAGTATCAGGACATCTTGGTTTTATTTTTCCATTTACATCTTTGGTTTTAAAAGAGTGGAGGCCTGTGACAAATGCAGGGACTGGTACTGGGTGTAATGCCAGTTTTCATTTCTGTCATGGATTGGAATGTGAATATGAATGTGAATGTTAAATGGCATCAGGAACTTCAATGCTGACCACAAAACTCCATTTTGCTCTTGAGGCACTTTACTACATTGGACAAAATGTGCTGTTTAAACCATTGGAATGGCATGCATGGGGAACAGGCATGGTCGAAGTAAAGGACATGACGTCGGAGAAGTGTTCCTGAACAATTGTGAGGATCACATGATAGCTGTAACCCGCAAGTGACCAAGAGCACGGCATAACTAGCTCCTCAGATGGCAAGGATGTCCACACCTGTGGGTTCTCCTCATTCTCCCAGTGTAGAAGAAACCTCAAGGCAGGTGTGACAGCCTTGATGCCATTACCAACTGCAGAAGAAGATAAATTTCTGCTGGTTGACAGTCCAGCACATGGTGTCAGTAACCAAGCCAGAATCTGAGGAAGTTGACCTAGTGGGAAAATGGTTATGGCTGGTCACCTTGTCCAATTAGGGAGTCCTGATTGGCAGATATGTCAGGGGTCCTGCTCACTCGATGAGCCATCTCTATTGAAAGCCAGGTCAGTGCTGAGCATGTGGAAGTTCTTGAATTGCATCCAGCAGCATATTACACTCAGGGAATTCAGTTATCGCCTAGCCTTGGTGAAAAGGCAGACCTCCAGCTCAAGAACAAGGCTGCAGGTGCAAATGGTATTCCCCCTGAAGCATTGAAGTGTGGAGGCACTGAGCTCCCAGTGTAGCTGAATGTCCTTGTGTGCCCTATCTAAAAGGTGGAGAGCATCCCGGGAGGGCTCCCACATGCCAAAGTTAGCATTGTCAACAAAGGGAACATGTCAAACTGTGGTAACTGCAAGGTCAAATCCCTGATGTCGACCATTGGAAAACTCATCGCCAAGGTCCTTTTCAAATGGCTCCTCCCTACGGTTGAGGAACTCCTTCCAGAGTCTCAGTGTGGCTTTAGCCCCAGAAAGTTACAATGGACATGGTTTTCACTGATGTCTTGGACCCTCATGGACCTTACAAAGGCCTTTGACACAATCAATTGAGAAGCATTTGTGAAGTGTTCTTCTCTAATTTAGTTGCAACATGAAGTTAGTCGTGGTCTTTGGCCTGATCCACAACAAAGTGTAAATCATTATAATGGCAAACAGGGTCAACACCTGCCCATTTCCCCCTCTGAACCAGTATCGAGCAGGGCCAAGTCATCACCTGAACACTGTTCTGAATCTGTGTTGCTGCAGGATCTCAATGCCTACAAGCTGACAACTTTTGCCCCAATAGGACTTTAATTGTAGTCCTGCATTGTCGCTGTCCCAGAAGCTCTTGATGGGGATCAGTGTAAGCTGTAAGTTATGTACAACTGTACTTCCTCTCGTTTTATGCATCATTGTTCCTTTCCATGGAGTGTTCAATCATGACAGCGCAGAGAGGATTCATTTATTAAGTTGAAAAGAACAAATGCTGGAGGTCACAACAGGTCAGACAGCATCCATGAGAGAGAGAGAGCAAGCTAAGACTTTGAGTCTAACTGACTCCTCATCAGAGCTGTTCATTTAATGTTTGTTTTCTTATATTTGCTTGAGTTTATTTTTATTTTGGCCCCCTTTGGCCACTACCTAAAACTGGTTATTGCAGACATTGTCAAGGGTGATTCTGGATTAGTGGTGCTGGAAGAGCACAGCAGCGAAATTGACGTTTCGGGCAAAAGCCCTTCATCAGGACTAAAGGCAGTGAGCTTGAAGTGTGGAGAGAAGGGTGAGCCAATTTTTGTGTATATATTTTTATTTTGCCGTTCCCCAGAGTCATAGTGTCGTCATTTTTGGTTGATACACTGATAGTTGCTTTAATTCTTGTTTTGAAATAGCAGAGTTTAAAAAAATCACCAGGTTCATCCAAATGTTTGTTTGGAAATTCTATATTTTGGAACACTGCTGGTAGTTCTTCTAAATGAACATGATGAGTGATTTTTAACTTTGTCAATCCCACTCCAACACTGGGCCCCACCTAGTCTTGAAAGAGCAGAGTGTTTCACCCGGTGCTGTGCCTGTCTTGGGATTATCTGATGCAGGAAATGTAAGGTGTTCTTGGTTTCTTTCCTTTTACATCTTTGGTTTTAGAAGAGTGGAGGATTGTTGATCAAACTGGAGACCTGTGATGAATAAAAGAATTGGTGCTGGGTCCATTGCCATTTGTCATTCATGTAAATGGATTAGTATTGAGAATATAGGAAACATAAGTTGCATGTATGAAACGAGCTGCCAAAGAATGTGGTGGAGGCTGGACAACTCCAATATTTAAAAGGCATCCGGATGGAAATACGAATAGCAAGAGTTTTGATGGATATGAGCCAAGCTGGCGAATGGGACTGGATAAATTTAGAATATGTGGTTGGCATATTGAGTTAGACTGAAGAGTCTGTTTGCATATTATACATCTCTGCAACTCTATGCTTAGTGATTTTGCAGATGTCACCAAGCTTGCCGTATAATGGACAGTGAAGTAGGTGATCAAAGATTCCAAATGTATCCTGATCAAGTGGGCCAATGGCTGAGGGTGGCAGATGGAGTTTAGTTTTGATAAATGTGACATGTTCCATTTTGCTTAGATGGACAAAGCAAGACTTTCACAGCTAATGGTAAGGCCTCTGGAGAATTGCCAAAGAGAAACCTAAGGTTTGGTAGAACCTCTAAAATGCGGAAGCCGGCCATTTGGCCTGTCGAGTCCACATGACCAGTACCACTTGATGTGCGTGCAAATGTAGAGGCAGCATTCATGAGGCTGGAAAGTGAAGCAATATTAAAACCACTATATTTACTGTATCCACTGTAATGGTCGTCGCCATTGTGGGTCAGTTTGCCTTTGTGGAGATTTTGATGAAACAGTGATCTGTATTTTGAAGCCAGATAAATAACCGATCCACCACATTGAGGACTTAACTGCAAAACTTTATAGGCTTTGTCCTTCATGAAGCTGGATATGAGCCGTGCAAACCTGCCATTGTGATTTGATGAAGATTCCCATAAATATGCTACAATTACCAATATCCGATACTGCTTTTTGTGTTGGGATATCATCAGCCTGTGAAATTGTCCAGTGAACAATGGAGAACATTTCACAAAGTGTACCCCAGGATGAATGATGTACAAATAACCGGGAAGAGGATTTTGAGAGATTGTTCACAGCAATTAAATGGTTCTCCAGGGTCTTAGAAGGAAAAATGTGTATTCCAAGGCATTCCAAGTGACCTCCTTGAGCTATAGCATCATCAAGACCAGGTTAAACACATTGGAAAATTAAGTGAGGTCAATCAAGGGTGCCCTGGCACCCAGCATGGCTTCGATCTTACCTTGGTTTGGTGAAATATTATGGATGCTTCTGTAATGTCCTGGCCTCCATCTTGGCAGCTTGGATTTGCTATTCAGAAATGATCAGCATTGCAAATGATCTCATCGCCCAGAAGTAATCTTTAGGGAAGTGAAAAAGCAGGTATTGTAGATGGTGTTGGCACACAATAGTTCCCAGTGAGCTGTAGTGCTGACATGTGATGCCTCCCAATACAGTTTGAGGTAACTGCTGGCTCATTGATGGCTTGGCAGACATGGTATATGTTTCTCAAACTTTGACTAATGTCAAATGAAGACATATCCAGATAGAAAAGGAAGGTTTGGTGGTAATCCTTTGTGTGCGAAAGTTCCACCAATACCTTTTAGGACATCAATTTGAAATATCAATGGACCACAATACGCTGCCAGGGAGACCTGATGATGTCAGGGCCATCACACCTCAAGCTTCAGGTCAAATTCAGTGGGCTGTCATGCTGAGTGCATAAACCCTCAGAAAACTGTGTGGGCAATTAGGTGTTCAATGCAGTTGTGTGAAGCCTACTCCCTCTGGTAGATACACCATGGTGGGTGCCAGCAGTGAAAAAGTCTGTTCTGTTTTTAAACATTGCGGGCATGTTTCCCATCATCTCTGACCATATCAGACTGTGGGTACAAAAAGATCCCTTCCTGGTGAATCACAAACAGCTGGTGGTGTTGGAAATGAAAGGGGCATTACAACCAGAATTGAATCCTTTCTGGACTTGGCAAGACTAGATGTCCATTGAGGATGGCATAGTAATACGGGGAGCAAGTGTGTTTTTCCCAAGATACTGGCTGAACTCCACCAGGGTCATCCTGTGATTTCCAAAATGAAGGTGTTGACAAGATGTTTTGTCTGGTGGCCGGGATCAGATGCCGATGCAGCCATGTTTGTGGGTCAATGGCTAGAGTACCAACAAAGACAAAGATTGCCAGCTGCTGGTGGCACAATCATAGAACTGGTCAGGTAACACCTGGACTCAGTTACACGTCAACTGTGCCAGTGCTTTCATTGTGGTTATCCATTTAATCATTGTGTACACACAATGTGGTTGGATGTGCATGTCGTGCATTTGTCAAATGTGGGGATGACAATTGAAAAGTTGTGAGGATCTTTTACAATACACAGAAACTGGACATGCTGGGCACAAGTAGCAGGCCATCATTTAGCACGAGGGAGCCTTTTGTCTTTCCTAAAGTGGAATGATATTCAGCATGTAAGGACAGCTGCATCTGTTGTCTGATAGTCTGGGGGAAAGAGCAGTCCAAACATTGAAACAAAGTTTAAAGATACAGCCTGCAACTTTAGTCAATACCCAAGTGTCCCAATTTGTGATTGATTATAGAACCAGCACTCACACAAATACATGAACAGAAGCACTGGTAATGCAGAGAAGACTCCACTCCAGATTAAATCTGATGTTCTTCCACCTAGTGCAGTGTGTGAAAAAGTGTCATGAACACCAATGCTGGCCGGAAGACATTTCTATACGAAAGAGGCAGGTTAGTCCAGGAGACGAACAATTGGAATTACCGTGCATGCGTAAGAGGCATGGTCGAATGATGTACACTTCTCAAGGCAGAGAGGTGATCCTGATTCAGTATTTGTGTCAACTAATAGCTATAACATCAAAAGTGGGGCAGGAAGAAAACATACCCAGCCACTTGGAACATCCAACAGGCTGCCAGAAACTGTGGGTTCTCCCTGTCCTCCCAGTGTCCAAGAAACCTCTGAGGGCAAGATGGACATGGCAGATGTCGTAGCCTTGATGCCATTACCACCAGCAGAAAAAGATGAATTCCTGCTGAGATGCTCAATGGGCAAGAGGTAGGCCGCAGTCCAGTACATGCCAGCAGTAGCTGAGCCAGACTCCGTGGAATCAAATCAGTTCCCATACACTTTACACACACACACACACATTTTACATCGGGTCTTTTGTAGCATCTCTTAGTTGAGGTGACCTGCAAATGCATCCAAGCTGTCACTGATGCCTCTTTCTCCAGATTACACTTGTTTTACATCATTCACCCATAACAAGGAGAGCCAAGCAACCTGGGCAGTGGGATTCTCTGCCATCACTTCCTTCCCCCAGCTGTAGGGTGCCATAGCCTGTACCCATATTGCTTTCAGACTGCCCTATCACAAACCTGCAGATTGGAAAGGTTTTGTCACTTCCACAATGTTTAACTTATCGATGTTTAACCATCGATGCCAGAGTTTGGAGGATTGTTTCAGACTGTCTTGGAGCTGCCATGATGTTGATGTAGAAGACAAGTCCCGAGATCCTGCCTCCTTCCAAAGACCTTGGGCCACAGAAGAAGAACTGCAGGGAATTAAATGAAAAATTCTCTAAATTTGGTTCATAACATGTTTTTCTTTTCTTGTTATTCTTTCCTGAGATGTGGCTTTTCTGGTACGGCTGCCATTTGTTTTCCATCTATTATTACCTTTGACATGAGTGTCTTACTTGACTATTTCAGATGTCAGTTAAGAGCCAACGTAATTGCCATGGTTCTGGAGTTTCACTAATAAACCTGTAATCTGAGAATCAACAATGGTTATATGGTCATCATAGGCTAGTGTTTAAATCCAGATTTTATTGAATTCATATTTCACCATCAATTGTGGTAGTATTCAACACCATGATTTCCAGAACAGTAGGTTAGTGCTCAGGATGACCACATGACAATAATGCCATAAGAAACAGGAACAGGAGTAGGTCCTTAAGCTCTTGATCCTGCTCCACCATTCAATAGGATCGTGACTGATCCAACATTCCTCACTTTCACCTTCCTATGCTTTCGTTGGAAGCCTTGATTCCCAGACTGATCAAGAATCTATCCATCTCAGCCTTAAATATACCAAGGACTCTGCCCCCACAGGGGGCACTGTGACAAGGACTTCCAAAGACTCAGAGAAGAAATTCTTCCTCATTTCAGTCTTAAACTGGCACCCCTTGATTCTGAGACCATGCTTTCTGGTCCTAGACTCCCCCATGACGAGAAACCGCCTCTCAGCATTTTCCCTGTAAAATCCCTTAATAATCCCATATTTTTCAGTTAGATCATTCTTCTAAGTTCCAGTGAGTAGAGTCCCAACCTATTTAGCATTTGCTATTTAGACAATCCCTGCTCACTGGGGATTAGCCTAGTATTCTCTCAACTGCCTCCAATGAAACTTCCCCAAACAAAGGGACCAAAACTGCCCACATTACTCGAGACTGATAGAAGTTTATAAAAGAATGATGGGTATGGATAGAGTTAATGCTAGTTGTCTTTTCCCAAGGGTGGGCATTTCAAGACTAGGGGGCACATTTTTAAACAGAGAGGAAAGAGATTTTAAAAAGATGAGGAACTTTCTTTGTGCATAGGGTGGTTTGCATGTGGAATGAACTTCCTGAGAAAAGGGAGGATGTGGGTACAATTATAAGGTTTAAAAGACATTTGGATAAGTACATGAGTGGGAAAGGCTTGGAGGGCTATGGGCCAGGAGCGGGCAGGTGGAACTAGTTTAGTTTGGGATAATATTCGGCAAGGCTTTGTTGGACCGGAGGGTCTGTTTCTGTGTTGTATGACTCTATGTGGTCTCACCAGTAAGTCTTCCCTACTCTTACACTCCAATCTCCTTGAAATAAGGGTCTATGAATGTAATCAAGATGCTAGTGCCTCCCTGAGGCAATGGCAAAATGAAGATATAACACTGCCCATGCTTCCACCAGGGCCATAGTTGAACAATCATAACTCAACCACTTCAAGATGAGTTGGAAGCTCCAGTGGGGCATTGTAGTAAAGATCAGAAATGGGGCACTATGCCTTTCTCAAGTGCAGTTGACAAACAGGGTGTGGACTGTCAGCAGAGGAAATAGGGGACCAGCAGTAATCTTCTGAGAGTGAAGATAAAGACAAGGACATTTAACAGGGTGAACATAGATGAGAGCAGACATACCTACATTAGAGGGTAATGCACTGTCAAAGACAAGAAAACAGAAAGAACTGAATTGCAACACGTGTCTAGGATGAATAAACTGGGTTTAGACTTCCTCATGTATAATTGTTTTTGGTTATATGGTAGCAACCATGGTTCGGGCAAAATATATGTTGACCAAGTTATTTTTGTAATCATCATCCAACATTCCTGTTGTTGAGTAAATGTGTTTTTAATCATATTAATGTATGCTTGGTGAAGGTAAAGGTAAAGTCCACATAGTCTGAGTAGATCGTGGGTTGTTCTCATCACAGAGAGATGTGTATGCTCAGTTTGTACTGTCTAGTATCTCCACATCATAGACCCTTCAAACTGTTGAGGAGATGGCAGCAGTCAGTGAAAAAGGGACACGAACAGAGCTTGCTGCTAAAGTTCGGTGGTTTTATAGCCTGTAGTCAAAATATGTAATTCAGTGTAATGTCATCTCTCACAATAGGAAGTTAAGAGCATTCCTGAGGCATTTTATAAGAATGATCCCAGGAATGAAAGGCTTGTCACTTGTGGAGCGGTTGAGGACTCTGTGTCTGGACGCAATGGAGTTCAGAAGAGTGAGGGAGATCTGATTGAAACTTACAGAATACTGAGACCTCGTGGTAGACTGGATATGGAAAGGTGTTTCCACAAGCAGGAGAGATGAGAACCAGAGGACATAGCCTCAGAATGAAAAGGTGATGTTTTAAAGCTGAGAGAAGCTACAGACCAGTAAGCCTGACATTGGTGGCAGGCAAGTTGTTAGAGGGAATCCTGACGGACAGGATTTACATGTATTTGGAAAGGTGAGGACTGAGTAGGAATAGTCAACATGGCTTTGTGTGTGGGAAATCATGTCTCACTAACTTGACTGTGTTGGTTCAGAGAAGTAACAAAGAGGATTGATGAGGGCAGAGCGGTAGACGCATTCCATGTGGACTTCAGTGTGGCGTTCGACAAGGATCCCCATGGTATACTGGTTAGTAAGATTAGATCTCATGGAGCACAAGCAGAACTAGCCACTTGGATGCAGAACTGACTTTTAAGGTAAAAGACAGAGGGCGGTGGCGGAGAGTTGCTTTTCAGACTCGAGGCCTGTGACAGTGGTGTGCCACAAGGATCGGTGCTGGGTGCACTGCTTTTCATCATTTATATAATGATTTGGATGTGAACATAGGGGATACAGTTAGTAAGTTTACAGATGACACCAAAACTGGAGGTGCAGTGGATGGCAAAGAAGGTTATCTCAGAGTACAACAGGATCTTGATGAGATGGGCCAATGGGCTGAGGAGTGGTGCATGTATGGAATGAGCTGCCAGAGGAAGTGGTGGAGGCTGGTAGAATTATAGCATTCAAAGGGCATTTGGATTGGTATATGACGAGGAAAGGTGCAGAGGGATATGGGTCAAGTGAGGGCAATTGAGTCAAGATGAGGTTAGGAGAACTGGTCAGCACAGATGAGTTGGATTGATGGGACTGTTTCTGCATTGTACATCTCTATGACTCTGTAACCCCCTCCACCCAGTACATTCCTCCCTATCTCTGTAACTTCATCCAGCCCTGACACCTTCCCTATTTCCAGAACCTCCTCCACCCCCTACACCCCACCCTATCTCTGAAACCTCCTCCAGTCCCAATAACCCTCTCTTAGCTGTAACATCAATGTTCATTCTCACTCCATGATGTCAGCCCTCCTACGATCCCAGCCTCTTGACCATCCCCTAATTCCATCACTCCACCGGCCTTCAGCTGCTTGGGCCCTCCATGTTATCATCTCATAAGACTTTGAGCAGTTTGCATTTCCCTTCTCTGATGAATCCTGTCCATTTTTTCCTGGAAACAATGTTATACCTGTTGTGGATTTACTAGAGTAATTCAGGAAGGGTCCCTCAACAGCACCTTGTAATCCCAATATCAATTTCACCTTGAAGACAAGGCCAGCAATATGATGCAACACTACTCCTTCTGCAGTTACTCTCCACTTCACCCTTAATCCCAACTTTGAAATTAATCATCCTTCCTTCAGTTTTTCTGGGACAGAATCCTGGGACTCTCTCCCATGTGACTTTGCATTTGTGGTTAGGGTTCTTAAAACACAGTGGGGTTAAAGAGGAGAGTTCCTTATCATTTATGCCGGAGAGATTAGGGGGATGGGTAACAAGGCTGTCCCAGTCAGTGATGCCCACTTCATGTAAATCCACAAACAAGTCTGTCATTGTGATGTTGCCATGGGAATTCACATCACATTCCTATTCTGAGGGATACACAGGAACAGTAGGAAATGAGACTTGGTCGAATCAGTCAAAGAGCCAAGATGTTTCCCATCAGTGTCCCAGCGAGATGTGGACAGTTACAAGGGGAGTCAGGGTGAAACAATACCTGCTGGAGTGTGATGACCTTCATTGTTCAGCTCTCTGAATATTGGAGTTGGGATGGCGTGCTGAGGTTGGTCAGGAAGTTGGTAAGGCCAGTTCTGGAAGACTGCGTCCTGTTCTGCTTACGCTGCTGTAGGAAGGATATTATTAAATTGGAGATGGTTCAGAAAAGATTTACCAGGACGTTGCCAAGAGTGCAGGGTTTGAGATATATAAAAATAGACTGGAGAGGCTGGGGACATTTTACAAAGAACATTACAGCACAGGAACAGGCTCTTCAACACTCCAAGCCTGCACTGACACATTTTGCCTTCCATATTAAAACTGTCTTCACTTACAGGATCCGTATTCCCCTGTTCCCTTCCTATTCATGCCTGCTGCTGGATGCTTCTTGAAAATTACAATTGTATCTGCTTCCATTGTCTGTTCTGGCAGCGTGTTCCATGAACTCGCCACCCTTTCCATGATAAACATGCTTCACTTATCTCTTTTAAACATCCCCCTGACCCCTGCACCTTGAACCTGTGCCCCCGATTAACTGACTCTTCCACCCAGAGAAAAGGCCTCATACTTTCCACCCTATCCATGCCATTCACAATCTTATAAACTTCTATAAGGTCACCCCTCAACCTCCTGCATTCTAGTGAAAACAAACCCAGTCTATCCAATCTTTGTTCACAGGTAAAATCCCCCATTCCAGGCAACGTCCTGGTAAACATTTTCTGTCCCCTCTCTAAAGGATCCATATCAGAACTGTACGTGTTTTTCACTGCAGCATAGGAAATTGAGGGGTGACCTTGTTGAGGTTTATAAAATCATGACAGTGATTGATAAGGTGAATGAGAAGGGTCTTTTCCCTAGTGTGAGGGAGTTCAGACTCAGGGCCATATTTGTAAGGTCAGAGGAAAAAGATTTAAAGATTGAGGAGCAACTCTTTTCCCCAGAGTGGTTTGTGATGGAATGACCTTCCAGATGAAGTAATGTATGTGAGCACAGTTACAATGTTTAAAAGATGCCAGCTCTTGATGCCAGTCGTTTTTTTTCTCCATTCTGTGCTACTGAATGTCCAAATTTCTGTGACATGCATTTCCAGAGGACTAACATGGCAAGGGAGTACATGTTAAATAGGAGGACCCTGGCAAGCACAGAAGATTAGACGGATCCTGGTTTGTGTGTCCAGCCATCCGTGAAGGCAGTAGGATAGGCAGGTAAGGGAATTAAGAAGGATCAAAGCCACTGAATACATGAGCAGGGAGGTGTCATGTTGGAGTTTTACAGGATTTTGATGAGACCACAGCTGGAGTACTGTGTGCAGTTCTGGTCAGCGCATTATAGGAAGGATGTGATTGTACTGGGGGGGGGCAAAGGAGATCCACCAGGATGTTGCATTAGATTGAGCATTGCCTAAACCTGCAGGACTGTTCTGCTGTCTGCGTGTGTGTGTGGCTATGGTAACCCACCCAGCCTGCACATCCCTGGACATTATGGGCAATTCAGCATGGCCAATCCACCTAACTTGAACATCTTTGAAATCAGAGCACCCGAAGGGTACCCAAGCAGACAACATGCAAAACTACACACAGCCACCCAAGGCTAGAATCAAACTCTGGTCCCTGGCACTATGCTCTATCAATGCTAACCTCTGAGCCACTCTCAGCCAGGGGAATTGTTTTTTTGGATTCATATCAACTTGCTGTGCTCAGATTCACAGCTTTATTATGAATGGTCAAATCACCATCATTCCAATTTCGCATGAGAGAGAGAGAGAGAGAGAGAGAGATAGTGGTGAAGTTTGATTTACTATTGTCATTTTTTTTCAAATAAATTTATGGGATGGGGGCATCGTTGGCTAGGCCAGTATTTATTGGCCATCCCTAATTGCCCAGAGGGCAGTTAAGAGTCACAGGACAAACAGGTAACCACCTTCCAGTCTCCTGACCCTCTCTTCATCCAAGGGATACCCCTCCCACATTGTTGTGGGCTCAATGGCAGGTTCCTTCCTGAAAGAGCATCTCAGTCCAGGCTGGGGGGTGGTTTATTGGGCTTGGCTGGCTCTGTGTTCTCTCTGGTGGTAGGTTCTCCGATCCAGACTGCTCACCATCGCGATCCTCTCGTTTACTTCACCCGGGCAACACCGGTCCAGGAATGGCCGGAGAGAAGCGGAGACCGGGGAAGGAAATGCCTGTAGCCAAGCAAGCAGGCAACGAGAGGAGCCTGGACTCCGACAGAGAAACAACGGAACATTGGCTGGGTTTCATCCGGAGGAGGGCAGGAGGAGTTACCGAGAGAGAGTTACAGAGGGAGAGGGAGAAGTTACAGAGAGAGGCAGAGAGGAGTTACCCAGAGAAAGACAGAGTTATCGAGAGAGGGAGGAGAGGAGTTACTGAGGGAGAGGGATGAGTTAGTGGAGGAGAGGGATTACAAAGGGAGAGGGGTTATAGAGGGGGAGGGGTTACAAAGAGGTAACGGAAAGAGGGAGAGGTGTTAAAGTGGGAGAGGAATTCCAGAGGGAGAGCAGTTCTGGGGGGAGAGGGAGTGAAAGTCGGAGCCATTCGTTGAATCTTGGGGAAAAGGGAAGACAAGAGTCTCACAAGGAGAGAGGACTGGCTGGGGCGACCTCTCCAGCAAATTGCAATCACTCCTTCCCCAAGGCCTGGTGGAGGCAATGCTGCCCAGCACAGAAGGCATCCATTCTGCATTTACCTATTGCCTATAGGCTGGGGACACTGCCCTCTGGAAAGTGCCATGCCCAAGCTGAGCCAGCATTGTGCCCACTGTTCATGCCTCAGATCAGTGCTGTGTGTGTTCAGGGTGGTCTTGTTGTGCCAATGGCTGCTGTTCCAAAGAGGAGGGGGCAGGCTGACTCTCAGGCTGGTGAAACCAGGCGCCAGTCCAATGCAGGAACACCTCCTGCTGGTCGAGGAGAACTCCACCTGTTGGCACATCATCCAGAGGGACAGGCAGGAGTTGGAAAGGGCCCTCCTCAACTCTATTACTGTCTCCCTCAAGCACCAAGCCTGAACATGACCCGAAATTGCAGATCGTTTGTGAGGGCCCGCAAGTATATCACTGTTCCCCGAGCCCTGAGGAGGAACACTTCCCCTTGGCTTACTCCATGGTCATCCACCAGAGCATTGAGATGTTCAAGAGGCTTCTACGGAGCAGTTACGCCCCACAGAATGTCTACTGTATCCATGTGGACAGCAAATCCCCCAGTCCATTTCATGCGGCCGTTCAGGCCATCGCTTCGTGTTTCCACAATGTCTTTGTCGCAGCCAAGCTGGAGTGGGTCCCCTATGCTGGCTGGAGCAGAGTTCAGGCGGATCTCAACTGCATGAAGGAGCTGCTGGAGAGCCCTGTCCCCTGGAGGTACTTCATCAATGTATGTGGCCAAGACGTCCCCCTGAAGACCAACTGGGAGATAGTCCGCAGCCTCAGAGCTCTGAACGGCTCCAATGTGATTGAGTCAGATCCTGCGCCAGGGTTCAAAAAGGTAACCGCCTTCCTGTCTGCTGGGCCTCTCTTCATCCAAGTGTTTTCCATCCTCCCTCTCTCCATCATTTCTCTCTCCCCTCCAGTCCTTCACTCCTGTCTGTACAAAGAGAGACAGGGTTGTTAAAACTGTTCAGTTGCATGGAGGGAGGTTCAGAATGTACAAAGGAATATAGAAGAGTTGGAGAGTGGAGCTGCAAACAGAGCAGAAGGGCAATTGACGTTTCAGGCCCCTATGCGCCTTCTGGCTCTTGACTGCTTTGAGACACCTTCCGACCACCTCTAGGACAGCCCATCCAGATTACCCTTTCTCAGGACGACAGCGCTCAGAATGGCCTACCCACCTACTGGCTCTAGGGGCAACTGGCATCAAGGTGGCCTACCCACCCTCTGGTTCTTGGGGTGACAGCTTTCAGGACGATCCATGAACGTCCCAGCTCACAGTAAAGCTTGCCAGACCCAAGGACACACATGACACACAAGACAGGTTTACCCACCATCTAGCTCTCGGGGAGACTGTCATCAGGGTGGTCTACCCGCCTACCCGGGACAGCCTACCAACCTTCAGGTTCACAGGATGGCCTACCTGCCCTCCAGCTCTCGAGGTGACAGCTTTCAGGATGACCCATGAGCCTCCCAGCTCACAGTAAGATCTTCCAGACGCAGGGACATGCAAGACAGTGCAGGTGATAAGCCCAACAAACCATATGACAGTTAATTACCAACAAACAGAGTCCTTTCTAGTCCAGAGTCCATTAGTACAGGCATTTCTCTTCAAAATGTAGAGTCCATTTCCAGGCCTGAGGGGTGGAGAAAGTGCCATACAAGGCCTTGAAGAGACCACATCAGAATCAGTCTGTACATTTTTCTCTCATTTAAAACATAAAATAATTATATTGACAGCAAGTTTCACCTGCCTTTTTCATGGGATGAAGGCTTTATCTTATGAAGGAAGGTTGAACAAATTGGCCTTAACACATTTAAGTTTGAAAATCTGAGAAATCTTTTTGAAATGTATAAATTTCTCTGAGGGAACATAAGGTGGTTGATGGGACATTGCTTTCTCTTGTAGGTTTGACAAGATGTTTTGTAGAATAAGATATTGTCAGACTCCTACAGCACTGAAATATACCCTTTCATCCAACTCATCCATGTCAACCAGGTATCCTAATTGAAACTAGTCCCTCTACACTTGTCCAATTTATGTTGTCTGTGAAATCTTGTAATTGTACCCACTACAACAATTCATTTTGGCAACTTGCTCCGTATTTGCACTACCCTCAGGTCTCACCTTAATCCTATGCCCTCTGAGTTTGGACTCCCCCATCCTGGGGCTATTCACTTTTATTGATTTCCCACACAATTTTATAAACATCCAATACTCCAGTGAGAAAAGTCCTAGCCTATCTAGCCTCTCCTTATAACTAAAACCCTGCAGTCCTGGCAACATCTTTGTAAATTTATTCTGCATCCTTTGTAGTTTAACAACATCCTTCCAATAGCAGGGCGATCACAAATTTACTCAGTACTCCAAAAGTGACCTCACCAAATGCCTTGCAGAATTATTTTCCCCTGAGAGGGCTGTGGCACTGTGTAAATCTCTTCTGTACAAAGTTGCGAAGGCTGAGTTGATGAAGTTGTGAAAGGGTGAGCAAGCTGACCGTTTTTTAAAAAAAGATAAGGACCCCGGGGCAACCGATAGAAATGTGGTATTGAAATTGTAGCCAGATGAGCAGTGATCTTCTTGAATGGTGGAGCAGACTTGAAGGGACGAATGGCTGACTTTTGCTATGACGTTGGTGGAGACAGGTTATGCCTTAGTTCAAGTAAAGAGTAGGGAGTTTTCTGACCACTCAGCTGAGGAAAGGGCTTTGGTGTCCCTCCTGATAACATGAACCTTGAAGTTAATCTCCCTCTGCACCAGTCACAGAATTAAAGAATTCTTGCGGAAGGATGCCATTCAGCCAATCGTGTCTGTAATTATTCCACATCTAGTACCAATCTCCTGCATTTCCACACACAACTCTGGCAACATTGTTGTAAATCTTTTCTGAACCTTTTCAAGTTTCACAACATCCTTCCCATAGCAGGGAGACTAGAATTCCATGCTGTATTCTAGCAGTTGCCAAATCCAATGTCTTGTTCAGCCACAGCATGACCTCCCAACCCCTACACACAATGCACTGACCAAGAATGGCAAGCGTAGCAAACACCTTCTTCAATACGCTGTCTATCTGCGACTCCCTTTTCAAGAAACTATGAAACTGCATTCCAAGACCTCTTGTTTCATCATCACTCCCCAGACTTCACCATGAAGTGTATTATTCCTGCCCTGATTTGCCTTTCCAAAATGGAACACCTCACATTTATCGACATTAAACTCCATCTGGCATTCCTCAGCCTATTAGCCCATCTGATCAAGACCCCGTTGTACTCTGAGGTTGACTTGAAATATTACTCTGGATGTAGGTTTGCTGGAAGGTTCATTTTAGATGTTTCGTCGCCATACTAGGCAACATCTTCAGTGAACCTTCCAACTCAGCAAACAAACCTACATCGAGAATCTCAACCTGAACTACAAATTATCTCAAACTTTGTTGATATATTACTGTCATGTATCTCAAGTTACAGTAAAAAATGTTGTCTTATGTGCTTTACAGACAGATATTGATAGGTTAAGTTGGCAAAAATGTTGGCAAATGGAGTGCAATGTTGGGAAAATGTGAAGTTGTTCATTTGGAAGGGAAATCAAAAGAATAGAATATTATTTAAATGGAGAAAGCTTCAGAAAGCTGCAACACAAAGGGATTTGGGGGAACTAGTGAATGAAACATGGAAAGCTTGCACACGGGGGGCAGCAGGTAATTGGGAAGACTAATGGAATATTGGATGAAAACAAATTTCTGGAGAGGCTCAGCAGGTTGGGTAGCATTCGTGGAGAGAAAACAGAGTCAATGTTTTGAGTCTGGTGATCTTTCTTCAGAACTGAAGTGGAATGTTTGCCCTTATTTGAAAGGGGTTGGAGTATAAAAGTCAGGAAATCTTACTACAACTGTGCAAGGTGCTTGTGAGAGCACATCCGGAGTACTGTCAGCACTTCTGGTCACCTTATTTAAGAAAACATGTTGTTTCATGGGAGGAAGTTAAGAAAATGTTCAGTGGGATGGCCCCCATTATGGAGGGATTGTCTTAAAAACAAAAGGCTAAACAGGATTCTACTCACTGGAGTTTAGAAGAACGAGAGGTGACCTCATTGAAATGGACAGGATTAAGAGGCTTGACAGGACAAATGCTGAAAGGATGTTTCTCCTCATGGGAGTGTCCAGGACCAGGGGGTGTATTGTCTCAGAATAAAGGGGCACCAGTTTAAGACTGAGATGAGGTGGAATTTCCTCTCTCAGAAGTCTGTGAATCTTTGGAATTCCTTGCCACAGAGAGCTGTCCTTGTATATATTTAAGGCTCAGATGGATAGATTCTTGGTCAGTGGGGAATTACGGGTTACGGGGATAGGGCAAGAACATGGTTGTGAGGAATGTTGAATCAGCCATGATCCTAGTGAAGCTGGCTTGAGGGACCAAATGGCCGACTCCTGTCCCGACTTGTTAATGGTCTTACATTTACTGATGAAACTGTTCAAAGATGTTATCGCACAACTCTGGAGCAGAAGCGACTTGAACCTGGGTCTCCGAGGCTCACACCGCATGGATCCTAGTTTACTTTATATCATGCACTTGACATTGATGCTGGTAGTTATGGCTGCAATTCGCACCAACCTGCCTTAGATCAAATTAATGAAGCGAAGCCACTGCAGGTTTACAAAAGGGAAGTCTCCAACCTCGCATCATGCATTGATGAAGCAGCTGAGAATTTGAATGCAGAGAATGTTGTCTGAACTGGATTCAATGAAATGTTTCACTAGGCACTAGATAAAAATTGCTGGACAACAAAATTGACAACACAAGCCCTGATTCATGGATCTTGTTTTAGACGAGAGGTTGGTCGGTTGGTAGGTGGGAATGATCCACACAGCTGGGACATATAAACATCAAGACCCGGAGCAGGAGAAGATGATTTGGCCCTACATGACACCCACCATACTGTATGATCATGGCTGATCCTCTATCTCAATGCATCTATCTCCTCTACCACTTTCTCCCCATGCCTTTGATGCTTTTGAAACCTAAATATTTGTGAATCGCATTCTTGGATATATTGGATATATTCAATGACACAGCTTTCTGTGGTACAGAATTCCATAACTTCACTATCCTGTAAGTTAAGAAATGTTTCCGCATCTCAGCCCTAAATAGACGACTGCTTTTATTCAATATGTCAGTGATATCAATCTTGGAGTATGTGGCAAATGCCCATATTCGGGGCAATGATAAACCTGGAGGATTGGCAAATGGTGAGGATGATGTAAATTGTCCAGAGTCATCACAATGAACAGACAGCATCCAGTCAGAGGTGAATACAGAAGAGTGTAAGGTGATATGTTTTGGGAGAAGGATGTGGAGAGGTAATAGAAATGTAATGGCACAATCGTAAAGAGTGCACAGGGTTAGAGGGATCTGGCAATAAACATTCATCAACATTAGAAGGTGGAGGAGGCCGTAAGAGGGTAGAAAAGCAGAAGTCTTCATAAATAGAGGCATTGATGCCAATAAATGGTTGAGTTATGCTGCATGTCGAATTGATTTAGCCCCAGTTGGATTGTTGTGGTCATTTCCAGTGACTTTAAAACGATGTGAGGGCCCTCAGGACAGGGAGAAGAGGAGATTTCGCAGAATGGTGCCAGGGTTTAAGTTGGATGGCTCAGTTGGAAAGGTCAACGATGCTCCCATTGGAACAAAGGAGATTGGGGTGAGGTTTATTCAATGGGTATAGGGTGAGCACTCGGTAATGAAGTCAAGGAAATATACTTGACTGCTCACCGATTGTACAAATGCAATGGAATGCAGATGTAAGATTTTGGGTTAGAGGCATGGTGAGGATAACTGAGGAATTGAAACGCAAATGAAACCTAAACTACATTTGTATGAGATGATGGCCAGTTCCGATGTAAGTTGGATTTTAAAAAAGAGTTCCTTGTATGTATGCTCCCATACATACAAGGAACAAGAGTAGGCCATTGGCCCTTTTGATCCTGTTCCACCATCCACATTCCTGCATACCATCGATAATCTATCCTCCCCTTGGTAACCAAGGATCCATATCTCCCATGCATGATGCCACAAGGACCGAGGATAAAAGATATCTTTTGACACAATGTGAATAAAGTGTCTTGTGTCTTGCGGAAGGGGTGGCATGTTGTCTCAGTGGTTAGCACTGTTGCCTCACAGTGCCAGGGACCTGGGTTCGATTCCAGCCTTGGGCGCCTGTCTGTGTTGAGTTTGCACATTCTCCCCATGTATGCATGGCTTTCCACCGGGTGCTCTGGTTTCCTGCCACAATCCACAAAGATGTGCAGGCCAGGTAGATTTGTCATGCTAAATTGTCCATCGTGTTTGGGTGCATTAATCAGGGGTAAATATCAGGTCGGGTAATGGGTGTGGATGGTTTGCTATTCAGAAGATTGGTGTGGACTTGTTGGGCCAAATGGCCTGTTTCCATTTTTGTTTTCTTCTTTAACCCCGCATTACCGCCTAACAGCGGTAGTGCTTATTTTTTTCCCCAGCACCCATGGTGTGTGTGTGCAGGTGTGAGACACAGTGAAAGACACAAAGTGCACAAATCTTTATTTAAATTTCCACCACCAGGAAGAAAGGAAACACCCGTGTGGCCTGTGACAAGCAGTGCCCTTCACATCAAAGGGCAATGCTGTGTGATCAAAACAGTGGAGGGGAGGGCAGGGACTAAATCAAAATAAAGGTGGAGGGGGAGATGATGCACTCCACTCCCTGCGGTGCCCACCTCTCCCTGAACAACTCCAGGGTGTTGGTGGACACCGCGTGCTCCTTCCCCAAGGACACCCGGGCTCTACCGTAACCGCAGAAGAGGGGCAGGCAGTCGGCCCTAACGACCCCCTCCACGGCCCGCTGCCTGGACCTGTTTATGGCCAGTTTGGCCAGGCCCAGGAGCCGACCCATGAGGAGGTCTTCAGACCTGCCCTCCCTCCTCCGTACCGGGTGCCCGAAGATCAGGAGCGTGGGACTGAAGTGCAACCAAAAGCAGAGGAGGAGGTTTTTGAGGAAACCAAAGAGGGAGTGCGAATGCCCACACCCAATATACACATGGTCCACGGACTGCACAGCACCATAGAACAAGCAGTTGGGCTGGGAGTCCGTGAACCGCTGCATGCAGCACCCTCCACCCCAGATCCCCGAGAGAAAGGGGGAGGACTCCCACATAGAGAGCCCTCCACTGGGGATCCCCACCGCCCGGTGGCAAATGGACACGTCAAGGCGTGTCCAGACGGTGGATGAGGGAGAAGAGGTGGACGGTGTGCAGCAGCAGTCTAAACAGGGCCTGCCTTTTTACGTCCTTGAAAGGAACAAAATTAAAATTCCGGAGGCGGCTCAGGTTGTGGGGCACAGGCTCCTGCAGGAAGTACGGGACCTTGGGGCCAATGTGAAATTCTGTCCGGGCTGGGGTGAGTGTGGATGGGATCCCACCACACACCTCAGCGTCCTCCAACTCGAGCACTACGTCGGGTCCGAGCACTGCCGTTTTAAGGCGTCGGCTGGCGGTGGTCACGTACCGGACGTCTACCGCTGCCCTGCTCGCTATGTCTTGCAGCAACGTCCAGCCCAGGCCCCCGGCACCCAGCATGTCCCCGACCCTGTTCGCCCTCACCGCCATGGCCTTCCCCTCCAATAGCCACTCGAACCTGCGAGCACGGAGGTGCGGATTCCTGAGCAACGGCTCCCTGACGACAGCCGCTACTCCTGCAGGAGGGTAGACGCGGTGCGATTCGACCATGTTCCAGACAGTGATCAGGTCCTGGTAAAAGACAGGCAGCACCTTGAGGGCGACCTCCAAACCGTCACGGTTGACGAACAGGAGCTGCATATCGTAGTTGAGGTTACGCACATGGCTGAAAAAAGTTGATAGGGCAGACATTTGAATGAGTCGTCACCGTCACAAGGACGTGCAATCTGTCCGAGGTTATCTAGAGTCACCAAAGCTGCCGGGCAAGCCCGGATTGGTTTTGGTCTGATAAATACACGCATCCCCGCATGGGTCAGCGCTCGTTTGCATGTATTAGCTCTAGAATTACCACAGTTATCCAAGTAACAGTTGGAGCGATCAAAGGAACCATAACTGATTTAATGAGCCATTCGCAGTTTCACTGTACCGTCCTTGAGTACTTAGACATGCATGGCTTAATCTTTGAGACAAGCATATGCTACTGGCAGGATCAACCAGGTAAATGGCCTGTTTCCATGCTGTAGAGAACATATTGTGTGGTGTCCTGCACACTGAGGGAGGAGCTTTGGCTTCAAGTCCTACTCCAGGAGCTGAAGGTGTCTTCATTGCTATTGTGAGACACTCAAGGGTATGGGCCAAGTGCTGCAAAATGGGATGAGAATAGCTCAGAGCTTGTCTTTTTGACCAGTGCAGACACAATGGGCTGAAGTGCAACTTATTATTTTGGTGCTCTAAACCTCAATAACCAGAGAGCATGGAGTCATAGCATCATACAGTATGGAACCGACCCTTCAGTTCAACCTGTCTGCACTGACCAGTCATCCCAATCTGACCTAGTCCCATTTGCCAGCCTTTGGCACATATCTCTCTAACCTATTCCTATTCATGTCCACATCTAGATGCCTTTTAAATATTGTCATTGTACCAGCCGCCTCCACCACCTCTTGGTAGCTCATTCCAGGCACACATCATCCGCTGCGTGAAAAAGTAACCTCTCAGGTCTTTCCCCTCTCACCTTAAACCTATGCTTCTAGTTTTGGACTCCCCCACCCTTGGGAAAAGACCTTTGTCTATACAGCCG
Source organism: Hemiscyllium ocellatum (assembly GCF_020745735.1). Taxonomy (NCBI): domain Eukaryota; kingdom Metazoa; phylum Chordata; class Chondrichthyes; order Orectolobiformes; family Hemiscylliidae; genus Hemiscyllium; species Hemiscyllium ocellatum. Next base: position 430,280 of record NW_026867447.1, on the reverse strand, counting down.
ACATGGAAGGAATCAAAATGGGGCAAGAACAGAAAAGGAGGTCAGCTAAACAATTCTGAGCAGCAACAGAAAAGTGTAGCCAAGCACGTATGCAAGCTAGTGAGCTTACTGAAACTGGCTCCAGCTAAGTGAGAAGGCAGGAAGACCGAAACAACACTCAACAGGTTATGTAGAAGTTTAAGGTCAATGATCTAATGCTAATCATCATGTACCTAGATCAGGATCTGATTGATCAGTTGCGTTGCTAAGGCTTGAAATCAAAATGTAATGCATGAAAAGGGAACGCTGATTTGTGTGTAAAAGTGTGATTGCAACTGCCTGTTTCAGACTCTCCAGGCAAGAGTGGGCTTTGACCCGGCTGGTTGAGTCTTCTTGCATGTATGTGGTAAAGGAAGCTGTGTGAGGTGTACTATCATCCGGCTGATCATTTCAACATCTATCCATGCCCCTCCTGATTTTATGAACTTCTGTAAGGATACCCCTCAGTAACCGACACTCCAGGGAAAATAGCCCCAGCCTATTCGACCTCTTACTGGAGCTCAACCGCTCCAATCTCGGCAACGTCCTGGTAAATCTTTTCTGCACCCTCTCAAGTTTAACAACATCCTTTCTTTCGAAGGGCAACCAGAATTGTATGCAGTATTTTAAAAGTGGCCTCACCAATGTCCTCTACAGACAGTAGATCACACTTGGTAATGGCAAAGGCATATCAGAGATAGTCAAAGATACTCCTACTTATAGACAATAGGTGCTGGAGTAGGCCATTCGGCCCTTCGAGCCAGCACCACCATTCATTATAATCATGGCTGATCATCCACAATCAGTATCCTGTTCCTGCCTTATCCCCATAACCCTTGATTCCACTATCTTTCAGAGCTCTATTCATCTCTGTTACAGTTGCAACATTACATCCCAACTCCTATACTTAATGCACTGACCAATGAAGGTAAAGGTATCAAACACATACTTCACCACCCTGTCTATTTGCAATGCAACTTTCAAAGAACTATATCCCTGCACACCATGTCCTTCTCTCTAAGGCAAAAGCACTGTGTTCAAGTCCCACTCCAGGAGTTGATGACCACAGGAAAGTGTCTCCATTGCACTGGTGAGACATGAAAGGCGATGTTCCCAGTGCTGGAAAATGAGACTGGAGTAGCAAGGAGCCTGTTTTGCCAGCGCAGACACGATGGGCTGAAGGATCTATTTTTCTGGTGCTCTCAACCTTTATGACCAGAGGGCACAGCTTGAAGTGTATTTTTGGAGCCAGATCCACTGGGAGAGTTTGAGGATGAGTTTTATGTTGGCTCAGCGAATGAGCATTGGGAGATGGTTTGGGAGGCAGGGATATGGGGAAATAGGCAGGTGACTGGCACTAGGCAATATGAGTGCGAAAGGCCTGAGGGGCTGAATGGCCTTGTTCTCCACTGTAAGGTGAGTAACTGAGAGAAGGAGTGTGCATGGATCTTGCTGGAGCTGGAGGCAAGGAGAGTGCAGAGGAATTGGGGAGGGAAAAATCCATAGGCGAAGTTGAAAAGCTATCATTTCTACTTTCTCGTTTTCTCACTCTCTCTTGCGCTTGTCTTTTAGAAACGTTGGCAATACCACCACGATACCCTCGACCAAGTCGTCTTGACGGCGCAACTGAAATACCAGCCGAACATCAGCACCTCCATTTTGGTGGGCAGTGCCTACTTCATGGCCACCAGAGAGTTTGTCGGCCATGTGTTTGCCAGTGCTGAGATCCAGGCCTTCCTCAAGTGGTCGGAGGACACCTACAGCCCGGATGAGCATGTGTGGGATACCCTGCACAGAATGCCCAATGTACCCGGCTCAATCCCGTACACCAAAGGGGCCACCAGAACACTTGGCCGGGCAGTAAAGTGGTCCTTTGAGGCTGGTGATGTTGCGAGGGGTGCGCTGTACCCTCCCTGCACGGGAAGGTATCGCCACTTGGTTTGTGTGTATGGGGCAGGAGATCTACAGTGGGTGGTCCATCAGAGATATTTCCTTGCAAATAAGTTTGACCCCAACATGGACAACACGGCAGTACAGTGCATGGAGAAATATCTCCGAAACAGGACACTTGGTAAAACGTGGGCTGGGTTGGAGGTTGGGACAGAGTAAACCTCGGTGATGGTGGTAGGCGCGGTGGGTGAGACATCGGAAACACTGAGAGACTGAGCACTGAGAGACTGTATACTATACCCCTGGCTGTTGTGGAGGCCAGGCACTGTGAAACTGCATGCTGCAACATTGCCACTGTAGCACTAGGCAGTGTGAGGCTGGGCACTATAGTGTTGGGCACTGTGGAGATTGGATACCTTAATACTATCCACTGTAACACTGGGCACTGTGAGACTTAGCACTGTAACATTAGTTACTGTGAAAGTCAAAATGTGCGGTGCTGGAAAAGCACGGCAGGTCAGGCAGCATCCAAGGAACAGGAGAATCAATGTTTCAGGTATAAGCCCTTCATCAGGAATGTGGGGGAATAAGGGGGTTGAGAGATAAATAGAGCGAGGGTGGGGCTTTTGGGGGAAGGTAGCTGGGAAGGTACTCAGTTATTCCAGCTGTGGAGGGGGGGGGGTGATTGCGATTAGCCAGTGGGGAAGATCGAACATATAGTTAGGAAGGAAGATGGACAGTTCAAGAGGAGAGAGCCGACTTGGAGGGGTGGATCTGGGATGAGGTGGGTGGAGAGGAGAGATTAGGAAACTAGTGACGTCAATGTTGATGCCCTGTGGTTGAGGGTCCCAAGGCAGAAGATGAGGTGCTCTTCCTCCAGTCATCAGATAGCTTGGATTTGGTGGTGTAGGAAGTGTCATTGTGGAGTGGGAGGGGGAGTTGAAGTAGTTGGCCACAGGTCGATGGGGTTATTTATGCCCAGTCTCTCAGGGACACATCCACCAATAATACTCAACACTGCCTGCGTGGGCACTGCATTACTGGAACACTGCCTGCGTGGGCACTGCATTACTGGAACACTGCCCGCGTGGGCACTGCATTACTGGAACAGTGCACAAGTGAGCACAGTACAGCTGGACACTGCAAGACCACTTTGTGACCATCACTTTTTTTTTTATTTTTCTCATTTTGGTTTGGAACTGTGAACTGAACTCTGAACAGTGGCTCGTTCTTCTTTTAAAAAAAAAACTGGAGAGACAAAAGACTGGTGTTTGCTGTTAGGATCTGGCCAGGAAAGATAATGCAGGTGAATTACAGCTCTCTGAACACAGCAGACAATTCAGCACTGAGATGTAGTTCTGCTCAGGGACTGACAGCTGGATGGATATTGAATGGGTCAGTCAGTAAGAGGAATGCTGCCTGGCAAGTAACCACAGAGAATGGTGAGAGAGAGAACGCAAAAACCATGAGTGATCTCGCTCTGACTGGATTTTGGGCTTGGAGGAAGTGCTTCTTTGGAAGTTGCTGGACTGGTCTGGTCTTCTTTTTTGGTTTGACTTCATCTAGTTACTTCCCCAGTTGTTAACTTGTTAAAAGGTCTGAGATGAGAATGAGAGTCTTCAGGAATGAGTATTAGTCTCCACAGGTCTTCAGAATTTGTTCGCATTGACTGGTGACTTTAAGTTCAAGCATGGTGTACAGTTCTTATGCCTGTAATACAACCCAGCATCAAAGGATTTCATGATGGCCTACTATTTATCATTGAAACTATTATCAACTGGCAAATTAAAATTTTAAACAAGTTTATCTCTTAACTGTCTGCTGGTGTGCGAATTGGGGGGGGGGGTACATGGGTTTATGATCATGGTTAGGAACAATTGAACGATTTTGAGGGTCATTGAATGGTTGAACGTCACTGTGTTACAAATCCAGTGATTGGGAGGCAGGTTTTGGTTGAGCTTCATTCTCCTGTGGCACTCTGGACACTGCACCTCCAGGTGCAATAACTCTGGACGTTGTCACTCCGGACCCCGTACCTCTGGGCACAATAACTCTGGATATTATCACTCCTTGTATGGCACTGTCAGTCCAGACACTCCAACGCTTGACACTGTCACTCCGGTTACAACACTGTCACTCTGGACACTATCACTAGATACTGTGAGATCAGACTATGACACTGGACAGTGTAATGCTGGACATTGCGATGTCAGATGTTTTAACTATAGACACTAACACCGGAAATAGTGACACTGGATATCATTTGGATGCAGATAGAAATGAAAACAGTCAAAAAGAAAACAAATGAGATAGAATCTACTTGTAGAAATGGGAACTAAATGGGACTGAGTGAGAATGATTGTGGCTGTCTAATGAACAGAAATCAGAACACTGCAATGATGTCCACATCTAATTGAGGATCTCGGGGTGGTTTGTATAAAGAATACCAGATATGCGGGAGTGATGTCAGACTGGAATCTAATCGAGGGGTTCAGGGTGGTTTCTGTACAAATGATGGAAGCTGACCTATGTGTGTGAATGGCCCGTGTTAGTCTAACATCCAGGGATTGTTTAATGGGCCTTGCTTCATACTTCAAGGACTCAGACATCTCCATTTTATCTGTCTCCCACCAAAATTGAAGCTATACAAAGAGAAATGTTGCCTCTGTAATGCCATATGTAATGCCATCTGTATACATCCAGGGCAGGTACAATCCTGGGATTGATAAGAGTAAATCTCCCTCCACTTCATCCTCATCAAACACTCCCAGGACAGAGACAGAATGGTGTTAGGTACAGAGGAAGAACTCACTTCGACATTGTTCCCATCGTTGTTCCTTTGGCCATGGGTTTGAAATGCTATCCCCACATTGTCATTGACTTTAGATCTGTCTCTGAATTTTGTTTCATCATTTAGGGATGTATTCAGCCCAGTGAGCCCTCACAGCTCGCTCTCCCTCATAGGCATTGACAATGTGTCTGTCTCTCCTCTTCTGTCTCCCTATTTCTCTCCCTGTGTGTGTCTCTCTCTCTCTCTCGTTGCCTCTCACTTTTCTGCCACCTTCCTTCATCTCTGCTTTCTGTGGGTTTGTGACACCATTGCGATGTTAAGAGAGAGTGTACCATGAATGTGGGCAGTAAACAAAGTCATTTCCAGCTTGGTGAGCTAGTACCACCCCAGCCTCAAATTTACCTGGACCATCTCAGACTCCTCCCTCCACTTCCTAGACCTCTCCATTTCTATCTCGGGTGACCAATGCAACACAGACAATTACTACAAACCGACCGACTCCCACAGCTACCTAGATTACACCTCCTCCCACCCTGCCCCCTGTAAAAATGCCATCCCATATTCCCAATTCCTTTGCCTCTGCCGCATCTGCTCCCAGGAGGACCAATTCCACTATCGAACTGCCCAAATTGCCTCCTTCAAAGACCGCAATTTCCCCTCCGACATGGTCGACGATGCTCTCCACCGCATCTCCTCCACTTCCTGCACCTCCATCCTTGAAACCTACCCCTCCAGTTGCCACTAGGACAGAACCCCGCTGGTCCTCACCTTCCACCCTACCAACCTCCGGATACATCGTATCATCCTGCGTCATTTCCCCACCTCCAAACAGACCCCACCACCAGGGATATATTTCCCTCCCCACTCCCTCGTCAGGTCCACACCCCCCACCAGCCAAACCTCCACTCCCGGCACCTTCCCCTGCAACCAAAAGAAGTGCAAAACTTGTGCCCTCACCTCCCTCCCAGGCCACAATGGATCCTTCCATATCCGTTGCAAATATACCTGCACCTCCACACACATCATTTACTGTATCCACTGCACCCGATGTGGTCTTCTCTACATGGGGGAGACAGGCCGCCTACTTGCGGGGTGTTTCATGGAACACCTGCACCAACCAACCTAACCACCCCATGACTGAACGCTTTAACTCCCCCTCCCACATCCAGGTCCTTGGCTTCCTCCATCGTCAGAATTGGCCACATGACTTCTGGAGGAAGAGCGTCTCATCTTCCACCTAGGAACCCTCCAACCACAAGCGATGAATGTAGATTTCTCCAGCTTCCTCATTTCCCTCCCTGCACCTTATCTCAGTCGCAACCCCCAGATTCAGCACTGCCCTCTTGACCTACAATCTTCTTCCCGACCTCTCCGCCCTATCACCCTCACCCTCACCTTCCACCTATCATATTCCCAGCGCCCCTCCCCCAAATTCCCCCCCATCTTTTATCTAAGCCCGCTTGGCACACCAGCCTCATTTTTGAACAAGGGCTTATGCCCGAAACGTCGATTTTTTTTGCTCCTCAGATGTTGCCTGGCCTGCTGCGCTTCCCCATTAAGACATTGTTGTGAAAACCCATCTGATACCTAAAGCTCATTAGTGTAAGGAAATTTGCCATTTGACCTGGTCTGGCTTACATGTGACTCCAGACCCACAGCAATGTGCTTGACCTTTAACTACCCTCTAGACAGTTGGGGATGGACAATAATGCCGGCCCAACCAATGATGCTCCCATTTGTGACCAAATTTAAATAAAGTTCTCCAGCTCTGGAACCCTCCTGGTAATCTTCCTATGCCAATTATCCAAGATTGATGAATTTTGGCAATGCAGTTCAGTTCAGCTCCCAGTTCAATGTTTAGCTCAATTAACAGGGTTTGTGTAGCTCTAATTTTTAATGTTTGCTTTAATGATTAATTGCATTAGGTACTTATCTGTGATCATCATCTCAACTTGTCAAAGATCATAGAATCCCTAATTGCAGAAAGAGACCATTTGGCCCATAAAGTTTGCATCGACCCTCCACAACCCAGGCCCTGGTCATGACACGGGCTGCTTCAGGCACAGCCAACTCCATTTTCACCTGTAGCTCCATGATCAGCTTGTCTTTCTCCCTGCCTCACAATTATTCACCCCTTTGTCTGCCAGACTGCTCTTCTCTCTCTCTTTCTGGGCACCATCTATTGGAGGAGTGGGACACAAGTAAGTTGTTCTCTCTCACTGGTTCCCTTCATGCGAGTTTCAGGTCTAGTCTGGTTGACCATCTCCTCATGAAGTGACGAATTTGGTCCCTCATGTTGCTGCTGCGAATCTGATGCTCCCCAGTCAGAATCTGTTCTCAGTCCTTGCCATTTGAAGCACGTCTTTGAGATGGTGTTTAAAGGGCAATCAACATTTAGGAGTGAAGTGATGTAATAATCAGCAAAAACAACCTTGACCATGTCTGTCCTGCTACCAGTTGTTAGCAAGAAGTACTTTACTGTGTTCATTGTGTGTGTTGCCAATTTCAATTTCGAAGCTGAAACCGATTAGCATTCCTTTTTTCGTTCCTCACTCATGTCTGAAAAACACATCTTTAACCATGCATTATATATCAGTCAGAACTATTTCATGTCTTCAGAAAATACTTCTGGGCCAGACCAGGTAAGATTCCCAGATTCCCTTTGGTGAAGGACATGAGTGAAGCAGATGTGAATTTACAGCAATTGGTGTTAGTTTCATAGTTCCATTGCAGAACCTAACTTTCAATTCCAGATGGATTAATTATTTGAGATTAAATTCTGCCAATTGCTGGTATTTGTATCCTGGGTGACTGCGTTACAAGTCCAGTGAGGTTCCCCCAGTCCAACTACATCACAAGTTACATTATTCCCCAACTATCAACACCTTAGTTTCCAACAGCACTGTCTGTGTGTGCAGCAGCTCATTTGATTCTCTCTCCCCCACCACTTACACCCATTTGTTACTGTGTAGCTGTTACAGTTTGATTTCAAAATGTGTGCATTTCAGTTGGAAAACTACAAATGATTCTGTAATTTTAACTTTATTAATTGGTTGGTTATTAATCATTTATTTCATTCTTAGATTACGGAGTAATCAGTTCATTTCAGATGGAAAGAGGTAGCTCTGATCACTGAGATAATGCAGGGCTGGTGTCTGAGTATTTGTGTGATCAAAGGATCAAGAAATTGCCAACTATTTGGACTCGATATTACAGTGTGGGGTATTTCTCTCACCTCTATAAAAGGATAAAGCAAAACACATGAGACATTACATTGACTCAAGAAAAGCAATTCCTGGAATTCTGAAATAAAAATGGGAGTGATGTAGAGTTTTCATTGTTTCAACAAGATTCAGTGGAAAATTTCAGTAGCAGCTGGTGAGCGTTGGGGTGTGGGTGATAGTCACTGTCAAGCAGAGGGAGATGGAGCTGTGATTTTGAAGGTTTTATAGAGTCCTAGAGGTCTACAGCATGGAAACAGGCTTTTCGGCCAAATTTGACTATGCCACTCAGTTTTCACTGTTAAATAGTCCCTTTTGCCTGTGTTTGGCCCATATACCCCCCAGTTGTCCCTCACTCCCAGCGAATATGGATAAAGGGGACTCAGTAATAGCAGTGCAACTGAATTTCATGTAAAAATGGTGAAACTTAACAATAAGTCTCGAAACAGAAAGTAATCCTTGATGTCGAGGAAACAGCAGCAATGAGGTGAGGTGAAGTAATGCACATGGGCAGGACAAACAAGACAAGGAAATACACGATGAACAACAGGACCCTGGGAAGCATTGACAATTAGAGAGATTTGGGTGAATGTATACCAGTCTCTGAAGGTAGATAAAGAATGGAGATAATATACTTGCTTTTATTAGCCTGACATCTTGTTTCTGTCCTTGGGATTTTCACTTGCGATCTCTTCCTCCCTTGAACTCTCTTTCTCTCATTCCCTCCCTCTGACTGTCACTATCTCATTCTCTGTCTGTTTGCTCTTCTCTTTTTCTCTCAATGCATTTTCTCTCCCTCTTTCTTCCTGGCCCCTCTGCTCTGTCCCAGTGGCAGAGAAAGGGGTTTGGGAAGATTTGGACTGAGTGCCACAAGTTGCTGTACAGTTAATGCAGTAGGATACACATTTCCCCGTCTCTCCTGGGTTTTACCCTCACTGTTGTCTAAACCGGGCCAGGGAGTGGAGGGATGAGTGGAAGGGGCATAAAGTACCTTTCTCATTGAGTGTGTGATTGGTTGGCTGCAGACTGAAATCTTGCTGTGCATTATGGCAGTCAGTTAAAAGACCAGTTAGTCTCTGAACATACTCACCATGTCCTTCAGCCCAGGGGTTGTGAGTCTGTGAGAGGAGCCGGAGTAGCCATGCTCCTGAGTTCTTGAGTGGAGGAATGGGAAGCAAAGAGTTGGTGAGAGATAGCCAGGGAGAGGGGGAGTGTTTCATGGGGCTTGAGGGGGGAAGGGACTGTTGTAGGAGAGAGAGAGATGGAGGAGTGAGAGAACAAAGAGGCAGAGTATGAGACAGGGCGGAAGAGCGGTCTCCCCAGATTGGGGAGTAACAATGCCATTCAGGGCAAGGCCTGAGGAGCTGGACAGCACTAGGATCACTTAATGGGGAGTGTGGGGGGAGGATGGGGGATTGTTGGTGGTTGTGGTGGTAGGGAGGCATGATGGGCTGAAAGGATTATCTGTGTGATGTGAAGCTTCCATAATTCTGGGACTGGGATCTTGCTGTGCATGAAAGCAGTCAGTTACAGGCCAGTTAGTCCAGACAAACTCATTAATCTCTGCGCCAGGGAGTGGGGCTCAGCATGATATGGGGGACAGCAAAATATTTGTGAGGGTACACATTGGGTGAGGAGTATATTTGGGTGGGTAAAATAATTGGGGAAGGGCAAACATTTGGGAGGGGAGTAAAATAGGTACAGAATAGGGGGATGCAATATTGTGGGCATTTTCGGATCTAAGAGAAAAAGACAGGGTGAAAGAGAATGAGAGAAAGAGACAGGGGGAGTAAGTGACGGAGAGAAGAGAGGAAGAGTGGGGATGAAGAAACAGGAACAGAGAGAGAGAGAGAGAGGGAGAGAGAGAGAGAGGGAGAGCGAGAGGGAGAGAGAGAGAGAGGGAGAGAGAGAGAGAGGGAGGAGAGAGAGAGAGAGAGAGAGAGAGAGGGAGAGAGAGAGAGAGAGAGAGAGAGAGGGAGAGAGAGAGAGAGAGAGAGAGAGAGGGAGAGAGAGAGGGAGAGAGAGAGGGAGAGAGAGAGGGAGAGAGAGAGAGGGAGAGAGAGAGACAGAGAGAGAAAAAGTCAGACAGGGACAAACAGAAGTTAAGACATGGACAGACTGAATATTCCAGTTAGTCCCAGCTCTCAATGGTTTCTCATATTCCCTCTCTCCCATGAGGTTTGCTTCAGCCTGGGAATGTATCAGTGTGTTGTATATTTGTGAGTAATCTCTGTGTCTCTATCCAATGAAGTCTCTTTGGTTTTGGGGGTTAATTCCCTCTTTCTCTCTCTTGTGTTTAAAATGATACCCTCTGCTGTACACCCCATGCCACTGCACAAGCATCAACAGCATTTCCTTTGAGTGAACCTTTTTGGAATTGAAGTAACAGGTTGTTCTTCCATCAAAAAGTCTGATCCACTGCATTACTCCCTTGATGTAAAACATGCTGTGCCAGCAGCAGCCCTGACATATACAATGTACTGAGGGAATGTTCAGCTCAGTGTTGTTTTTACTGCAAACATTTATAAACTGTCAATTGTTTGCTGGCAACAACAAGTCCCTTCAATATTACCTGACGCCCTCCCTGATGTACTTTCCAACCATCAATAACCACAAAGCAACTGGGGTTATTCAGCACCTAAATGTGATCTTCAATAAATCACCTCACTTTCACACAGTGATTCAAACAACATGAAAAATGACAAATAAAAACTGAAAGAACTGCGGATGTTGTAAATCAAAAAACAAAAACAAAAGTTGCTGGAAAAGCTCAGCAGGTCTGGCAGCATTGGTGGAGAGAAATCAGAGGTAATATTTCAATTTAAGTGGCCCCACTTCAGAACTGTAATCCAAACAGGAGCTGAACATGCGAAACTGCCCTACGTGAGGTCAGCTCCCTGAATAGCCATCCCCAACCAGCAAAGGGTCTAGTCATGAACAACTACCCATAAAGTGAACACAGGCGAGCAGTCATTCCCACTCACCTTATTTCCAATCATCCAGAACGCAAGGAAGATGCAATAAAAATTCTAAGAAGTAGATTGGCTAAAATTGCCCAGCAAGATCTTGAACTGACTTGTACTACAGCAATTATAACAGTTGGAATTTATATGTCTATATAAATCTGCCTCTGTGCTGTGAATCACCATCACTGCTTGGACAGACATCCCACGTGACAATCGGTGCAATGATGTCCCACACCATGAAGCAAAGAGCATCTTGTAAATCACGGTTGACAGATGATTCATATTCTTTTACAAGTGTGCTGCTGATGGACTATGAATCAATTAATGATCCATTTACAGTTTCCAACTCACAAGTCTCTCAATGTAGAATTTCAGTTCAACTGGAAGGCACAACAGAGAGAAAGCACTGCAGATGCTGGAGATTAAAATCAAAGAGTGTGGTGCTGGAAAAGCACAGCAGGTCAGGCAGCATCCGAGGAGCAGGAGAATCGACATTTTGAGCATAAGCTCTTCATCAGGAATACACAATACCAGCACTGACTTTCACTCTGTCGGGCCAAATGTTCTTGATCCTGATTGGAGCCTTGCAGCAGCACAAAAATGTCAAATCACACGTCAGTCACCATAAACCAACTTGGCTTTCATCTGTGAAAATCCCTTTTGGACCAACCAATTTCCACAGCTGTCATGTTGGATTCCACCACCCCGTGGCTCAACACTTCAACTCCCCCTCCCAATCCACCAAGGACATGCAGGTCCTTGGACTCCTCCATCGCCAGACCATAGCAACATGACGGCTGGAGGAAGAGCGCCTCATCTTCCGCCTAGGAACCCTCCAACCACAACGGATGAACCTAGATTTCTCCAGTTTCCTCATTTCCCCTCCCCCCACCTTGTCTCAGTCAAATCCCTCGCCTTCCTAACCTGCAAACTTCTTCCTGACCTCTCCGCCCCCCCCACCCCCACTCTTGCCTATCACCCTCACCTTGACCTCCTTCCACCTATCGCATTTCCAACCCCCTCCCCCAATCCCTCCTCCCTACCTTTTATCTTAGCCTGCTGGACACACTTTCCTCATTCCTGAAGAAGGGCTCATGCCCGAAACGTCGACTCTCCTGCTCCTTGGATGCTGCCTGACCTGCTGCGCTTTTCCAGCAACACATTTTCAGTGAAAATTATACCACCCTGTTATAGGCCCTTTGACTAAGGGGAACAACTGCTTTCTATTCACCCTGTCTATGGTCTTCATAGATATTCCGATCTCTGTTCTTAGTGAAGCAACCCGAGCTGATCCAGCCTCCCTCTTCACAGCTAAATTGCTACAGCCGAAGCAACATCCTGCTGAACCTCCTTTGCACTCCCTCCAATGCAAACGCATCCTTCCCATGCTGCAGTGACCAGAACTACACACAATAGTCCAACTATGGCCTAAACAAAGTCCAACAGCACTTCCCTGCTCTTATAACCTACATTTTGACTAGTAAAGGCACATATCCTGTACGCCTTCTTAACTACCCTATTAGCCAGTCCTGCCACCTTCAGAGATCTGTTAACAAGCACCTTAAGATCTTTTGATTGCTTTATGCAGCCTGGTGTCCTCCCATTCACGGAGTACTGCCTTGTCTTGCAACTTCTGGCAAAATGTATCACGTCAGGGTTTATCAGGATTAAATTTTATCTGCCGTTGATCTGCCCGTTTGACCAATCTACCTATTTTTGTTTGTAGCCTAAGAATATTTTCCTCACTGCCAACCACCCAGTCAATATTTGTCTCATCACAAACTTACTTAGTGTCCCCAAACACCCCCACCCCCAACAACACACATTCACCCATATACATGAACACTAACACGGGCAGACATACACACACACTCAAATACACGTACACACACACACACACACTCTTTATTATTATTTACGAATATCACAAACAGTAAAAGATCCAAAATTGATCCCACTGGATACCATCTCCAATTTCAGCTTTGCCTCGGCTTCCTCTGTCTGAGTCAATTTGCTAATTTATTCTGAATTCCATGTGTTTTTACTTTAGTTGTCAATCTCCTATGTGTGGCTTTGGGACAGTTCAGTGACTCAGTGCTTAGCTCTGCTGCCTCACGGCACCAGGGCCCTGGGTCCGATTCCAGACTTGGGTGACTCTGTGTGAAGTTTACATATTCTCCCTGTGTCAGTGCGGGTCTCCTCTGGGTGCTCGGTTCGTCCTACGTCCAAAGGTGTGCAGGTTAGGTAAATTGGCCATGCTAAATTGCCCATAGAGATAGGTGCATTAGGTAAGGGTAAAGGTAGGGGAATGGGTCTGGGTGGGTTAACCTTTCAAAGGTCAGTGTGGACTTGTTGGCTTGCATGGCCTGTTTCCATACTGTAGGGAATTGAATTTAATCTTGTCAAAGGCTTTGCTAAAATCCATATAAACTACATCAATTCCCCTACTCTCATCCAAAGACCTGGTCACTTCTTCAAAGAATTTCACCACATTTATGATGCATTTTGTCCCTCTGACAAAACCACGCTAACAAAAATGAACAAAGAAAATTACAGCACAGGAACAGGCCCTTCAGCCCTCCAAGCCTCTGCTGATCCGGATCCTCAATTAAAACCCGTCGCCTATTTTCCATGGATTTGTATCCCTCTGTCCGCTGGCCATTCATGTAGCTGTCTGGATACATCTTAAACGACGCTATCACGTCCATCTCTACCTTCTCTCTGCATAAAGAACTTTCCACGCATATTTACCTTCACCCTTTCCCATCTCACCTTGAACCTGTAATTAAGTCCCCCACTCTGGGGAAAAAAAAGCTTCTTGCTATCCACCCTGTCTATACCTCTCATGATTTTGTTGACCCCAGTCAGGATCGCCACCTCAAACTCCATCTTTTCAATGAAAATAATCTTATTCTACTTAACCTCTCTAAATAGCTAGCACCCTCCATTCCAGGCAACATCCTGGTGAATCTCCTCTGCATCCTCTCCAAAGTATCCACATCCTTCTGGTAATGTAGCAACCAAAACTGTATGCTGTATTCCAAATGTGGCCGAACCAAAGTCCTATACAACTATAACATGACCTGGCAAATCATGTACTCAATACCCCGTCCGATGTAGGAAAGCATGCCATATGCCTTCTTGACCACTCAATTGACCTGCATTGTCACCTTCAGGGAAATATGGGGCCTGAACACGCAGATCTCTCTGTATGTCAATTTCCCCAGGGCTTAAGTCCAAAGATGTGCAGATTAGGTGAATTGACCTGGCTAAATTACCCATTGTGTTCGAGAATATGTAAGCAAGGTGCATTAGATAGGGGAAGTCTAGAGTAATTGGTGTAGGGGACTGGGTTGGTGTGGACTTGTTGGGCCAAATGGCCTGTTTCCACACTGTAGGGATTCTAATTTACTGCATAGTTTGCTTGAGAACTGGGTCTTCCAAAATGCATCACCTTGCATTTGCCTAGACTGAACTCCATCTGCCATTTCTCTGCCCAACTCTCCAACCTATCCATATTTTGCTGCATTCTCTGACAGTCCCCATCACTAACTGCTACTCCACCACTGGTCACAGTTCTTCATTTTGAGAAACTCCCTTCCACTATTGCTCACAGTCTCCTGTTGTCCAGCCAATTCTCTTTCCATCTACACCAAGGATCCCATTCAACTTCACTTTCTCCATCAGCCTGCCTTGGGGAGCCTTATCAAACGCCTTATTGAAGTCCATGTATATTACATCTACAGCCCTTCTCTCATCAATCAACTTTGTCACTTCCTCAAATAATTCTGTTAAGTTGGTATTATCTCAGAATAGATAAGGAAGATCCAGTGGATGTGGGTACTTGGATTTTCAAAGACCTTTTGACAAAGTCCCACGTAAAATGTTAGTTTGCAACATCAAAGCAAATAGGATCAGGATAATATACTGACTTGAATTGAGAATTCATAGCAAACAGAATGTGCAATGTTTGGAGTGGAAGGTAATGACACTGGATAGTAGAAGGATCAATGCTTGGGTTCCAGTTATTCGCAATAGCCTTCGCGAGTGTTTTTTCATTCATGCGATGTATATACTGGATTCTCTAGACTACTGTCAGATATTTTGTTTATTTATTAATTGGATAATTAATATGACAGGATACTTCATTTCTTTGACTTGCAGTCTGAACTTGAACTGAGTGTTTATGCAGCAATTTAAATTCACCAGTGAAACGCCAACCATTGCAAATATAAATTCTGAACTGTTGTAATGTCTCAGGTATGTTCCCCGAATGTTATAATGAAAGAATTCTATAATTTTTGCACCAACCACAGAATGATGAAAGTGTCGGATAACGACAAAAGTAAAATCAGTCTTTCTTCTGCTTTCCATCCCTGGGTCACTGGGATTCTCTCCTTTGCTATAGCCCTTCAGTCTCTGATGGGCCCAACTTGTCATAAAAATATATCTCACTGTCAGTACTGAACGACAGAATGAAAGTGTATGGAACCAAGGGCATTAAAACCCAATCAAAACAGTCAAATCCCACCCAACCGGCACAGAAAAATAATTCTGCTTTGGATAACAGAAACAATTGGCAATTACCTCTGTCAGTTCATATCTATAGTAGAAGGGGATGTTATTAAAAATAGACCAGAATGCATGGTATTCAGAGGACAACAGCTGCATTTTTCTTGGTGCAATACTGTGTATCCACGTTCTGGAAATAGATGACAATTACATCGATCAAAGGAGGTGGTAACTGTCAACCAGACAGAACAGCTTTTGGCTGAATGAATCAGAACATTGTGAACACTACACATAGTGGTGAGATCCAGGAAAGGCATGGTAAATTAATAACATTTAATCTGCCACAGAATAACCTCTGTGATTATAATAAATAGGTCTGCTGTCACCACAGCCATGAGGTAACGACTGGTGCAGGTTGAGAGGCTGCACTTTCCTTCGGCCAGTATCATAATTCCGAGTAAACAGGTCCTTCTCCTGTTTAAGATACCATGTAAAATTCATGTCTTTGAATACGTTATTGT
This sequence comes from Hemiscyllium ocellatum, assembly GCF_020745735.1. Taxonomy (NCBI): domain Eukaryota; kingdom Metazoa; phylum Chordata; class Chondrichthyes; order Orectolobiformes; family Hemiscylliidae; genus Hemiscyllium; species Hemiscyllium ocellatum. The sequence goes on along the minus strand of NW_026867447.1, from coordinate 414,361 downwards.
CATCTGACATAATATAAACAATAGACAATAGGTGCAGGAGTAGGCCATTCTGCCCTTCGAGCCAGCACCACCATTCATTATGATCATGGCTGATTATCCTCAATCAGCATCCTGATCCTGCCTTATCCCCATATCCCTTGATTCCACTATCCTTAAGAGCTCTATCCAACTCTTTCTTGAAAGTTTCCAGAGACTTGGCTCACACAGTCTTCTGGGGCAGAGCATTCCACACACCCACCAATCTCTGGGTGAAGACGTTTCTCCTCAACTCTCTGTTCTAAATGGCCTACCCCTTATTTTAAAACTGTGTCCTCTGGTTCGGGACTCACCCATCAACGGAAATATGCTTCCTGCCTCCAGAGTGTCCAATCCTTTAATAATCTATATGTCTCAATCAGATCCCCTCTCAGCCTTCTAAACTCAAGGGTATGCAAGTCCAGTCGCTCCAACCTTTTAACATAAGATAGTCCCGCCATTCCAAGAATTGACCTCGTGAATCTACGCTGCATTCCCTCAATAGCCAGAATATCCTTCCTCAAATTTGGAGACCAAAACTGCACACAATATTCCAGGTGCGGTCTCACCAGGGCCCTGTACAGCTGAAAAACCTCTTTGCTTCTATACTCAATTCCTCTTGTTATGAAGGGCAGCAAGCTATTAGCTTTCTTCTCTGCCTGCTGTACCTGCATGCTTGAGGGGTCAAAATTAACTTCATTTAATTTGTCATGATAAAAGTGGATACATCAGCATCAGGCCAGGATGAACTGAATGGAAACAGACCAAGTAAAGTATTGCTGAAAATACATTTGCAGTCAAAAGACACACAGATTTTTAAAAAGTATGTGATTTAATCTTTATAATGGAGCATGTTGTCCTCTAAATTCTCGAATTTACATTCTCACCTGTTTACCTGTATTCAAAATGTTCCATGTTCATCATTAATTCATTTGCTTTCTTGGACAGGTGTGAATCACATTTTGTAAAATATGTATGAAAGTGTCAGCTGTTCTGTTGCGATATAAATATTACCAGTTGGTGTGATCGTGAAAGAAATGACCGATTTCATTGAATTAAGTGAAATGAAGTGCAGGTATGAATGCCAGAAACAACAGTAAGTTTGACAATTGGGAACAATCCTGTGTCACTGCGCTGTCTAAACCTCTGGATTCCTTCTCAAAGTCCTTCTGATTGTCCAACTCCGTCTCCTAAACCCTCTAGTTTTGCACTCCTCTCACCTTGGAAAAAGACCTTGGCAATTCACCCTATCCATGCCCCTCATGATTTTGGTAACCTCTATAAAGGACACCCCCTCAGCCTCCAGTACTCCTGGAAAAATAGCCTCAGCCTATTCAACTTCCCCCTACCGCTCAAAACTTCCAACTCCGGCAACAACCTCGTATATCTTTCCTGAAACCTTTCAAGTTTAACAACATCTTTCCTACAACAAGGAGACCAGAATTGCGCACAGCATTCCAAAAGGTCTAACCAAAGTCCTGTATAGCTGCAACATGACTTTCTAACTCTCATACTCAACACACCAAATTCCAGTTCTTTGGTTCTTCACCCATGCTCAGTGTTGAAGAAAACTCTCGAGACTCGGACCTTGCAAACTGATTAGTTTATTACATGATAGATCATGGGAGTTCACCATCCTAACTGTGGCTTGGTGTTATTGCGAAGTACCTCAGGATACCATAGGATTATAAAGAGAAAGGAGCTGACCGTTAATTACACAGTTTGGCATGCTTACAAATTGGTACTAAATTAGAGGTTCGTCATTAAGTTCAAAACTAAAGCACTTTTATGCATTCTACAAGTGGACAAATGAAATGGTATCACTACCTGCTCCAGTTAACACTAAGCAGAGATACCCCTAATTGGCTGAATGACCATGAAGAGGCAATATCTAGAGAAGGAAGGGGGACGAATTGGAAAGTCTATATCAACTTGACTGGTTTTACAGCCTGTCCTGATCATTCAGCAAAGGGAGGAGACACTATCTTGAGAAGGAAGATAAGGACAACCTTTCACATTACCTCATAGTAAGGAATGCATAGCCAGCAAAGTTCTAGCTGGGGACACAAATGGAACCCTCAGCCGAATCAGGAAAATGGCTTCTGGGCAAATAATGTTAACCCTTCCCCAACATATAGATAAACAAATATTTCTACTAGGTGCCCCACAATTTTCTACCCAACTTCCCACAACATCCTGGGTCACATATAATCAGGTACTGGAGGGTTATCTATCTTCATGTTTTCTAAGACCTCCAGTTCTTCCTCTTCTGTAATGTGAACTGTTTTTAAAATATCAATATTTATTTCCCTGAGTTCTCTAGCCCTCGTTTCTTTTTCCAACAGTAATAATTGATGTGAAATATTCAGTTACCATCTCTCCCACCTCCTGAGGTTCAACACAAAGTCAACTTTGTTGATCTTTAAAGGGTCTTTTTCTCTCTCGAAGTGTTTATAGAATCTTTTTTGGGTTATCTTAAATCTTACTTGCCAATGTTATCTAATTTTCCATTTTTGCCTTTCTGATTTCCTTTTTAAGCATGTTCCTACCTACTTTATACCCTTCAACCAACAGGACCATATGCTTCTGAACTCTCATTATCACACTTTTAAAGACTCCCACTTGTCAGTCATACTTTTAGCTGTAAACGGTCTGCTCTAATCAACTTTTGAAAGTCATTGCATCATTCCCTTAAATTTTACCTTATTCCAATTAAGAGCTTTAACTTTTTTGGAAGATTTATCCTTTTCCATAGCTTTTTAAAACTAACAGCATTACAATCACCAGTTCCAGTCACTTGCACTGCCTTGTTTTGCAAAAGATATTCAAGTTTTGCTCATTCTCTACAAGAACATTTATATATTGATAAAGAAAATTTTCTTGAACACATTTAACAAATTCTTCACCAACAGCGCCAGAGACCCGGTTTCAATTCCCGCCTCAGGTGACTGACTGTGTGGAGTTTGCACGTTCTCCCCGTGTCTGCGTGGGTTTCCTCCGGGTGCTCCGGTTTCCTCCCACAGTCCAAAAATGTGCAGGTCAGGTGAATTGGCCATGCTAAATTGCCCATAGTGTTAGGTAAGGGGCAAATGTAAGGGTAGGGGTATGGGTGGGTTTCGCTTCGGCGGGTCGGTGTGGACTTGTTGGGCCGAAGGGCCTGTTTCCACACTGTAAGTAATCTAATCTAATCAAAACTTTAACACTACGACAGTCCCTCAGAAATATCTATTCTAATTGCAGTAGTAATGTATTCCTTAATTAAATATGCCATTCCCTCTCCTCTCTTACTATCCCTCCTATAACACCGAAAGCTTGAGCTGCCTCTCTTGTCAATTCCTCAGCCAAGCTTCTGTAGTAGCTTTGACATCCCAAACCCACATTCCCATACATGTGCTGAGCTTATCAGCCTTATCTGAGAGTTAAATCATTCTCTGACCGCTCATGTCTGTATAACTTGCTCTTTTCTGATTCAGAAACATCCTCATATTTCTGTCTATGTGCTGTTACTTGGAAGCTCCCACCTCACCATCTAAAAATGTTGACAGGATCCGAAACTAGAACTAGCAAATCTCCCCAGTCGGATATTGGTCCCTTTCCAGTTCAGGTGAAACCCATCCTTTTTGAACAGATCTTTTTTGTCCCAGAAGAGATCCCAACGATCCAAGAAACTGAATCCCTGCACATTGCACCACCTTTTCAGCCACTGATTTATCAATCCTATCCTTCCCTCAAGAGAAACCCCAAAAACGCAGAAATGCTGTGCCGTCCACATTTCGGAAATAAGCCCTTCATCAGGAATGGGACTTGTTTACAATAGATTCCAGTATCTGCAGTAATCTGCTGCTACATTTTCCCCTGTATCAGCTTTTATTTCTCCCTGCCTCACAATTATCCATCCCCTTTATCTGTGTCTCTTCTCTCTCTTTCTGGGCTCCATCTCCACCTATTGCAGGAGTGAGAGCCGCTAGCTGCACTTTTTTCCGAGCTACTTTCAGTACTGATGAAGGGTCACTGAATCTGAAACGTTACCTTTGTTTTAACTCCACAGAAGCTGCCAAACCTGCCGAGTCTCTCCATCGACTTCTCTTTTCATCCACATTCACTTCCAGATGACGTTCCCAACGCGGGACCGCACTTCTATTGGCTATAAGCACGGGATTGACAGATTTTCTGACCAATCAGAGCTGGAGGAGAGTAAAGGCCCGCCCTGAGTTGTCACGCGGGATCTCGAGACCGCGGCCGTTTAACCGACTCTGCGCGAGGTCGCGGACTGAGGCCTCGTGCTGGAGAGAAATAAGAGTTTATTTTTAAGTCTTTCCAGTGAAGGTGAGAAAACAGCTATGATACTAATCAGTAAACTGTTAATGTGCGGGTACGCTGAGGAGGAAACTTTTCCTATTCAATTCCCTGTCCAAATGATGTTGGCACTCGGGGTTAACAGGACACCAGATCAGGATGAGATACATCCAAGGATTCTGGTTGAAGTGAGAGGGGCACTGGCCATAACATTACAGTCTCCTCTGGACTGAGAGGAGGTGTCAGGAGACTGGAGGGTTATCAACATTATGACCTTGTTCTGTCAAGACTTGTAAATTAATGCTGGAATTGACAGTCTTGTCAGTTTAACACTGGTATTGGGAGAGCTTCTGGAAACAACTATTGTGATAAAACTGATAATCACATGGATAAAGGTGGGTTGGTTAAAAAATGTCAAGGGGAAAATTGTGTAAAACTATCTTGCTGAAGTGTTCTGATGACTTAACAGAAAGGGTCGATGAGGGCGATGTTACTGATGTGATTAACATGGATTTCCAGAAGATAGCATACAACAAATTGTGTGGAAGATTATAAGTCGTGGTACAAGAGGCACGGGCAACATGGATACAACATTAACTGAGTGATAGGAAAGAGAGAGTCAATGGTCAGTGGATATATTTCTGGCTGGAGGAAGATTTGGAGTGGAGTTCCCAATGGGTCAATATTGGGACTGGCATGTTCCAGTAAGGAGAAAGGATAAGGATAGCAAGGTAAGGGCACCTTGGATAAAGAGGGAGGTTGTGAATTTACTCAAAAAGGAAAAAAGCAAATGGAAGGTTTAGGAAGCTAAAATTGGGCAAGGACTGTGAAGAATATAAAGAAAGCAGGAAAGAATTCGAGCAGGGAATTAGTAGAGCAAGAAGGGACCATGAAATTGACAAATAGGTTTAAAGAGAATTCTAGGCATACATTTAAAAAATAAAAACAAGAGGATAATGAGGGAGAAGGTAGGACCATTTGAGAGTAAAGGAGGAACTTGTGTTTGGAGGCTTGCAAAATCCTAAATGAGTACGTTGTGTCAGTATTGATCCGGAAGAAGGATTTAGAGGATTGAGAGATTAGTGTGCAGCATGCTAATATGCAAGGGCATTTTGAGATCAAGAAAGAAGTGATATTGGGTTTTTTGAAGAGCACTAAGGTTGATAAGTCGCAAGGGCTTGATGCTATCTACGCCAGGTTTTTGAGTGAGGCAGGGGAGGAGATTACTGGGACCTTGACCACGACATTTGTATCTTCACTAGCCACTGGAGAGATACCGGAAGATTGGCAAGCGGCTAATGTTGTTCCTCTGTTCAAGACTGCAAGAAGGGATAATCAAGGAAATTATAAACTGGTGAGTCCTTCATCAGTTGTTGGGAAGCTATTGACAGAATTCTCCAGGATCATATTTAAGCACATTTGGAAAAGCACTGCCTAATTAGGGGCCGTGAGCGTAGCTTTGTGTAGGGCAGGTCATGTCGTACTAACTTGATTGAATTGTTTGAGGAGGTGATCGATGAGGGTAGAGCAGGTGGATATTGTCTCTATGGATTTTAGTAAGGCTTTTGACAATGTCCCTCATGGTCGGCTCATCCAGAAGAGTATAATGCATGGGATCCATGGTAACTTTTCCGCATGGATTCTGAATTGGTTTGCCCATAGAAGGCAGAGAGTAGTTGTGGAAGGGTGTTTTTCTGGCTGGAGAATGGTGACTAGTGGTGTTCTGCAGGGAATCATACTGGGACCTCTACTGTTTGTAACAGATATAAATGATTTGAATGAAGTTGTAGATGGGTGGGTTAGTAAGTTTGAAGATGATGCAAAGATCAGTAGAGTTGTGGATATTGTAGAAGGTTGTGAGAGAATGCAGCGGCATATAGATCAGTTGCAGATATGGGCGGAGAAATGGCAGATGGCGTTTAATCCGTCTAAGTGTGAGGTGCTATTCTTTAGGAAATCAAATGTTAAGGAAAAGTATACAGTTAAGGGCAAAACCCTGAACATATCGATGTACAGCGGGATATTAGGGTTCAAGTTTGTAGCTCCCTGAAAGTGGCCACACATGTAGGTAGGGTGTTAAGAAGGTGTGTGTCATACTTCCAGTATTGGTCAGGACATTGAGACCAAGAGTCAGGATGTCACGTTGCAGCTTTATATTATGTTGGTTAAGCCATACTTAGAATATTGCATTCGGTTCGAAGTTAAAAATCACACAACACCAGGTTATAGTCCAACAGGTTTATTCAGAAGCACTAGCCTTCGCAGCGCTTTCAATGGTCGTGGAATATAAGATTCAAAGTTTGTGCGAAGATTTGTAGCTCGGGTGCTTGTTGTAGTGGTTCTGTTCGCCGAGCTGGAAGTTTTTGTTGCAAACGTTTCGTCCCCTGGCTAGGAGACATCATCAGTGCTCTGGAGCCTCCTGCGAAGTGCTTCTTTGATGTTTCTTCCGGTATTTATAGTGGTCTGTCCTTGCCGCTTCTGGGTGTCAGTTTCAGCTGTCCGCTGTAGTGGTTGGTATATTGGGTCCAGGTCGATGTGTTTGTTGATGGAGTTTGTGGATGAATGCCATGCCTCTAGGAATTCCCTGGCTGTTCTCTGTCTGGCTTGCCCTATGATAGTAGTGTTTTCCCAGTCGAATTCATGTTGCTTGTTGTCTGAGTGCGTGGCTACTAGGGATAGCTGGTCGTGTCGTTTCGTGGCTAGTTGGTGTTCATGTATGCGGATTGTTCGCTGTCTTCCTGTTTGTCCTATATAGTGTTTTGTGCAGTCCTTGCATGGTATTTTATAAACTACATTAGTTTTGCTCATGTTGGGTATTGGCTCCTTTGTTCTAGTAAGTTGTTGTCTGAGCGTGGCTGTTGGTTTGTGTGCCGTTATGAGTCCTAAGGGTCGCAGTAGTCTGGCTGTCAGTTCTGAAATGTGGCTAGTCCTTTTGGTTGTGGCATGTCCTCGTTCCGTGGTCTATCTCTTAGGCATCTGTTGATAAAGTTGCGCGGGTATCCGTTTTTGGCGAATACCTTGTATAGATGTTCCTCTTCCTCTTTTCGCAGTTCTGGTGTACTGCAGTGTATTGTAGCTCTTTTGAATAGTGTCCTGATGCAGCTTCGTTTGTGTGTGTTGGGGTGGTTACTTTCATAGTTTAGGACTTGGTCTGTGTGTGTTGTTTTCCTGTGTACCCTTGTGGTGAATTCTCCATTCGGTGTTCTCTATACTATCACGTCTAGGAATGGGAGTTGGCTATCCTTTTCTACTTCTCTCGTGAATCGGATTCCTGTGAGTGTGGCGTTGATGATCCGGTGTGTTTTTTCTATTTCCGTGTTTTTGATGATTACGAAAGTGTCATCGACATATCTGACCCAGAGTTTGGGTTGAATTTGTGGTAGGGCTGTTTGTTCTAACCTTTGCATAACTGCCTCTGCTATGAGTCCCGAGATCGGTGATCCCATGGGTGTTCCGTTGATTTGTTCGTATATCTGATTGTTGAATGTAAAGTGTGTACTGAGGCACAATTCCAGTAGTTTCAGTATGCCGTCTTTGTTGATAGGTTCCGCCTCCTGTTTTCTGTTATGTATGTCCAGTAGGTTGGCTATTGTTTCTCTGGCTAGGGTTTTGTCAATCGAAGTGAACAGTGCCGTCACGTCGAATGAGATCATGGTTTCTTCTTTGTCTATGTGTGTATTCCTGATGGCGTCCAAGAATTCCTGTGTTGATTGTATGGAGTGTTTGGATCCGCTGACCAGGTGTTTCAGTTTCTGTTGTAGTTCTTTGGCCAGTTTGTATGCTGGTGTCCCTGGTAGTGAGACTATGGGTCTGATTGGGATGTCTGGTTTGTGTACTTTGGGTAGTCCATAGAATCTGGGGGTGTTGTTGCTTTCCGGTTTCATTCTTCGTAGGTCCGCTTTGGTTATCTGTCCGTTTTTTTGTAGATTCCTTAGTGTGTTATTTATTCTATATAAGATCATAAGACACAGAATTTAGAACAAAAGTTTACAGTGTGATGTAACTGAAATGATATATTGAAAAAGACCGATGTCTTATAGCCTTATACTCCACAACCACCTGATGAAGGAGCAGTGCTCCGAAAGCTAGTGCTTCCAAATAAACCTCTTCGAATATAACCTGGTGTTGTCTGATTTTTAACTTTCTCTTCCATCATTGTATAATTTGCTCTAGAAATAGACTTGCCTTACCTCTGAGATCGTATGCTTTCTCGCATGACTCATGAACTGCCTTGTCTGGAGACTGTCGCTAATCAGCATGTGAATACAGAGTATTGACACAAGCCCTGAGAACAACGCACCATTAATACCCACTCTTGGCAAGGTCTCAACTCTGCTGCATGCAAGTGTAAGTCAGCCATCTAGTGGCGAATTTGTGGTACTGAGTCTAGTTAAGTAAATTGTCGTTGGGCCATTTATAAATCCCCACTGAATTGGAGCTTTTCGATGCAGTCGCGATCCATCTGTTTTATGGACTGGCTGCTACTCATGACATATTATGAGATGTAATAAGCTTGGTCAATTCCCAAGGTTGGATCTGAGATTTTCTTCAACAACGTCCGATGAAGGAAAGCATGCCGTACGCCTTCTTGATCACTCGGTCGACCTGCATTGCCACCTTCAGGGCTTGAACACTCTGTACATCAATTTTTCCAAGGGCATTTCCATTTGCCGTGTAGTTCACTCTTGAATTGGATCTTCCAAAATGCATCATCTCACATTTGCCCGGATTGAACTACATCTGCAATTTCTCTGCCCAACTCTCCAATCTGTTTATATTCTGCTGCATTTTCTGACAGTCCCCTTCATCATCTGCTAACCCACCAATCTCCGTGTCATCTGGAAATCAGACCACCTATACATCACTCCAGATCATTGATGTATATAACAAACAACAGTGGTCTCAACACGGATTCCTGTGGAACATCACTGGTCACAGTTCTCCATTTTGAGAAACTCCCTTCACTGCTACTCTCTGTCTCCTGTTGCCCAGCCAGATCTCATACACCCTGGAGCTCCAGCAACTTTACTTTCTCCATCAGCCTACCATGGGAAACCTTATCAAATGCCTTACTGAAGTCCATGAGTATGACATCTATAGCCCTTCCCTCCTCAATCAACTTTGTCACTTTTAGATTAGATTAGATTTCTCAAAGAATTGTCTTCAGTTTAAAAAAAAAGCCAAGCATTAAAATCCCTGTTACTCTTTCTTTCGTTAAAGCTTCCAATGGAAGTATTTCAAAATACAAAGTATATTGCACCGCTGTTACTTTAACTTGAAGTAGTTAAAACTCTCTTTGCTCAAAGTTTTTTGAAAAGGAACGAGCATTTGGAAAGGCCTTGGACATAAAGATGCAGGTTAGATGGAGATCTAAATGAAGACAGAATATACTCAAAGTGAATTTCACTTCTGGTGAGAATCCAGAAGTCACTCAGGAAGGGCACTGTTAAAACATCTTTTTTTTCCCCCAATGTCTGCATAGTCAGTTGCCCAAAACAGAAGAGACCTTTGAGATGATATTGTAAAATCAGGCAGTCAGTGGAAATGCTGCTGACATTGTGTCTGGAAAATTCTAAACTAAAAGCAGCAAAACCATTAATCAATTTAAAAAGTTTTTAATACATGAATTTTAAATTGTCTAGGAGAAAGTGAGGACTGCAGATGCTGGAGATCAGAGCTGAAAATGTGTTGCTGGAAAAGCGCAGCAGGTCAGGCAGCATCCAAGGAGCAGGAGAATCGACGTTTCGGGCATGAGCCCTTCTTCAGGAATGAAGTAGGTCTCATGCCCGAAATGTCGATTCTCCTGCTCCTTGGATGCTGCCTGACCTGCGCTTTTCCAGCAACACATATTCAGCATTTTTACATCATCCTCAGCTGCAAAATGCAGTCCAATTACTGAGCATGGGGAGAAGGCAGAAAGGTTTCATATTTAGTATGATTTTTATTGCTTTCGTAGGATGTTTCAGACAAGCTGACCAACCAATTTAGTTTTAAAACCTGTTGTGTTCTGTGAAAAGTTGTCAGAGCTGTAAGATGTTTACCTGTTTTAAGGACGCTCCCAGAACCGCTCCAATTATCATGCTCTGCTTCCAAGGCAAAAGATTTACTTCCCTCTACAGGAGCTAAATAGCACAACTACAGACTGAGTTATAACATAGATTAGACAATTAGTCCAAAATTGCACCTGATAAATCCATAATTTGAAGATCTCTTATGGTAAAGTCCATGTGTCTTGTCAAGGAGGCCTGGGATCAAATCCCACTTGTTCCAGAGATGTATAATGATTTTGAACATAGAACATCTCTACAAACAATGCACCTGAAATGGAGCTCCATTTGTGTTGACAGGTTATGGATACATGATTTTCCAGCAATCTTGTTTTTAACTTGCAGTTTAGCAACATGGCCAACACTAGCAAGGCTTGTCATTCACTTCCATTGAGACAGTGCTGGTGAGTTGCCGACTTGAACAACTGGTCTATCCGGTGAAAATGCATCTATACTGATGTTAGGCAGGGAATTCCAGACTTTGGTATTCCTGCATTGTCACTGAATCAATCTAGTTCTAAATTAAGGTAGGACACGAATGTGAATGCACCTGTCAAGTTAGTCTTTTTCAATGATGGAGATTCCAAAATTGGAAGCAACAGCTTGACAAGTGGCTCCAGGATACAGTAAGAACAGGAGCTGCACATGGTGCTAACATTGCACGGTTATCAGCAAATATTCTCACCTCTGACATTATGAAGGAGCAAATAGATGCAAAGATAAAGCAAAAGATTTTCTCCCGATTTTTGAAAAATCATTGGTTAAGTCCCAGTTAGAGAACTCTGCTGAACAATGGGTAACATAATATAGGACGAATGGCAACGCACAAAAAGGGGAGTCACTGAAATGGTATTGAGGATAAAGGATGATAGCAAGAATAGTTGGAACCAAGAGAAGCTAGGAATATTCTTCTTACAGCAGAGTAGGTGAAGGGAACTATTTATAGAACAAGAAACAGGCTCCACTGACAGCAGGATGAGTGGTCAGTGTATGTATTTGATGGAGGAATGATAGTTGGTAAAAGGTAGTTTGGTTCCACATGGGACTTCCCTCCAAGTGTCCCTCTTCTCCATCTCCATTTACCTTTTCCCCAGGCAGAATTCAGCCCCATTCCCTATTCTCCCCCCATTCACCAATCCTTCCATTTCCCCTGCTTCCTATAGTTCTTTGACCTCCACATCTCCCCCAGTCTCCCTCAAGCCCTCCAACTTCCTCTTTGCTCCACTCTCAGTGAATAGAAGTTGGTTTCTCTTGCTCTGTGACTGCATGGATAGAACGTGCAAAAGCAGGTAAGTTAGGAATACCATGCAAGCAACAAGAGGAATTGCTTACCTATGCAGGGGCTATCACCAATCCGGCTGACCAAGGTGTTAGTTAGGCCTACAGTGGAAGTGGCACAGGCCACATTCCCAAAACTGTCTAATGCAATAGCACATGGTCATTATGTTAGCTAAAAATGAAGCTTAAGAAATTGGAAATCATATATAAAGTATCAGTGTACAGCCCTTCAGTATTAATCTACTTTAACCAATTAAGCACAGCAACTAGGTTAAAATGACATCTGCTTAACCACTTGAACTGAAGCAAGTGTTAATGCTCCAATAATGACATAATATTGTTCGCAGATAGTCAAACTTCGGGACATGAAGTTAGTGCATGGTGTACTGAAAGTATGCTCACGTTCCTGCACAGCCTTAGTCGCAAAGATAAAATCTTTTATGAGTGATGGCAGAAATTGAACTCCCCTCCCACTCTGATAAGGTCATGCAGGTCCTGGGCCTCCTCCACCACCACTCCCTCACCCCCCGCCGCCTGGAGGAAGAATGCCTCATCTTCCGTCTCGGAACACTTCAATCCCAGGGCATCAGTGTGGGCTTCACCATTTCCTCATTTCCCCTCCCCCCACCTTACCCCAGTTCCAACCTTCCAGCTCAGCACCTTCCTCATGACCTGTCCCACCTGCCAATCTTCCTTCCCTCCTATCCACTCCACCCTAAAGTCTGTCCTATTGCACACTTAGCTACCTTCCCCCCCATCTCCACCCTCCCCATTTATCTCTCCACCCCGGAGGCTCCCAGCCTCAATCCTGATGAAGGGCTCCTACCTGAAACATCGATTTTCCTGCTCCTCAGATGCTGCATGATCTGCTGTGCTTTTCCAGCACCACTCTAACCTTGACTCTGATCTCCAGCATCTGCAGTTCTCACTTTCACCTAAAACTTTAACATAGCAGAAGGAAACTGCTGGTTACTGCAAGTATAAGTGATTAACTCTGATATCACGTGCCCGGTGACCGTGTTCTGAGGATCTGTGTACAATGTGATAAACACTATTGTGACTGTGACTATTTTAGGCAAATGGAGGGTGAATGAATAACATCCAAGTGTAAAAGTAGCTCTGGCCATAACACTGGCTCGTGCTTCTTTCTACATTTTGGCTCAGATTCTACAGATATGGGAATTCAGAAAATCCTGCTCAACTCCAGCTCCACATCTAACACTACAGTAAAACAGGGAAGGTAGCAGGCAATTGATTCAAACAAGTACCATATTGTAAGAAATGCTAATTATAGCAAATGAGCCCACACTAAAACCTCATAACCATAATGATACTGAGACCAATAAAAATCATTGTACAGGATTCTGTAAGAGGTATAGTTTAATGAACAAAATAAGATAGAATTAAATACACTTCCATTTGCGAATCTACTGGGGTGGAAGCTGCTTGGAGGTTTCGCTGCCATCGATCCCCTAAACGTTCTGTAATCAAAGCCTCCATTGGGACTTCGGTAAACCCCAGTGTTTCAGCAAATCGCAATGCCCCTCGGTCACTCAGCATCACATGATTGGTCTGGAACAGCAGCAGCTTCCAATCAGCATTTAATTAAATAAATCACAACATATCACCAACAAAAACAGAATTTGCTGGAAGACTTTAGCAAGTGTGGGCGGCACGGTGGCACAGTGGTTAGCACTGTTGCCTCACAGTGCCAGAGACCCAGGTTCAATTCCCGCCTCAGGTGACTGTCAATGTGGAGTTTGCACATTCTCCCTGTGTCTGCGTGAGTTTCCTCCGGGTGCTCCGGTTTCCTCCCACAGTCCAAAAATGTGCAGGTTAGGTGAATTGGCCATGCTAAATTGCCTGTAGTGTTAGGTGAGGGGGAATGGGTCCGGGTGGGTTGTGGGTCCGTGTGGACTTGTTCAGCCAAAGGGCCTGTTTCCACACTGTAAGTAATCTGTTCTAATATCACCACCAAAAACAGAATTTGCTGGAAGACTTTAACAAGTCTGGCAGTGGCTGTGGAGAGAAATCAAGATTTAACATTTTGGGTCCAGTGACTCTTCCACAGAGCTGCTAGTCACTAGGAAAGTGTTTTTTTATGCAGAAGATAGAGTGGGTTGGGGGTGAGGGAGGGAAGGAGGAAAGTGGAGATGAAGCCCAGAGAGAGAGAGAGAAACAGTTGGGCAGACGGAGAAGTGGAGCAGCCTGGGAAATCAAATAGCTAATAGGGGGATAAATTACTGGCTAATAGTGGGTTGGATGTAATACCAGACCATGCAAGGACAAGGCTTGGGGTTGGGGTAAGGAATGGGAGAAGGTGTTTCAAGTTCTAAAATTGTTGAACTCAGAGTCTAGAAGGCTCTAGAGCTCTCAAATAGAAAATGAGGCACTGTTCAGGAACAATGCAGCAAGCCTGACACAGTGATATAGGCCAGAGAGCAAGATGGGATGCTGAAGTTTCAAGCAACTGGAAGCTCAGGGGCATTTTTTTGCACACAGAACGTGGATGTTCTGCAAAGCAGTCACCCAATCTATGCTTTGTTTCCCCAGTGTAGTAGAGACCACGTTTTGAGCAGGGATTGCAGTAAACTAAATCGAGTGAAGTATAGATTAAGCATGATTTCATCTAGAAGGTGTGTTTAGCCGCTGAGATATTGATGATGGAGAAAGGAAATGGACAGATATTTCACCTTCTGGGATTGCAGAATGAAGAAAGAGTGCACCAGAGTCTCCCAGAGGGAATAGTCCTTGCAGAAGGCTGACACGGGAGGAGAGGAGATAGGAGGACATATTTGTTGATGACATTTGGAGGTGGCAGAAATGGGGCTTATGGAGTGTAGAGAGACCTAACTCAATTCTGCTTTTCTTCCCTTGTCCACATACCCCACAAAGAGACAACATAACTGGGCTCTATGTGGATATCAATGGCCACCTCTCTGACCTGAAGAAGGTGAGTGCCATTAAGAGAAACTGTTCAGGTGAGGATAAGCTCAGCCAGGTGGAGGAGAGTGGTGGCGGGTAGGGCCAATCAGGCCATTTTTCCAGGAAGAAGCAGAGAGCCCTGAGACCACCCTGATGGGATGGATGGGGAAAGGATTGCTTGTCCACGTTAAAGGGGAGGTGGCTAGAGCCTGCAAACTGGAAATTCTGAAACTGACGTAAAGTATCAGAGAAATTATAGATGTAAGTGGGAAGGGACTGGTCAATGGAGGAAAACCAGAATTGAGTTAGGTATCTCTACATTGCATAAGCACCATTTTCTGCCACCTCCAAATGCCATCAACAAACTGGTAACTGTTTGTGTGGAGTTTGCATGTTCTCCTTGTGTCTGTGTGGGTTTCTTCAGGATGCTCCAGTTTCCTCCCACATTCCAAAGATGAGCAGGTTCAGTGAACTGCCAAGCCTCCCATGAGAGGAAACATCCTACCTGCATTTTCCCTGTCACAGTCTATGTTTCAATGAGATCACGGCTCATTCTTCTGAATCCCAGTGAGTACAAACCCAAACTATTTAATGTTTGTTCATAAGACAATCCATCCATTCTCGGGACATCTGAGCAAATCTTCACTGAACTGCCTGCAATGGAATGATCTCTTTCCTTAAATAAAGGGACTGAAACTGTTCACAGTACTCCTGATATAGTCTCACCAGCACCTTGTAGAGCTACAGGAAGACTTCCCTACTCTTATACTCCAACCTCTTTGAAATAAGGGCCAACAATCACAATTGCCTTTTTTTTTCCCAGAATCCCTACAATGTGGAAACAGGCCCTTCGGCCCAACAAGTCCACACTGAGCCTCTGAAGAGTAACCCATCCAGACCCATTCCCCTCCCCTACTACCCCAGTCTAATGCACCTAACCTGCACAGCCCTGAACACTATGAGCTATTGGTTTAGCTCAGTTGGCAGGGCAGCTGGCTTGTAATACTAATAGCAAAAGTTCAAATGGCACCCTGGCTGAGGTTGCCAAGAAGGACACTCCTTCTCAACCTTTCCCTTTGTCTGAGATGTCATGATCTTCAGGTGAAACTACCACCAGTGACCTCTGTCTAATAGAGATCAGGACTATGGTCACTTTGCCTTTTCTGTTCTGTATGATTTGAAATGGACTTTAATGGAGTGTATTGCACATATTATTTCATAAAGTGCTGCATACTTTTGCAACAAAAAAGATCATTGATTCACATAAATTATCCAGTTATATTACTTAACAATTCAGTATCATCATATTCTACCTCATCAGTGTTCTGACGTGGATAGCTGCCAGAATTTGTTTACCCAAACTGTACACAAAATCTTTGAAAATGCTGCAATCTGAATGTTCCTATGGAGATTTCCAGAGAATATAGATGATTGGCTTCATTGACTCCAAGTTTAATTCAGTCGGGTTGTTCGAGGCAGAGTAATGTAATCAGAAAATGCACGGAATTATTCGCAATGTCAGCAAAATATGTGACATGATCCTGGCCATCATTGGTATTCTGGGTTTGTACAGAAACTGTGTAAATATGCTGGTTTTACTGTGGGACTGACACGGCTGACCGTCTTTCTGCAGATACCAGGTCACTTTTTATCATATATTTTCAAACTGGTCAGTTGGTCTGAATTAACTTTGGAGTTTTGATTTACTGCCTCGAATACAAGTGAGGTTCTGATTGCAGTTGGCATGACTGTTAAGTTCAATGATATCTAAACCAGCGATGCTTGCAAAAGAAAAATTGATATTATCGAATCAGAAACAGAAATTTCTGGAGAAACTCTGCAGGTCTGGCAGCATCTGTGGAGAGAAAGCAAAGTCAATGTTTTGAGCCTGGTGACCCTTCTACAGAATTGAATCTGTTCCAAAAGCTTTGGTTTTGTTTCTATTTGCTTCATCGCCCCAGCTCATCTTGCTCTCCTGCTCCCACCCCTACCCAAATGAGGAATCCAGAGCAAACTGAGGTCCAGCTGCATTTGGTCCACTTTGGTGACTGAGATCACTGCTCATGATATGATTCTTTGGCAACCTGTTTAAACTTTGATCAGAAGACAACTCTTCCATACAGGGTTTCATCCTCGTATTTGGACCTTCTGTTACTCATCTACAAGACGCCACTCAACTCATCATCCAGAGGTGTGATGGGAAATGGGCTAATGTGGTGGAATTTGGAGTGGAATTCTGGTCCAGGTAATGTCCAAAATTAGGAATGTCTAACCAAACTTAAATTGACCAAATCCCAGTATGATCTGAAGATACAACTGGAATGGGATCCAATCTTCAATATTATGCAGCTTTAGCTTCTCGTGACTCTAAAATAGGTGAGTTAAGTCAAAGAAAACCATTCCCATTTGTCCAGCCTGATAAGAAGTGTGCTTCCATCTTCACTGATTCTGGGTTTACCTCCCTTCAGCTTCCTGATTTCCCACACCAGGCTGGGAAATGCTCAAACTGCAAAGTCAGTTAAATCAAGGTTCAAAAATCTCATTGAAACTTACAAAGATGTCAATCAGCTTTCAGGAAGTGGACTAAGGTTTATCCCATAAACTCTGTGTATTAAACCTTGAAATAGGCATGTCTGAGATTAAGTGAGATCACAGTTATGATGTTTAACCATTTGCTTAATTCAAAGTCCATATCTTTTTGTATCAAAATACAGATATGATAGCCTGGACTCGGGTAGTATGTTTGCTTCAAACTATTTTAGTCTATTTTCTTTTCTCTCCCTAACAACAGTTAATTTAGTGGCACTTAATATTTTGTCTCTGGAAAGTGTGGCCTGTCTTCCTGCACCACTTGCTACCTGGTGGCCATGGCAGCATCTGATATGATGGTTGTTATCACTGAGGTCATACTGAGGCAGATCAATGTTTATTATTTCCCTTTATCTTTCTTGGATAAAACTCCTGTGTGAAGCATAAACTATGTCCTGTCAATAACAGCCACTTCTTGCTCTGTTTGGTTCATTGTCACTTTCAGCTTTGATCGTTTTGTCACTATTTGCTTCCAGAAAATGAAAAACTAAATATTGCTCAAAGAGAAATGCTGTTGTAATTCTAACAACAACCTACCATGGTTTTGTATTTCAAAGCCGAGCTATTATAATGAATCCCAGCTGGGTAGGATTTAAATGGTTCCTTACAGTTCTTAATCCATTGTTGCCATTTGATCTAATTCTGCTGCTCAACGCTCTGACAGTCAGACACATTATAGTAGCCAGTCGAGTCCGTAAGGGACTGAGGGGTCAGAACAAAGAAGAGAATCACAGTGATCCAGAGATGGAGAGCAGAAGGAGGTCTACAATTTTACTCTCGACCATTTCTGGCAGCTTTGTTATTTTGTGTTCCACATATGTGATAACTTTCATTTACAATACTATTCCTCAAACTACTCCCATTGATGGAAATCATTCTTTACACGTATTTGAACAAGTCGGAGTTATTTTCGTGAATTTAAGTGGTTGCACAAATGCATTTATTTGTGTGGCAACACAGCCCAAATTCAGGCACCAGATCAAGAAAGCAGTGAAATGTTCTTTTACGTAAATCAGCATTGTGATGAACAAATAGAACAGCATCGAGTGTCCAAATGCAGATCCTAGTGTTTCCAAAGCATGGAAGGTTTATTAATCTCTTAACTTGACATTTGCATATCTCCAGTGGCTGATTTTGTGGG
This sequence comes from Hemiscyllium ocellatum, assembly GCF_020745735.1. Classification (NCBI taxonomy): domain Eukaryota; kingdom Metazoa; phylum Chordata; class Chondrichthyes; order Orectolobiformes; family Hemiscylliidae; genus Hemiscyllium; species Hemiscyllium ocellatum. Next base: position 396,070 of record NW_026867447.1, on the reverse strand, counting down.
TGGATGAATGAGATGTTGCTGGGGAACGGTGTGTAGGGGGATGCAGGTAGTGTTGTAGAGGGTAAAATAATTGTCATTCTGAAAAATCTGCACAGAGCTGGTATCCCATTATCAGGTCACCTTTTATCTACATGTGCACAGTACACTGGCTGTGGGTAGCCAGCTCAGAATCAGTCCCTGAAGTGAGGAGACTGAATTTCCTATTTATTTTTTTTTCTTTTACTATTTCAGATGGTGGTAATTCTGTGTGAAATTGTGCCCTGTTATTATCCTTATGCAGCCTGTTTCGGAAGTCAATTGCTCATTCATTCTCTTTGCCCAATCTGTCTAAATCAGAGAATCTCTAAGGTGGTGATTTGGACCATTGGGTCTGCCCTAACCCTTCAAACAGCATCCCACTACCACTGTAATCCCAGTTTACCAATCGTCAATTCACCTAGCATTGCACACCCCTGGACACTACAGCACAGCAAATCCACCGAACCTCTACACCTTTGGACTGAAGGAGGAAACCCATATGGACTCAGGGAGAACATGCAAACTCTACACAGACAGGAGTGGAATTGAACCCAGGTCCCTGACACTGTGAACAGTCATGCTAACCACTAAGCCACCATGCCAACTCTCCCACAGATGGAAGAAACTGGAACCAAATCAATGAAAACAGAGGAGTAATTGTGGCTATATCTTCACCCCAATATTGTATAATGTTGCAGAACCATTGGCATTACCTCAGTGTCCCTTAGCTTGTTGTCAAGGAAGAGCTAAATCTCATGGTCATTTGTACAATTAACAAACTTGTAAACAAATCTGTGTAATCACTGAATGGCCGTCTGTGAAACGGATTGATGTTTACCCTCAGAAACTGAATAAAAAAATAAAACTTGCTGACTTTGCAGGTTCATGTCAGTCTCATTCATACCTTGTGTTGATCCCGTGGGAATTGTGTGAAATAATTGCTGGAATAGGGAAGGGTCCAGCAATTCCTTTCCCTCCAGCTCAGTCTGAACAGTATCAAGAAGCTGTGACTCTGGGACTGGAACAGATCTGCAGCAATCTCGGCTGGTTCTAAAAAGTCAGTCTGACAGAGAGAGACATTTGTGTGTGGATGTGGGGATGCCACGGGCTGAGTCATGGTCACTGGATATCCCACACTTAGTCTAGGTTCAACCCTCCCTGTTCCACTCCCTGACTGGTCGCACTGGATACTGCAAAGCTTGTGCATCCTGACAACATCAGTCTCTAAAAATTGTCACACAAAGGTGTGCCGGTACAGCTACAGTGCTGGTGTGGAATATAATGTCTACAGTGTAAGATAACTGATGTATGGACAGTCCACAGTGTGCAACGTATGTACTGTCTACAGTAATACAATATCTACAGTCATGCAACATCTACTTTATTTGATAACTAATATACAGACACTCTGTAGTGTGCAAAGTGTGAACTTCCAACAGTGATATGCTGTCTACAGTGTGTGACAATAACATGTGGATAGTTAGCAGAGTGCACGTTTGTATTGTCTACAGTAATACATAGTCAACCGTGTGGGAAACTGATATTTGAATATGTAGCTGAGTGTAGCCTGAATTGAACACACGGGTGCACAATGAGATGCTGGGCCCTTTCCAGTCTTTACCATTGGATGATGCACCATTTGTTGAAATCTAAGACTGAATGGAACCTTGTGGAGATCTGTGTTAGAGGCAAATATTTAACAGACAAATCAACAAAATTGCCGTTAGACACTGACATGTTGACCCGACCCTGCAACCCGACATGAGATAGGGACCAGAGGTGGTCAAAGTGAAATCACAGTGAATGCAATGGGAGCATCAAAAAATGGTCTTTTCGGGACTGGGAGGGAGATTACTTAATTAATCTTCCCTTACAAATGTGATTTCTTTCAGAGTTTTGTTAGCGAGGTCTCTGCTAGTGTCGGGTTCTCCAGTGTATTTGATGAGAGTGGTTCAGGCACACATTGTGCAGATGGTCCCTGGTTCCAAACTATGACCTGATCCTGACTGATTTTACACACAGTGTTGATGCAGACCCTGTCATTCTCACAGAGGAACAGTTACAGCGCTGACCAATCTCTGACCCAGTATCAAACACAGACTATCACTAAAGTCTAACGCTGGGAATAATTACACTTTGAACATATGTTTATTACAGAAACAACCATGTGTTTATGGCAAAGCTATATTCAATTTATGTACAACTGAAGACAGGTTATTAATTATTAAGAAATAATTAATAACAAACAGGTTTATTGTACAATTGAACAAATTACAGAGCATGGAGTACAGGAGTTGGAATGCCTTGTTGCAGGTGTACAAGAGTTCCTTGAAGAAGTAACAAAGAGGATTGATGAGGACAGAGCAGTAGATGTGATCTATATGGACTTCAGTAAGGCTTTGACAAGGTTCCTCATGGGAGACTGATTAGCAAGGTTAGATCTCATGGAATACAGGAAGAACTAGCCATTTGGATACAGAACTGGCTCAAAGGTAGAAGAGTGGTGGTGGAGGGTTGTTTTTCAGACTGGAGGCCTGTGACCACTGGAGTGCCACAAGGATCCTCTACTTCTTGTCATTTACATAAATGATTTGGATGTGAGCATAAGAGGTATAGTTAGTAAGCCTGCAACTGACACCAAAATTGGAGGTGCAGTGGACAGCGAAGAGGGTTACCTCAAATTACAACAGGATCTGGGCCAGATGGGCTAGTGAGCTGAGAAGTGACAGATGGAATTTAATTCAGACAAATGCGAGGTGCTACATTTTGGTCAAGTAAATCTTAGCAGGACTTATATACTTAATGGTAAGGTGCCAGGGAGAGTTGCTGAACAAAGAGACCTTGGAGTGCAGGTTCATAGCTCCTTGAAAGTGGAGTCACAGGTAGATAGGATAGTGAAGAAGGCGTTAGGTATGCTTTCTTTTATTGGTCAGAGTATTGAGTACAGGAGTTGGGAGGTCATGTTGCAGCTGTGCAGGACATTGATTAGGCCACTGTTGGAATATTGCGTGCAATTCTAGTCTCCTTCCTATTGGAAAGATGTTTGAAACTTGAAAGGGTGAAGAAAAGGTTTACAAGGATGTTGCCTGGGTTGGAGGATTTGCGCTATAGGGAGAGACTGAACAGGCTCGGGCTGTTTTCCTTGGAACATCGGAGGCTGAGGGGTGAGGGGTGACCTTATAGAGTTTTAAAAGTTATGAGGGGCATGAAAAGGTAAATAGGCAAAGTCTTTTCCCTGGGGCCGGGGAGTCCAGCACTGGAGGGCATAGGTTTAGGATGAGAGGGGAAAGATATAAAAGAGACCTAAGGGGCAACTTTTTCAAGCAGAGGATGGCACGTGTACGGAATGAGCTGCCAGAGGAAGTGGTGGAGGATAGTACAATTGCAACTTTTCAGAGGCATTTGGATGGGTAAATGAATAGGAAGGGTTTGGAGGGATATGGGCTGGGTGCTGGTTGGTGAGACTAGATTGGGATGAGATATCTGCTCGATATGGACGGGTGGGACTGAAGGGTCTGTTTCCATGCTGTACATCTCTACGACTCTATGACATGAGTGAGGTCACATTTGGAGTACTGTATACAGTTCTAGTCGCTCTACTACAGAAATTAACTATTAAACTAGAAAGAGGGCAGAAAGGATTTACTAGGATGTTACCTGGACTGGAAGGTTTGAGCTACAAGAAGAGATGAGATAGGATGGGACCTTTTTCCCTGGAGTGTAGGAGATTCAGGGGTGACCTTATACAGAACTATAAAATCATGAGCGTCATAGATAAGGTAGGTAGCCAGAAGCTTTTCCCCAAGGGAGTCTAAAACTCTGGGGCATATGTTTAAGGTGAGAGGGGAGAGATACAAAAGGGTATAGAGAGGCAGTTTTCTTCACACTGAGGATGGTGAGTGTCTGGAATGGGCTGCCAGAGGTGTGGAAGTGAGTGCAATTTCATCATTTAAGAAACATTTAGACAGGTGTATGGATGGGTTCGATACGGAGGTACACGGACCAAACACAAGCAAAAGGAACTAGTTTAACGGTGAAAACTGGACAGCATGGGCACGTTAGCCAAAAGGCCGTTTCTATGATGGCGATCTCTCGGACTCTTTTATAGAAGCTTCACAGTCACAGCTCCATCTCCCTGTGCTCGACGGTGAATATCACCCACACACCAACACTCACCAGCTGCTACTGAAAGTTTCTACTGAATACTCCACATCATTCCCATTCTATTTCAGAATTCCAGGAATTGTTTTTCTTGAGCCAATGTAATATCTCATGTGTTTCACTTGATGGAGGTGAGAGAAATACACCTCTCAGTAATATCAAGTCCAAATAGTTGGCAATTTCTTGATCCTTTGATCACATAAATACTCAGACACCAGCCCTGCATTCTCTCAGTGATCGGAGCTGCTTCTTTCCATCTGAACTGAACTGATTCCTCCATAATCTAAGAAAGAAATTAATGATTAATAACCAACCAATTAATTAAGTTAAAATGACAGAATCATTCATAATTTTCCAATTGAAACACATTTTGAAATCAAACTGTGAGCAGCTATACAGTAACAAATTGGTCTAAGTGGTGGGGGAGAGAGAATCTAATGAGCTGCTGCACACACAGACAGTGCTGTAAGAATCTAAGGCGTTGATATTTGGGGAATGATGTAAATTGAGGATGTAGTTGGACTGGAGGAAATCGCATTGGACTTGTAATGCAGTGACCTCAAGTATAAATACTCGCAACTGGCTGAATTTTATCTCAAATAAATAATCCATCTGGTTTTGAAAGTTAGGTTCTGCAATGGGACTATGAAACTAACACCAATTGCTGTAAATACACATCTGCTTCACTCATTTCCATCACCAAAGGGAATCTGAAAATCTTACCTGGTCTGGCCCAGAGGTATTTTCATTAAATAGCTCTGACTGATAAAGATGTGGTTAAAGATGTATGTTTCAGATATGAATATGGAATGAAAATGGGATGGATATCTGATTTCAATTTTGGCACTAAAATTCACAACACACATAATTAACACGGTAATGACACCATCCTAACGACAGGTATCAAGATAGGTATGGGCAAGGATTTTTATTCTGCTGATTTTTCATCACTTCACACTGAAATGTTGATTGCACTTTGAACACCACCTCAAAGACATGCTTCAAATGGCAAGGACGGAGAACAGATTCCGACTGGGGAGCATCAGATTCTCAGGAGCAACACAAGGGACCAAATTCGTTAGTTTGTGAGGACATTGTCAACCAGACTAGACCTGAAACTTGCGCAAAGGGAACCAATAAGAGAGAACAACTTGTTTCAACTTAATGAGATGGGAATCGCGGAGGCCATGGGGCTCAGCAGGAGAAAGAGCATCCACCAGAGGGTGGTAGTGAGAAGTGACTGAGGAAAATTCTGGGAGTTGAAGCACGAGAACAGGGAAGGAGATTGCTGAGTATTCAATGTCAAAGAACAGCTGGATTAACTCCTGGAAAGGGAGGGTGAACAGCAGTGTGTGTGATTCAGGTGGGAACTAACAATCAACAACTTTAAGGCAGAACAAAGAGTGTCTTTCAGCAACGTGACAGTCCTCCAGGAGCATGGTAAAAACAATGACTGCAGATGCTGGAAACCAGATTCTGGGTCAGTGGTGCTGGCAGAGCACAGCAGTTCAGGCAGCATCCAACGAGCAGCGAAATCGACGTTGCGGGCAAAAGCCCTTCATCCAGGAGCAGTTGATGTTTGTCTCATTGTGCGTCCTGGGGAACAGACTGTAGAGCATAGAGTCTTGCATCATGGAGCTGCTCAGGATGAACCTTGACAAAGGCCACTGCATCTTTCTCCAGACTTCGTTTGCAAAGACAAATTCCAGAAGGAGATGTGCGATAGTCTCTCTCCCCTCCACAACCCCTTAGAGAGTAGCATGCTGTGGCGAAGAGAGTCTGGTTGTGAGAGAGAGACAGACAGACAGACAGAGAGAAACAGACAGAAAAAGAGAAGAGGATTCAACGATAGGAATAGGGCTCTCTAGTTGCCTACATGCAGTGTCTTGGTGAGACCACACCTGAAGTCATGTGTGCAGTTTTTGTCCCTTATCCAATGAAGGACATTCATGCATAGAAGGAATACAACAAAGGTTTCCCAGACTGACTCGTGGGATAGCAGGACTGATGAATGAAGATAGACTGGATCAGTTAGGACTATTTTCACTGTAGGTTAGAATAATATGGGGCATCTTTTAGAGACCTACAAAATTCAAATAGGAAAGGTCAGGGTAAACACAGTAAGGATGTTCCCAATGTCCAGAACAAAGGGTAAATGTCTAAGGATCTGGGGTAGGCTATTTCGAGATGAGATGAGGATAAATTTCTTCACTCAGGTTGAGGCGAGTCTGTGAAATTCCCTGTCAGAGAGAATGTTTGTGGGCTAAAACACTGAATGGTTGGAAAGAAAAATTAAATATTGTTCTCAAAAACAATTTACAGAGAGAGAAACAGAGTCAGCTGTGAAGAAGGATCACTGGACTCAAAACGTTAACTTTACTTTCTCGCCACGGATGCTGTCAGGACAGTTGAGTTTCTTCAGCAATTTTGGCTTTTGTTTCAGGTTTCTACTATCTGTATTTCTTTGCTTTAGTACGCCATGTTGTGGCTGTGCAGGCCGTTGCTTTGGCCACTTTTGAAATGCTGCATGCAGCTCTGGGCTTCTTGCTATAGGAAGGATGTTGTGGAAGTTGAAATAATTCAGAAAGGATTTACAAGGATGTTGTTGGGGTTGGAGGGTTTGATCTAGAGGGAGAGGCTGAATAGGCTGGGGCTGTTACCCCTGAAGCATGGGAGGCTGAGGGGTGACTTTATATCAATGTTTATAAAACCATGAGGGGCATAGGTAGGGCAAATAGACAAGATGTGGTCCCCAGGGTTGGGGGAGACCAAAACTAGGGGGCATAGTGTTAAGTTGGGGGCAAGATTTAAAAGGGACCTAAGGGGCAATGTTTTCACACAGAGGGATGGTATGAGATTGGAGTGAGCTGCCAGAGGAAGTGGTGGAGGTTGGGGCAATTACAGCATATAAAAGGCATCTTGATGGGTTTATGAATAGGAAGGGTTTGGAAGGATATGGGCTGGGTGCTGGCAGGTGGGACTAGATTGGGTTGGGATATCTGGTTGGCATGGAAAGGTTGGACCGAAAGGTCTGTTTCCGTGCTGTACATCTCTTTGACCCTATGACTGTAAAAGATATTTCGATAAATACGGGAGAAGGAAAGGTTCAGAGGGATATGGGCCTGGAGCAGGCAGGTGGGACGAGTTCAGTTTGGGATTGACAAGTTGAACGCAAGACAGAAAATTGATTGTTTTATATCCAATTTTTTAAAATATTTGTGCAATTATATTCCATTGAACTCATCCATATGTGATCCAGCAAAGAGTAAAAGAAATGGTTAATTGTGAGGCACTATTGCCCTGCTTGGATAACACAAAGAAAAAGACTTATAGACATCAATCAATCAATCAATAAATTCCTGCTTCTCTGATGTATTTAACAATACACAAAACATGTTTTCAGTTCCAAGCAAAATGGATAATAGTTCATCCCAACAGTCATGTAAAATATGTGGCGATGAGCTGCCCAATCTCCCTGCTGCTGAGGTGAATGGTGAATTTTGTGCTACCACAAAGGGCAGATCATGCCTCGTGTAAATCACAGACTGTTGAACCTCTATTTCAAACCCATCCTGACACTCACCCGTAACAGTTTCAGATACATGAATGGCAGCCTTGCTGTGATAGCAATGTATTCTGCATTGAACTAGGTACAGCATTCACTTACTATTTATCTAGTGAATGGTTAGGTCAAATACAATATCAGATTAGCTTTGGTTTGTAAAAGTAAACTACAAAGGATGATATTCATCTCTGCAATGGCACACAATTGGTGACAGAGGTTGGGTTCAACAGTTTGATTTGCCACCTGATCTCCATTGCTATTCTCTGTCAGTGAACTATGTTCAGTCACACACTAGGTCTGTTCATTTAATTGAGGGCCTCTTAGGATTAGTGTTCGAACCTTCGCCAACTTTTCTTTTCGTTTAATTTATTATTTTATCAATTTGATTTGTAGATGTGACCTGCAATGAGCTGGAAATGATCTTTGGATTGTGAACATCAACTTGTGTTTCAACAAAACAAACAAACAAGCTGCTGTTTGTTCGCGAGGTAGGGCCTCACAGTTAATGCAGGTTAGCTCTTGATCAATAGGATCCTGTAGATGTTTCAGCACAGTGGGAGAGCAGCACATTGAACCAGATAAGAGATGTTTGGGAATTGATCAGGCCAGTACCTGGGAATTGTTGTGAACAAGCCTGGGGTAGAACATAAAATCAAAAGAACTGTGGATACTGGACATTAGAAACAAAAACAAAAATTGAGGGAAAAGCGCAGCGTATGTGGATAGATATATTTCGGTCCAATGAGCTTTCCTCAGAACAGCAATTTCCATTTGTTTCTGGGAGAAAACGAGATGTTCAAACATAGGCATAGATCACGGTTTAAGTTGGTTTTTGGGACTGTGCTTTTGAGAGAACGAACCTGGCTATTGACGTTACAGCATGAAGATTTAAATGCTCCCTGCCTAACCTTCCACTTTATTTCAGAATTTCAGTCCTCAGAGTGACTTCAAAGGTGGCACAGATCGATATCTTCAGAAAATTAACAAAGAAACCATCAATATACATTGAGAATAAGATATGAAAACCACTTAATCTGGCCAGTTTTATTACTTTACTTTAATTATCCCTTCGCTGTGTGTATTTGTCTGTCTGTCTGTCTTTTGTGTGAATTGCCCTGAAAACAAGGTTATTGGTTTCAAACTTTGTTGTTTAATTTTGCTCTGCTAAAGTTCCTATATTGGTAATAAATTGCTTTTTTTTGTTGTTTCAGTTATTAACCTACCGTCTAGGTTTCATTATAAACAGAGTCTGTGATTGGTTATAAAGTCTGGTTAGGAATTGTTGAGGTTAAAATCTTTGAAGGTTTTAATTTTACTCTGTTGTGAACACAGAGGTACGGTGATTTGGCTCGGTTCTTTGTTTCCTTGTCATAGCACTAGTTAAAGACTCTGCCAGACTCCTTGTGGCTTTGAATGTCTCACAGTGTAAGACCAACTAAGTTAGCCTGGTGCTTTTTTTTGTTATAGTTACAGCACTCAGTATCAAGGTCAATGCGGTAGTAGCATTAAAAATAAATAAAAAGCATGGAAAACTCCTTGACTCTCAGAAAAAAAATGAATAGTAATTGTGATTCAGCTACTATAGTGACAAGTGGCTCAGGGATCTAGGTTTGATTCCGCCCCTGGGTGACTGTCTGTGTGGAGTTTGCACATTCGCCCAGTGTCTGCGTGGGTTGCCTCTGGGTACTCCAGTTTCCTCCCACAGTCAACCATGTGCAGATTAAATGAACTGATCGTGCTAAAATGCCCATAGTGTCCAGGGATGTGCAGACTAGATGGGTTATAGAGTCATAGAGATGTACAACAAGGAAACAGACCCTTTGGTCCAACTCGTCCATGCTGACCAGACATCCTTAATTAATCTAATCAAATTTGCCAGCATTTGGCCCATATCCCTCTAAGTGATTCCTATTCATATACCCATCCAGATGCCTTTTAAATGTTGTAATTGCACCAGCCTCCACCACTTCCTCTGGCAGCTCATTCCATACCCACACCATCCTTTGTGTGAAGAAGTTGCCCCTTAAGTCCCTTTTAAATCTTTCCCCTCTCACTCCCAGATCCCAAGGAAAAGACCTTGCCTATTTACCCTAAACATGTTCCTCATGACTTTATAAACTCTATCAGGTCACCCTCAGCCTTCAATGCTCCAGGGAAAACAGTCCCAGTCCATTCAGGCTCTCCTTATAGGTCATAACCCTCCAACCCTGGCAACCTCCTTCTAAATCTTTTCTGTAGTCTTTCATGTCCCTTGGGAAATACAGGGATAGGTGAGGGGTCTGGATGGGATGCACTTCAGAGGGTTGTTGATGGTCCAAATGATCGTTTTCTGCTCTGTAGAGATTCTATGATCCTATGAAATTCATATCAGGAGGAATTTATAAGAGAAAATCAATGGGTCATTGCTGACATGTTATCTAATTTCACCCGGATCAATACATACTTTAGAACTTTGCACTTGTGGATTGCAGGGGCTAATCGTTTGATCCCCTCCTCCTGAATATAACATTTCTCCAAATTCAACTCCATCACTGATTCACAAAGTTGTACAACATGAGACATTACAAAACAGTCCATTGGGTTCAATCTCAGTGCATTCTTTGGATTGGAATCCCTAAAGTTCAAACGTTCCACAGATCCAATGGTCTTCTGAACGAAAGCTCTATTCTGAGACTCCAGCAAATAATGGAATATGTTCAGCAGTTTCCTCTTTCCAGTGACTCTGTCCATGTTTTTGATTTCTGCCTGAACATTGGCCTGCAGCCAGTCTATCAACTGACAGGTCGTGTGATGAGACAGCGGACCCAGGAATGGTTCCAGATTTCGGGATGAAGTGGGTGTTGAAAGACCAACTAAAAATCGAATAAAAATCTCAAACCGACCATCATCCTTCTTAAAAGCACAGTGAAGCATTTCTACCACATTCTGATGCTTTGGACTCAAATACTGAGCCAGGGCGGCCAAGAATTCCTGGATGGTAAGGTGGAGAAATGTGTACACAATGTTTTTAGCTGTGTCATCCCTTTCCAAGATCTCCATCATGAATCCTGAAATGAATTTGCTGGACTCCAGCTGATGCTGAATGAAGTGATTCTCATTAAAAACAATTCTCCTTTTCGAAACTCCCTGGTAAGCCAACTCCCCGAGTGGCTGTAAAACCATCCGCTGGTCCTCAACATCTCGCTTGTGGTTGTCCAAGAGATTGGAAAGGTAGATGGAGAAAAGTTGAGTGATGGTTTTGGGAAGAGGTTGCTTGCACTTCAGCTGTGTAAAGAGCGGGCCTAAGATTGAGGAAATGATCCAGCAATATGAAGGGTTGTAGCACATGGTGTACAGGATCTCATTCTCCTCGACGTGTTTGAAGACATTGGTAGCGAGTTGCTCACTGCCAAAAAACTTTCTGAAAAACTCTTTACTTTCATCAGCAGGAAAGCCCAGGATCTCAGCCCAAAGGTTGACGTTGGTCTTTTCCAATGAGTCAAGGGCAGTCGGCCGGCTGGTCACCAGCACAGAACAACCTCTGAGCAGCTGTTGCTGTACCAGGGAGTGCACCATTTCAAAAACTTCACATCTGCAGTCAGGCGCAACACAGTGATTCACAGAGACATCACCAGCCAAGCGGCCAGTGAAATCAATCTGGTGTTTGTACTCATCTAATCCATCAAAAACCAAGAGAAGATATTCAGGTTTCATCTAGATATCTTCAATTATCTTTTCTAAATAAGGGTACTGATCCTTAGTCTCTCGGAAGACTTCGCGACGGCTGGTGGGTAAGTTTGGTCGTTTATTTAATAGTTAAAAATTTAAAGTTTTCTTTCAAAAAAAGCGGTAGCAGACCCGGAAGGCGTGCTAGGTTACTTGGGTAAGGTTTTTTTTTCTCCCCTTATTTAAACGCGGGCTCCGAGTTTTAGGCCTCAGTCTCTCGGAAGACTTCGCGACGGCTGGTGGGTAAGTTTGGTCGTTTATTTAATAGTTAAAAATTTAAAGTTTTCTTTCAAAAAAAGCGGTAGCAGACCCGGAAGGCGCGCTAGGTTACTTGGGTAAGGTTTTTTTTTCTCCCCTTATTTAAACGCGTAGGCGAGTCACCCGAGGCACTACACGAGTAGTGCCTCCCACCCTTCCACCTCCTCTAACCTAATAATAAGACCAATTGTCACTCGCGGGTAAGTGCTCCATTTTCCTTGTTTGTTTCTTTAGATTTAGTTGGTTTTGTTGTTGTTTTTTTTTAAGGAAAGCTTACTTTTAGAGGGATGGCAGTGCAGAGAGGGCAATGTTCCTCTTGCAACATGTATGAGGTGAGGGAAGCCATTAGCGTCCCTGCTGAGTACACTTGCAAGAAGTGCACCCATCTCCAGCTCCTGCAAACCCGTGTTAGGGAACTGGAGCTGGAGTTGGATGAACTGCGGATCATTCGGGAGGCAGAGGAGGTCATAGATCGGAGCTTTAGGCAAGTAGTTACTCCGAAAGTTCAAGATAGATGGGTGACAGTGAGGGGGAGTGGGAGGAGGAAGCCAGTGCAGGGACCCCCTGCGGTCATTCCCCTCAAGAACAAGTATACCGTTTTGGATACTTGTGGGGGGGATGACTTACCAGGGGCAAGCAACGAGGTTCAGGCCTCTGGCACGGAGCCTGGCCCCGTTGCTCAGAAGGGTAGGGTGGAGAAAGGTAGAGCGATAGTTCTTGGGGACTCGATAGTGAGGGGTACAGACAGACGGTTTTGTGGGGGCGACAGGGACTCACGTTTGGTATGTTGCCTCCCAGGTGCAAGGGTACGTGATGTCGCTGATCGTGTTTTCCGGGTCCTTAAGGGGGAGGGGGAGCAGCCCCAGATCGTGGTCCACGTTGGCACCAACGATATAGGTAGGAAGAAGGGTGAGGATGTCAGACAGGCTTTCAGGGAGCTAGGTTGGAAGCTCAGAGTTAGAACAAACAGAGTTGTAGTCTCTGGTTTGTTACCCGTGCCACGTGATAGAGAGTCGAGGAATAGGGAGAGAGAGCAGTTAAATGCGTGGCTACAGGGATGGTGCAGGAGAGAGGGATTCCGGTTTCTGGACAACTGGGGTTCTTTCTGGGGAAGGTGGGACCTCTATAAAAAGGATGGGCTACACCTGAACCTGAGGGGTACCAGTATCCTTGGGGGGAGGTTTGCTAGTGCTCTTTGGGAGGGTTTAAACTAACTCCGCGGGGGCATGGGAACCAGGACTGTAGCTTTAGGGTACAGGACCTTGAGTGTAGGGAGGTTAGGAATAATGCAGCGATCTCTAAGGAGGGTGCCTGTAACCAGAAGGGTGGATTGAAGTGTGTATACTTCAATGCCAGAAGTATAAGGAATAAGGTAGGTGAATTTGCAGCGTGGGTTGGTACCTGGGACTTCGATGTTGTGGCCATTACAGAGACGTGGGTAGAACAGGGACAAGAATGGCTGTTGCACGTTCCAGGGTTCAAATGTTTTAGTAGGATCAGACATGGGGGTAAAAAAGGGGGAGGCGTGGCATTACTTGTCAAAGATAGTATCACAGCAGTGGAATGGACGATGGAAGAGGACTTGCCATCTGAGGTAGTTTGGGCTGAGGTTAGAAATAGGAAAGGTGAGGTCACCCTGTTAGGTGTTTTCTACAGGCCTCCTAATAGTCCTAGAGAAGTAGAGGATAATATTGCGAGGATGATTCAGGAAAAGAGTGAAGGTAGCAGGGTGGTTGTTATGGGGGACTTTAACTTCCCAGATATTGACTGGGAGAGCTATAGCTCGAGTTCATGAGATGGGTCGGTGTTTGTACAATGTGTGCAGGAGGGTTTCCTGACACAATATGTCGACAGGCCAACAAGAGGGGAGGCTATATTGGATTTGGTTCTAGGTAATGAACCAGGCCAGGTGTTAGACTTGGAGGTAGGTGAGCACTTCGGGGACAGTGACCACAACTCGGTGACTTTTACTTTAGTGATGGAGAGGGATAATCGTGCGCCGCAGGGCAAGAGCTATAGCTGGGGGCAGGGAAATTATGATGCAGTGAGGCATGACTTAGGATGTGTGGATTGGAAAAACAGGCTTCAAGAGAAGAACACTAATGAGATGTGGGGATTGTTCAAGGAGCAGCTACTGCGTGTCCTAGATAGGTATGTACCAGTCAGGCATGGTGTAAAGGGCCTTGTGAGGCAGCCGTGGTTTAGTAAGGAATTGGAGTCCCTTGTGAAAGGGAAGAAGGCGGCATATGTAAAGATGAGGCGTGAAGGTTCAGTAGGGGCGATTGAGAGTTATAAGGTAGCCAGGAAGGAGCTAAAGAGGGAGCTAAGAGAAGCGAGAAGGGGACATGAAAAGTCTTTAGCTGGTAGGATTAGGGAAAACCCAAAGGCTTTCTATAGGTATGTCAAGAATAAAAGGATGACTAGGGTAGGTATCGGTCCAGTCAAGGATAGTAGTGGGAAGTTGTGTGTGGAGGCGGAGGAGATTGGAGAGACATTAAATCAGTACTTTTCATCAGTATTCACTCAGGAACAGGACACTGTTGCTGATGTGAATATGGAATCACAAATAATTAGAATGGATGCCCTGGAAATATGCAGGGAAGAGGTTTTGGGAATATTGGAAAGGATGAATATAGATAAGTCTCCTGGGCCTGATGGCATTTACCCCAGGATCCTATGGGAAGCTAGGGAGGAGATAGCAGAGCCATTGGCCTGGATTTTTATGTCGTCATTGTCAACGGGAATAGTACCAGAGGACTGGAGGATAGCGAATGTGGTCCCATTGTTCAAGAAAGGGAGTAGGGATAGCCCTAGTAACTATAGGCCAGTGAGTCTGACTTCAGTGGTGGGCAAAGTCTTAGAGAGAATGGTAAGGGATAAGATTTATGAACATCTGGGTAGGAATAACGTGATCAGGGATAGCCAGCATGGTTTTGTGAAGGGCAGGTCGTGCCTCACAAACCTTATTGAGTTCTTTGAGAAGGTGACTAAGGAAGTGGACGAGGGTAAAGCAGTAGATGTTGTGTATATGGATTTTAGTAAGGCGTTCGATAAGGTTCCCCATGGTAGGCTAATGCTAAAACTTCGGAGGTATGGCATTGAGGATACATTAGAGGTTTGGATTAGGATTTGGCTGGCTGGAAGGAGACAGAGGGTAGTAGTTGATGGATTATGTTCATCTTGGAGTGCAGTTACTAGCGGTGTACCACAAGGATCTGTTTTGGGACCATTGCTTTTTGTTATCTTTATAAATGATCTAGAGGAAGGACTTGAAAGCTGGGTAAGCAAGTTTGCGGATGACACAAAAGTCGGTGGAGTTGTGGATAGTGAGGAAGGAAGTGGTAGGTTACAGCGGGATATAGATAAGTTGCAGAGCTGGGCGGAAATGTGGCAAATGGAATTCAATGTAGCTAAGTGCGAAGTCGTTCACTTTGGTAGGAATAACAAGATGATGGATTACTGGGCTAATGGTAGGCTACTTGGTAGTATGGATGAGCAGAGGGATCTTGGTGTCCATGTACACAGATCTCTGAAAGTTGCCACCCAGGTAAATAGTGCTGTGAGGAAGGCATATGGTGTACTGGGCTTTATTGGCAGAGGAATTGAGTTCCGGAGTCCTGAGGTCATGTTGCAGTTGTATAAGACTCTGGTGAGGCCTCATCTGGAGTATTGTGTGCAGTTTTGGTCGCCATACTATAGGAAGGATGTGGAAGCTTTAGAAGGAGTGCAGAGGAGGTTTACCAGGATGTTGCCTGGAATGGTAGGAAAATCTTATGAGGAAAGGCTGAGGCACTTGGGGCTGTTCTCATTGGAGAAGAGAAGGTTTAGGGGAGATCTGATAGAAGTGTATAAGATGATTAGGGGTTTAGATAGGGACGATACTAAGAACCTTTTACCGCTAATGGAGTCAGGTGTTACTAGGGGACATAGCTTTAAATTAAGGGGTGGTAGGTATAGGACAGATGTTAGGGGTAGATTCTTCACACAGCGGGTTGTGAGTTCATGGAATGCCCTGCCCGTATCAGTGGTGAACTCTCCTTCTTTATGGTCATTTAAGCGGGCATTGGATAGGCATTTGGAAGTTATTGGGCTAGTATAGGTTAGGTAGGATTCGGTCGGCGCAACATCGAGGGCCGAAGGGCCTGTACTGCGCTGTATCCTTCTATGTTCTATGTTCTATGTTCTATACCATTTCAGTCAGAGAAACAGCTCTGTTGATGGCATTAAGATTGCAAAATGTGAAATGTAGAACAAATTGGAACTGAGAATTGATGTTTCCTGCTGCCCATTCATGGACCATCCTCTGCACCATTGTTGCCTTACCAATGCCAGCCACTCCGCTAACCACCATGGTGCCAAACAGGCTGGAGTGGCCAAACCTGCTCCTGAATAATTGATCAATCCAAATTTTTTCAAGTTCACTGGTGAAGTACCTCCGCTTCTTCATGTTCCCTACCTCTGGAAAGGAGCTCATGTTCCACTAGTCTCCATTCATTCAGAGTGGAAATAATGATAAGCTCTGTATATCGATCAGTGAGGGAAATGGTCGTTATTTTGCTGTCTCCTTTGATGGTGCGTTTGACCACATGCTCGGTTTGGTGGAGGAGGTGTTGCTTGTGTTGATCTTGTATACCTTTCATGACAATGATCAAATATATGTTGGCATTGTTCTTATTTATTAATTAACTACATTAAAATAATTAATGACAAGTAAGGAGGAGTTTGAGTTGGATAGCAATACAAAAAATGTGAGTCGAATCCAAATTTTACTACGCCGTGCTCGAAATTAATCTTGCCTAATAAATACTGAATTAAATTAAATATAAATCAGGGAGAATCAGATGGATTATAGTAGATTTTACATTATTACAGACAAGCCCCTCCACTCTATTGTCATCTCCATCCCCATTGGAGGAGAATTTAACATTGGAACATCTGAGAAGCCAAATATTATCGCATTGTTCACTTATTATTATTTACTGTATTCATTTTTGTTTTGTTTGTTGTCCCCAGTGGAGATAGTATCAGAGTGTTTATAAGATTGATGTCTGCTTCAATCTCAGACAATTTATACCTCATGTAAACATATGGCCCACTGACTGAATAGGGACTGTGCATAACACTCACCTTTTTCAATGCTTAATGTTGGGAACAGGATGACAAACTAGTGATACAATTAAATGTGCTATGTGAACCATAATTATAAAATAACACTGTCGATGTATAAGGATCACATTGGGATCTTCCACCAATTTTATCAACTCATTGTCCATTTCAGTGCAAAAGCTGAAGCCTCTCATTGTACAGTCTAAGATTGTATGTGAATGGACTCCCTATCTATTCTGAATCTTCATGTGAATCTATCTATACCCAGCTTGACCCCATATTTGATTTCATGTTTTAACAAGTCCGAGACATAGATGAAGCAAATCTTATCTCGATATGAGCCTAAACATGTTTCCAAGTCAACTAAATGCCCGGTCAGACAATGGAGTACAGTCTTTGACACAGCCACTCTACGTCAGTAAGATTTCAGCAAACATCCGCTCTTCACAAATCCAATGTTTCAGCACTGTGTGTAGAAATGTGTTTCTGGGATGTGTGACTTATTAAAAAACAATTCCTTATCTAGTCCTGGTTGATCAATTAGGTCAAGCGAATATCATTGTAGCCCTATTTGTGCCTTCATTCAATGTCCAAACAACATGCGTGCAATCTGATACATTTTGAACTCGAGTACATATGCAGTCAGTAGAAATATGACACTTGGATGTTTAAAGATTCTGTTTCTATATGTGACCCATATCCTCAACTTCTTTAGGTCAATGTGTGTTTCAAATCACTGCCCAAGGTGGAGCCCACATATGATTCAAGACCTTCTTCAACCAGTACATACATATCAGTTCAGTCTGTCCACACTATGGGACCACACTCTAACTTCTGTATTCACCAGATCTGACTTCATCAGTAACTAGTCTAGAACCAATTGTGTTCCTATAAATGACATCATATTTCCTCAGTCTGTCATGTATTTGATTCAAGCTTTAACTGGGTCTGGAGCTCTGCGACTCCAGCCCAATACAGACATTGTAGACTCCAAGACTCTGGCGATATTGAGATTTACATTTGCATAAAGGCATCCTAAGGCCTAGTATTGACAGTAAAAGCAAGGCTTCTTTTCAGATCCTGATGTGAATGAAGGGAAAAGAAATAATGGCCTGAGAAAGTACCAGGGAAGATTTTGAAGTCAACTGACTTGCAAAACTGAATGTGACTTTGTGGTTCAGCATCTAAAACTGGAAAGTTGGGCTCAGTCTGCTCCAGAGCAGCTGGGAAAATGAAAATGAGCATTCAACAATTTCCAACAAAGCTCAATATCACACATGTGGCATATAATTTGTGGCAGATGGAACACTGTCCATGCCCAAGTTCCAGTTCATTTGCTTTGTGTTGTAACTTTGATTGCATTTTCTAGAAACAGTTCATGGTAACAATTTGGAGGGTTTGTTTCTTTTCAGTGGTGAAATGTGAGACACAAATAAAATGTTAGAACTTAATTAATGCAGTACGTTTTTATGATTAATGATTACTTTTATTTTGGCTTACCTTTGAGGTGATCTAATAGCTCTCCTTCCATCTCTCCAATGCGTGCATTATAAAGCAAGTCAAAACCTGGGAAAGATGTTTCATTTCTTAGTAGTGTGTGGCAGCCTCAACCATTAAAGAGCCAACCATGTTTGATTGCTAGAAATACTTGGACTGTACAATACCTCTGCTCTGAATTTCTTTCAGAATGAGTTTCAGTTTTGGCTTTGATTCTTGCATTTTCACCAATGTTTCCCAAAATATTCGTTCTGTGGAGCCATTGGATTTGGTCACTGTGTTCAGAAGATGTTTTGTTGCTTCCTTTCTCTGTTGATGCTCTGACAGATTACGGATATACTGGAATAAAAGAGAAGAACAGGCAAAATAGAAAGGGAAACGGGAAAAGGGAAACAATAGATGAAGGAACGGAATGGAAGAATGAATTGATGGAGGAAATGAGGGAAAAAGAAGATGGGAAAGAAAACAAACAAAGGAAGGACGATGGAATAAACCAGAAAGAAACAAGAAAAAGAAGAAATAGAAAGGAAAACAATGAAAGAGAGAAAATGATAAACAGCAGTGTCGTAATTGTGAAAAGCGGTTACATTAATGATGTTCGATTGGTGAAGATTCATCTCAGCAAAAACAAGGGCTGCAGATGCTGGAAACCAGATTCTAGATTACAGTGGTGCTGGAAAAGCACAGCAGTTCAGGGCAGCATCCGAGAAGCAGGAAAATCGATGTTTTGGGCAAAAGCCCTTCATCAGGAATAGAGGAATCTATTGGATATGACATGAAACTTGCAGTTAACAAGTCATGTGATAAACAAAACCGGACTCGACAATATTGGAAATGGAAGTTTTGGGGTTTGGGTTTGAATCCATAACACTTGAACTATGATGTGAACATGAGATCCATGTTGTCACTGTAATAGTTTGTTGTGCATTGCCTTTGATGCTAGAAGCACAACACCTTCAATGAATTCCTACATTAAAAGTGGACTGGTTTCACGACTATATCCAAACAAAAAAAAGGAAATCCAAAATAATAAATTAGAAATTTTGTAGGAAACATTGAAAAGTTTGTATTTGCCAGGATTTTATTGCAGTGAGAATTGAAAGGATATCAACGGTCATTATGGTATTTGGGGCAATTTGGGTAACTAGTTCTGATAACATCATGAAACTCTAATAATTGAAGTCATGAATATCCTTCAGCTCACCAACAGACACAACATTAACATCACTGCAACAGCATGGAGTGTTGCCTTATCAACGCGTGTGCTTACAAAGAACAAAGAAAATTTACAGTCCAGGAACAGGTCCTTCGGCCCTCCAAGCCTAAGCTGATCCAAATGTACTGTCTAAACCTGTCGCCCAATTCCTAAGCATCTGTATCCCTCTGCTCCCCACCTACTCATCCATCTGTCCAGACGCATCTTAAATAAATCTACTGTGCCTGCCTCTACCACCTCTGCTGGCAACGCGCTCCAGACACCCTCCACCCTCTGTGTGAAGTACTTGCCATGTGTATCCCCCTTAACCCTTCCACCTCTCACCTTGAAAGTGTGACCTCTTGTTATTGAATCCTTCACCCTTGGTAAAAGCTTATCTCTATCCACCCCATCTATACCCTTTATGATTTTGTAAACCTCAATCAGGTCCCCCCTCAATCTCCTTTTTTCTAATGAGTTCCTCCCTTCATAGCTAGCCCCTTCCAGACCAGACAACATCCTCGTAAACTTTCTCTGCACCCTCTCCAAAGCGTCCACATCCTTTTGGTAATGTGGCGACCAGAACTGTACACAATATTCTAAATGTGGCTGAACCAATGTCTTGTACAATTTTAATATGACTTGCCAGCTCTTATATTCAATACCCCGTCCAGTGAAGACAAGCATACTGTATGTCTTCTTGACCAGTCTATCCACCTGTGCAGCAACTTTCAGGGTACAATGGACCTGCACTCCCAGCTCTCTCTGCTCATCAATTTTTCCGAAGGCTCTTCCATTCATTGTATAATTCACTCTTGAATTAGTCTCACCTAAATGCATCACCTCACATTTGTCTGGACTGAACTCCATCTGCCACTTTTCCGCCCAACTCTCCAGTCTATCTATACCCTCCTGTATTGTTTGGTAGTCCCTTATGGTCTCTGCTACTCTACCAATCTTCGTGTCATCTGCAAACTTGCTGATCATACCAATAGTGCCCTCTTCCAGATCATTTATGTATATCACAAACAACAGTGGCCCCAACACTGACCCCTGTGGACCACCACTGGTCACCTTTCTCCATTCAGCTACTACTCTCTGTCTCCTGTTGCTCAACCAGTTCTTTATCCACCTAGCTAGAACACCCTGCACACCATGTGACTTCACTTTCTCCATTAGTCTACAATGGGGAACCTTATCAAATGTCTTACTAAAGTGCATGCATATGACATCAACAGCCCTTCCTTCATCTATCAACTTGGTCACTTCCTCAAAGAACTCTAATAAGTTGGTAAGGCACGATCTCCCCTGCACAAAACCATGTTGTCTATCACTGATAAACCCA
The DNA here is from genome assembly GCF_020745735.1 of Hemiscyllium ocellatum. Lineage (NCBI taxonomy): Eukaryota > Metazoa > Chordata > Chondrichthyes > Orectolobiformes > Hemiscylliidae > Hemiscyllium > Hemiscyllium ocellatum. Next base: position 375,220 of record NW_026867447.1, on the reverse strand, counting down.
TTATTTTCCAAATATAAATAGATCCTATCCCTCAGTACCTTCTCCAGCAATTTTCCCACCACCGACGCCAGGCTCACTGGTCTGTAGTTACCTGCAATATCCCTACTACCCTTCTTGTAAAGGGGGACAACATGAGCAACCTTCCAGTCCTCCGGCACCTCACCTGTATTTAAGGATTCCACAAAGATATCTGTCAGGCCCCAGGTATTTCCTCTCTCGCCTCCCTCAGCAACCTGGGATAGATCCCATCTGGTCCTGGGGATTTGTCCACCTTAATAACCTCTGGCCTACCCAACACATCCTCCCTACTTGTGTCAACGTGATCCACTCCGCCAAAGATATGCAAGCCCTGGGCCTCTTCTACCACCAAACCCTAACTACCTGACATCTGGAGGAAGAATGTCTCATCTTCTGTCTTGGAACCCTCCAATTACCCAGAATCAATATGGGTTTCACCATTTTCCTCATTTCTCCTTCCCCCACCTTCTCCTAGATCCAAGTTTCCAACTTGACACTGCCCTCTTGAACTGTCCTACCTGTCCATTTACTTCCCACCAATCTGCTCCACCCTCCTCTCCGACCTATCAACTTCACCTTTATCTACCTATTGCATTCCCAGCTACCTTTCCCCCCAGCCCAACCCTATCTCTTCGTCCCCTTGGGCCACCCCCACCTCCATTCCTGATCAAGAGCTTGTGCCCTAAACCTCGACTCTCCTGCTCCTCGGATGCTGCCTGACCTGCTGTGCTTCTCCAGCACCAGAGATTCTGATCTCCAACATCTGCAGTCTCAATTTCTCATCCTTAAAATTAAATTGGGTGACCTTTCTTTTTCAATTTCTTTCTGGTTAGTGCAGACAAGCTGCACTGAATTGCTTTATTCTGTATCTTTATATTCCTATCGTTCCAAAGCCACAGCCCGGATATTCAATCTACAAACAATCTGGACTTGGAAATATTCTACCTTTCATTCACTGCAGCTGTTTAATGATCCTGGATCCCAATCCTATCGAGAATTCAGCGAGATCACATCAAATCGAGTGTAATGCTTCATGAAAGCATGTCATCCCCAACTTGGCAAGAACAATTAATGTCACAATGCAAATGCTCACCGAGCCACTGGGGAGGAAACTTCATGAAATGATAAATTTGCATGTTATTATATTTCACTTTGATGTCATTATCATTATCTGACTTAGCTTGATGGTTCAAGTTTCTAAGGAAGCCTTTCTTCCACCATGGAATAATTTGTTTTTGGAATCATGAAATATTTCCTTCACAGCTCTGGTCTTAATCTGTAAATATTTTCCCGGAGGTTTTTTTTAATTGTGGAATAGCTGGTATGATATACTTTTGTAAATGTATGTCGTCTGTCCAAACATGAAAGGCTCTTCCCTTCAATATGAACTGATAAATCTTCAAGCTGTGGTCATTCTTCGTGACAGGGATATTCAGTATGGCAAAACTATTTACTATATTCATTACATGTAACTTGTTTTTGTTTTGTTTAAAAATATTTTGTCGTTGTAAGAAACCATTTTGAATGAACTCTGCATGTTAATTTCAAGTCACATTTACCAGTTTGTTTTGTACGTTTTACAATGTGGCACATGAGCACGTGGAAAATCTATATTATGATTTGACTAGAGACCAATTACCTTCATCTGAAAAGTAGACATAGTGAGTTCACGGTACTTAGTCAGCGAAAAAAGCTGAATAATTCTCCAGCAACAAACAGCAACAGATTTTACTTAATACATTTATGAAAGTGGGCCAGAATTTATGCACAGTTTATATTCAACAACCAGAATTAACAACAGGCAAATATAGGAACAGACTTTGATAGAGCACACTATGGAGCACATTGATTAGCAAAAGTAAGTAGAACAGTGTCCAGAGATTTCTCAGATAAACATGGAACGCTACCAAGTCAAGAAAACTTCACTTTCAATGATCTGGACACGACACTTCTTCAAGAGTCCCTCAACATTACCTGCCTCAATGACGGGCACTTGAAGTTGAACTTCATAAGATGACCTGTTTAAAACTTGACAACATATTTCGTATATTTTTTAGATTCCCTAGGAAATAAACGCAGACACGGAAAAATGTGCAAACTCCACACAGACAGTTGCCTGAGGCTGGAATCAAACCTAGGACACTGGTGCTGTGAGGCAGCAGTGCTAACCACTGAACCACCGTGTCACCCCATGACATTGGTTCACTTATTTCTAGGTCGAACCAAACTTAGCTCTCTCAGTTCTGAATGACACAATGACCATAGTGTTAGGGCTTAGACCAAAAGCTGCATACAACATAAACTGAAGAATTCCATCATAATCGATTTGGAAACTGAACTCACTGGGTATTCCAGTGTCTCCCTTAAAACCACTGACACCAATCCCTCCCCACCATGTATTTTTATTTGTGCTCTCTGCTAGGATCTTGTTGCTTGCAGAGAACACACAAGCTATTCTTCCCAGTGAAATATTCATCATGGCATTTCTTCCATCTCACTAAAACTGATCTGGTATCCTGACATTCTCTAACATGTGGTTTTCATCATCACATGATTTCATCCACTAACCACTCAGCCAGAGGCCCACCTCACTAATTTCTATTTTGCTCTCAGTTCGTTATCAGTCCTTCAAGTAAACAACTTTTCATTATTTTCATTTCTTTGCAAAAAATATTGTTTCAGTACTCTGACACTATTTTCTGGTGCATTTTTATTTTTGTACCCAGGACCCTTTTATTGTTTCTCATATCATTAATGAGATGCACAACCTAATTAATTTTCCTTAAATTTCCAAAGGTTCCTTCAATTACATGCCCACTTCAATCATTTTACTAATTAATAATAGAATAATGGAAACATTCTATAATATAACTTACAGCGTAATTTCCATTGCTCAAAGAATCAGTTGCTGTTAATATCAGGGCAATGCTCTCCACCAAGTCTAATATTGCATCCTCCAATCTCTCACAGTAGAATCGGGTCATCAGGTTTAACTCCCTGTCGCTGTAACTATTCAGCAATTGACTAATTCCTTTTCCATCATCGTCTGTCAGAAGAAAGTGAACAAAACATGCAATTAAAAAATCTGATGTAAAAAGTTAAAGAAATATCACACCGAAAGCCAACTTTCAACCATTGATACAAAATATTAATTTGCAATAAATAATTGTGCAATTTTACTTGCAGACTCTTCCTGTCTCTATGCAGCAATTTCACAAGGATTAATGGTCTCTTTCTCCTCCTGCATGACAGAGTCAAAAACCTAAATTGTTTCAGTTCTCATTAGTTATTTCTAGTCACTCTGCCCAGAGATATTACACATTTAGGATAGCAGGCTGAACTTGAACATACTGAAGAATTCTAACCCTGCACCATAGGAGCCCTACATTGCTGTGTTTTATTAGTATATGTTTCTACCCAGAAATGTTATCACACAAAAATGAGTTCTTTCCCACTGCAACTTCTTTTGTTGATTTTTTGTATAACAAGCAGCCACCACCAGTAAAACCTCATGTGTATCCATCCAATTGATGATTTACAAGCACAGCCTTTTTTGGGCAATGCAATACCAAATATAAACATGGCAGGGGACGTAGTAGGAAGAGAGGGAAGAGATAAAATCAAAATGGAGTTGGAGGGGAAATAAAGCAGTGTATGCCTTTGTGGTGTTCCATCCCTCTAAAGGCATTGAGATGGACATTCTGCGCTCCATCTCCAAGGACACCGGGCTTGAATGGAACCACAGAAGGACAGATAGTTACCTCCCTCCACAGCCACATTGCCAACACCTGTTTACAACCAGCCTGACCATCCAACTGATGTTATGAGCTGGTTCAGGAAACTGAATTCCGTGTTTCCATGTACCAGGATCGTGAGCCTAGATGATCTCTCCTGCTGCCACAGATCATGTATGAGGGGATAAAACAACTGTTTTTGTTCATAGGTGGTCTGCCCAGTGGCCAAGCACCAAATACCATTCATCTGTAAGTTGTGCTCAGGCTATGCAGTCTCCTGAGATGCCTGCCATGCTGTTTATCATCCTGATAGTCACAGTTACTTCTCAGCCTTTCCTGAAATTGTAACTTTCTATCCTGGAGTGTCTGATACATATCAGGGAATATTACCAGTAACACAGCTGATCTTTGAACTTTACCTTTTCCATTTCTTCCTTTCGTTGAAGTACATTGTATTTGTCCCACATTTACTCCGTCCGTCATAATTTTGCATTTGTTCACAAGCAAAACAAAAGAATATGTGAATATATACCATTGTTAGACTGATCAAAATGCTGGCGGAATTTTGTTGCTGCTGCTATTCAACAAATGTAAGCAAACTACATTCTAATAACAGCAAAATGATCGTGTTGATATCAAAATGCAGTGACACTAACAATATTTAACTGTATTGATTAAGATGAAGAGTCATCTAGATTCGAAACATTAGCTCGTCCTCCCTCTGTGAATGCTATCTGACCCGCTGTGATCTCCAGCATTTGTTGTTTTCAGTTCCGACTCCAGCATCTGCAGTCAGTGGTTCCTGCACCTTGATGAAGACCTTAGTGTGTTACCTTCTGGTTATATGATTGTCGTAGAGATCGACAGCACAGAAGAAGGTGATTCCGATTTATCCCCTTTTTCACACCTCTCTCAGTGACAGGTTGAGCAGATTAATATTTAATTGACACTGTGGACACCCAGCACAGTCAGGGCTTCCTGTGACCCGGCATGATACGGTCTCTGTCAGTGGGAGCTGAGGGGGGGAATGACATCACAATGCCAAAGTAACGTTTTGGACAGTAGGGCTCCTGATTGGTCAGTAACGGCCAGATGACTGACTCTTGTTTCTGAAACCTCCATTCACCTTTCCCTCCCCATTAGGTTTAAGGGCAATGGGAGTCAGGCTGGTGGGGGAGCAGTACAGTCCTGGGATTTAGACTGGGACCGAAACTGCTATTTCTAGATTTAATTGCATATTTAATGTTCTTTAATGAGATTCTAACTCTAGGACCATCTAGTTTGTTGTAAGTTAATTTTAATAGACATTAATTTTCAATGAAATGGTTGTGAGAAGATTAAAATGGCAGTACACTGGGTAGTTTGCTTATCATGTCGAATGTGGGAAATAAGAGACAATTCGAACAGTCATGCCAACCAAACCTGTAGGAACTGTCCAATTGTAGCTTCTGTCAGATTACATGGGTCAGTTTGGGGACACACTTCAGGGCATTCATGAAAGTGGGTGGAAAACGTCATAGACAGGAGTTTTAGAGTCGTGGACACTACCAAGGTTCAGGCAGATAGCTGGAAGGGACAGGCAGTTGGAGACTGGGACACCCCTGTGGCTAAACCATCTCCAACAAGTATACCGTTTTGGATATTGAGAGGAGAGGAGTGGAGTGGTGGGTAGGGCCTGATCAGGGGATAACAACAGCAGCTGCCAGAACAGTGCTGCCACAACTGGCACTGTTGTTCAACAGGCAGGATCAAAGTGCAGAAAACCAGTACTAATAGGGGTCTCCATAGGCATTTCTGTGGCTGCAAAAGGGACCAGGATGGTGCATGGCCTCCCTTGTTCCAGGGTCAAGGATGTCTGTGAGTGGGCATAGAACATTGTCAAAAGGAACAATGAGTTGAAGCTGTACAGGACATTGGTTAGGCTACTTTTGAAATATTGTGTGCAATTCTGGTCTCCCTCCTGTAGGAAGGATTTGTGAAACTTGAAACATTTCAGAAAAGATTTGTAGGAATGTTGCCAGGGTTGGAGGATTTGAGCTATAGGGAGATACTGAACAGGCTGGGGCTATTTTCACTGGAGTGTCGGAGGCTGAGGGGTGATCTTATAGAAGCTTATAAAATCATGAGGGGGCATGGATGGGATCAGTCGACAAAGTATTTTCCCTGGGTGGGAAGTCCAGAACTAGAGGGCATAGGTTTAGGGTGAGAGGGGAAAGATAAAAAAAAGGGACCTAAGGGGCAGAATTTCAAACACAGGGTGGTGCTTGTATGGAATGAGCTACCAGAGGAAGTGGCGGAGTCTGGTACAACTACAGCATTTAAAATGCATCTGGAATGGATACATGAATAAGAAGGGTTCAGAGGGATATGGACCAAGGTGCTGGCAAGTGGGACTAGATTAGGTTAGGATATCTGGTCGGCATGGATGAGTTGGACCATGTACAGCATGATCTGTTTCCATGCTGTACATCTCTATGACTCTGAGTTTCCAAAGAGTGTGGTACAGGTTGGTATGAATAACATAGGCAACCCCTCTGGGGTTCACATCTCTGGATTACTCCATGTGCCAATGAGGCGAGGAATAGGAAGACAGTGCAGTGAAAAACGTTGCTAAAAGGCTGTCGGATGGAGGGCTTCCAATATGTGGATCGTTGGAATGTCCTCCAGGGCGATTGGGACCTCAACAAGAAGGAAAGATTGAACGCAAATTGGAGAGGCACCAGTCTCCTGCCAGGGAGGTTTGCTGGTGTCACTCGGTAGGTGGTTAAAGCAGGGTGGGAGAAAGTTAGGACTGCAGATGCTGGAGATCAGAGTAGACTGTGGTGCTGGAAAATCACAGCAGGTCAGGTAGCGTCTGAGGAGTAAGAGAGTCAACGTTTCAGTCATAAGCTCTTTGTCAGGAATGGGGCTTGTGGGGCAGGGGTCTGAGAGATAAATGGGAGAAGGCTGGGGCTGGGGGGAAATGTAGCTGAAAATGTGTGAGGTTGGTGAAAGTGGCAGGGAATGGTGGTAGGCTGGAGTGGATGGGTGGGAAGGAAAATGGACAGGTCAAGAGGGTGGTGCTGAGTTGGAGGCATGGGACTGGGATTAGGTGGAGGGAGAGGAAATGAGGAAACTGGTGAAATCCATATTGATCCTCTGTGGTGACAGGGTTCCAAAGTGGAAGATGAGATGTTCTTCCTCCAGGTGTCGGGTGGTTTGGGTTTGGTGATGGAGGAGGCCCAGGACCTGCTTGTCCTTGGTGGGGTGAGCGGGGGAGTTAAAATGTTCGGGGGGATGGGGTTGGTTGGCGCTGGTGTCCCAGAGATATTCTCTGAAACAATCTGCAAGTTGGCGTCCTGTCTCCCCAATGTCAAGGAGACCACATCAGTTGCAATGGATACAGTAGATGATGTGTGTGGAAGTACAGGTAAATCTCTGTCAGATGTGGAAGGATCCTTTGGGGCCTGGGATAGAGGTGAGGGGGGAGGTGTATGTGGGATCGATGTGGATTTCACCAGTTTCCTCATTTCCCCTCCCCTGTACATTATCGTGATCGCAATCTCAACCCTCCAACTCGGCATCGCCCTCCTGACGTGTCCATCTTCCTTTTCACTTATCTGCTCCATCCTCCTATCACCTTCCCCCTCCCCCCCCCACCTTCACCTACTTATCACATTCCCCCACTACCCCCAGCCCCACACCCCTCCCATTTATCTCTCAGCCCCCCCGAACTACAAGCCTGATTCTTGATGGAGGGCTTTTGCCTGAAACATCGAGTCTCCTGCTCTTCAGATGCTGCCTGACCTGCTGTTCTTTTCCAGCAGCGCACTCTCAATGAAGTAGAAGAACAGACAGGAAGAGGTTACTGAACACTGCAGGACTGGCGATCTGAAGTGAATTTGTTCTAATGCAAGGTTTATGACACATTAAACAGATGAACTTAGGGCTTGGATTCATGCATATAACTATGACATTGTAGCTATTACTTGGTTCAAAGAAGGAAAAGAATGGTAGCTTAATGTTCTATATTTTATCATGCAAAATAGAGAGGGATGTAAAAGATGTTGAGGATTATTGATTAGGGAGAATATCACAGGTTTACTGAGGGAGGACATCTTGGAAGGCTTATCCAGTGAGGTCATATGGGTAGAGCTCAGGAATAAGAGGGCTGCAAACCTTTCAATGGGTTGGTATTACAGGCTTCCCAACAGCTAGTGGGAGACAGAGGAACACATCCATGGAGAGTCAATGGAAAAATGTGAAAACACCAGGGTTATGGTGATGTGTGATTTTAACATTCTAGAAATTGACAAGGACTCCCTTAAGGAAAGGGGCTTTTGTGTGGGTGGGGTAGAATGTGTTAGTTGAGTCCAAGGGTTTTTTTAAAGCAATGTGTCTCTAGTCCAATGGAGGAAGGGAAATACTTGACCCAGTATTAAGGAATGAGCCCAGTCACGTGATCAAAGTTTCAGTGAAAGAACATTTTGGGAACACTGACCATAATTCTGCAAGTTATACATTACTTATGATGAGGATAAAAGTGGTTCCTGGCGAAATTGGGAGAAGCTAGCGATGGCGATATTAGTCACAAACTGAAGCATATAGATGGGAGTAGTTTTTTGTGGATAATATGAGACTCTTTTAAAGGCTAGTGAATTCCAGACCAGCATTTCCTGTGAAAGTGAAGGGTAATGATGCCTCGATTCAAGTGCTTTGGATGACAATTGGTTAAGCTACGTTTGGAACACTGTGTGCAATTCTGGTCTCTCTCAATATGGTGTGAAACTTCAAAGGGTGCAGTAAAGTTTTACAAGGATGTTGTCAGGGTTGGAGGGTTTGAGCTTCAGGGAGAAGCTGAATAAATGGAAGCTATTTTCCCTGTAGCATTAAAAGCTGAGCGGTGACTTTATAGAGTTTATGAAATCATGAGGTACATGTAAAGGGTGAATAGTCAAGGTCTTTTTCCCAGGATATGAGAGTCCAATGTCAGAAGGCATAGGTTTAAGATGAGACAGGAAAGGTATAAAAGGGACCTAAGGGGCAACGCTTTCACACACACAGGGTGGTGCATGTCTGGAAAGAACTACCATTGGAAGGGATGGAGGTTGGGACAATTACAACATTTAAAAGGCATCTGGATAGGTATATGAATAGGAAGGGTTTAGAGGAATATTGGCCAAAGCTGAAAAATGTGTTGCTGGAAAAGCACAGCAGGTCAGGCAGCATCCAAGGAGCAGGAGAATTGACGTTTTGGGCATAAAACCTTCTTCAGGAATGAGGAGGGTGTGCCATGCAGGCTAAGATAAAAGGTAGGGAGGAGGGTCTTGGGGGAGGGGCGTTGGGAATGCAATAGGTGGAAAGAGGTTAAGGTGAGGGTGATATGCCGGAGAGGGGATGGGGGTGGAGAGGAAGAAGATTGCAGGTCAAGAAGGCGGTGCTGAGTCCGAGGGTTGGGACTGAGATAAGGTGTGGGGGAGGGGAAAAGAGAAAGCTGGAGAAATCTGCATTCATCCCTTGTGGTTGGAGGGTTCCTAGGCGAAAGATGAGGTGGTCTTCCTCCAGGCATTGTGTTGCCATGGTCTGGCGATGTAGGAGGCCAAGGATCTGCATGTCCTTGGCCGAATGGGAGAGGGAGTTAAGGTGTTCAGCCATGGGCGGTTGGGTTGGTTGGTGCGGGTGAGGGAAAAGCCAGGTCCAGTTGAGGACAAAGAAGGAAATGTCTGCATGAAGCCAGAGGATGTGGGTGAGGACCTTAGTGAATAATTTGCATGGGCATTCAAAAGAAATGGACATGGTGAATGGTGAGTCTAGACAAGGGTATGTTGATAATTCTAGGGCGTGTCTATATACAAAAAGGAGGAAGTGTTGGGCTCTTCAAAAAACCATGCGGTTACAAGTTACCAGGAGCTGATGGTAGCTGTTCTAGGGAGGAAATTGCTGGGGCCTTGTACAGAATCTTTAAATCCTCTTTAGTTACAGGAGAGGTCCAAGAGGACTGGAGAATAGCCAATGTTGTTCCCTTGTTTCAGAAGGGCAACACGGATAATATGGGAAATCCAGTGAGCATTATGTCAGTGGTAATTTAACATACCTGGTCAATATGGATGGGTTGGACTGAAGGGCCTGTTTCCTTGCTATACAACTCCATGACTCTATACCGCCAAACCAAGAGATCTTGGAGAAGATTCTTAGAGCCAGGAATTACTCACATTTGGAAAAAAAAAGGACTAATTAGTGACAGGCAGCAAGGCTTTGTGTGGAGAAGGTCATGTCTCACAAACTTGATTGAGATTTTTGAGGAAGTGGCAAAGATGCCTGAAGAGAGTAGAGTGGCAGATCTTGTCTCACTGGACTTTAGCAAGACCTTTGTCAAGGTCTGTCATGATAAGCAGATACTGAGGGTGAAGTCATATGGCCATATGACCAGTATTGTTCCACAGGGATCAGTATTGAGACCCCCCATTTGTTTATAAATAATTTGGAGGAAAATGACCATCGTCTGATCAGTAAGTTTGCCGATAACGCAAACATTGGGGGAGCTGTGGATAATGTGGGGAATTGCCAGAGGATACAGCAGGATTATAGATAATCTGGAGATTTGGGTGAAGAAATGGCAGATGGACTTTAATCTGGAAAAATATGAGCTGATACATTTGGAAGGTCCAATGCATAAGGGAAGTTACACAGTAATTGGCAGAACCCTTAGAAGCATTAAAGTACAGGGGCTTGAAGCATACAGGTCCACAGTTCCCAGAAAGGGACAATGTCAGTGGATGAGGTAGTCTAGAAGGCATATTGCACGCTTGCCTTCATTGTTTAGGACATAGAGTATAAAAATTGGCAAGCCATGTTGCAGAGCGTTAGCAAGGTCGCATTTGGAATATTGTGTACCGTTCTGGTCATTACATCATGACCAGAAACATGTGAGAGCATTGGAGAGGGTACAGAAAATGTTCTCCAGGATTTTGTCTGGTTTGGGAAGTGTTATCTGTGAAGGAGATTGGACAAGATTGGTTTTTACTTGAACACCAGAGGCTGAAAGGTGGCCTGATAGAGATTTACAAAATTATGAAAGGCTTGGATAGAATGCATAGTTTTTTTCCCCCAGGATAGAAATCTCAATTACTAGGGGACGTAGATTTAAGGGGAAAAGGGGAATGATTAAAGGAGATGAGAGGGGCAATTTCTTTTTCCACAGAGGGAACTTCCTGAGGTAGTGATGGATGTGGGTATAATTACAATGTTTAGAAAGAGGTGAGAGAAGTCCATGAATTGGAAATGGTTTGGAGATGCCGGTGTTGGACTGGGGTGGACAAAGTTAAAAATCACACAACACCAGCGTGTCTCCGAAAGCTAATGTGCTTCCAATTAAACCTGTTGGACTATAACGTGGTGTTGTGTGATTTTTAACCATGAATAGGAAAGGTTTGGAGAGTTGTAGGCCAGGAGCAGGCAGGTGGGACGAGTTTAGTTTGGGATTATGCTCGGCATGGATGGGTTAGACTGAAGGGTCTGTTTCCGTTCTGTATGACAATATGACTGACTCAATGTGCCTGGAATGCGCTTTCAGAGGAAGTGGTCGAAGCAGACACAATAGCAATATCTATTGGCATTTTGACAGACATGATTGGCAGGAAATAAAAGGATACAGACAATACAATATACAATACTGTTCACCTCCATCAACATCGACCTGGCAAAGGAAACACTTACCACACTTTTAGAACAGACCATCACACACACACACACACCAACCACCATCAATACCATTACCAACAAAAACATCATGAAGCTCATGGACTTGTGCCTCACCACCCACTTCACCTTCAACAACATAATCTACAAACAAACCAACGGCACACCCATGGGCTCTCCGCTATCAGGATTCATAGCAGAAGCAGCAATGCAAAGACTAGAACAAACAGCCCTACCAACCATCAAACCAAAAATCTGGGTCCGCTACGTAGATGACACCTTTGTCATCACAAAATGAAACAAGATAGAAGAGACATTTAACATCATCAATAACACCCTCACAGGCATAAAGTTCACCAAGGAGGAAGAAACCGACAACAAACTCGCATTCCTGGACGTCACAGTCGAAAGAAAGGACAACGGAGAACTACAAACCTGCATATACAGAAAACCGACAAACACTGACCAAATACTTAACTACACCAGCTACCATCCCAACACACACAAACGAAACTGTATCAGAACACTATTCCAATGAGTTACCACACACTGCAGCACAGACGAACTTCGGAAAACAGAGGAGAACCATCTATTCAACGTATTCAAGAAGAACAGATACTCAAAAAATACAGTCCGCAGATTCCTCAAGAACAAACCACGACAAGCAGACCAAACACAACCAGAGACCCTAACCACCTTACCATACATCAAAGAAGTTTCAGAAATGACAGCCAGACTACTGAGACCCCTCGGAATCCTAGTAGCAGACAAACCCACCATTACTCTCAAACAAAAACTAACAAAGTTAAAAGACCCAGTACAACCCATTGACAAAACCAATGTCATCTACAAAATGCCATGCAAGGACTGCCACAAACACTACGTAGGACAAACAGGAAGAAAGTTAGCCACTAGGATACAAGAACACCAGCTAGCCACAAAAAGACACGACCCTCTCTCCCTTGTAGCCCTACACACGGATGAGAAAAACCACCAATTCGACTAGTGCAACACATCTATCCTGGGACAGGCTAAGCAAAGACATGCCAGAGAATTCCTAGAAGCCTGGCACTCCAACCACAATGCCATAAACAAACACATAGATCTAGATACCTACCAACCCCTCAGAAAACGAACAGTAAATGACATCACCACAAACACCAGGAACCCCATCCAGGAGAAAGATATAAATTGAAAGCAGGAGACAACAGCTTCGCTTCACTTGGAGGTCACCACTGATGATGTTACCTAGCCAGGTAATGAAATGTCTGGATATCAAACCTACAGCTCAGCGAGCAAACCTACACCCTAAACCTCAACCTGAGCTGCAAACCTTCACAAACCTTGCACATACAATACTAGTCCGGTTAAAACACCCCTGATTAAGATTTACAAAAAAACCAAAACTTCTTATCTCAAAACCAGGCAGCTTTTGTTCTTCTCTGCATTTCAGTCTTCTTTCCTTCTCCTTGGGGATATTGTGTCACAGGTTACTGATCGATAAAGGGACCTTTTAAGAGAGCTATTTTGCTGGGCAGTGTGCAGATGCTGTTGCAGTTGAGAAGATGCTCCTCCCAACTCTTCAAATTTCCCTGGTCTTATACCCCTAAAACACTGGATTGTATCATTTTAAGATTGTCAATATACCAAATTCAAGCTGGATTGGAGTTTGGTATTTTTGGGGGTTTAATTTAAACTGATTGGCCTAATTTGATTCTGTTTTGTTGTTTCCTGGCAACCAGCTACCCTAGCTACACCAGTAGCTGGGGCACATTACATTATCTTTTTTTTCTGTCAGGCAGTTCTGTAGCTTTTAACTCTCTTAGAGGTAAAGTACACCCCACATCTTCACAACACCCACCCAAAATTAACTTGTACGATAAATTAATTTTGTACTGATGGATGCTTCTTAAACTTGCATTCTGATGCATTGTGGCACAGCTCTGAAGTAGATGGGGTTTTAAACAGAGGCTTCTGTGTCAGGGGAGGCAATGGCCTAGTGGTATTGTCACTAAGCTGTTAATCCAGCGATGCTGGTAATGAGCCTGGTTCCTAAGTTCAAATCCCCCTGTGGCAGATGGTGGAGTTTGGATTCTATAAAATTGGGAATGAAGAGTCTCACAATGACCATGAATCCATTGTTGACTGTTGGGAAAAGCCCCACTGGTTCACTGATGTTCTTTAGGGAAGGAAACTGCCATCCTTACCTGGTTTGACCTACATGTGACTCCGGACCACCCCTAGTCAATGCGACTCAATCACAACTGGCCTCTGGGCAATTAGGGATGTGAATTAAATGCTTCCTGAGCCAGCAAAACCTTCCTCCTGTGAACGAATACAAAAACCCAGCCACAAGAGTCTCTAAATATTTCAATCAATCTGTTCAGACCCATCTTTCGGGGTGTGAACCCAGGACTCCTGGGCCAGAGGTAGAAGCACCGCATGAGCCCAATTTTGCTCCCGTGTTGAATATTGGGAGTAGCAATCTAAATTTTTCACAAGTACTTAAAGGTTGAGGTGCAATGTTACTAAGCGTAATGTGCCTTCAGAAGCACATTGTACAGTGGTAATGTCCCCATCTCTGAGTCAGGTGGCCAGAGTCCGAGACTTGTCTGTTCCAGAGGTACGCAATAACATTTCTGAACAAGTTGCTTTGCGGAAAATGAAATGAACAGAATGGTTAGTTTTCAACCATCATTTACTGGTGCACTGTTGCTCAGAATTTGAAATGCCCATTTTTAGGATGGTGCTTTTGCCTCCGAGGCAGAAACATATGGGATCCTGCTCCCAAGACCTGCTCCAGGTGGATGCTATTTGCATAATAATAATGGAAAGTCACTCATCATCTGCAACATTCTCTGGTGTAAATTTGAAACTCCATTACAGGAGCCAGAAAACAGCACCCCACTGCTAGTACAGTTTGGGAAAGCTGGTCGGCATGGACAAGTTGAAGCCAAAAGGTCTGTTTCTGTGCTGAATGATTCTATGACTGCAAGATTAGAAGAATTTTGAGCTGAGTTCTGTTTTTCAACTAACAACCCAGAGGTCGCACACATTTCACGTGATATCTCTTTATAAATTTAGAAATTTAAGCGGTAATCTGATCAAACTCTTTGGGATATTAACAGGAAAAGACAAGCAGAGATATTAAGGGATCTGCGTCAAAAGCAAGTAAATGAGGTTAGGCCACAGATCAGCCATGATCGCATTGAATGGCAGAAGAGTCTGAAGGGGTTGATTGGCCTATTCCTGTTCCTGTGTTTCCTTTCATTTTAGTGTTTATTGGGTTGTCAGTGAAACTGTTGTCAATTTGCCCACCTCTTGACCTCAGCAGGCTTGCGAAGCATGGCAGAGAGTATTTATCAGTCAATCACACCATGGGTCTGCGAAAAAAAAATGGGATGGCAGATTTTCTTCCCAAATGTAAGTTGCTGAAAAAATAATCAGCTTTGATGAAAATAGCTGTTACATTCACTGTCACTTGCATTCATAGATTTCAAATTCAATCAGCCAACACAGCAGAATTGGTACACTGTCGAGAGCTTTCATCCTATTAGTTCAAGATCAACAATACTGCCTCTGTGCAAAATAAATGTTCTTTACTTCTATTTGTTACAATTATGTGAAATGGGTGGCACAGTGGCACAGCGGTTAGCACTGCTGCCTCACAGTGCTAGAGACCTGGGTTCAATTCCTGCGACTGACTGTGTGGAGTTTGCACATTGTCTGTGTGGGTTTCCTCAGGGTGCTCCAATTTCCTCCCACAATCCAAAAATGTGCAGATTAGGTGAATTGGCCATGCTAAATTGCCTGTTGTGTTAGGTGATGGGGTAAGTGTAAAGGAGTGGGTTGGTGTGGACTTGTTGGGCTGAAGGGCCTGTTTCCACACTGTAAGTAATCTAATCTAATCAAAAAATGATACTCATACAGTGTTGTGTTTAGGGATGACAAAAAATTAGGTATAGCAGCTTCGGAATTGGGTTTTGTTTGGCTTATCGACAAATAGAAGTGCCGTGGCAATGTATGCTCCAAGTGCAGTCATGTTTATAGTCTTTTGAAGTTGTCACTGTCAAATAAAAATTGAAAGAACTTGGGATGCTGGAAATCAGAAACAAAAACAGAAATTGCTGGGAAAGCTCAGCAGGCCTGGTCACATCTGTGGAGCGAAATCAGTCTTAATGTTTGGGATTCAGTGACCTGTCCTCAGAACTATTCTCTATTCTCTTTGTTACAATAATTTCAAAAGGATCCCTTATACAGTGTAAAACATTCTGAGGGAGGATCACTAGACTTGAACCGTTAACTCTGATTTCTCTGCACACTTGTTGCCAGACCTGCTGAGCTTTTCCAGCAATTTCTATTTGTTTCAGTCACTATCAAATATCCTTCCATTTAACATTGAGACTCTGGTAATAGGTGCAGATTCAACCACATCAATATATGGCTTGGGAAATTAATGTGATTAATTTTCCATCTCCTCGGCTGAGCTTTTTCTGACAACTTGCTTAGGAAGGAGGCTGCAAAGAGCAGAGGACAAGTCTGACCGTCTGTGAAAATACCCGGAATAGATAACACTCACATTTATACTTATTTAGGAACAAAGTGACGCAGTAATCAGACTGATGCCTCAGGCTGTTTATTTTAACTCAAATTAGTGGGACAAGTCGAGTTTCACTGGAATCATGGTGTTTAGAGCCACGCTTGATTGGTTGATTTTGTTCCTACCTCATAACGAGCACTCTGCAAAGTGACACAATTGAATGTGTACAGTATCATGTTAACCACACAGCCTAACCAAAGTCCACTGACTGAGAGTCTTCTTCCCGTCCTTACAGTCAATTTGTCCCACTCCCTGGTCAAAGTTGAGACTCCGATTACAATTACCAAGGGTGACTCAATCTGATAAGCACTAGTTTTTATTGATTTGTAATGATGCTTGTTGATAGGAAGCCATCAGTTTATGATCTATCATTGCAAGTCCCAAACAAAGGTTACACAAACGGGCTTCAATCTTCCAACTTTGAGGGCAGGTTACGTGCAAAGGAAAAAGAATAATGATTGATCTGGTCCACGTGAGAGGGTTGTGGTGACAACTATTTTTCCGCAGTCAAGAATTATTTCTAGATGCCTGTAACGGTTAGGGACAGTTAAAAACAAATGTTTCTGTGGCAGCAATCGAGACACCAAAGTGGGGTGTTGCCTTCCTGGTGCCAGGGTCAGGGACATCCCTGAGTGGTTGCATGAAATTCTGACGGGGAGTGTGAGCAGTCATTGCACATATTGGTACCAACCGCATGGGTAGGAAAAGGGATTATGTCCTGAACAGTGATAGTAGGGAGTTAGGCAGAAGGTTAAAATGTGGGACCTCAAGGGCAGTAATTTCTGGACTACTGGTGCCATGTGGAAGCGAGAGTAGGAATAGGAGGATTTGGAGATGGATGAGATCCTAAATGAATATGTCTTGTCAGTATTTGCTGTTGAGAAAGGCATGGATGCGAGGGAATTTGGGGAAATAAATTGTGATGTCTTAAAGACAGTCCAAAGTACAGAAGAGTAGGTGCTTGAAGTCTTAACATGAATTAAGGTTCAATCCCCAGGACCTAATGAAATGTCTTCCTGGACTGTGAGAGGACAGGGAGGATACTGAGAGGCCCCCGGTGGAGATATTTGTATCATCAACTCCCAGGGATGGAATGCCTGAAGATTGAAGAGTGACTAATGTTGTACCATTATTTAAGAAAGGCTGCAGGGAAATGCGTGGGAACTTTCCACCATTGAGCCTAACATCTGTGGTAGGTAAGTTGCTACAGGGGATTCTGAGAGATAGGATTGAAGGTATTTCGAAAGGCAACGATTGTCTGGGATAGTCAGCATAGCTTTTTGCATAGGAAATCGTGTCTCATGAATTTCATTGAGTTTTCAAAGAAGTGATCAAGAAAATAGATAACAGCAATGTGGGAGATGTTGTCCATATGGACTTTAGTGAGGCTTTTGACAAGGTACCACCTGGTAGATTGTTGAGTAAGGTTAAAGCTCATGCGATTCAGGGAGAGCTAGCCAACTGGATCCAAACTTGGCTTGACAGATGGTGGTGGAGGTTGTGTGTCCACTGTTATTCATTATTTATTTAAATTATCTGGATGTGAATTTAGTAGGAATGGTTAACCAATTTGTGAATAAGACCAATATCGATGGGATAGTGAATGGTAAAGAATGTTATCTGAGAATACAGCGAGATCTTGATTGACTGGTCCACTGGGCTGAGGAATGGCAGATGGAGTTTAATTTAGACAGGTGCAAGATGTTGGGGAAGAGGTAGGGCAAACGGAGCAGGAGTTACAGTCATAGGCCTCTGGGGAGCGTTATACAACAACGGGATCTGGGATACAGGTTCATAGTTCCTTGAAAGTGGAGTCACAGGTAGACAGGGTGGTAAAGAAGGCTTTTGATATGCTAACTTACATTGGTCAGAACACTGAATACAGAACACTGAATTGGGGTGTTTTGTTGCAGCTGTACAAGACATTGGTGAGGCCACATTTGGAGTACTCCATGCAGTTCTGGTCACCCTGCTGTAGAAAGGATATTATTAAACTAGAAAGAGTGCAGAAAAGATTTACCAGAATGCGACCTGGACTGGAAAGTTTGAGTTATGCAGAAAAACTGGATAAGCTCGAACTTTCCCTTGGGGCGTCGGAGAAGGAGGGGTCCCCTTATAGAGGTCTATAAAATGAGAGGCACAGATAAGGTAGATAGCCATCTGCTTTTCCTCATGGTTGGGGAGTCTAAAACTAGACAGCATAAGGATAAGGTGAGAGGGGAGAGTTACAAAAGGATCCAGCGGGGCAATTTTGTTTCACACCGAGGATGGTGTCAGGAAGGAGCTATCAGAGGTCGTGGTGGAAGTGAGGGCAATTTCATTATTTGAGAAATATTTGGGCAGGTACGTGAATGGGATAGGTATGGAGGGATATGGACTAAATGGCCTGTTTCTATGCTGTAAAATTCAGTAACTAGGAATGGCAGACGTGCACAATTTCCTCATGACTTTTCCTAACCATCCCATATTTTTCCCATATGACTTTATCCCAAATAATTGTTCCCCAGAGTTAAACTGACAAGGTTGTAATCACCAGGATTAGCCTTCGGTTTTCATCCCTTTTTAAAACAAAGCTGTAATGCTGGCAACCCTCCAGGCTCCTGACACTTCCTCCCAGTCCAGGGGAGACTGTAATGTTATAATGTTTATGGGTGGCACGGTGGTACAGTGGTTAGCATGGCTGCCTCACAGCACTAGAGACCTGGGTTCAATTCCTGCCTCAGGTGACTGTCTGTGTGGAGCTTGTACATTCTCCCTGTCTCTGTGTGGCCCATCACTCTCTGGCTGAAGGAATGTCTCCTCATTTCTGTTCCAAATTGATCCTCTCTAATTTTAAGGCGGTGCCCATGAGTCCTAGTGTCCCTGCCTGACAGAAACAATTTCCCAGCATCCACCCTTTCGAAGCCACGCATTATTTTGTAAGTTTCAATTAGATCTCCCTTCAACCTTCTAAACACTAATGAATAGAATCCCAGAATCCTCACCCATTCATCGTACGTTAGGCCTACCATATCAGGGATTATCTGTATGAATCTCCACTGGACACGCTGCAGTGTCAGTATGTCCTTCCTGAGGTGTGGGGCTCAAACCTGGACACATATTCTAAATCGGGCCTAACTAGAGCTTTATAAAGTCTCAGTAGCACATCACTGCTTTTACATCCCAACCCTCTTGAGATAAATGACAACATTACATACTTTCTTAACCATGGACTCAACCTGCAAGTCAACCTTTAGAGGATCCTGCACTAGCACTTTCAGATCCCTTTGTACTTTGGCTTTATGAATTTTCTCACTCTTTAGAAAATAGTCCATGCCTGTGTTCTTTTTCCCAAAGTGCAAGACCTCACATTTGCTCAAATTGAATTCCATCAGTCATTTCTTGACCCATTCACCTAAACTGTCTAAATCTTTCTGTAGCCTCCCCACCTCCTCAGAACTACCTGCCTGTCCACCTAACTTCATATCATCGGCAAACTTCACCAGAATGCGCCCAGTCTCTTTGTCCGGATCATTTATGTAGAAAGTGAACAGCTACAGCCCCAACACTGAACCCTGCGGGACACCACTTGTCACCAGCTGCCATTCGAAAAAAGAACCTTTTATCCCAACTCTCTGCCTTCTGTCAGACAGGCAATCCTCAATCCATGCCAGGAGCTCACCTTGAACACCATGGGCCCTCACCTTACTCAGCAGCCTCCCGTGAAGCACCTTATCCAAGGCCTTTTGGAAGTCTAGGCAGATAGCATCCACTGGGTTTCCCTGGTCTAACCTGCTTGTTACCTCTTCAAAGAATTCTAACAGGTTTGTCAGGCATGACCTCCCCTTACTAAATCCATGCTGACTTGTTCTCATCAACACTACACTTCCAAGAATTTAGAAATCTCATCCTTAATGATGGATTCTAGAATTTTACCACAACCATGGTTAGACTAATCATCTATACTTTTCCATCTTTTGTCTTGATCCTTTCTTGAACAAGGGGGTTACAACAGTGATTTTTCAATCACCTGGGACTTTCTCTGACTCCAGTGATTTTTGAAAGATTATAACCAATGCCTCCACTATTTCTTCAGCCACCTCCCTCAGAACTCGAGGATGTAGCCCATCCGGGCCAGGAGATTTATCAGTTTTTAGACCTTTTAGCTTTTCAA
This sequence comes from Hemiscyllium ocellatum, assembly GCF_020745735.1. Lineage (NCBI taxonomy): Eukaryota > Metazoa > Chordata > Chondrichthyes > Orectolobiformes > Hemiscylliidae > Hemiscyllium > Hemiscyllium ocellatum. The sequence continues at coordinate 355,038 of NW_026867447.1, read as the reverse complement.
GTATTTTCTCTTTTGTAATGGCTGCCATACGCAACTCTGCCCCTTGACTATTGGGATATTACTCATGTCTTCCACTGTGAAGACTGACACAAAGTATTTGTTAAGTTCTTCAGCTATTTCCTTATCTCCCAGCATTAGCTTTCCTGCATCAATTTGGAGCAGCCCAATCTCTACTTTTGCCTCTCATTTGTTTCCTATGTATTGAAAGAAACTTTTCTTAGCATTTCTAATATTACTGGCTAGCTTACCTTCATATTTGATCCTCTCCTTCCTTATTTTCCTCTTTGTTATCCTGTTTGTTTTTGTAGTCTTCCCAATCTTCTGATTTCCCCGTGCTCTCGGCCACTTTATAGGCTCTCTCTTTTTCTGAGTTCCTTCATCAGCCATGGATATCTAATGTTGGGGGCAGAGGTGCAGGACATGGCTGAGATGCATTGGAGGGCATTTTCAACCACGTGGGAGGGGACATTACGGTCTTTAAAGAAGGAGGCCATCTGCTGTGTTCTCTGGTAGAACTGGTTTCTATTTCCCCTCCCGCCACCTTACCCCAATTCCAACCTTCCAGTCAGCACTGTCCCCATGACCTGTCTCATCTGTCATTCTTCCTTCCCACCTACCCGCTCCAACCTTCTCTCTGACCTATCACCTTTATCCTCACCTCCATCCATCTATTGCACTCTTAGCTACCCACCCCTCTTCCATTTATCTCTCCACCCCCGAGGCTCCCAGCCTCATTCTGACGAAGGGCTCCTGCTCGAAAGGTCGATTTTCCTGCTCCTCGGATGCTGCCTGACCTGCTGTGCTTTTCCAACACCACTTTCATCTTGACACTGCGAGAGTTCTCAGGGCGGGCCTTGGTTCACCAACCCGCTCTGATTGGTTAGAAAATCTGTCAATCTCGAACTTATAGCCAATAGGAAATGCGGTCCCACCTTGGGAACGTTGTCTGGATGTGAATGTGAATGAAAAGAGAAATCATTTGAGAAACTCAGCAGGTTTTGCAGATTCTGTGAAGTTAAAGTAAAGTTAACATTTCAGATCCAGTAATCCTTCATTGTAACTGATAGGAGCGAGGAAAAGGTGCAGATGGGAGGGGGTGTGGTGGTGAGGCATCTCACTGCTGCAATAGGTGGAGATGGAGCCCAGAAGGAGACAGAAGAGCAGTCAGACAGATAAAGGGGACCGATAATTGTGAGGCAGGGAGGAAGGAAAAGCTGATCATGGGGTGACAGATGAAAATGGGGTTGGCTGTGCCTCCATTTTGACAGAGTGGCGAGGAGAGAAGGTGGAGTGAAGTGAGGGCTGCTGGGAAGGTAAGGGCTTAATTTATATATGGGCAGTGGCTAAACCTGAGATACTATACATGTAGTATCTCCCTCCTGCACACACCCCCACCTCGAACCGGAAGAAAAAGATTCTATAAGATAAAGCTTTTATTTTTTCTTTATCTTTCTTTTTCATATATTTAAGGGCATTGTTTGGGTTTAGTTAGTTGATATAAAGCTAAGCCTACAATGGCAGGGGACCTCAGACCCATGCCCTGTGCCTCTTGCCTGATGTGGGAGCTCAGGGATGTGGCTGGCGTTCCTGACCCTTACACTTACAAGAAGTATGTCCAGCTGCAGCTCTTGTTTGACCGTATAACGGCTCTGGAGCTGCGGATGGACTCACTGTGGAGCATCCGCGATGCTGAGGAGGTCGTGGATAGCACGTTTAGTGAACTGGTCACACCGCAGGTTAGGATTGCTGAGGGAGACAGTGAATGGGTGACCAAAAGGCAGAGAAAGAGTAGGAAGGCAGTGCAGGTGTCCCCTGAGCTCATCTCCCTCCAAAACAGGTATACCGTTTTGGATACTGTTGGGGGAGATGGCCTACCAGGGTAAGGCAGCAGTTGCCAGGATCACTGCACTGTGGTGGTCACTGCTGTTCAGAATGGTGGGAAAAAGACTCATAGGGCCATAGTCATAGGGGATTCTATTGTGAGGGGAGTAGATCGGTGGTTCTGTGGCTGAAAATGGGACTCCCAGATGGTATGTTGCCTACCAGGTACTCGGGTCAGGGATGTTACTGATCGGCTGCAGAGCATTCTAAAAAGGGAGGGTGAACAGCCAATTGTCATGGTGCATACAAACACCAATGATATAAGTGAAAAATAAGATGAGGTCCTGAAAGAAGAATTCAGGGAGCTAGGCGAGACGTTAAAGAGAAGGACCTCAAAGGTAGTGATCTCGGGATTACTACCAGTGCCACGTGCTAGCCAGTGTAGAAATGAAAAAATAGGCAGGATGAACACGTGGTGAGAGGGATGGTGTAGGAGGGAGGGGTTCAGATTTGTTGGACATTGGGACCGGTTCTGGGGAAGGTGGGACTATTACAAAATGGACAGTCAATGTCTGGATCAGACTGGAACCAATATCCTTGGGAGAGGTTTTCCTCCTGCTATTGGGGAGGTTTTAAACTAATGTGGCAGGGGACTGGGAACCAGAAGAGAAAACAAGTAGGCAGCAAGGTGGAGAGTGGAGATGGTAAGAATAATGAAGATAGCATTAATAAAGGGAAGAGAAGGCAGAGACCAGATGAATGCAAAAGAACTGGTGGCCTGAAATGTATTTACTTAAATGCAAGGAGTATAGTGTATAAGGCAGGTGAACTTAAGGACTTGGATTGGAGCCTGGGAGTATGACATTATTGCAATCACAGAGACTTGGTCGAAGGAAGGACATGATTGGCATGTTCCAGGATATAGATGCTTCATACAAGACAGCGATGGAAGTCATAATGGGGGTGAGGTGGAATTGCATTGTTGGTCAGGGATGATACCACAGCTGTGCTAAAGGAGGACACTATGGAGGGCTCAGGTAGTGAGGCATTATGGGTGGAGCTGAGAAATAAGAAGGATGCAGTTGCATTGTTGGGGCTGTATTACAGGCCTCCCAACAGTGAGCGTGAGGTAGAAAATAACTAGGTGAGCAGATTATGGAAAGATGTAGAGACAATAGGGTAGTAGTGATGGGAGATTTTAATTTTCCCAACATTGATTGGGATACACTTAGCGTCAGAGGTCTGGATGGAGTAGACTTTGTTCAAAACGTCCAGGAGAGTTTTCTTGAGCAGTAGGTCAATAGTCCGACGACGGAAGGGGCCATATTGGACCTGGTGTTGAGGAACGAGCCAGGCCAGGTGGTGGAAGTTGCGTTGGGGGGTCTCTTTGGGAACAGTGACCACAATTCTGTAAGTTTTACAATACTCGTAGATAAAGATGAGAGTGGTCCGAAAGGGATGAGTACTAAACTGGGCCAAGGCCAATTATATCAAAATTAGGCAGGATCTGGGAAATGTGGATTGGACACAGCTATTTGAAGACAAGTCCACATTTGAGATGTGGGAGGCTCTCAAAGAGAGATTAAAGATAGTGTAGGGTAGGCATGTCCTGTTGAAGTAAAAAGTGAGGTCTGCAGATGCTGGAGATCAGAGCTGAAAATGTGTTGCTGGTTAAAGCGCAGCAGGTCAGGCAGCATCCAAGGAAAAGGAAATTCAACGTTTCGGGCATAAGCCCTTCATCAGGAATGTCCTGTCCTGTTTGGCGCCATGTCCTGTTGAAGGCAAAGGATAGGAAAGGCAAGATTGGTGAACCGTGGATGACAGGAGAAATTGTACAACTAGCCAAGAGGAAAATGGAAGTGTACATAAGGTCTAGGCAGCTAAGAACAGAATGGACCCTGGAAGAATATCGGAAGAGTAAGACCCGTCTTAAATGAGGAATCAAGCGGGCTAAAAGGGGTCATGAAATAGCTTTAGCGAGCAGGATTAAGGAGAATCGCAAAGCATTTTATTCTTATATAAGAAGCAAGCGGATAACTAGAGAAAGGATTGGTCCACTAAAGGATAATGAAGGAAGGCTGTGTGTCGAACCTGAGAGAATGGGTCAGATTTTGAATGATGACTTTACGTCAGTGTTCACTGAGGAGAGGGATGTGATGAATGTTGAGAGTAGAGATAGAAGTTTGATTAGATTGGATCACGTTGACATAAGTAGGGAAGATGTGTTGGGTAGGCTGGAGGTAAATAAGGTGGACAAATCCCCAGGACCAGATGGGATTTATCCCACGTTGCTGAGGGAGGTGAGACAGGAAATAGCTGGGGCCCTGACAGATATCTTTTTGGCATCCTTAAACACAGGTGAGGTGCCGGAGGACTGGAGGGTTGCTCACATTGTTCTCCTGTGCAAGAAGGGTAGAAGGGATATTCCAGGTGATTACAGACCGGTGAGCCTGGTGTTAATGGTGGGAACGTTGCTGGAAAAGGTGCTGAGGGATATGACCTATTTATATTTAGAAAAGAATGTGCTTATCAGTGATAGGCAACATGGTTTGTGCAGGGGAGATTGTGGTGGGACCTGATTGAGGTTTACAAAATCATAAAGGATATAAACAGGGTGGATAGAGATAAGCTTTTACCCAGGGTGAAGAATTCAATAACAAGAGGTCATGGTTTGAAGGTGAGAGGTGAAAAGTTTAAGGGGGATACACACGGCAAGTCCCTCACACAGAGGGTGGTGGGTGTCTGGAATGTGTTGCCAGCAGAGGTGGTAGAGACAGGCACGGTAGATTCATTTAAGATGCACCTGGACAGATGCATGAGTAGGTGGGAAACAGAGGCATACAGATGCTTATCAATTGGGGGACAGGTTTAAACAGTAGATTTGTATCGGCTCAGGCTTGGAGGGCCGAAGGGCCTGTTCCTGGGCTGTAAATTTTCTTTGTTCTTTGACTTTGAAATGTGTCTGCAAGAAGTTAAAAATCACACTACACCAGGTTATAGTCCAACAGAACTGTTTGGAAGCGATAGCTTTTGAAGTGCTGCTCCTTTAACACAACCACCGGATGAAGAACAGTGCTTCGAAAGCTAGTGCTTCCAAATAAACCTATTGGACTATAAACTGGTGTTATGGGATTCATGATTGTGTCCACCCCACCCCAGTCCAACACCGGCACCTCCAAATCATATCCGCAGGATGAGAAACGAGAGAGAGTGCAGATTTTCAAATCCACAGCGACTTCCATCCAACTAAATAACAAATCTCAAGATTAAGATCAAACATCTTTTTTAAAGCTAATGAGGAGTATTGGGCACCATGGCCACATGCTGAGAATGGTTTGCATCTCTGCAAACTCTTGAGGTTGGCACCCTTGGTAATGTTGGTGGAATTGAGGGCAATGATGATGTGAGGTAGGGCATCATCTCTCCACAATGCCCTCCCCTCTAATCCTCACCATCAGATTCCTCTCCCACCCTAATCTCTCACAGGGAGCTCCCCTTCAATCAATCTCTCTCCAACTCAATTTCTGACCCGCCTTCCTCCCAGTCACATGCATTGTCTCTGGGCTCTCCTCAAATTGTTGGCACATCAGTTCTCTACTGAACAATTTTTCCCACCCTTAATGCTTTTCAAAAGGATGAACATTGGGATTGGCCTAGGTCCGAGGAGAAGGGTGTCATTCGGGACAGCTTCTGTCCCTCGTTAAGAATCAGTTCTGTGTATCTCACCGGTTTCAATAAGCCCTAAACTTTCTCAGAATAAATCTCTAGAGCATTATTCTGCAATTACTCCCAATCTTCAGTCAGTGCAAGAGGAAGAATTTTACACTAACCTTTTTAGGGCAGCATGGTGACTCAGTGGTTAGCACTGCTGCCTCACAGCACCAGGTCCCAGCCTCGGGCGACTGTCTGTGTGGAGTCTGCACATTCTCCCTGTGTCTGCGTGGGTATCCTTCAGGTGCTCCGGTTTCCTCTCAGTCCAAAGATGTGTAGGTCAGGTGAATTGGCCATGCTAAATTGCCTGTAGTGTTAGATGCATTTGTCAGAGGGAAATGAGACTGGGTGGGTTACTCTCCGGAGGGTCGGTGTGGACTTGTTCGACCGAAGGGCCGTTTCCACACTGTAGGGAATCTAATCTAATATCTAAAAAAAACCTTTCAAACCTCCCCATTTTCTGACTGATCATATTGCTGATGGGGTTTTCAAAGCTTTGTTTTCTCTTTGTAAAGTCCAGCTGTTTTGATCATCTCTCTGATCACATTCACTCCCAGAGAGATCAGCCAGAGACACGGTCAGTGCAGTGACCTAGCCTTCCCTGTGTTTACTGACACAGCCTCGTGTCTCAGTTGAAGCCAGTTTACAAACCAGTTGTGATGTCTGAACTCTCTGTGATGTATTCGGTGAGGTCACACTTGTTCTGTGAGGTCACACTTTGACCTGTCCAGTTCAAGTGACCTCACTGCGATCAAACAGGGAGTAAGCCGGGGAGGACCGAAACCCTCACCTTCCTCAGGTTACAATGTGTTCATATTCCAGAATATACAAAGCAGTCCCATACATAGACATGAGGGTGTACGGGTGATGCTCAATGACACAGAGTCAGAGACACACAGATACAGATTGAGACTGCCCAGGAGGTGTCTCAGAGCTGACTCTGAGATACACATGATCTGGACAGCAGCAGCTGGGGATGAATCATTCTTTGTTCCCTACAGTGTACTGGGCATGCTCAGTGAAGAAACCCAAAATAGTTGACTGATGATGGAGCAGTTTGAAGAGAGATGGAGGGGTGAGGCCAGGGAGGGTATGGGTCTGGGACCACTCTACAGAGAGGTGTGGGTTTCACTCCTTGTCTGTCATATTCTCTTGCTTCACTGTCTACATCAGTCTGCAGCCTTGTCCACTGTGGCATTTCAAAATATCATTCATATTGTTATTTAATTCTACCCATCAACTGTTCCAATACAGCCACATCCTACAACAGACCCTTAGTAAAGGCAAATTCAGCAAAAAAGATTTCCCTCACTTAATATCTCCTCCAATCCAAAAGATGGGAATACCAAAACAAACAATCTTACAGCAGAGGGAGAGTTCAAGCTTTTTTCCTATAGCAGAGAGAAATGACAGCTGTGACTAACAGCTTCAACACCAAATAATGCACCTTCAGTAACTGAAAGCAGCTCTGAGCCCCTGGATCGGTGAGAGCCGGACTCCACTTCCTCATGCTGCTTTGGTCGTAATTTAAGAAAACCCAAAGTTATTTACTCTGCTTTCCATGGAACATACACCTGGGCACCAGGTTGATAACATCCCTCATCAAGAGAAACAGAGCACATCCTCCTTAAAGGGACAAGGTATCAGTCTGCTCTCCTTGGAGCCAGTGAAACCGACACAGTGGGGTCAGCCTTCCCTCCCTGGGGTCAGTGAGACAGACACAGTGGGGTCAGCCTTCCCTCCCTGGGGTCAGTGAGACAGACACAGTGGGGTCAGTCTTCCCTCTCTGGGGTCAGTGATACAGACACAATGGGGTAAGCCTTCCCTCTCTGGGGTCAGTGATACAGACACAGTGGGGTCAGCCTTCCCTCCCTGGAGTCAGTGATACAGACACAGTGGGGTCAGCCTTCCCTCCCTGGAGTCAGTGATACAGACACAGTGGGGTCAGCCTTCCCTCCCTGGGGTCAGTGATCCAGACACAGTGGGGTCAGTCTTCCCTCTCTGGGGTCAGTGATACAGACACAGTGGGGTCAGCCTTCCCTCCCTGGAGTCAGTGATACAGACACAGTGGGGTCAGCCTTCCCTCCCTGGGGTCAGTGATACAGACACAGTGGGGTCAGCCTTCCCTCCCTGGGGTCAGTGACAGAGACACAAAGTGGGGTCAGTCTGCTCTCCCCTGGGTCAGTGACACACAGTGGGGTCAGTCTGCTCTCCCCTGGGTCAGTGATACAAAGTGGGGTCAGTCTGCTCTCCCCTGGGTCAGTGACACACAGTGGGGTCAGTCTGCTCTCCCCTAGGTCAGTGATACAAAGTGGGGTCAGCCTTCCCTCCCTGGGGTCAGTGACAGAGACACAGTGAGGTCACTCTGCTATCCCCTGGGTCAGTGACAGAGACACAGTGGGGTCATACTGCTCCCCCTGGGTCAGTGACAGAGACACAGTGGGGTCAGTCTGCTCTCTCCTGGGTCAGTGACACAGACACAGTGGGGTCAGTTTGCTCTCCCCTGGGTCAGTGATACAAAGTGGGGTCAGTCTGCTCTCCCCTGGGTCAGTGACACACAGTGGGGTCAGTCTGCTCCCCCTACGTCAGTGACACACAGTGGGGTCAGTCTGCTCTCCTGGATCACTTCCATCTGGAAGGACAAGGGCAGCAGATACATGGGAACACCACCCCTGCAAGTTCCCCACCAAACCACTCACAATCCTGACTTGGGAACGTATCGCTGTTCCTTCAGTGTCATTGGGTCAAAATCCCGGAATTCCCTCCCTAAGGGGCACATTGTGGGTCTACCTACATCACATGGAGTGCAGCGAGTTCAAGAAGACAGCTCACCATCACCTTCTCAAGGGGCAACTAGGGACGGGCAAAAAGCACTGGCCCAGCCAGTGTGGCCCATATCCCACGGATCAATGAAAAATATCATTCCACAGTCTGGGAACAATGGGACCATCCCTTTGGCTTCAATGAAGAGTTTTATTTATTCAGAAGGCAATGAATTTGTGTAGCCAGAGGTTTTACTGTGTTACTGATCTTCTCTCTGAACGTAGACAGCGTTGCTGCATAAATAAATCTGTTTGTACAACAACATAACCTCTGCAGCATGTAACCAACAACACTGAACACCAACAGAAACGGTGGGTAATCATCAGGATTGATGCCTCGAATGACATAATATCAGAAATCTACAACATTGATGAACCACGGGAGGGTGAAGCTCCCAGAGATGGTGAAGAGCAGAATCACAGCCTCCCTTCTGCTCTCCATCTCTGGGTCTCTGCAGGTCTCTCCTTTGCTCTCACCCTTCAGCCTTTTAGTGATCAACTGGTCGCTAAAATAGAACATTACACATTACAGCACAGTACAGGCCCTTCGGCCCTCGATGTTGCACCGACCTGTGGAACCAATCTGAAGCTCATCTATCCGATACTATTCCATTTTCATCCATATGTTTATCCAAACACCATTCAAAACCATATGAATCATATCTTTCCCATCTTTAGTGGACAGTGCCTTTTCTGATTGGGCTAAGTTAGGAATAAAAACTGTGAAAGATTATATGTTAATGGTGTTTCTGCATCTTTTCAACATCTTAGTCGATACGTTTTCACTTCTTAAAAGCCACTTCTTTAAATATATCCAAGTTCACAGTTTTGACCATAGTTCATAATGATTCCTATTGATTCTGATTTCGACATCTTTCTAGAACCACTTTCTTCATTAAAGGAGGTTATTCCAGCTAGTTATTCAAACATTCATAAAGTATTGTTATGACAGGGGGTAAACTCTCCTGCTTTATTTAAAACCAGCAATACAGAAAAGATTTATCCCATACAGTGATCTGTAAAACTTCCAGTGGCCAAGAACTATTCAAAGTAAAAGTTAACAACTTTATTTCTTAAAGTATAACAGAGAATAATTCACTAACAACTGTGTATTAGTCCCTACTCTAACCTATCTTTATCTTCCCTTCTATCCTAGTCCAATAAAACTCCCAATTAAGATTTACAAAATAACACTTCTTAGCTCAAAACCAGGCAGCTTTCTGTTCATCGATTTGGATCTTCCTGTGTCTTCTTTTCTTCTTCATCAGAATTTCTGCTTCACAGGTTACTGATCGATAAAGTTCCCTTTTTAAGAAAGCTGTTTTTCTGGGCAGTGTGCAGATGTCGTTGGCTTGGCAGTTGTCCCATCAACTGTTCAATTGTGCCCAGTCTTATATCCCAAAGCATCAGATTGTGTCATTGGCTTTTAAGATTGTCAATATACTCAATTCAAACTGGATTGGAGTTTGATATTTTTTGGGATATAATTGACACTGATTGGCCAAATTCAAATTTGTGATTTTGTCTCCAGGCAACGAGCCAATTGAGTTGTTCGACCGAGTGTTACGTTGTTACCTTATTGAGAACACTTGGTGCTGTGTCTGGTAGTTCTGCTGCTTTTAACTCTCTTAAAGTACACCCACACCTTCATAACACCTCCCCCATTAAGAAAAAAATGAACCATCATAATAAAAAGATGGCTTCATTTCTTTTTCTAGCTTTTAAACGCATTATCCGAACATACAGATAACTTTTATATCAGTTCTTCTTAATTTATTCCCATATACTTAAATCTATAAAACATTAAATAAAGACAAATCACATCTAAACGCTATCCGTTAAATCCACGATAACGCATCTTTGATTACATTCTTCCATCCGCAACATGTATGATTTTTAAATTGAAAGTCTGTGACATGAGACTCCAATGAAATAGTCTCAGATTCCTATCTTTAAAACATTCCAAGAGTGTAAGTGGATTGTGGTCAGTGTATACAACTGTCTCCGACACATTGTTCATGACATCCACATTAACATGTTGGAAGGCCAGTTCCAAACTCAATAATTTCTTTTCGATTGTGGAGTGTTTTCTCTGGTGGATGTTGAAAAGTAACCAACTGGCAGTTCAATTCAATCCTCATCTTCCTGAAGGAGTACAGCTCCAACTCCAATGTCACTAGCACCAGTGGCGATTTTAAAAGGTTTTGAAACATTTGTTGTAGCTAAAGCTGGTTTGGTGATTAATTTCGATTTGAAATGGTCGAATGCCTCCTGGCATGGTTCTGTCCACTGAAACTTTGTGTTCTTCGTCAGTAAATCGATTAACAGTGCCACTACACTGCTAAAGTTTGGAACAAACTTCTGATAGAATCCGTTGAGTCCAAAGAATCAAAGCACCTCCTTCTTCAAGGTTGGTTGTGGAAATTCCTCGATGGCCTTCGTCGTTGTGTTCTGTGGGGTCAACCTTCCATGACCGATGTTATGTCCCAAGAATGTCACCTTTTCTTTCGCAAGTTCCATTTTATTTCAGTCTATCACCAGTTTTGCCTCTTGTAGTCATGGAGTCACAGAGTCATAGGGATGTACATCACGGAAACAGGCCCTTTGGTCCAACTCGTCCATGCTGACCAGATATCTCAACCCAATCCAGTCCCACCTGCCAGCACCTGTCCCATATCCCTCCAAACCCTTCCTATTCATGGACCCATCCAGATGCCTTTTAAATGTTGCAATTGTACCAGCCTCCACCACTTCGTTAAAGAAAGGCACTATGGGAAAAGGTGTTTACACTGCCAGAAGGTGGGACACGTACAGACACAGGGCTGGTCGTTAAAGAAAGGCACTATGGGAAAAGATGTGGGAAAAGAAGTTAAGCCAGTGGCCTTAGTGAAGGTAGTAAAGGAGACCCCAATAAGAGCCGAGGAACTGCAGGAGAGTGCACAGCCGAGGCAGGGGCTGGGTATGGGGTTAGTACCTGATCTCTACAAAAATTTCACCTCTGTGGGTAAAGGTTACTCAGAAAGAACAGGGGGAGAAGGACAAGAAGTTATAATTTTGTGAGATACAGGGTCTAACCAGTCCCTGATAATAAGGGATGAGCGAATATGCAGTCTTTCTGATTTGTTACCCGAGAGTGTGGTAATTTATGGGATAGATGGACAAAAATTTAGTGTTTCCCTGAGGAAAATCAGGTTGGAATGCCAACCCAAGGTTGGGCAATTTACAACGGGAGTGATTGACAGAGTGTCTGTCCCAGGAATTCAGTTTGTTTTTGGGAATGGTTTGGCAGGATCCAAGGTGGGAGTGACACCCTTTGTTGTGGAGAAGCCCAAGGAAGACCAAGAAACTGAGGAGTTAAAGCAGAAATATCCTGGTATTTTCCCAGTCGGTGTGGTAACTAGATCCAACTCTCATAAAACACAGCACAAAGCGAAAAGTAAAGAGAAAGATGAAGGAGTTGAGGTTCAGTTTGCGGATACCCTGTTTGATGTAATGGTGCAGGAAAAACCTGACCAGGGAGAAGGTTGGACAGACGTGATTACTCCTGAAAGATGAAGAGACTTGCAATAGCAAGACAAGATGATAAAACATATATATGTGGATGCGTACTCTGAAAAGGAAGCAGAGAATATTCCGGAGGGTTATTATCTAAAAGATAGAATCCTCACACAGAAAGGGCAGATTAGTGCAGAGGAGAAATAGGCTGCAGTGTACCAGCTTGTGTTGTCAGTAGCATATAGACAGGAGATGTTACGGGTAGCACATGAACTACCTTTAGGGGGTCAAGTAGGGGTACAAAAGACTCAGGCTAAGGCCTGGAATGCACAAGGATATGGTTAACTTTGGCCATACCTGGCATACATGCCAAATGGTAGGTAAGCCACAGGCAGTAATAAAACTAACACCTTTGTTGTCAATTCCCGCATTTGAAGAATCTTTCACGCTGAGGGGTAACCTTATAGAGGCTTATAAAATCAGGAGGGGCATGGATAGGATCAATAGACAAAGTCTTTCCTCTGGGGTGTCCAGAACTAGAGGGCACAAGTTTAGGGTGAGAAGTGAAAAATAAAGAAGAGACCTAAGGGGCAACTTTTTCACACAGAGGGTGGCAAGTGTATGGAATGAGCTGCCAGAGGAAGTGGTGGAGGCTGGCACAATTGCAACATTTAAAAGGCATCTGGATGGGTATAAGAATAGGAAGGGTTTGGAGGGATATGGGACAGGTGCTGGCAGGTGGGACTGGATTGGGTTGAGATATCTGGTCAGCATGGACGAGTTGGACCAAAGGGCCTGTTTCCGTGATGTACATCCCTATGACTCTGTGACTCCATGACTACAAGAGGCAAAACTGGTGATAGACTGAAATTAAATGAAACTTGTGAAAGCAAAGGTGACATTCTTGGGACGTAACATCGGTCATGGAAGGTTGACCCCACAGAACGCAAAGACGAAGGCCATCGAGGAATTTCCACAACCAACCTTGAAGAAGGAGGTGCTTCGATTCTTTGGACTCAACAGATTCTATCAGAAGTTTGTTCCAAACTTTAGCAGTGTAGTGGCACTGTTAACCGATTTACTGACGAAGAACACAAAGTTTCAGTGGACAGAACCATGCCAGGAGGCATTCGACCATTTCAAATCGATATTGATCACCAAACCAGTTTTAGCTACAACAAATGTTTCAAAACCTTTTAAAATCGCCATCGATGCTAGTGACATTGGAGTTGGAGCTGTACTCCTTCAGGAAGATGAGGATGGGATTGAACTGCCAGTTGGTTACTTTTCAACATCCACCAGAGAAAACACTCCACAATCGAAAATAAACTGAGTTTGGTACTGGCCTTCCAACATGTTAATGTGGATGTCATGAACAATGTGTCGGAGACAGTTGTATACACTGACCACAATCCACTTACATTCTTGGAATGTTTTAAAGATAGGAATCTGAGACTATTTCATTGGAGTTTCATGTCACAGACTTTCAATTTAAAAATCATACATGTTGCTGTTGGAAGAATGTAATCACAGATGCGTTATCGTGGATTTAACGGATAGCGTTTAGATGTGATTTGTCTTTATTTAATGTTTTATATATATAAGTATATGAGAATAAATTAAGGAGAACTGATATAAAAGTTATCTGTATGTTCGGATAATCTGTTTAAAAGCTAGAGAAAGAAATGAAGCCATCTTTTCATTATGATGGTTCATTCTTTTCTTAATGGGGGAGGTGTTATGAAGATGTGGGTGTACTTTAAGAGAGTTAAAAGCAGCAGAACTACCGGACACAGCACCAAGTGTTCTCAATAAGGTAACAACGTAACACTCGGTCGAACAACTCGATTAGCTCGTTGCCTGGAGACAAAAACACAAATTTGAATTTGGCCAATCAGTGTCAATTATATCCCAAAAAATATCAAACTCCAATCCAGTTTGAATTGAGTATATTGACAATCTTAAAAGCCAATGACACAATCTGATGCTTTGGGATATAAGACTGGGGACAATTGAACAGTTGATGGGACAACTGCCAAGCCAACGACATCTGTACACTGCCCACAAAAACAGCTCTCTTAAAAAGGGACCTTTATCAATCAGTAACCTGTGAAGTAGAAATGCCTAAGAAAAAGAAAAGAAGACACAGGAAGATCCAAATCGATGAACAGAAAGCTGCCTAGTTTTGAGCTAAGAAGTGTTCTTTTGTAAATCTTAATTGGGAGTTTTATTGGACTAGTATAGAAGGGAAGGTAAAGATAGGTTAGAGTAAGGACTAATACATAGTTGTTAGTGAATTATTCTCTGTTATACTTTAAGAACTTGGATATATTTAAAGAAGTGGCTTTTAAGAAGTGAAAACGTATCGACTAAGATGTTGAAAAGATGCAGAAACACCATTAACATATAATCTTTCATAGTTTTTATTCCTAACTTAGTCCAACTGTCCCCTAAAGATGGGAAAAATATGATTCATATGGTTTTGAATATTCATATGGTGTTTGGATAAACATATGGATGAAAATGGAATAGTATCGGATCAATGGGCTTCAGGTTGGTTCCACAGGTCGGTGCAACATCGAGGGCCGAAGGGCCTGTACTGTGCTGTAATGTGCGATGTTCTATTTTAGCGACCAGTTGATCACTAAAAGGCTGAAGGGTGAGAGCAAAGGAGAGACCCGCAGAGACCCAGAGATGGAGAGCAGAAGGAAGGCTGTGATTCTGCTCTTCACCATCTCTGGGAGCTTCACCCTCCTGTGGGTCATCAATGTTGTAGATTTCTGATATCATGTCATTCGAGGCATCAATCCTGATGATTACCCACCGTTTCTGTTAGTGTTCAGTGTTGTTGGTTACATGCTGCAGAGGTTACGTTGTTGTACAGACAGATTTATTTATGCAGCAACGCTGTCTACGTTCAGAGGGAAGATCAGTAACACAGTAAAACCTCTGGCTACACAAATTCATTACCTTCTGAATAAATAAAACTCCTCATTGAAGCCAAAGGGATGGTCCCATTGTTCCCAGACTGTGGAATGATATTTTTCATTGACCCATGGGATATGGGCCACACTGGGCCAGTGTTTTTTGCCCGTCCCTAGTTGCCCCTTAAGAAGGTGATGGTGAGCTGTCTTCTTGAACTCGCTGCACTCCATGTGATGTAGGTGGACCCACAATGTGCCCCTTAGGGAGGGAATTCCGGGACTTTGATCCAATGACACTGAAGGAACAGCGATACGTTTCCAAGTCAGGATTGTGAGTGGTTTGGAGGGGAATTTGCAGGGGGTGGTGTTCCCATGTATCTGCTGCCCTTGTCCTTCCAGATGGAAGTGATCCAGGAGAGCAGACTGACCCCACTGTGTCTCTGTCACCGATCCGGGGAGAGCAGACTGACCCCACTGTGTCTGTGTCACTGACCCAGGGGAGAGCAGACTGACCCCACTGTGTCTCTGTCACTGACCCAGGGGAGAGTACAGTGATCCCACAGTGTCTCTTTCACTGACCCCAGGCAGGGAAGGCTGACCCCACTGTGTGTCACTGACCCAGGGGAGAGCAGACTGACCCCACTGTGTCTCTGTCACTGACCCCAGAGTGGGAAGGCTGACCTCACTATGTCTGTATCACTGACCCCAGGGAGGGAAGGCTGACCCCACTGTGTCTGTATCACTGACCCCAGGGAGGGAAGGCTGACGCCACTGTGTTGGTATCACTGACTCCAAGGAGAGCAGACTGATACCTTGTCCCTTTAAGAGGATGTGTTCTGTTTCTCTTGATGAGGGATGTTATCAACCTGTTGCCCAGGTGTATGTTCCATGGAAAGCAGAGTAAATAACTTTGGGTTTTCTTAAATTACGACCAAAGCAGCATGAGGAAGTGGAGTCCGGCTCTCACCGATCCAGGGGCTCAGAGCTGCTTTCAGTTACTGAAGGTGCATTATTTGGTGTTGAAGCTGTTAGTCACAGCTGTCACCTCTCACTGCTGTGGGAAAAAAAGCTTGAACTCTCCCTCTGCTGTAAGATTGTTTGTTTTGGTGTTCCCATCTTTTGGATTGGAGGAGATAGTAAGTGAGGGAAATCTTTTTTGCTGAATTTGCCTTTACTAAGGGTCTGTTTGTAGGATGTGGCTGTATTGGAACAGTTGATGGGTAGAATTAAATAACAATATGAATGATATTTTGAAATGCCACAGTGGACAAGGCTGCAGACTGATGTAGACAGTGAAGCAAGAGAATATGACAGACAAGGAGTGAAACCCACACCTCTCTGTATAGTGGTCCCAGACCCATACCCTCCCTGGCCTCACCCCTCCATCTCCCTTCAAACTGCTCCATCATCAGTCAACTATTTTGGGTTTCTTCACTGAGCATGCCCAGTACACTGTAGGGAACAAAGAATGATTCATCCCCAGCTACTGCTGTCCAGATCATGTGTATCTCAGAGTCAGCTCTGAGACATCTCCTGGGCAGTCTCAATCTGTATCTGTGTGTCTCTGATTCCGTGTCATTGAGCATCACCCATACACCCTAATGTCTATGTATGGGACTGCTTTGTATATTCTGGAATATGAACACATTGTAACCTGAGGAAGGTGAGGGTTTCGGTCCTCTCCGGCTTACTCCCTGTTTGATCGCAGTGAGGCCACTTGAACTGAACAGGTCAAAGTGTGACCTCACAGAACAAGTGTGACCTCACCGTATACATCACAGAGAGTTCAGACATCACAACTGGTTTGTAAACTGGCTTCAACTGAGACACGAGGCTGTGTCAGTAAACACAGGGAAGGCTAGGTCACTGCACTGACCGTGTCTCTGACTTATCTGTCTGGGAGTGAATGTGATCAGAGAGACGATCAAAACAGCTGGACTTTACAAAGAGAAAACAAAGCTTTGAAAACACCATCAGCAATCGGATCAGGCAGAAGATGGGGAAGTTTGAAAGGTTTTTTTTAGATATTAGATTAGATTCCCTACAGTGTGGAAACGGCCCTTCGGTCCAACAAGTCCACACCGACCCTCCGGAGAGTAACCCACCCAGTCTCATTTCCCTCTGACTAATGCATCTAACATTACAGGCCAATTAGCATGGCCAATTCACCTGACCCACACATCTTTGGACTGTGGAGGAAACCGGAGCACCTGAAGGAAACACACGCAGACAGTCACTCGAGGCTGGAATTGAACCTGGGACCTGGTGCTGTGAGGCAGCAGTGCTAACCACTGAGTCACTGAGTCACCATGCTGCCCTAAAAGGGTTAGTGTAAAATTCTTCCTCTTGCACTGACTGAAGATTGGGAGTAATTGCAGAATAATGCTCTAGAGATTTATTCTGAGAAACTTTAGGGCTTATTGAAACCGGTGAGATACACAGAACTGATTCTTAACAAGGGACAGAAGCTGTCCCGAATGACACCCTACTCCTCGGACCTAGGCAAATCCCTATGTTCATCCTTTTGAAAAGCATTAAGGGTGGGAAAAATTGTTCAGTGGAGAACTGATGTGCCAACAATTTGAGGAGAGTCCAGAGACAATGCATGTGACTGGGAGGAAGGCGGGTCAGAAATTGAGTTGGAGAGAGATTGATTGAAGGGGAGCTCCCTGTGAGAGATTAGGGTGGGAGAGGAGTCTGATGGTGAGGATTAGAGGGGAGGGCATTGTGGAGAGATGATGCCCTACTTCACATCATCATTGCCCTCAATTCCACCAACATTACCAAGGGTGCCAACCTCGAGAGTTTGCAAAGATGCAAACCATTCTCAGCATGTGGCCATGGTGCCCAATGCTCCTCATTAGCTTTAAAAAAGATGTTTGATCTTAATCTTGAGATATGTTATTTAGTTGGATGGAAGTCGCCATGGATTTGAAAATCTGCAGTCTCTCTTGTTTATCATCCTGCGGACATGATTTGGAGGTGCCGGTGTTGGACTGGGGTGGGGTGGACACAATCATGAATCCCATAACACCAGTTTATAGTCCAATAGGTTTATTTGGAAGCACTAGCTTTCGAAGCACTGTTCCTCATCAGGTGGTTGTGTTAAAGGAGCAGCACTTCAAAAGCTAGTGCTTCCAAACAATTCTGTTGGACGAGAACCTGGTGTAGTGTGATTTTTAACTTCTTGCAGACACATTTCAAAGTCAAAGGACAAAGAAAATTTCCAGCCCAGGAACAGGCCCTTCGGCCCTCCAAGCCTGAGCCGATACAAATCTACTGTCTAAACCTGTCACCCAATTGATAAGTATCTGTATCCCTCTACTTCCCACCTACTCATGCATCTGTCCAGGTGCATCTTAAATGAATCTACCATTTCCTGTCTCACCTCCCTCAGTAACGTGGGATAAATCCCATATGGTCCTGGGGATTTGTCCACCTTACTTACCTCTAACCTACCCAACACATCTTCCCTACTTATGTCAATGTGATCCAGACTAATCAAACTTCTATCCCTAATCTCAACATTCATCATGTCCCTCTCCTCAGTGAACACTGATGTAAAGTAATCATTCAGAATCTAACCCATTCTCTCAGGTTCAACACACAGCCTTCCTTCATTATCTTTTAGTGGACCAATCCTTTCTCTAGTTATCTGCTTGCTTCTTATATAAGAATAAAATGCTTTGCGATTCTCCTTAATCCTGCTCGCTAAAGCTATTTCATGACACCTTTTAGCCCGCTTGATTCCTCATTTAAGACGGGTCTTACTCTTCCGATATTCTTCCAGGGCCCATTCTGTTCTTAGCTGCCTAGACCTTATGTACGCTTCCCTTTACCTCTTGGCTAGTTGTACAATTTCTCCGGTCATCCACGGTTCACCAATCTTGCCCTTCCTATCCTTTGCCTTCAACAGGACATACCTATCCTGCACTATCTTTAACCTATCTTTGAAAGCCTCCCACATATCAAATGTGGGCTTCTCTTCAAATAGCTGTGTCCAATCCACATTTCCCAGCTCCTGCCGAATTTTGATATAATTGGCCTTGGCCCAATTTAGTACTCATCCCTTTCGGACCACACTCATCTTTATCTATGAGTATTCTAAACCTTACAGAATTGTGGTCACTGTTCCCAAAGAAATCCCCCACCGCAACTTCTACCACCTGTCCTGGCTTGTTGCCCAGTACCAGGTCCAATATGGCCCCTTCCGTCGTCGGACTATTGACATACTGCTCTAGAAAACTCTCCTGAATGCTTTGTACGAATTCTACTCCATCCAGATCTCTGACGCTAAGTGTATCCCAGTCAATGTTGGGAAAATTAAGATCTCCCATCACTACTACCTTATTGCCTCTACATCTATCCATAATCTGTTCACCTATTTGTTTTCTACCTCACGCTCACTGTTGGGAGGCCTGTAATACAGCCCCAACAATGTAACTGCATCCTTCTTATTTTTCAGCTCCACCCATAATGCCTCACTACCTAAGCCCTCCATAGTGTCCTCCTTTAGCACAGCCGTGGTATCATCCCTGACCAACAATGCAATCCACCCCACCCCCACTTTGACTTCCCTCGCTGTCTTGTATGAAGCATCTATAGCCTGGAACATGCCCTTCATGCCCTTCCTTCAACCAAGTCTCTGTGATTGCAATAACATCATACTCCCAGGCTCCAATCCAAGCCCTTAAGTTCATCTGCCTTAAACACTATACTCCTTGCATTAAAGTAGATGCATTTCAGGCCACCAGTTCTTTTGCATTCATCTGGTCTCTTCCTACTCTTCCCTTTGTTAATGCTATCTTCATTATTCTTACCATCTCCAGTCTTCACCTCGCTGTCCCCTGCCACATTAGTTTAAAACCTCCCCAACAACAGGAGCAAAACCTCCCCCAAGGACATTGGTTCCAGTCTGGTTCAGACGTAGACCGTCCATTTTGTAATGGTCCCTCCTTCCCCAGAACCGGTCCCAATGTCCAACAAATCTGAACCCCTCCCTCCTACACCATCCCTCTCACCATGTGTTCATCCTTCCTATTTTTTCATTTCTACGCTGGCTAGCACATGGCACTGGTAGTAATCCCGAGATCACTACATTTGAGGACCTTCTCTTTAACTTCTCTCCTAGCTCCCTGAATTCTTCTTTCAGGACCTCACCTTATTTTTTACTTATATCATTGGTGTTTGTATGCACCAAGACAACTGGCTGTTCACCCTCCCCTTTTAGAATGCTCTGCAGCCGATCAGTAACATCCCTGACCCGAGCACCTGGGAGGCAACATACCATCCAGGAGTCCCGTTTTCAGCCACAGAACCACCGATCTACTCCCCTCACAATAGAATCCCCTATGACTATGGCCCTATGAGTCTTTTTCCCACCATTCTGAACAGCAGTGCCCACCACAGTGCTGTGATCCTGGCAACTGCTGCCTTACCCTGGTAGGCCATCTCCCCCAACAGTATCCAAAACGGTATACCTGTTTTGGAGGGAGATGAGCTCAGGGGACTCCTGCACTGCCTTCCTATTCTTTCTCTGCCTTTTGGTCACCCATTCACTGTCTCCCTCAGCAATCCTAACCTGCGGTGTGACCAGTTCATTAAATGTGCTATCCACGACCTCCTCAGCATCGCGGATGCTCCACAGTGAGTCCATCCGCAGCTCCAGAGCTGTTATACGGTCAAACAAGAGCTGCAGCTGGACATACTTCTTGTAAGTGTAAGGGTCAGGAACGTCAGCCACATCCCTGAGCTCCCACATCAGGCAAGAGACACAGAGCATGGGTCTGAGGTCCCCTGCCATTGTAGGCTTAGCTTTATATCAACTAACTAAACCCAAACAATGCCCTTAAATATATGAAAATGAAAGATAAAGAAAAAATAAAAGCTTTATCTTACAGAATCTTTTTCTTCCGGTTCGAGGTGGGGGGGTGTGGGGGTGTGTGCAGGAGGGAGATACTACATGTATAGTATCTCAGGTTTAGCCACTGCCCATATATAAATTAAGCCCTTACCTTCCCAGCAGCCCTCACTTCACTCCACCTTCTCTCCTCGCCGCTCTGTCAAAATGGAGGCACAGCCAACCCCATTTTCATCTGTCACCCTATGATCAGCTTTTCCTTTCCCCCTGCCTCACAATTATCGGTCCCCTTTATCTGTCTGACTGCTCTTCTGTCTCTTTCTGGGCTCCATCTCCACCTATTGCAGCAGTGAGATGCCTCACCACCACACCCCCTCTCATCTGCACCTTTTCCTCGCTCCTATCAGTTACGATGAAGGATTACTGGATCTGAAATGTTATTTCTGCTTTAACTCAACAGAATCTGCCAAACCTGCTGAGTTTCTCAAGCAATTTCTCTTTTCATTCACATTCACATCCAGACGACGTTACCAAGGTGGGACCACAATTCCTATTGGCTATAAGCTCGAGATGGACAGACTTCCTAACCAATCAGAGCGGGATGGTGAACCAAGGCCCGCCCTGAGGACTCTCGCATTGTCAAGATGAGAGTGGTGTTGGAAAAGCACATCAGGTCAGGCAGCATCCGAGGAGCAGGAAAATCGACCTTTCGAGCAGGAGCCCTTCATCAGGAATGAGGCTGGGAGCCTCGGGGGTGGAGAGATAAATGGAAGAGGGGTGGGTAGCTGAGAGTGCAATAGGTGGATGGAGGTGAGGATAAAGGCCATAGGTCAGAGAGAAGGGTGGAGCAGGTAGGTGGGAAAGAAGAATGACGGGTGGGACAGGTCATGGGGACAGTGCTGACTGGAAAGTTGGAACTGGGGTAAGGTGGCGGGAGGGGAAATAGAAACCAGTTCTACTAGAGAAGACACCAGATGGCCTCCTTCTTTAAAGACCGTAATGTCCCCTCCCATGTGGTTGAAAATGCCCTCCAATGCCTCTCAGCCATGTCCTGCACCTCTGCCCCCAACATTAGATATCCATGGCTGATGAAGCAACTCAGAAAAAGAGAGAGCCTATAAAGTGGCCGAGAGCACGGGGAAATCAGAAGATTGGGAAGACTACAAAAACAAACAGGATAACAAAGAGAAAAATAAGGAAGGAGAGGATCAAATATGAAGGTAAGCTAGCTAGTAATATTAGAAATGTTAATAAAAGTTTCTTTCAATACATAGGAAACAAATGAGAGGCAAAATTAGAGATCGGGCTGCTCAAATTTGATGCAGGAAGGCTAGTGCTGGGAGATAAGGAAATAGCTGAAGAACTTAACAAATACTTTGTGTCAGTCTTCACAGTGGAAGACATGAGTAATATTCCAACAATAGTCAAGGGGCAGAGTTGAGTATGGTAGCCATTACAAAACAGAAAATACTTGAAAAGCTAAAAGGTCTAAAAACTGATAAATCTCCTGGCCCAGATGGGCTACATCCTAGAGTTCTGAGGGAGGTGACTGAAGAAATAATGGAGGCATTGGTTATAATCTTTCAAAAATCACTGGAGTCAGAGAAAGTCCCAGGTGATTGGAAAATCGCTGTTATAACCCCCTTGTTCAAGAAATGATCAAGACAAAAGATGGAAAAGTATAGTTGATTAGCCTAACCATGGTTGTAGGTAAAATTCTAGAATCCATCATTAAGGATGAGATTTCTAAATTCTTGGCAGTGCAGTGTTGATGAGAACAAGTCAGCATGGATTTAGTAAGGGGAGGTCATGCCTGACAAACCTGTTAGAATTCTTTGAAGAGGTATCAAGCAGGTTAGACCAGGGAAACCCAGTGGATGCTATCTGCCTAGACTTCCAAAAGGCCTTTGATAAGGTGCCTCACGGGAGGCTGCTGAGTAAGGTGAGGGCCCATGGTGTTCAAGGTGAGCTACTGGCATGGATTGAGGATTGCCTGTCTGACAGAAGGCAGAGAGTTGGGATAAAAGGTTCTTTTTCAGAATGGCAGCTGGTGACAAGTGGTGTCCCGCAGGGTTTAGTATTGGGGCTATAGCTGTTCACTTTCTACATAAATGATCCGGACAAAGAGACTGGGGGCATTCTGGTGAAGTTTGCTGATGATATGAAGTTAGGTGGATGGACAGGCAGGTAGTTCTGAGGAGCATTGTTGGAAGATCATTGTCTTTCTCTACGCCACAGTATAACAGGAGATGTGGAGAAATTAAAGTTTGAGAAGATCATAAATGATGTGGCGAAATGATCTCTACCATTAATCTCTCCAGAGTCCACATCGCTCAGATTCCACAGAATCTAGTAAGGTGAACCAAACATCGATGGGAGTTATATATCAAAGTTAAAGCTGCAATACAAATGCGGGACGTATTATAAAACAGGAAACGAGATATGCACATTTGTGAGTACTGCAGTAATAATGTACTTTTTAAATTATATCTAAACTGTGTTAACCCAATTGAATGCTAATGCTGGGAAAATGGATTTCATGACCACGTGTGAGATGGTTTATATGAACATTATGTTGAGCATTGAGCTCAAGATTGGGTTATTTAGGAATTGGTGTTGAGTGATCAGAAGAGCTAATAGAATGTTTTGCCGGAAAGGATATTTTGGGAACAGTGACCACAATGTATTGGTTTTCTTTTATGCTGTTTGAGTACACGACAGTTTTTGTTGTATTTGAAGTAACTGTTAGAAATCTGAGTCATGCAGACCATGAAGGTGTGAGGAGAAAGTAGGGACTACAGATGCTGGAGATCAGAGTCGAAGAATGTGGTGCTGGAAAAGCACAGTCAGGCAGCATACTAAGAGCAGATAAATCGATGTTTTGGGCATAAGCCTTTCATCAGGAATGAAGCTTATGGGCCAAGGGGGCTGAGAGATAAATGAGAAGAGGTGGGGAGGCTACAAAAAGATTTAGATAGTTTAGGTGAATGGTCCAAGAAATGGCTGATGGAATTCAATTTGAGCAAATGTGAGGTCTTGCACTTTGGGAAAAAGAACACTATTTTCTAAACAGTGAGAAAATTCATAAAGTCAAAGTACAAAGGGATCTGAGAGAGCTCGTGCAGAATTCTCTAAAGGTTGACTTGCAGATTGAGTCCATGGTTAAGAAAGCATATGTAATGTTGTCACTTCTCTCAAGAGGGTTGGAATGTAAAAGCAGTGATGTGCTACTAAGACTTTATAAAGCTCTGGTTAGGCCCGATTTAGAATACTGTGGCCAGGTTTGGGCCCCACACTTCAGGGAGGACATACTGACACTGCAGCGTGTCCAGTGGAGATTCACATAGATAATCCCTGGAATGGTAGGCCTAACGTACGATGAATGGGTGAGGATTCTGGGATTCTATTCATTAGCGTTTAGAAGGTTGAAGGGAGATCTAATGGAAACTTACAAAATAATGCATGGCTTAGAAAGGGTGGATGCTGGGAAATTATTTCTGTCAGGCAGGGACACTAGGACTCATGGGCACCGCCTTAAAATTAGAGAGGATCAATTCCCAAACTGTACTAGCAGTGGTGTGATGTTTTCTGGCTCCTGTAATGGAGTTTTAAATTTACACCAGAGAATGTCGCAGATGATGAGTGACTTTCCATTATTATTATGCAACAAGCATCCACCTGGAGCAGGTCTTGGGAGCAGGATCCCATCTGTTTCTGCCTCGGAGGCAAAAGCACCATCCTAAAAATGGGCATTTCAAATTCTGAGCAACAGTGCATCAGTAAATGATGGTTGAGAACTAACCATTCTGTTCATTTCATTTTCCGCAAAGCAACTTGTTCAGAAATGTTATTGCGTACCTCTGGAACAGACAAGACTCGGACTCTGGCCACCTGACTCAGAAATGGGGACATTACCACTGTACAATGTGCTTCTGAAGGCACATTACGCTTAGTAACATTGCACCTCAACCTTTAAGTACTTGTGAAAAATTTAGATTGTTTACTCCCAATATTCAACACGGGAGCAAAATTGGGCTCTTGCGGTGCTTCTACCTCTGGCCCAGGAGTCCTGGGTTCACACCCCGAAAGATGGGTCTGAACAGATTGATTGAAATATTTAGAGACTCTTGTGGCTGGGTTTTTGTATTCATTCACAGGAGGAAGGTTTTGCTGGCTCAGGAAGCATTTAATTCACATCCCTAATTGCCCAGAGGCCAGTTGTGATTGAGTCACATTGACCAGGGGTGGTCCGGAGTCACATGTAGGCCAAACCAGGTAAGGATAGCAGTTTCCTTCCCTAAAGAACATCAGTGAACCAGGGGGGCTTTTCCCAAAAGTCAACAATGGATTCATGGTCATTGTGAGACTCTTCATTCCTGATTTTGTATAGAATGCAAACTCCACCATCTGCCACAGGGGGATTTGAACTTAGGAACCAGGCTCATTACCAGCATCGCTGAAAATGTGTTGCTGGTCAAAGCACAGCAGGCCAGGCAGCATCTCAGGAAAAGAGAATTCGACGTTTCGAGCATAAGACCTTCATCCTGATGAAGGGCTTATGCTCGAAACGTCGAATTCTCTATTCCTGAGATGCTGCCTGGCCTGCTGTGCTTTGACCAGCAACACATTTTCAGCTGTGATCTCCAGACCTCATTTTTTACTCATTACCAGCATCGCTGGATTAACAGCTTAGTGACAATACCACTAGGCCATTGCCTCCCCTGACCCAGAAGCCTCTGTTTAAAACCCCATCTACTTCAGAGCTGTGCCACAATGCATCGGAATGCAAGTTTAAGAAGCATCCATAAGTACAAAATTAATTTATCATACAAGTTAATTTTGGGTGGGTGTTGTGAAGATGTGGGGTGTACTTTACCTTTAAGAGAGTTAAAAGCTACTGAACTACCTGACAGAAAAAAAAGATAATGTAATGTGCCCCAGCTACTGGTGCAGCTAGGGTAGCTGGTTGCCAGGAAACGACAAAACAGAATCGAATTAGGCCAATCAGTTTAAATTATACCCCAAAAAATACCAAACTCCAATCCAGTTTGAATTTGGTATATTGACAATCGTAAAATGTTACAATCCAGTGCTTTAGGGGTATAAGACCAGGGAAATTTGAAGAGTTGGGAGGAGCATCTTCTTAACTGCAACAGCATCTGCACACTGCTCAGCAAAATAGCTCTCTTAAAAGGTCCCTTTATCGATCAGTAACCTGTGACACAATGTCCCCAAGGAGAAGGAAAGAAGACTGAAATACAGAGAAGAACAAAAGCTGCCTGGTTTTCAGATAAGAAGTTTGGTCTTTTTTTGTAAATCTTAATCAGGGGTGTTTTAATTGGACTAGTATTGTATGTGCAAGGTTTGTGAAGGTTTGCCGCTCAGGTTGAGGTTTAGGGTGTAGGTTTGCTCGCTGAGCTGTAGGTTTGATATCTAGACGTTTCATTACCTGGCTAGGTAACATCATCAGTGGTGACCTCCAAGTGAAGCGAAGCTGTTGTCTCCTGCTTTCAATTTATATCTTTCTCCTGGATGGGGTTCCTGGTGTTTGTCGTGATGTCATTTCCTCTTCATTTTCTGAGGGGTTGATAAATGGTATCTCGATCTATGTGTTTGTTTATGGCGTTGTGGTTAGAGTGCCAGGCTTCTAGGAATTCTCTGGCATGTCTTTGCTTAGCCTGTCCCAGGATAGATGTGTTGTCCCAGTTGAAATGGTGGGTTTTTTCATCCGTGTGTAGGGCTACAAGGGAGAGAGGTTCGTGTCTTTTTGTGGCTAGCTGGTGTTTTTGTATCCTAGTGGCTAACTTTCTCCTTGTTTGTCCTACGTAGTGTTTGTGGCAGTCCTTGCATGGAATTATGTAGATGACGTTGATTTTTCCATGGGTTGTACAGGGTCTTTTAAGTTTGTTAGTTTTTGTTTGAGGGTAATGGTGGGTTTGTCTGCTACTAGGATTCCGAAGGGTTGTAGTAGTCTGGCTGTCATTTCTGAAACTTCTTTGATGTATGGTAAGGTGGTTAGGGTTTCTGGTTGTGTTTTGTCTGCTTGTCGTGGTTTGTTCTTGAGGAATCTGCGGACTGTATTTTGTGAGTATCCATTCTTCTTGATTAGGTTGTATAGGTGGTTCTCCTCTGTTTTCCGAAGTTCGTCTGTGCTGCAGTGTGTGGTGGCTCATTGGAATAGTGTTCTGATACAGTTTCGTTTATGTGTGTTGGGATGGTTGCTGGTGTAGTTAAGTATTAGGTCAGTGTTTGTCGGTTTTCTGTACATGCAGGTTTGTAGTTCTCCTTTCTTTCGACTGCAAAGTCCAGGAATGCGAGTTTGTTGTCGGTTTCTTCCTCCTTGGTGAACTTTATGCCTGTGAGGGTGTTGTTGATGATGTTAAATGTCTCTTCTATCTTGTTTCGTTTTGTGATGACAAAGGTGTCATCTATGTAGCGGACCCAGATTTTTGGTTTGATGGTTGGTAGGGCTGTTTGTTCTAGTCTTTGCATTACCGCTTCTGCTATGAATCCTGATAGCGGAGAGCCCATGGGTGTGCCGTTGGTTTGTTTGTAGATTATGTTGTTGAAGGTGAAGTGGGTGGTGAGGCACAAGTCCATGAGCTTCATGATGTTTTTGTTGGTAATGTGATTGATGGTGGTTGGGGTGTGTGTGTGTGTGATGGTCTGTTCTAAAAGTGTGGTAAGTGTTTCCTTTGCCAGGTCGATGTTGATGGAGTATTGTATATTGTATTGTCTGTATCCTTTTATTTCCTGCCAATCATGTCTGTCAAAATGCCAATAGATATTGCTATTGTGTCTGCTTCGACCACTTCCTCAGAAAGCGCATTCCAGGCATATTGAGTCAGTCATATTGTCATACAGCACGGAAACAGACCCTTCAGTCTAACCCGTCCATGCCGAGCATAATCCCAAACTAAACTCATCCCACCTGCCTGCCCCTGGCCTACAACTCTCCAAACCTTTCTTATTCATGGTTAAAAATCACACAACACCACGTTATAGTCCAACAGGTTTAATTGGAAGCACATTAGCTTTTGGAGCTACGCCGGTGTTGTGTGATTTTTAACTTTGTCCACCCCAGTCCAACACCGGCATCTCCAAATCATTTCCTATTCATGTACTTCTCTCATCTCTTTCTAAACATCGTAATTATACCCACATCCATCACTTCCTCAGGAAGTTCCCTCTGTGGAAAAAGAAATTGCCCCTCTCATCTCCTTTAATCATTCCCCTTTTACCCTTAAATCTATGTCCCCTAGTAATTGAGATTTCTATCCTGGGGAAAAAAAAACTATGCATTCTATCCAAGCCTTTCATAATTTTGTAAATCTCTATCAGGCCACCTTTCAGCCTCTGGTGTTCAAGTAAAAACCAATCTTGTCCAATCTCCTTCACAGATAATACCTCCCAAACCAGACAAAATCCTGGAGAACATTTTCTGTACCCTCTCCAATGCTCTCACATGTTTCTGGTCATGATGCAATGACCAGAACTGTACACAATATTCCACATGCAACCTTGCTAACGCTCTGCAACATGGCTTGCCAATTTTTATACTCTATGTCCTAAACAATGAAGGCAAGCGTGCAATATGCCTTCTAGACTACCTCATCCACTGACATTGTCCCTTTCTGGGAACTGTGGACCTGTATGCTTCAAGCCCCTGTACTTCAATGCTTCTAAGGGTTCTGCCAATTACTGTGTAACTTCCCTTATGCATTGGACCTTCCAAATGTATCAGCTCATATTTTTCCAGATTAAAGTCCATCTGCCATTTCTTCACCCAAATCTCCAGATTATCTATAATCCTGCTGTATCCTCTGGCAATTCCCCACATTATCCACAGCTCCCCCAGTGTTTGTGTTATCGGCAAACTTACTGATCAGACGATGGTCATTCTCCTCCAAATTATTTATAAACAAATGAGGGGTCTCAATACTGATCCCTGTGGAACAATACTGGTCATATGGCCATATGACTTCACCCTCAGTATCTGCTTACCATGACAGACCTTGACAAAGGTCTTGCTAAAGTCCAGTGAGACAATATCTGCCACTCTACTCTCTTCAGGCATCTTTGCCACTTCCTCAAAAATCTCAATCAAGTTTGTGAGACATGACCTTCTCCACACAAAGCCTTGCTGCCTGTCACTAATTAGTCCTTTTTTTACCAAATGTGAGTAAATCCTGGCTCTAAGAATCTTCTCCAAGATCTCTTGGTTTGGCGGTATAGAGTCATGGAGTTGTATAGCAAGGAAACAGGCTCTTCGGTCCAACCCATCCATACTGACCAGGTATGTTAAATTACCACTGACATAATGCTCACTGGATTTCCCATATTATCCGTGTTGCCCTTCTGAAACAAGGGAACAACATTGGCTATTCTCCAGTCCTCGTGGACCTCTCCTGTAACTAAAGAGGATTTAAAGATTCTGTACAAGGCCCCAGCAATTTCCTCCCTAGAACAGCTACCATCAGCTCCTGGTAACTTGTAACCGCATGGTTTTTTGAAGAGCCCAACACTTCCTCCTTTTTGTATATAGACACGCCCTAGAATTATCAACATACCCTTGTCTAGACTCACCATTCACCATGTCCATTTCTTTTGAATGCCCATGCAAATTATTCACTAAGGTCCTCACCCACATCCTCTGGCTTCATGCAGAAATTTCCTTCTTTGTCCTCAACTGGACCTGGCTTTTCCCTCACCCACACCAACCAACCCAACCGCCCCGTGGCTGAACACCTTAACTCCCTCTCCCATTCCGCCAAGGACATGCAGATCCTTGGCCTCCTCCATCGCCAGACCATGGCAACACAATGCCTGGAGGAAGAGCACCTCATCTTTCGCCTAGGAACCCTCCAAACACAAGGGATGAATGCAGATTTCTCCAGCTTTCTCTGGAGCTCATTCCATACAAGCACCACCCTGTGTGTGAAAACGCTGCCCCTTAGGTCCCTTTTTTTATCTTTCCCCTCTCACCCTAAACCTATGTCCTCTAGTTCTGGACTTCCCACCCAGGGAAAATACTTTGTCGACTGATCCCATCCATGCCCCCTCATGATTTTATAAAATTCTATAAGATCACCCCTCAGCCTCCGACACTCCAGTGAAAACAGCCCCAGTCTGTTCAGCATCTCCCTATAGCTCAAATCCTCCAACCCTGGCAACATTCCTGCAAATCCTTTCTGAAATGTTTCAAGTTTCACAAATCCTTCCTACAGGAGGGAGACCAGAATTGCACACAATATTTCAAAAGTAGCCTAACCTATGTCCTGTACAGCTTCAAATCATTGTTCCTTTTGACAATGTTCTATGCCCACTCACAGACATCCTTGACCCTGGAACAAGGGAGGCCATGCACCGTCCTGGTCCCTTTTGCAGCCACAGAAATGCCTATAGAGACCCCTATTAGCACAGGTTTTCTGCACTTTGATCCTGACTGTTGAACAACAGTGCCAGCTGTGGTAGCACTGTTCTGGCAGCTGCTGTTGTTATCCCCTGATCGGGCCCTACCCACCACTCCACTCCTCTCCTCTCAATATCCAAAACGGTATACTTGTTGGAGATAGTTTAGCCATAGGGGTGTCCCAGTCTCCAACTGCCTGTCCCTTCCAGCTATCTGCCTGAGCCTTGGTAGTGTCCACGACTCTAAAACTCCTGTCTATGACGTTTTCCACCCACTTTCCTGAATGCCCTGAAGTGTGTCCCCAAACTGACCCATGTAATCTGACAGAAGCTACAATTGGACAGTTCCCACAGGTTTGGTTGGCATGACTGTTCGAATTGTCTCTTATTTCCCACATTCGACATGATAAGCAAACTACCCAGTGTACTGCCATTTTAATCTTCTCACAACAATTTCATTGAAAATTAATGTCTATTAAAATTAACTTACAACAAACTAGATGGCCCTAGAGTTAGAATCTCATTAAAGAATATTAATTAATGAATTAATTCTAGAAATAGCAGTTTCGGTCCCAGTCTAAATCCCAGGACTGTACTCCTCCCCCACCAGCCTGACTCCCATTGCCCTTAAACCTAATAGGGAGGGAAAGGTGAATGGAGGTTTCAGAAACAAGAGTGAGTCATCTGGCCGTTACTGACCAATCAGGAGCCCTACTGTCCAAAACGTTACTTTGGCAGTGTGACGTCACTCCCCCCATAGCTCCCACTGAGTGAGACCGTATCATGCTGAATCACAGGAAGCCCTGACTGTGCTGGGTGTCCACAGTGTCAATTAAACATTAAACTGCTCAACCTGTCACCGAGAGAGGTGTGAAAAAGGGGATAAATTGGAATCACCTTCTTCTGTGCTGTCGATCTCTACGACAATCATATAACTAAAAGGTAACACACTAAGATCTTCATCAAGATGCAGGAACAACTGACTGCAGATGCTGGAGTCGGAACTGAAAACAACAAATGCTGGAGATCACAGCGGGTCAGATAGCATTCACAGAGGGAGGACGAGCTAATGTTTCGAATCTAGATGACTCTTCATCTTAATCAATACAGTTAAATATTGTTAGTGTCACTGCATTTTGGTATCAACACGATCATTTTGCTGTTATTAGAATGTAGTTTGCTTACATTTGTTGAATAGCAGCAGCAACAAAATTCCGCCAGCATTTTGATCAGTCTAACAATGGTATATATTCACATATTCTTTTGTTTAGCTTGTGAACAAATGCAAAATTATGACGGACGGAGTAAATGTGGGACAAATACAATGTACTTCAACGAAAGGAAGAAATGGAAAAGGTAATGTTCAAAGATCAGCTGTGTTACTGGTAATATTCCCTGATGAGTGTCAGACACTCCAGGATAGAATGTTACAATTTCAGGAAAGGCTGAGAAGTAACTGTAACTATCAGGATGGTAAACAGCATGGCAGGCATCTCAGGAGACTGCATAGCCTGAGCACAACTTACAGATGAATGGTATTTGGTGCTTGGCCACTGGGCAGACCACCTGTGAACAAAAACAATTGTTTTATCCCCTCATACATGATCTGTGGCAGCAGGAGAGATCATCTAGGCTCACGATCCTGGTACATGGAAACACGGAATTCAGTTTACTGAACCAGCTCATAACATCAGTTGGATGGTCAGGCTGGTTGTAAACAGGTGTTGGCAGTGTGGCTGTGGAGTGAAGTAACTATCTGTCCTTCTGTGGTTCCATTCAAGCCCGGGTGTCCTTGGAGATGGGGCGCAGAATGTCCATCTCAATGCCTTTAGAGGGATGGAACACCACAGAGGCATACACTGCTTTATTTCCCCTCCAACTCCATTTTGATTTTATCCCTGCCCTCTCTTCCTACTACGTCCCCTGCCATGTTTATATTTGGTATTGCATTGCCCAAAAAAGGCTGTGCTTGTAAATCATCAATTGGATGGATACACATGAGGTTTTACTGGTGGTGGCTGCTTGTTATACAAAAAAATCAACAAAAGAAGTTGCAGTGGGAAAGAACTCATTTTTGTGTGATAACATTTCTGGGTAGAAACATATACTAATAAAACACAGCAATGTAGGGCTCCTATGGTGCAGGGTTAGAATTCTTCAGTGTGTTCAAGTTCAGCCTGCTATCCTAAATATGTAATATCTCTGGGCAGAGTGACGAGAAATAACTAATGAGAACTAAAACAATTTAGGTTTTTGACTCTGTCATGTCGGAGGAGAAAGAGACTATTAATCCTTGTGAAATTGCTACATAGAGACAGGAAGAGTCTGCAAGTAAAATCACACAATTATTTATTGCAAATTAATATTTTGTATCAATGGTTGAAAATAGGCTTTCGGTGTGATATTTCTTTAACTTTTTACATCAGATTTTTTAATTGCATGTTTTGTTCACTTTCTTCTGACAGACGATGATGGAAAAGGAATTAGTCAATTGCTGAATAGTTACAGCGACAGGGAGTTAAACCTGATGACTCGATTCTACTGTGAGAGATTGGAGGATGCAATATTAGACTTGGTGGAGACCATTGCACTGATATTAACAGCAACTGATTCTTTGAGCAATGGAAATTACGCTGTAAGTTATATTATAGAATGTTTCCATTATTCTATTATTAATTAGTAAAATGATTGAAGTGGGCATGGAATTGAAGGAACCTTTGGAAATTTAAGGAAAATTAATTAGGTTGTGCATCTCATTAATGATATGAAAAACAATAAAAGGGTCCTGGGTACAAAAATAAAAATGCACCAGAAAA
This sequence comes from Hemiscyllium ocellatum, assembly GCF_020745735.1. Taxonomy (NCBI): domain Eukaryota; kingdom Metazoa; phylum Chordata; class Chondrichthyes; order Orectolobiformes; family Hemiscylliidae; genus Hemiscyllium; species Hemiscyllium ocellatum. The sequence goes on along the minus strand of NW_026867447.1, from coordinate 322,178 downwards.
TAGTGTCAGAGTACTGAAACAATATTTTTTACAAAGAAATGAAAATAATGAAAAGTTGTTTACTTGAAGGACCGATAACGAACTGAGAGCAAAATAGAAATTAGTGAGGTGTGCCCCTGGCTTAGTGGTTAGTGGATGAAATCATGTGATGATGAAAACCAAATGTTAGAGAATGTCAGGGTACCAGATCAGTTTTAGTGAGATGGAAGAAATGCCATGATGAATATTTCACTGGGAAGAATAGCTTGAGTGTGCTCTGCAAGCAACAAGATCCTAGCAGAGAGCACAAATAAAAATACATGGTGGGGAGGGATTGGTGTCAGTGGTTTTAAGGGAGACACTGGAATACCCAGTGAGTTCAGTTTCCAAATCGATTATGATGGAATTCTTCAGTTTATGTTGTATGCAGCTTTTGGTCTAAGCCCTAAAACTATGGTCATTGTGTCATTCAGAACTGAGAGAGCTAAGTTTGGCTCGACCTAGAAATAAGTGAAACAATGTCGTGGGGCGGCACGGTGGTTCAGTGGTTAGCACTGCTGCCTCACAGCACCAGTGTCCTAGGTTCGATTCCAGCCTCAGGCAACCGTCTGTGTGGAGTTTGCACATTTTCCCCTGTGTCTGCGTTTATTTCCTAGGGAATCTAAAAAAAAACGAAATATGTTGTCAAGTTTTAAACAGGTCATCTTATGAAGTTCAATTTCAAGTGCCAGTCATTGAGGCAGGTAATGTTGAGGGACTCTTGAAGAAGTGTCATGTCCAGATCATTGAAAGTGAGGAATTACAACCCCTTGTGAAGTTTTCTTGACTTGGTAGCGTTCCATGTTTATCTGAGAAATCTCTGGACACTGTTCTGCTTACTTTTGCTAATCAATGTGCTCCACAGTGTGCTCTATCAAAGTCTGTTCCTATATTTGCCTCTTGTTAATTCTGGTTGTTGAATATAAACTGTGCATAAATTCTGGCTCACGTTCATAAATGTATTAAGTAAAATCTGTTGCTGTTTGTTGCTGGAGAATTATTCAGTTTTTTTCGCTGACTACGTTCCGTGAACTCACTGTGTCTACTTTTCAGATGAAGGTAATTGGTCTCTAGTCAAATCATAATATAGATTTTCCACGTGCTCATGTGCCACATTGTAAAACGTACAAAACAAACTGGTAAATGTGACTTGAAATTAACATGCAGAGTTCATTCAAAATGGTTTCTTACAACGACAAAATATTTTTAAACAAAACAAAAACAAGTTACATGTAATAAATACAGTAAATAGTTTTGCCATACTGAATATCCCTGTCACCAACAATGACCACAGCTTGAAGATTTATCAGTTCATATTGAAGGGAAGAGCCTTTCATGTTTGGACAGCCGACATACATTTACAAAAGTATATCATACCAGCTATTCCACAATTAAAAAAAACCTCCGGGAAAATATTTACAGATTAAGACCAGAGCTATGAAGGAAATATTTCATGATTCCAAAAACAAATTATTCCGTGGTGGAAGAAAAGCTTCCTTAGAAACATGAACCATAAGCTAAGTCAGATAATGATAATGACATCAAAGTGAAATATAATAACATGCAAATTTATCATTTCATGAAGTTTCCTCCCCAGTGGCTCGGTGAGCATTTGCATTGTGACATTAATTGTTCTTGCCAAGTTGGGGATGACATGCTTTCATGAAGCATTGCACTCGATTTGATGTGATCTCACTGAATTCTCGATAGGATTGGGATCCAGGATTATTAAACAGCTGCAGTGAATGAAAGGTAGAATATTTCCAAGTCCAGATTGTTTGTAGATTGAATATCCGGGCTGTGGCTTTGGTACGATAGGAATATAAAGATATAGAATAAAGCAATTCAGTGCAGCTTGTCTGCACTAACCGGAAAGAAATTGAAAATGAAAGGTCACCCAATTTAATTTTAAGGATGAGAAATTGAGACTGCAGATGTTGGAGATCAGAATCTCTGGTGCTGGAAAAGCACAGCAGGTCAGGCAGCATCCGAGGAGCAGGAGAGTCGAGGTTTTGGGCACAAGCTCTTCATCAGGAATGGGGGTGGGGGGTGGGCCAAGGGGACGAAGAGATAGGGTTGGGCTGAGGGGAAAGGTAGCTGGGAATGCAATAGGTAGATAAAGGTGAAGGTTATAGGTCAGAGAGGTGGGTGGAGCAGATTGGTGGGAAGTAAATGGACAGGTAGGACAGTTTAAGAGGGCAGTGCCAAGTTGGAAACTTGGATCTAGGAGAAGGTGGGGGAAGGGGAAATGAGGAAAATGGTGAAACCCATATTGATTCTGGGTAATTGGAGGGTTCCAAGGCAGAAGATGAGGCATTCTTCCTCCAGATGTCAGGTGGTTAGGGTTTGGTGGGGGAGGAGGCCCAGGACTTGCATATCCTTGGCGGAGTGGATCACATTGACACAAGTAGGGAGGATGTGTTGGGTAGGCTAGAGGTTATTAAGGTGGACAAATCCCCAGGACCAGATGGGATCTATCCCAGGTTGCTGAGGGAGGCGAGAGAGGAAATACCTGGGGCCTGACAGATATCTTTGTGGCATCCTTAAATACAGGTGAGGTGCCGGAGGACTGGAAGGTTGCTCATGTTGTCCCCCTTTACAAGAAGGGTAGTAGGATTATTGCGGGTAACTATAGACCAGTGAGCCTGGCGTCGGTGGTGGGAAAGTTGCTGGAGAAGGTACTGAGGGATAGGATCTATTTATATTTGGAAAATAATGGGTTTATCAGTGATAGACAACATGGTTTTGTGCAGGGGAGATCGTGCCTTACCAATTTATTAGAGTTCTTTGAGGAAATGACCAAGTTGATAGATGAAGGAAGGGCTGTTGATGTCATATGCATGCACTTTAGTGAGACATTTGATAAGGTTCCCCATTGTAGACTAATGGAGAAAGTGAAGTCACATGGTGTGCAGGGTGTTCTAGCTAGGTGGATAAAGAACTGGTTGAGCAACAGGAGACAGAGAGTAGTAATTGAAGGGAGTTTCTCAAAATGGAGAAAGGTGACCAGTGGTGGTACACAGGGGTCAGTGTTGGGGCCACTGTTGTTTGTGATATACATAAATGATCTGGAAGAGGGCACTATTGGTATGATCAGCAAGTTTGCAGATGACACGAAGATTGGTAGAGTAGCAGAGAGCATAAGGGACTATCAAACAATACAGGAGGGTATAGATAGACTGGAGAGTTGGGCGGAAAAGTGGCAGATGGAGTTCAGTCCATACAAATGTGAGGTGATGCATTTAGGTGAGACTAATTCAAGTGTGAATTATACAATGAATGGAAGAGCCTTCGGAAAAATTGATGAGCAGAGAGAGCTGGGAGTGCAGGTCCATTGTACCCTGAAAGTTGCTGCACAGGTGGATAGACTGGTCAAGAAGACATACAGTATGCTTGTCTTCATTGGACGGGGTATTGAATATAAGAGCTGGCAAGTCATATTAAAATTGTACAAGACATTGGTTCAGCCACATTTAGAATATTGTGTACAGTTCTGGTTGCCACATTACCAAAAGGATGTGGACGCTTTGGAGAGGGTGCAGAGAAAGTTTACGAGGATGTTGTCTGGTCTGGAAGGGGCTAGCTATGAAGGTAGGAACTCATTAGAAAAAAGGAGATTGAGGGGGGACCTGATTGAGGTTTACAAAATCATAAAGGGTATAGATGGGGTGGATAGAGATAAGCTTTTACCAAGGGTGAAGGATTCAATAACAAGAGGTCACACTTTCAAGGTGAGAGGTGGAAGGGTTAAGGGGGATACACATGGCAAGTACTTCACACAGAGGGTGGAGGGTGTCTGGAGCGCGTTGCCAGCAGAGGTGGTAGAGGCAGGCACAGTAGATTTATTTAAGATGCGTCTGGACAGATGGATGAGTAGGTGGGGAGCAGAGGGATACAGATGCTTAGGAATTGGGCGACAGGTTTAGACAGTACATTTGGATCAGCTTAGGCTTGGAGGGCCGAAGGACCTGTTCCTGGACTGTAAATTCTCTTTGTTCTTTGTAAGCACATGCGTTGATAAGGCAACACTCCATACTGTTGCAGTGATGTTAATGTTGTGTCTGTTGGTGAGCTGAAGGATATTCATGACTTCAATTATTAGAGTTTCATGATGTTATCAGAACTAGTTACCCAAATTGCCCCAAATACCATAATGACCGTTGATATCCTTTCAATTCTTACTGCAATAAAATCCTGGCAAATACAAACTTTTCAATGTTTCCTACAAAATTTCTAATTTATTATTTTGGATTTCCTTTTTTTTGTTTGGATATAGCAGTGAAACCAGTCCACTTTTAATGTAGGAATTCATTGAAGGTGTTGTGCTTCTAGCATCAAAGGCAATGCACAATAAACTATTAAAGTGACAACATGGATCTCATGTTCACATCATAGTTCAAGTGTTATGGATTCAAACCCAAACCCCAAAACTTCCACTTCCAATATTGTAGAGTCCGGTTTTGTTTATCACATGACTTGTTAACTGCAAGTTTCATGTCATATCCAATAGATTCCTCTATTCCTGATGAAGGGCTTTTGCCCAAACATCGATTTTCCTGCTTCTCGGATGCTGCCTGAACTGCTGTGCTTTTCCAGCACCACTGTAATCTAGAATCTGGTTTCCAGCATCTGCAGCCCTTGTTTTTGCCTACTACTAATGTCTCCCTCATAGTACTGCTTCACAAATGGAGGCAAGGTCTCATCAGTGTGCTGAGATGAATATTCTTCACCAATCGAACATCATTAATGTAACAGCTTTTCACAATTACAACACTGCTGTTTATCATTTTCTCTCTTTCATTGTTTTCCTTTCTATTTCTTCTTTTTCTTGTTTCTTTCTGGTTTATTCCATCGTCCTTCCTTTGTTTGTTTCTTTCCCATCTTTCTTTTTCCCTCATTTCCTCCATCAATTCATTCTTCCATTCCGTTCCTTCATCTATTGTTTCCCTTTTCCCATTTCCCTTTCTATTTTGCCTGTTCTTCTCTTTTATTCCAGTACATCCGTAATCTGTCAGAGCATCAACAGAGAAAGGAAGCAACAAAACATCTTCTGAACACAGTGACCAAATCCAATGGCTCCACAGAACGAACATTTTGGGAAACATTGGTGAAAATGCAAGAATCAAAGCCAAAACTGAAACTTATTCTGAAAGAAATTCAGAGCAGAGGTATTGTACAGTCCAAGTATTTCTAGCAATCAAACATGGTTGGCTCTTTAATGGTTGAGGCTGCCACACACTACTAAGAAATGAAACATCTTTCCCAGGTTTTGACTTGCTTTATAATGCACGCATTGGAGAGATGGAAGGAGAGCTATTAGATCACCTCAAAGGTAAGCCAAAATAAAAGTAATCGTTAATCATAAAAACGTACTGCATTAATTAAGTTCTAACATTTTATTTGTGTCTCACATTTCATCACTGAAAAGAAACAAACCCTCCAAATTGTTACCATGAACTGTTTCTAGAAAATGCAATCAAAGTTACAACACAAAGCAAATGAACTGGAACTTGGGCATGGACAGTGTTCCATCTGCCACAAATTATATGCCACATGTGTGATATTGAGCTTTGTTGGAAATTGTTGAATGCTTATTTTCATTTTCCCAGCTGCTCTGGAGCAGATTGAGCCCAACTTTCCAGTTTTTGATGCTGAACCACAAAGTCACATTCATTTTTTGCAAGTCAGTTGACTTCAAAATCTTCCCTGGTACTTTCTCAGGCCATTATTTCTTTTCCCTTCATTCACATCAGGATCTGAAAAGAAGCCTTGCTTTTACTGTCAATACTAGGCCTTAGGATGCCTTTATGCAAATGTAAATCTCAATATCGCCAGAGTCTTGGAGTCTACAATGTCTGTATTGGGCTGGAGTCGCAGAGCTCCAGACCCAGTTAAAGCTTGAATCAAATACATGACAGACTGAGGAAATATGATGTCATTTATAGGAACACAATTGGTTCTAGACTAGTTACTGATGAAGTCAGATCTGGTGAATACAGAAGTTAGAGTGTGGTCCCATAGTGTGGACAGACTGAACTGATATGTATGTACTGGTTGAAGAAGGTCTTGATTCATATGTGGGCTCCACCTTGGGCAATGACTTGAAACACACATTGACCTAAAGAAGTTGAGGATATGGGTCACATATAAAAACAGAATCTTTAAACATCCAAGTGTCATATTTCTACTGACTGCATATGTACTCGAGTTCAAAATGTATCAGATTGCACGCATGTTGTTTGGGCATTGAATGAAGGCACAAATAGGGCTACAATGATATTCGCTTGACCTAATTATCAACCAGGACTCGATAAGGAATTGTTTTTCAATAAGTCACATATCCCAGAAACACATTTCTACACACAGTGCTGAAACATTGGATTTGTGAAGAGACTATATTTGAAGAAATCTTACTGACGTAGAGTGGCTGTGTCAAAGACTGTACTCCATTGTCTGACCAGGCAAATAGTTGACTTGGAAACATGTTGAGGGTCATATCGAGATAAGATTTGCTTCATCTATGTCTCGGACTTGTTAAAACATGAAATCAAATATGGGGTCTAGCTGGGTATAGGTAGATTCACATGAAGATTCAGAACAGTTAGGGAGTCCATTCACATACAATCTTAGACTGTACAATGTGAGGCTTCAGCTTTTGCACTGAAATGGACAATGAGTTGATAAAATTGGCGGAAGATCCCAATGTGATCCTTATACATTGACAGTGTTATTTTATAATTATGGTTCACATAGCACATTTAATTGTATCACTGGTTTGTCATCCTGTTCCCAACATTAAGCATTGAAAAAGGTGAGTGTTATGCACAGTCCCTATTCAGCCAGTGGGCCATATGTTTACATTAGGTATAAATTGTCTGAGATTGAAGCAGACATCAATCTTATAAACACTCTGATACTATCTCCACTGGGGACAACAGACAAAACAAAAATGAATACAGTAAATAATAATAAGTGAACAATGCGATAATATTTAGCTTCTCAGATGTTCCAATGTTAAATTCTCCTCCAATGGGGATGGAGATGACAATAGAGTGGAGGGGCTTGTCTGTAATAATGTAAAATCTACTATAATCCATCTGATTCTCCCTGATTTATATTTAATTTAATTCAGTATTTATTAGGCAAGATTAATTTCGAGCACGGCGTAGTAAAATTTGGATTCGACTCACATTTTTTGTATTGCTATCCAACTCAAACTCCTCCTTACTTGTCATTAATTATTTTAATGTAGTTAATTAATAAATAAGAACAATGCCAACATAATTTTGATCATTGTCATGAAAGGTATACAAGATCAACACAAGCAACACCTCCTCCACCAAACCGAGCATGTGGTCAAACGCACCATCAAAGGAAACAGCAAAATAACGACCATTTCCCTCACTGATCGATATACAGAGCTTATCATTATTTCCACTCTGTGTGAATGAAGACTAGTGGAACATGAGCTCCTTTCCAGAGGTAGGGAACATGAAGAAGTGGAGGTACGTCACCAGTGAACTTGAAAAAATTCGGATTGATCAATTATTCAGCAGCAGTTTTGGCCACTCCAGCCTGTCTGGCACCATGGTGGTTAGCGGAATGGCTGGCATTGGTAAAGCAACAATGGTACCGAGGATGGTCCATGAATGGGCAGCAGGAAACATCTATCCTCAGTTCCAATTTGTTCTACATTTCACATTTCGCAATCTTCATGCCATCAACAGAGCTGTTTCTCTGACCTAAATGGTATTGGATCAGTACCCTTATTTAGAAAAGATAATTGAAGATATCTGGATGAAACCTGAATATCTTCTCTTGGTTTTTGATGGATTAGAGGAGTACAAACGCCAGATTGATTTCACTGGCCGCGTGGCTGGTGATGTCTCTGTGAATCACTGTGTTGTGCCTGACTGCAGATGTGAAGTTTTTGAAATGGTGCACTCCCTGGTACAGCAACAGCTGCTCAGAGGTTGTTCTGTGCTGGTGACCAGCCGGCCGACTGCCTTTGACTCATTGGAAAAGGCCAACGTCAACCTTTGGGCTGAGATCCTGGGCTTTCCTGCTGATGAAAGAAAAGAGTTTTTCAGAAAGTTTTTTGGCAGTGAGCAACTTGCTACCAATGTCTTCAAACACGTCGAGGAGAATGAGATCCTGTACACCATGTGCTACAACCCTTCATATTGCTGGATCATTTGCTCAACCTTAGGCCCACTCTTTACACAGCTGAAGTGCAAGCAACCTCTTCCCAAAACCATCACTCAACTTTTCTCCATCTACCTTTCCAATCTCTTGGACAACCACAAGTGAGATGTTGAGGACCAGCGGATGGTTTTACAGCGACTCGGGGAGTTGGCTTACCAGGGAGTTTTGAAAAGGAGAATTGTTTTTAATGAGAATCACTTCATTCAGCATCAGCTGGAGTCCAGCAAATTTATTTCAGGATTCATGATGGAGATCTTGGAAAGGGATGACACAGCTAAAAACATTGTGTACACATTTCTCCACCTTACCATCCAGGAATTCTTGGCCGCCCTGGCTCAGTATTTGAGTCCAAAGCATCAGAATGTGGTGGAAATGCTTCACTGTGCTTTTAAGGAGGATGATGGTCGGTTTGAGATTTTTATTCGATTTTTAGTTGGTCTTTCAACACCCACTTCATCCCGAAATCTGGAACCATTCCTGGGTCCGCTGTCTCATCACACGACCTGTCAGGTGATAGACTGGCTGCAGGCCAATGTTCAGGCAGAAATCAAAAACATGGACAGAGTCACTGGAAAGAGGAAATTGCTGAACATATTCCATTATTTGCTGGAGTCTCAGAATAGAGCTTTACTTCAGAAGACTATTGGATGTGGAGTGCACTGAGATTGAACCCAATGGTCTGTTTTGTAGTGTCTCATGTTGTACAACTTTGTGAATTAGTGATGGAGTTGAATTTGGAGAAATGTTATATTCAGGAGGAGGGGATCAAACGATTGGCCCCTGCAATCCACAAGTGCAAAGTTCTAAGGTATGTATTGATCCGGGTGAAATTAGATGACATGTCAGCAATGAACCATTGATTTTCTCTTATAAATTCCTCCTGATATGAATTTCATAGGATCATAGAATCTCTACAGAGCAGAAAACGATCATTTGGACCATCAACAACCCTCTGAAGTGCATCCCATCCAGACCCCTCCCCTATCCCTGCATTTCCCAAGGGACATGAAAGACTACAGAAAAGATTTAGAAGGAGGTTGCCAGGGTTGGAGGGTTATGACCTATAAGGAGAGGCTGAATGGACTGGGACTGTTTTCCCTGGAGCATTGAAGGCTGAGGGTGACCTTATAGAGTTTATAAAGTCATGAAGAACATGTTTAGGCTAAATAGACAAGGTCTTTTCCTTGGGATCTGGGAGTGAGAGGGGAAAGATTTAAAAGGGACTTAAGGGGCAATTTCTTCACACAAAGGATGGTGTGCGTATGGAATGAGCTGCCAGAGGAAGTGGTGGAGGCTGGTGCAATTACAACATTTAAAAGGCATCTGGATAGGTATATGAATAGGAATCACTTAGGGGGATATGGGCCAAATGCTGGCAAATTTGATTAGATTAATTAAGGATGTCTGGTCAGCATGGACGTGTTGGACCAAAGGGTCTATTTCCTTGTTGTACATCTCTATGACTCTATAACCCATCTAGTCTGCACATCCCTGGACACTATGGGCATTTTAGCACGATCAGTTCATTTAACCTGCACATGGTTGACTGTGGGAGGAAACTGGAGTACCCAGAGGCAACCCACGCAGACACTGGGCGAATGTGCAAACTCCACACAGACAGTCACCCAGGGGCGGAATCAAACCTAGATCCCTGGTGCTGTGAGGAAACAGTGCTAACTGTTGAGCCACTTGTCACTATAGTAGCTGAATCACAATTACTATTCATTTTTTTTCTGAGAGTCAAGGAGTTTTCCATGCTTTTTATTGATTTGTAATGCTACTACCGCATTGATCTTGATACTGAGTGCTGTAACTATAACAAAAAAAAGCACGAGGCTAACTTAGGTGGTCTTACACTGTGAGACAATCAAAGCCACAAGGAGTCTGGCAGAGTCTTTAACTAGTGCTATGACAAGGAAACAAAGAACCGAGCCAAATCACCGTACCTCTGTGTTCACTACAGAGAAAAATTAAAACCTTCAAAGATTTTAACCTCAACAATTCCTAACCAGAATTTATAACCAATCGCAGACTCTGTTTATAATGAAACCTAGGTGGTAGGTTAATAACTGAAACAACAAAAAAAAGCAATTTATTACCAATATAGGAACTTTAGCAGAGCAAAATTAAACAACAAAGTTTGAAACCAATAACCTTGTTTTCAGGGCAATTCACACAAAAGACAGACAGACAGACAAATAAACACAGTGAAGGGACAATTAAAGTAAAGTAATAAAACTGGCCAGATTAAGTGGTTTTCATATCTTATTCTCAATGTATATTGATGGTTTCTTTGTTAATTTTCTGAAGATATCGATCTGTGCCACCTTTGAAGTCACTCTGAGGACTGAAATTCTGAAATAAAGTGGAAGGTTAGGCAGGGAGCATTTAAATCTTCATGCTGTAACGTCAATAGCCAGGTTCGTTCTCTCAAAAGCACTGTCCCAAAAACCAACTTAAACCGTGATCTATGCCTATGTTTGAACATCTCGTTTTCTCCCAGAAACAAATGGAAATTGCTGTTTTGAGGAAAGCTCATTGGACAGAAATATATCTATCCACATACGCTGCGCTTTTCCCTCAATTTTTGTTTTTGTTTCTAATGTCCAGTATCCGCAGTTCTTTTGATTTTATGTTCTATCCCAGGCTTGTTCACAACAATTCCCAGGTACTGGCCTGATCAATTCCCAAACATCTCTTATCTGGTTCAATGTGCTGCTCTCCCACTGTGCTGAAACATCTACAGGATCCTATTGATCAAGAGCTAACCTGCCATTAACTGTGAGGCCCTATCTCGCGAACAAACAGCAGCTTGTTTGTTTGTTTTGTTGAAACACAAGTTGCTGTTCACAATCCAACGATCATTTCCAGCTCATTGCAGGTCACAGCTACAAATCAAAATTGATAAAATAATAAATTAAATGAAAAGAAAAGTTGGCGAAGGTTCGAACACTAATCCTAAGAGGCCCTCAATTAAATGAACAGACCTAGTGTGTGACTGAACATAGTTCACTGACAGAGAATAGCAATGGAGATCAGGTGGCAAATCAAACTGTTGAACCCAACCTCTGTCACCAATTGTGTGCCATTGCAGAGATGAATATCATCCTTTGTAGTTTACTTTTACAAACCAAAGCTAATCTGATATTGTATTTGACCCAACCATTCACTAGATAAATAGTAAGTGAATGCTGTACCTAGTTCAATGCAGAATACATTGCTATCACAGCAAGGCTGCTTTTCATGTATCTGAAACTGTTACGGGTGAGTGTCAGGATGGGTTTGAAATAGAGGTTCAACAGTCTGTGATTTACACGAGGCATGATCTGCCCTTTGTGGTAGCACAAAATTCACCATTCACCTCAGCAGCAGGGAGATTGGGCAGCTCATCGCCACATATTTTACATGACTGTTGGGATGAACTATTATCCATTTTGCTTGGAACTGAAAACATGTCTTGTGTATTGTTAAATACATCAGAGAAGCAGGAATTTATTGATTGATTGATTGATGTCTATAAGTCTTTTTCTTTGTGTTATCCAAGCAGGGCAATAGTGCCTCACAATTAACCATTTCTTTTACTCTTTGCTGGATCACATATGGATGAGTTCAATGGAATATAATTGCACAAATATTTTTAAAAATTGGATATAAAACAATCAATTTTCTGTCTTGCGTTCAACTTGTCAATCCCAAACTGAACTAGTCCCACCTGCCTGCTCCAGGCCCATATCCCTCCGAAACTTTCCTTCTCACGTATTTATCGAAATATCTTTTACAGTCATAGGGTCAAAGAGACGTACAGCACGGAAACAGACCTTTCGGTCCAACCTTTCCACGCCGACCAGATATCCCAACCCAATCTAGTCCCACCTGCCAGCACCCAGCCCATATCCTTCCAAACCCTTCACATTCATAAACCCATCAAGATGCCTTTTATATGCTGTAATTGCCCCAACCTCCTCCACTTCCTCTGGCAGCTCACTCCAATCTCATACCATCCCTCTGTGTGAAAACATTGCCCTTTAGGTCCCTTTTAAATCTTGCCCCCTCAACTTAACCCTATGCCCCCTAGTTTTGGTCTCCCCCAACCCTGGGGACCACATCTTGTCTATTTGCCCTACCCATGCCCCTCATGGTTTTATGAACCTTGAAATAAAGTCACCCCTCAGCCTCCCATCTTCAGGGGTAACAGCCCCAGCCTATTCAGCCTCTCCCTCTAGGTCAAACCCTCCAACCCCAACAACATCCTTGTAAATCCTTTCTGAACTATTTCAACTTCCACAACATCCTTCCTATAGCAAGAAGCCCAGAGCTGCATGCAGCATTTCAAAAGTGGCCAAAGCAATGACCTGCACAGCCACAACATGGCGTACTAAAGCAAAGAAATACAGATAGTAGAAACCTGAAACAAAAGCCAAAATTGCTGAAGAAACTCAACTGTCCTGACAGCATCCGTGGTGAGAAAGTAAAGTTAACGTTTTGAGTCCAGTGATCCTTCTTCACAGCTGACTCTGTTTCTCTCTCTGTAAATTCTTTTTGAGAACAATATTTAATTTTTCTTTCCAACCATTCAGTGTTTTAGCCAACAAACATTCTCTCTGACAGGGAATTTCACAGACTCGCCTCAACCTGAGTGAAGAAATTTATCCTCATCTCATCTCGAAATAGCCTACCCCAGATCCTTAGACATTGACCCTTTGTTCTGGACATTGGGAACATCCTTACTGTGTTTACCCTGACCTTTCCTATTTGAATTTTGTAGGTCTCTAAAAGATGCCCCATATTATTCTAACCTACAGTGAAAATAGTCCTAACTGATCCAGTCTCTCTTCATTCATCAGTCCTGCTATCCCACGAGTCAGTCTGGGAAACCTTTGTTGTATTCCTTCTATGCATGAATGTCCTTCATTGGATAAGGGACAAAAACTGCACACATGACGTCAGGTGTGGTCTCACCAAGACACTGCATGTAGGCAACTAGAGAGCCCTGTTCCTATCGTTGAATCCTCTTCTCTTTTTCTGTCTGTTTCTCTCTGTCTGTCTGTCTCTCTCACAACCGGACTCTCTTCGCCTCAGCATGCTACTCTCTAAGGGGTTGCGGAGGGGAGAGAGACTATCGCACATCTCCTTCTGGAATTTGTCTTTGCAAACGAAGTCTGGAGAAAGATGCAGTGGCCTTTGTCAAGGTTCATCCTGAGCAGCTCCATGATGCAAGACTCTATGCTCTACAGTCTGTTCCCCAGGACGCACAATGAGACAAACATCAACTGCTCCTGGATGAAGGGCTTTTGCCCGCAACGTCGATTTCGCTGCCCGTTGGATGCTGCCTGAACTGCTGTGCTCTGCCAGCACCACTGATCCAAAATCTGGTTTCCAGCATCTGCAGTCATTGTTTTTACCATGCTCCTGGAGGACCGTCACGTTGCTGAAAGACACTCCTTGCTCTGCCTTAAAGTTGTTGATTGTTAGTTCCCACCTGAATCACATACACTGCTGTTCCCCCTCCCTTTCCAGGAGTTAATCCAGCTGTTCTTTGACATTGAATACTCAGCAATCTCCTTCCCTGTTCTCGTGATTCAACTCCCAGAATTTTCCTCAGTCACTTCTCACTACCACCCTCTGGTGGATGCTCTTTCTCTTGCTGAGCCACTTGGCCTCCGCGATTCCCATCTCATTAAGTTGAAACAAGTTGTTATCTCTTATTGGTTCCCTTTGCACAAGTTTCAGGTCTAGTCTGGTTGACAATGTCCTCACAAATTAACGAATTTGGTCCCTTGTGTTGCTCCTGAGAATCTGATGCTCCCCAGTCGGAATCTGTTCTCCGTCCTTGCCATTTGAAGCATGTCTTTGAGGTGATGTTCAAAGTGCAATCAACATTTCAGTATGAAGTGATGAAAAATCAGCAGAATAAAAATCCTTGCCCATACCTATCTTGATACCTGTCGTTAGGATGGTGTCATTACCGTGTTAATTATGTGTGTTGTGAATTTTAGTGCCAAAGTTGAAATCAGATATCCATCCCATTTTCATTCCATATTCATATCTGAAACATACATCTTTAACCACATCTTTATCAGTCAGAGCTATTTAATGAAAATACCTCTGGGCCAGACCAGGTAAGATTTTCAGATTCCCTTTGGTGATGGAAATGAGTGAAGCAGATGTGTATTTACAGCAATTGGTGTTAGTTTCATAGTCCCATTGCAGAACCTAACTTTCAAAACCAGATGGATTATTTATTTGAGATAAAATTCAGCCAGTTGCGAGTATTTATACTCGAGGTCACTGCATTACAAGTCCAATGCGATTTCCTCCAGTCCAACTACATCCTCAATTTACATCATTCCCCAAATATCAATGCCTTAGTTTCTTACAGCACTGTCTGTGTGTGCAGCAGCTCATTAGATTCTCTCTCCCCCACCACTTAGACCAATTTGTTACTGTATAGCTGCTGTCAGTTTGATTTCAAAATGTGTTTCAATTGGAAAATTATGAATGATTCTGTCATTTTAACTTAATTAATTGGTTGGTTATTAATCATTAATTTCTTTCTTAGATTATGGAGGAATCAGTTCAGTTCAGATAGAAAGAAGCAGCTCCGATCACTGAGAGAATGCAGGGCTGGTGTCTGAGTATTTGTGTGATCAAAGGATCAAGAAATTGTCAACTATTTAGACTTGATATTACTGAGAGGTGTATTTCTCTCACCTCCATCAAGTGAAACACATGAGATATTACATTGGCTCAAGAAAAACAATTCCTGGAATTTTGAAATAGAATGGGAACAATGTGGAGTATTCAGTAGAAACTTTCAGTAGCAGCTGGTGAGTGTTGGTGTGTGGGTGATATTCACCGTCGAGCACAGGGAGATGGAGCTGTGACTGTGAAGCTTTTATAAAAGAGTTCGAGAGATCGCCATCATAGAAACGGCCTTTTGGCTAACATGCCCATGCTGTCCAGTTTTCACCGTTAAACTAGTCCCTTTTGCTTGTGTTTGGTCCGTGTACCTCCGTATCGAACCCGTCCATACACCTGTCTAAATGTTTCTTAAATGATGAAATTGCACTCACTTCCACCACCTCTGGCAGCCCATTCCAGTCACTCACCATCCTCAGTGTGAAGAAAACTGCCTCTCTATACCCTTTTGTATCTCTCCCCTCTCACCTTAAACATATGCCCCAGAGTTTTAGACTCCCTTGGGGAAAAGCTTCTAGCGACCTACCTTATCTATGACGCTCATGATCTTATAGTTCTGTATAAGGTCACCCCTGAATCTCCTACGCTCCAGGGAAAAAGGTCCCATCCTATCTCATCTCTTCTTGTAGCTCAAACCTTCCAGTCCAGGTAACATCCTAGTAAATCCTTTCTGCCCTCTTTCTAGTTTAATAGTTAATTTCTGTAGTAGAGCGATTAGAACTGTATACAGTACTCCAAATGTGACCTCACTCATGTCATTGAGTCAGAGAGTCGTAGAAATGTACAGCATGGAAACAGACACTTCAGTCCCACCCGTCCATATCGAGCAGATATCTCAACCCAATCTAGTCTCACCAGCCAACACCCAGCCCATATCCCTCCAAACCCTTCCTATTCATTTACCCATCCAAATGCCTCTGAAAAGTTGCAATTGTACTATCTTCCACCACTTCCTCTGGCAGCTCATTCCGTACACGTACCATCCTCTGCTTGAAAAAGTTGCCCCTTAGGTCTCTTTTATATCTTTCCCCTCTCATCCTAAACCTATGCCCTCCAGTGCTGGACTCCCCGGCCCCAGGGAAAAGACTTTGCCCATTTACCTTATTCATGCCCCTCATAATTTTTAAAACTCTATAAGGTCACCCCTCAGCCTCCGATGTTTTAAGGAAAACAGCCTGAGCCTGTTCAGTCTCTCCCTATAGCTCAAATCCTCCAACCCAGGCAACATCCTTGTAAACCTTTTCTTCACCCTTTCAAGTTTCAAACATCTTTCCAATAGGAAGGAGACTAGAATTGCATGCAATATTCCAACAGTGGCCTAATCAATGTCCTGCACAGCTGCAACATGACCTCCCAACTCCTGTACTCAATACTCTGACCAATAAAAGAAAGCATACCTAACGCCTTCTTCACTATCCTATCTACCTGTGACTCCAGTTTCAAGGAGCTATGAACCTGCACTCCAAGGTCTCTTTGTTCAGCAACTCTCCCTGGGACCTTACCATTAAGTATATAAGTCCTGCTAAGATTTACTTTATCAAAATGTAGCACCTCGCATTTGTCTGAATTAAATTCCATCTGTCACTTCTCAGCTCATTAGCCCATCTGGTCCAGATCCTGTTGTAATTTGAGGTAACCCTCTTCACTGTCCACTGCACCTCCAATTTTGGTGTCAGTTGCAGGCTTACTAACTGTACCTCTTATGCTCACATCCAAATCATTTATGTAAATGACAAGAAGTAGAGGATCCTTGTGGCACTCCAGTGGTCACAGGCCTCCAGTCTGAAAAACAACCCTCCACCACCACTCTTCTACCTTTGAGCCAGTTCTGTATCCAAATGGCTAGTTCTTCCTGTATTCCATGAGATCTAACCTTGCTAATCAGTCTCCCATGAGGAACCTTGTCAAAGCCTTACTGAAGTCCATATAGGTCACATCTACTGCTCTGTCCTCATCAATCCTCTTTGTTACTTCTTCAAAGAACTCTTGTACACCTGCAACAAGGCATTCCAACTCCTGTACTCCACGCTCTGTAATTTGTTCAATTGTACAATAAACCTGTTTGTTATTAATTATTTCTTAATAATTAATAACCTGTCTTCAGTTGTACATAAATTGAATATAGCTTTGTCATAAACATATTGTTGTTTCTGTAATAAACATATGTTCAAAGTGTAATTATTCCCAGCATTAGACTTTAGTGATAGTCTGTGTTTGATACTGGGTCAGAGATTGGTCAGCACTGTAACTGTTCCTCTGTGGGAATGACAGGGTCTGCATCAACACTGTGTGTAAAATCAGTCAGGATCAGGTCATAGTTTGGAACCAGTGACCATCTGCACAATGTGTGCCTGAACCACTCTCATCAAATACACTGGAGACTCCGACACTAGCAGAGACCTCGCTAACAAAACTCTGAAAGAAATCACATTTGTAAGGGAAGATTAATTAAGTAATCTCCCTCCCAATCCCGAAAAAGCCATTTTTTGATGCTCCCATTGCATTCACTGTGATTTCACTTTGACCACCTCTGGTCTCTATCTCATGTTGGGTTGCAGGGTTGGGTCAACATGTCAGTGTCCAACAGCAATTTTGTTGATTTGTCTGTTAAATATTTGCCTCTAACACAGATCTCCACAAGGCTCCATTCAGTCTTAGATTTCAACAAATGGTGCATCATCCAATGGTAAAGACTGGAAAGGGCCCAGCATCTCATTGTGCACCCATGTGTTCAATTCAGGCTACACTCAGCTACATATTCAAATATCAGTTTCCCACACCGTTGACTATGTATTACTGTAGACAATACAAACGTGCACTCTGCTAACTATCCACATGTTACTGTCACACACTGTAGACAGCATATCACTGTTGGAAGTTCACACTTTGCACACTACAGAGTGTCTGTATATTAGTTATCAAATAAAGTAGATGTTGCATGACTGTAGATATTGTATTACTGTAGACAGTACATACGTTGCACACTGTGGACTGTCCATACATCAGTTATCTCACACTGTAGACATTATATTCCACACCAGCACTGTAGCTGTACAGGCACACCTTTGTGTGACAATTTTTAGAGACTGATGTTGTCAGGATGCACAACCTTTGCAGTATCCAGTGCTACCAGTCAGGTGATGGCAGCTTAGTGGAACAGGGAGGGTTGAACCTAGACTAAGTGTGGGATATCCAGTGACCATGACTCAGCCCGTGGCATCCCCACATCCACACAGAAATGTCTCTCTCTGTCAGACTGACTTGTTAGAACCAGCCGAGATTGCTGCAGATCTGTTCCAGTCCCAGAGTCACCGCTTCTTGATACTGTTCAGACTGAGCTGGAGGGAAAGGAATTGCTGGACCCTTTCCTATTCCAGCAATTATTTCACACAATTCCCACGGGATCAACACAAGGTATGAATGAGACTGACATGAACCTGTAAAGTCAGCAAGTTTTATTTTTTTATTCAGTTTCTGAGGGTAAACATCAATCCTTTTCACAGACGGCCATTCAGTGATTACACAGATTTGTTTACAAATTTGTTAATTGTACAAATGACCATGAGATTTAGCTCTTCCTTGACAACAAGCTAAGGGACACTGAGGTAATGCCAATGGTTCTGCAACATTATACAATATTGGGGTGAAGATATAGCCACAATTACTCCTCTGTTTTCATTGATTTGGTTCCAGTTTCTTCCACCTGTGGGAGAGTTGGCATGGTGGCTTAGTGGTTAGCATGACTGTTCACAGTGTCAGGGACCTGGGTTCAATTCCACTCCTGTCTGTGTAGAGTTTGCATGTTCTCCCTGAGTCCATATGGGTTTCCTCCTTCAGTCCAAAGGTGTAGAGGTTCGGTGGATTCGCTGTGCTGTAGTGTCCAGGGGTGTGCAATGCTAGGTGAATTGACCATGGTAAACTGGGATTACAGTGGTAGTGGGATGCTGTTTGAAGGGTTAGGGCAGACCCAATGGTCCAAATCACCACCTTCTGCATTGTAGAGATTCTATGATTTAGACAGATTGGGCAAAGAGAATGAATGAGCAATTGACTTCCGAAACAGGCTGCATAAGGATAATAACAGGGCACAATTTCACACAGAATTACCACCATCTGAAATAGTTTAAGAAAAAAGAAAAAAAAATAAATAGGAAATTCAGTCTCCTCACTTCAGGAACTGATTCTGAGCTGGCTACCCACAGCCAGCGTACTGTGCACATGTAGATAAAAGGTGACCTGATAATGGGATTCCAGCTCTGTGCAGTTTTTTCAGAATGACAATTACTTTACCCTCTACAACACTACCTGCATCCCCCTACACACTGTTCCCCAGCAACATCTCATTCATCCACCCACAAAATCAGCCACTGGAGATATGCAAATATCAAGTTAAGATATTAATAAACCTTCCATGCTTTGGAAACACTAGAATCTGCATTTGGACACTCGATGCAGTTCTATTTGTTCATCACAATGCTGATTTATGTAAAAGAACATTTCACTGCTTTCTTGATCTGGTGCCTGAATTTGGGCTGTGTTGCCCCACAAATAAATGCATTTGTGCAACCACTTAAATTCACCAAAATAACTCCGACTTGTTCAAATACGTGTAAAGAATGATTTCCATCGATGGGATCAGTTCGAGGAATAGTATTGTAAATGAAAGTTATCACATATGTGGAACACAAAATAACAAAGCTGCCAGAAATGGTCGAGAGTAAAATTGTAGACCTCCTTCTGCTCTCCATCTCTGGATCACTGTTATTCTCTTCTTTGTTCTGACCCCTCAGTCCCTTACGGACTCGACTGGCTACTATAATGTGTCTGACTGTCACAGCGTTGAGCAGCAGAATTAGATCAAATGGCAACAATGGATTAAGAACTGTAAGGAACCATTTAAATCCTACCCAGCTGGGATTCACTATAATAGCTCGGCTTTGAAATACAAAACCATGGTAGGTTGTTGTTAGAATTACAACAGCATTTCTCTTTGTGCAATATTTAGTTTTTCATTTTCTGGAAGCAAATAGTGACAAAACGATCAAAGCTGAAAGTGACAATGAACCAAACAGAGCAAGAAGTGGCTGTTATTGACAGGACATAGTTTATGCTTCACACAGGAGTTTTATCCAAGAAAGATAAAGGGAAATAATAAACATTGATCTGCCTCAGTATGACCTCAGTGATAACAACCATCATATCAGATGCTGCCATGGCCACCAGGTAGCAAGTGGTGCAGGAAGACAGGCCACACTTTCCAGAGACAAAATATTAAGTGCCACTAAATTAACTGTTGTTAGGGAGAGAAAAGAAAATAGACTAAAATAGTTTGAAGCAAACATACTACCCGAGTCCAGGCTATCATATCTGTATTTTGATACAAAAAGACATGGACTTTGAATTAAGCAAATGGTTAAACATCACAACCGTGATCTCATTTAATCTCAGACATGCCTATTTCAAGGTTTAATACACAGAGTTTATGGGATAAACCTTAGTCCACTTCCTGAAAGCTGATTGACAGCTTTGTAAGTTTCAATGAGATTTTTGAACCTTGATTTAACTGACTTTGCAGTTTGAGCATTTCCCAGCCTGGTGTGGGAAATCAGGAAGCTGAAGGGAGGCAAACCCAGAATCAGTGAAGATGGAAGCACACTTCTTATCAGGCTGGACAAATGGGAGTGGTTTTCTTTGACTTAGCTCACCTATTTTAGAGTCACGAGAAGCTAAAGCTGCACAATATTGAAGATTGGATCCCATTCCAGTTGTATCTTCAGATCATACTGGGATTTGATCAATTTAAGTTTGGTCAGACGTTCCTAATTTTGGACATTACCTGGACCAGAATTCCACTCCAGATTCCACCACATTACCCCATTTCCCATCACACCTCTGATGATGAGTTGAGTGGCGTTTTGTAGATGAGTAACAGAAGGTCCAAATACGAGGATGAAGCCCTGTATGGAAGAGTTGTCTTCTGATCAAAGTTTAAACAGGTTGTCAAAGAATCATATCATGAGGAGTGACCTCAGTCACCAAAGTGGACCAAATGCAGCTGGACTTCAGTTTGCTCTGGATTCCCCATTTGGGTAGGGGTGGGAGCAGGAGAACAAGATGAGCTGGGGCGATGAAGCAAATAGAAACAAAACCAAAGCTTTTGGAACAGATTCAATTCTGTAGAAGGGTCACCAGGCTCAAAACATTGACTTTTCTTTCTCTCCACAGATGCTGCCAGACCTGCAGAGTTTCTCCAGAAATTTCTGTTTCTGATTCGATAATATCAATTTTTCTTTTGCAAGCATCGCTGGTTTAGATATCATTGAACTTAACAGTCATGCCAACTGCAATCAGAACCTCATTTGTATTCGAGGCAGTAAATCAAAACTCCAAAGTTAATTGAGACTAACCGACCAGTTTGAAAATATATGATAAAAAGTGACCTGGTATCTGCAGAAAGACGGTCAGCCGTGTCAGTCCCACAGTAAAACCAGCATATTTACACAGTTTCTGTACAAACCCACTTACCCGGAATACCAATGATGGCCAGGATCATGTTACATATTTTGTTGACATTGCGAATAATTCCGTGCATTTTCTGACTACATTATTCTGCCTCGAACAACCCGACTGAATTAAACTTGGAGTCAATGAAGCCAATCATCAATATTCTCTGGAAATCTCCATAGGAACATTCAGATTGCAGCATTTTCAAAGATTTTGTGTTCAGTTTGGGTAAACAAATTCTGGCAGCTATCCACGTCAGAACACTGATGAGGTAGAATATGATGATACTGAATTGTTAAGTAATACAACTGGATAATTTATGTGAATCAATGATCTTTTTTGTTGCAAAAGTATGCAGCACGTTATGAAATAATATGTGCAATACACTCCATTAAAGTCCATTTCAAATCATACAGAACAGAAAAGGCAAAGTGACCATAGTCCTGATCTCTATTAGACAGAGGTCACTGGTGTGGTTTAACCTGAAGATCATGACATCTCAGACAAAGGGAAAGGTTGAGAAGGAGTGTCCTTCTTGGCAACCTCAGCCAGGGTGCCATTTGAACTTTTGCTATTAGTATTACAAGCCAGCTGCCCTGCCAACTGAGCTAAACCAATGGCTCATAGTGTTCAGGGCTGTGCAGGTTAGGTGCATTAGACTGGGGTAGTAGGGGAGGGGAATGGGTCTGGATGGGTTACTCTTCAGAGGCGCAGTGTGGACTTGTTGGGCCGAAGGGCCTGTTTCCACATTGTAGGGATTCTGGGAAAAAAAAGGCAATTGTGATTGTTGGCCCTTATTTCAAAGAGGTTGGAGTATAAGAGTAGGGAAGTCTTCCTGTAGCTGTACAAGGTGCTGGTGAGACTATATCAGGAGTACTGTGAACAGTTTCAGTCCCTTTATTTAAGGAAAGAGATCATTCCATTGCAGGCAGTTCAGTGAAGATTTGCTCGGATGTCCCGAGAATGGATGGATTGTACTCACTGGGATTCAGAAGAATGAGCCGTGATCTCATTGAAACATAGACTGTGACAGGGAAAATGCAGGTAGGATGTTTCCTCTCATGGGAGGCTTGGCAGTTCACTGAACCTGCTCATCTTTGGAATGTGGGAGGAAACTGGAGCATCCTGAAGAAACCCACACAGACACAAGGAGAACATGCAAACTCCACACAAACAGTTACCAGTTTGTTGATGGCATTTGGAGGTGGCAGAAAATGGTGCTTATGCAATGTAGAGATACCTAACTCAATTCTGGTTTTCCTCCATTGACCAGTCCCTTCCCACTTACATCTATAATTTCTCTGATACTTTACGTCAGTTTCAGAATTTCCAGTTTGCAGGCTCTAGCCACCTCCCCTTTACCGTGGACAAGCAATTCTTTCCCCATCCATCCCATCAGGGAGGTCTCAGGGCTCTCTGCTTCTTCCTGGAAAAATGGCCTGATTGGCCCTACCCGCCACCACTCTCCTCCACCTGGCTGAGCTTATCCTCACCTGAAAAGCTTCTCTTAATGGCACTCACCAAATGTCATCAACAAATATGTCCTCCCATCTCCTCTCCTCCCATGTCATCCTTCTGCAAGGACCATTCCCTCTGGGAGACTCTGGTGCACTCTTCCTTCATTCTGCAACCCCAGAATGTGGAATATCTGTCCATTTACTTTCTCCATCATCAATATCTCAGCGGCTAAACACACCTTCTAGATGAAATCATGCTTAATCTATACTTTGCCACCCAGGTAAATAGTGCTGTGAGGAAGGCATATGGTGTACTGGGCTTTATTGGCAGAGGAATTGAGTTCCGGAGTCCTGAGGTCATGTTGCAGTTGTATAAGACTCTGGTGAGGCCTCATCTGGAGTATTGTGTGCAGTTTTGGTCGCCATACTATAGGAAGGATGTGGAAGCTTTAGAACGAGTGCAGAGGAGGTTTACCAGGATGTTGCCTGGAATGGTAGGAAAATCTTATGAGGAAAGGCTGAGGCACTTGGGGCTGTTCTCATTGGAGAAGAGAAGGTTTAGGGGAGATCTGATAGAAGTGTATAAGATGATTAGGGGTTTAGATAGGGTAGATACTAAGAACCTTTTACCGCTAATGGAGTCAGGTGTTACTAGGGGACATAGCTTTAAATTAAGGGGTGGTAGGTATAGGACAGAGGTTAGGGGTAGATTCTTCACACAGCGGGTTGTGAGTTCATGGAATGCCCTGCCCGTATCAGTGGTGAACTCTCCTTCTTTATGGTCATTTAAGCGGGCATTGGATAGGCATTTGGAAGTTATTGGGCTAGTATAGGTTAGGTAGGATTCGGTCGGCGCAACATCGAGGGCCGAAGGGCCTGTACTGCGCTGTATCCTTCTATGTTCTATGTTCTATGTTCACTCGATTTAGTTTACTGCAATCCCTGCTCAAAACGTGGTCTCTACTACACTGGGGAAACAAAGCATAGATTGGGTGACTGCTTTGCAGAACATCCACGTTCTGTGTGCAAAAAAATGTCCCTGAGCTTCCAGTTGCTTGAAACTTCAGCATCCCATCTTGCTCTCTGGCCTATATCACTGTGTCAAGCTTGCTGCATTGTTCCTGAACAGTGCCTCATTTTCTATTTGAGAGCTCTAGAGCCTTCTAGACTCTGAGTTCAACAATTTTAGAACTTGAAACACCTTCTCCCATTCCTTACCCCAACCCCAAGCCTTGTCCTTGCATGGTCTGCTATTACATACAACCCATTATTAGCCACTAATTTATCCCCCTATTAGCTATTTGATTTCCCAGGCTGCTCTACTTCTCCGTCTGCCCAACTGTTTATCTCTCTCTTGGGCTCCATCTCCACTTTACTCCTTCCCTCCCTCACCCCCAACCCACTCTATCTTCTGCATAAAAAAAACAACGCTTTCCTAGTGACTAGCAGCTCTGTGGAAGAGTCACTGGACCCAAAATGTTAAATCTTGATTTCTCTCCACAGCCACTGCCAGACTTGTTAAAGTCTTCCAGCAAATTCTGTTTTTGTTGGTGGTATTAGACAAGATTACTTACAGTGTGGAAACAGGCCCTTTGGCCGAACAAGTCCACACGGACCCACAACCCACCCAGACCCATTCCCCCCTCACCTAACACTACAGGCAATTTAGCATGGCCAATTCACCTAACCTGCACATTTTTGGAATGTGAGAGGAAACCGGAGCACCCGGAGGAAACTCACGCAGACACGGCGAGAATGTGCAAACTCCACATAGACACTCACCTGAGGTGGGAATTGAACCTGGGTCTCTGGCACTGTGAGGCAACAGTGTTAACCACTGTGCCACCGTGCCGCCCAGACTTGCTAAAGTCTTCCAGCAAATTCTGTTTTTGTTGGTGATATGTTGTGATTTGTTTAATTAAATGGCGATTGGAAGCTGCTGCTGTTCCAGACCAATCATGTGATGCTGAGTGACCAAGGGACATCGCGATTTGCTGAAACACTGGGGTTTCCCGAAGTCCCAATGGAGGCTTGGATTACAGAACGTTTAGGGGATCGATGGCAGCGAAACCTCTAAGCAGCTTCCACCCCAGTGGATTCGCAAATGGAAGTGTATTTAATTCTATCTTATTTTGTTCATTAAACTATACCTCTTACAGAATCCTGTACAATGATTTTTATTGGTCTCAGTATCATAATGGTTATGAGGTTTTAGTGTGGGCTCATTTGCTATAATTAGCATTTCTTACAATATGGTACTTGTTTGTATCAATTGCCTGCTACCTTCCCTGTTTTACTGTAGTGTTAGATGTGGAGCTGGAGTTGAGCAGGATTTTCTGAATTCCCATATCTGTAGAATCTGAGTCAAAATGTAGAAAGAAGCACGAGCCTGGGTTATGGCCAGAGCTACTTTTACACTTGAATGTTATTCATTCACCCTCCATTTGCCTAAAATAGTCACAGTCGCAATAGTGTTTATCACATTGTACACAGATCCTCAGAACACAGTCACCGGGCACGTGATATCAGAGTTGATCATTTATATTTGCAGTAACCAGCAGTTTCCTTCTGCTATGTTAAAGTTTTAGGTGAAATTGAGAACTGCAAATGCTGGAGATCAGAGTCAAGATTAGAGTGGTGCTGGAAAAGCACAGCAGGTCATGCAGCATCTGAGGAGCAGGAAAATCGATGTTTCGGGTAGGAGCCCTTCATCAGGAATGAGGCTGGGAGCCTCCGGGATGGAGAGATAAATGAGAGGGGTGTGGGGATAGGGGAGAAGGTAGCTAAGTGTGCAATAGGTCAGAGAGGAGGGTGGAGTGGATAGGTGGGAAGGAAGATTGGCAGGTGGGACAGGTCATGAGGAAGGTGCTGAGCTGGAAGGTTGGAACTGGGGTAAGGTGGGGGGAGGGGAAATGAGGAAATGGTGAAGCCCACACTGATGCCCTGGGATTGAAGTGTTCTGAGACGGAAGATGAGGCATTCTTCCTCCAGGCGGTGGAGGAGGCCCAGGACCTGCATGACCTTGTCAGAATGGGAAGGGAGTTCAATTTCTGCTGTCACTCATAAAAGATTTTATCTTTGTGACTAAAGCTGTGCAGGAACGTGAGCATAACTTCAGTACACCATGCACTAACTTCATATCCCGAAGTTTGACTGTCTGTGAACAATATTAAGTCATTATTGGAGAATTAACACTTGCTTCAGTTCAAGTGGACAAGTAGATGTCATTTTAACCTAGTTGCTGTGCTTAATTGGTTAAAGTAGATTAATACTGAAGGGCTGTGCACTGATACTTTATGTATGATTTCCAATTTCTTAAGCTTCATTTTAGGCTAACATAGTGACCATGTGCTATTGCATTAGACAGTTTTGGGAATGTGGCCTGTGCCACTTCCACTGGAAGTCTAACTAACACCTTGGTCAGCCGGATTGATGATAGCCCCTGCATAGGTAAGCAATTCCTCTTGTTGCTTGCATGGTATTCCTAACTTATCTGCTTTTGCACGCTCTATCCATGCAGTCACAGAGCAAGAGAAACCAACTTCCATTCACTGAGAGTGGAGCAAAGGGGAAGTTGGAGGGCTTGAGGGAGACTCGGGGAGATGTGGAGGTCAAGGAACTATAGGAAGCAGGGGAAATGGAAGGATTGGTGAATGGGGGGAGAATAGGGAATGGGGCTGAATTCTGCCTGGGGAAAAGGTAACTGGAGATGGAGAAGAGGGACACTTTGATTTTTCAAAATCTGGAGAAAATCTTTTGCTTTATCTTTGCATCTATTTGCTCCTACATAATGTCAGAGGTGAGAATATTTGCTGATGACCGTGCAATATTAAGCACCATGTGCAGCTCCTGTCCTTACTGTATCCTGGAGCCACTTGTCAAGCTGTTGCTTCCAATTCTGGAATCTCCATCATTGAAAAAGACTAACTTGACAGGTGCATTCACATTTGTGTCCTACCTTAATTTGGAACTAGATTGGTATTCCTGCATTGTCACTGAATCAAAGTCTGGAATTCCCTGCCTAACATCAGTATAGATGCATTTTCACCGGATAGACCAGTTGTTCAAGTCGGCAACTCACCAGCGCTGTCTCAATGGAAGTGAATGACAAGCCTTGCCAGTGTTGGCCCTGTTGCTAAACTGTAAGTTAAAAACAAGATTGCTGGAAAATCATGTATCCATAACCTCTCAACACAAATGGAACTCCATTTCAGGTGCATTGTTTGTAGATATATTCTATGTTCAAAGTTATTATACATCTCTGGAGCAGGTAGGATTTGATGCCAGGCTTCCTTGACAAGACACACGGACTTTACCATAAGAGACCTTCAAATTATGAGTTATCAGATGCAATTTTGAATAGATTGTCTAATCTATGTTATAACTCAGTCTGTAGATGTGCTATTTAGTTCCTGTAGAGGGAAGTAAACATTTTGTCTTGGGAGCAGAGCATGATAATTGGAGCAGTTCTGGGAACGTCCTTAAAACAGGTAAACATCTTACAGCTCTGACAACTTTTCATAAGACACAACAGGTTTTAAAACTAAACTGGTTGATCAGCTTGTCTGAAACATCCTATGAAAGCAATAAAAATCATACTAAATATGAAACCTTTCTGCCTTCTCCCCATGCTCAGTAATTGGACTGCATTTAGCAGCTGAGGATGATGTAAAAATGCTGAAAATGTGTTGCTGGAAAAGCGCAGCAGGTCAGGCAGCATCCAAGGAGCAGGAGAATCGACATTTTGGGCATGAGCCCTTTTTCATTCCGGAAGAAGGGCTTATGCCTGAAACATCGATTCTCCTGCTCCTTGGATGCTCCATGACCTGCTGCGCTTTTCCAGTAACACATTTTCAGCTCTGATCTCCAGCATCTACAGTCCTCACTTTCTCCTAGATGATGTAAAATGTCCTGTACTAAAAACTTTTTAAATTGATTAATGATTTTGCTGCTTTTAGTTTAGAATTTCCCAGACACATCAATGTCAGCAGCGCTTCCACTGACTGCCTGATTTTACAATATCATCTCAAACGGTCTCTTCTGTTTTGAGCAACTGTGCAGACATTGGGAAAAAAAAACTGATGTTTTACAGTGCCCTTCCTGAGTGACTTTTGGATTCTCACCAGAAGTGAAATTCACTTTGAGTATATTCTGTCTTCATTTAGATCTCCATCTAACCTGCATCTTTATGTCCAAGGCCTTTCCAAATGCTCGTTCCTTTTCAAATAACTTTGAGCAAAGAGAGTTTTAACTACTTCAAGTTAAAGTAACAGTGGTGCAATATAGTTTGTACTTTGAAATACTTCCATTGGAAACTTTGATGAAGGAAAGAGTAACAGGGATTTTAATGCTTGGCTTTTTTTTAAAACTGAAGACAATTCTTTGAAAAATCTAATCTAATCTAAAAATAAAGTGACAAAGTGGGCTGTAGATGTCATACTCATGGACTTCAGTAAGGCATTTGATAAGGTTCCCCATGGTAGGCTGATGGAGAAAGTAAAGTTGCTGGGGCTCCAGGGTGTATGAGCTAGATGGATGGCGATCTGGCTGGGCAACAGGAGACAGAGAGTAGCAGTGAAGGGAGTTTTTCAAAATGGAGAACTGTGACCAGTGGTGTTCCACAGGAATCCGTGTTGAGACCACTGTTGTTTGTTATATACATCAATGACCTGGAGTGATGTATAGGTGGCATGATTGGCAGATGACACGGAGATTAGTGGGTTAGCAGATGATGAAGGGGACTGTCAGAGAATGCAGCAGAATATAGATTGGAGAGTTGGGCAGAGAAATGGCAGATGTAGTTCAATCCGGGCAAATGTGAGATGATGCATTTTGGAAGATCCAGTTCGAGAGCGAACTACACGGTAAATGGAAATACCCTTGGGAAAATTGACGTACAGAGTGTTCAGGCCCTGAAGGTGGCAATGCAGGTCGACCAAGTGATCAAGAAGGCGTACAGCATGCTTTCCTTCATCGGACGTTGTTGAAGAAAATCTCATACGCACACCTTGGGAATTGACCAAGCTTATTACATCTCATAATATGTCACAGGTAGCAGCCAGTCCATAAAACAAATGGATTGCGACTGCGTCGAAAAGCTCCAATTCAGTGGGGATTTATAAATGGCCCAATGACAATTTGCTTAACTCGACTCAGCACCACAAATTCGCCACTGGATGGCCGACTTACACTTGCATGCAGCAGAGTTGAGACCTTGCCAAGGGTGGGTATTAATGGTACATTGTTCTCTGTATTCACATGCTGATTAGCGACAGTCTCCAGATAAGGCAGTTCATGAGTCATGCAAGAAAGCATACGATCTCAGAGGTAAGGCAAGTCTATTTCTAGAGCAAATTATACAATGATGGAAGAGAAAGTTAAAAAAATCAGACAACACCAGGTTATAGTCGAAGAGGTTTATTTGGAAGCACTAGCTTTCGGAGTGCTGCTCCTTCATCAGGTGGTTGTGGAGTATAAGATTATAAAACATTAGTCTTTTTCAATATATCATTTCAGTTACATCACACTGTAAACTTTTGCTATAAATTCTGTGTCTTACGATTTTATATTCCACGACCATCGAAAGTGCTGCGAATGCTAGTGGTTCTGAATAAACCTGTTGGTCTATAATCTGGTGTTGTGTGATTTTTAACTTTGAACCGAATGCAATATTCTAAGTATGGCTTAACCAACATAATATAAAGCTGCAACGTGACATCCTGACTCTTGGACTCAATGTCCTGACCAATACTGGATGTATGACACACACCTTCTTAACATCCTACCTATCATGTGTGGCCAATTTCAGGGAGCTACAAACTTGAACCCTCATATCCCGCTGTACATCGATATGTTCATGGTTCTGCCCTTAACTGTATATTTTTCCTTAACATTTGATCTCCTAAAGAGTAGCACCTCACACTTAGATGGATTAAACTCTATCTGCCATTTCTCCACCCATATCTGCAACTGATCTATATGCTGCTGCATTCTCTCACAACCTTCTACAATATCCACAACTCTACTGATCTTTGCATCATCCTCAAACATCCCTCTATGGGCAAACCAATTCTGAATCCATGCGGCCAAGTTACTGTGGATCCCATGCATTATACTCTTCTGGATGAGCCTACCATGAGGGACCTTGTCAAAAGCCTTACTAAAATCCATGGAGACAATATCCGCCTGCTCTACCCTCATCGATCACCTCCTCAAACAATTCAACCAAGTTAGTATGACATGACCTGCCCTACACAAAGCCATGCTCACTGTCCCTAATTAGGCAGTGCTTTTCCAAATGTGTTTAAATACGATCCCGGAGAATTCTGTCAAAAGCTTCCCAACAACTGATGAAGGACTCACCAGTTTATAATTTCCTTGATTATCCCTAATTGTATGCCTAGAATGCCTTGGAATTCTCTTTAAACCTATTTGTCAATTTCATGGTCCCTTCTAGCTCTCCTAATTCCCTGCTTGAATTCTTTCCTGCTTTAATAGAACAATACAGCACAGAACAGGCCCTTCGGCCCACGATGTTGTGCCGAACATCTATCCTAGATTAAGCACCCATCCATGTACCTATCCAATTGCCGCTTAAAGGTCGCCAATGATTCTGACTCTACCACTCCCACAGGCAGCATATTCTATGCCCCCACCACTCTCTGGGTAAAGAACCCACCCCTGACATCTCCCCTATACCTTCCACCCTTCACCTTAAATTTATGTCCCCTTGTAACACTCTGTTGTACCCGGGAAAAAGTTTCTGACTGTCTACTCTATCTATTCCTCTGATCATCTTATAAACCTCTATCAAGTCACCCCTCATCCTTCGCTGTTCCAACGAGAAAAGGCCGAGAACTCTCAACCTATCCTCGTACGACCTATTCTCCATTCCAGGCAACATCCTGGTAAATCTTCTCTGCACCCTCTCAAAAGCTTCCACATCTTTCCTAAAGAGAGGCGACCAGAACTGCACACAGTACTCCAAATGTGGTCTAACCAAAGTCCTGTACAGCTGCAACATCACTTCACGACTCTTGAATTCAATCTCTCTGCTAATGAACGCTAATACACCATAGGCCTTCTTACAAGCTCCATCCACCTGAGTGGCAACTTTCAAAGATCTATGTACAAAGGCCCCAAGATCCCTCTGTTCCTCCACCTGACTAAGAACTCTACCGTTAACCCTGTATTCCATATTTTTATTTGTTCTTCCAAAATGGACAACCTCACACTTGGCACGGTTGAACTCCATCTGCCACTCCTCAGCCCAGCTCTGCATCATATCTAAGTCCCTTTGCAGCCGACAACAGCCCTCCTCACTGTCCACAACTCCACCAATCTTTGTACCATCTGCAAATTTACTGACCCACCCTTTGACTCCCTCATCCAAGTCATTAATAAAAATTACAAACAGCAGAGGACCTAGAACTGATCCCTGCGGAACTCCACTTGTAACTGGGCTCCAGGCTGAATATTTACCATCTACCACCACTCTCTGACTTCGACCGGTTAGCTAGTTTTCTATCCAATTGGCCAAGTTTCCCACTATCCCATGCCTCCTGACTTTCCGCATAAGCCTACCATGGGGAACTTTATCAAATGCCTTACTAAAATCCATGTACACTACATCCACTGCTCTACCCTCATCCACATGCTTGGTCAGCTCCTCAAAGAATTCAATAAGACTTG
The DNA here is from genome assembly GCF_020745735.1 of Hemiscyllium ocellatum. Classification (NCBI taxonomy): domain Eukaryota; kingdom Metazoa; phylum Chordata; class Chondrichthyes; order Orectolobiformes; family Hemiscylliidae; genus Hemiscyllium; species Hemiscyllium ocellatum. The sequence continues at coordinate 290,604 of NW_026867447.1, read as the reverse complement.
TAAGGCAAGACCTACCCTTCACAAATCCGTGCTGGCTGTCCCTAATCAAGCAGTGTCTTTCCAGATACTCATAAAAATAAAGCCGGTTCTTTATATTCTTTATAGGCCTTGCCCAATTTTAACTTCCTAAACCTTCCATTTGCTTTTTTCATTTGTGAGTAAATTCACAACCTCCCTCTTTATCCAAGGTGCCCTTACCTTGCTATCCTTATCCTTTCTCCTTACTGGAACATGCCGGTCCCAATATTGACCCATTGGGAACTCCACTCCAAATCTTCCTCCAGCCAGAAATATATCCACTGACCATTGACTCTCTCTTTCCTATCACTCAGTTAATGTTGTATCCATGTTGTCCGTGCCTCTTGTACCACGACTTATAATCTTCCGCACAATTTGTTGTATGCTATCTTCTGGAAATCCATGTTAATCACATCAGTAACATTGCCCTCATCGACCCTTTCTGTTAAGTCATCAGAACACTTCAGCAAGATAGTTTTACACAATTTTCCCCTTGACATTTTTTAACCAACCCACCTTTATCCATGTGATTATCAGTTTTATCACAATAGTTGTTTCCAGAAGCTCTCCCAACACCAGTGTTAAACTGACAAGGCTGTCAATGCCAGGATTAATTTACAAATCTTCACAGAATAAGGTCATAATGTTGATAACCCTCCAGTCTCCTGACACCTCCTCTCAGTCCAGAGGAGACTGTAATGTTATGGTCAGTGCCCCTCTCACTTCAACCAGAATCCTTGGATGTATCTCATCCTGATCTGGTGTCCTGTTAACCCCGAGTGCCAACATCATTTGGACAGGGAATTGGTGAGGAAAAGTTTCCTCCTCAGCGTACCCGCACATTAACACTTTACTGATTAGTATCATAGCTGTTTTCTCACCTTCACTGGAAAGACTTAAAAATAAACTCTTATTTCTCTCCAGCACAAGGCCTCAGTCCGCGAGCTCGCGCAGAGTCGGTTAAACGGCCGCGGTCTCGAGACCCCACGTGGGCCCTCAGGGCGGGCCTTTACTCTCCTCCAGCGCTGATTGGTCAGACAATCTGTCAATCCCGTGCTTATAGCCAATAGAAGTGCGGTCCCGCGTTGGGAACGTCATCTGGAAGTGAATGTGGTTAAAAAGAGAAGTCGATGGAGAAACTCGGCAGGTTTGGCAGCTTCTGTGGAGTTAAAACAAAGGTAACGTTTCAGATTCAGTGACCCTTCATCAGTACTGAAAGTAGCTCGGAAAAAAGTGCAGCTAGTGGCTCTCACTCCTGCAATAGGTGGAGATGGAGCCCAGAAAGAGAGAGAAGAGACACAGATAAAGGGGATGGATAATTGTGAGGCAGGGAGAAATAAAAGCTGATACAGGGGAAAATGTAGCAGCAGATTACTGCAGATACTGGAATCTATTGTAAACAAGTCCCATTCCTGATGAAGGGCTTATTTCCGAAATGTGGGCGGCACAGCATTTCTGCGTTTTTGGGGTTTCACTTGAGGGAAGGATAGGATTGATAAATCAGTGGCTGAAAAGGTGGTGCAATGTGCAGGGATTCAGTTTCTTGGATCGTTGCGATCTCTTCTGGGACATAAAAGATCTGTTCAAAAAGGATGGGTTTCACCTGAACTGGAAAGGGACCAATATCCGACTGGGGAGATTTGCTAGTTCTAGTTTTGGATCCTGCCAGCATTTTTAGATGGTGAGGTGGGAGCTTCTAAGTAACAGCACATAGACAGAAATATGAGGATGTTTCTGAATCAGAAAAGAGCAAGTTAATTCGAAAAGACAGACATGAGCGGTCAGAGAATGATTTAACTCTCAGGTAAGGCTGATAAGCTCAGCACATATATGGGAATGTGGGTTTGGGATGTCAAAGCTACTACAGAAGTTGTGGTTCTGTTCGCCGAGCTAGAAGTTTTTGCTGCAAACGTTTCGTTCCCTGGCTAGGGAACATCATCAGTGCTATTGGAGCCTCCTGTGAAGCGATGCTTTGATGTTTCTTCCGGTATTTATAATGGTTTGTTCTTGCCGCTTCCGGGTGTCAGTTTCAGCTGTAGTGGTTTGTATATGGGGTCCAGGTCCATGTGTCTGTTAATGGAGTTTGTGGATGAATGCCATGCCTCTGGGAATTCCCTGGCTGTTCTCTGTCTGGCTTGTCCTATGATGGTAGTGTTTTCCCAGTCAAATTCATGTTCCTGGTTGTCTGAGTGTATGGCTACTAGGGATAGCTGGTCGTGTCGTTTTGTGGCTAGCTGATGTTCATGGATGCGGATTGTTAGCTGTCTTCCTGTTTGTCCTATATAGTGTTTTGTGCAGTCCTTGCATGGTATTTTGTAAACTACGTTAGTTTGGCTCGTGCTGGCTATTGGGTCCTTTGTTCTAGTGAGTTGTTGTCTGAGTGTGGAAGTTGGCTTGTGTGCTGTTATGAGTCCTAAGGGTCGCAGTAGTCTGGCTGTCAGTTCTGAGACGCTCCTGACGTATGGTAGTGTGGCTAGTCCTTTTGGTTGTGGCATGTCCTCGTTCCGTGGTCTATCTCTTAGGTATCTGATGATAAAGTTGCGTGGGTATCCGTTTTTGACGAATACCTTGTATAGGTGTTCCTCTTCCTCTTTTCGCAGTTCTGGTGTACTGCAGTGTGTTGTGGCTCTTTTGAATAGTGTCCTGATGCAGCTTCGTTTGTGTGTGTTGGGGTGGTTACTTTCATAGTTTAGGACTTGGTCTGTGTGTGTTGGTTTCCTGTGTACCCTTGTGGTGAATTCTCCGTTGGGTGTTCTCTCTACTAACACGTCGAGGAATGGGAGTTGGCTATCCTTTTCCTCTTCTCTCGTGAATCGTATTCCTGTGAGTGTGGCGTTGATGATTCGGTGTGTTTTTTCTATTTCTGTGTTTTTGATGATTACAAAGGTGTCATCGACGTATCTGACCCAGAGTTTGGGTTGGATTTGTGGTAGGGCTGTATGTTCTAACCTTTGCATAACTGCCTCTGCTATGAGTCCCGAGATTGGTGATCCCATGGGTGTTCCGTTGATTTGTTCGTATATCTGATTGTTGAATGTAAAGTGTGTGGTGAGGCACAGGTCTAGTAGTTTAAGTATGCCGTCCTTGTTAATAGGTTCGGCCTCCTGTGTTCTGTTATGTATGTCCAGTAGGTTGGCTATTGTTTCTCTGGCTAGGGTTTTGTCAATTGATGTGAACAGTGCCGTCACGTCGAATGATACCATGGTTTCTTCTTTGTCTATGTGTGTATTCCTGATGATGTCCAAGAATTCCTGTGTTGATTGTATGGAGTGTTTGGATCCACTGACTAGGTGTTTCAGTTTCTGTTGTAGTTCTTTGGCCAGTTTGTATGCTGGTGTCCCTGGTAGTAATACTATGGGTCTGAGTGGGATGTCTGGTTTGTGTACTTTGGGTAGTCCGTAGAATCTGGGGGTGTTGTTGCTTTCAGGTTTCATTCTTTGCTGGTCCGCTTTGGTTATCTGTCCGTTTTTTTGTAGATTCCTTAGTGTGTTGATTATTCTATTGGTGAGTTGTGGTGTGGGGTCGGAATCCTTCATTTGGTAGGTGTTGGTGTCTGCGAGTAGTTGTTGTGCTTTATTGATGTAGTCTGATTTATCTAAGATGAGCGTCATTCTGCCTTTATCTGCCGGTAGTATGATTATGTTCTTGTCATTTTTCAGTGCTTTCAGTGCTTCCCTCTCCTTGGTGTTGAGGTTATGTGTATGTCATTTTCTTATCATCATAGGTACGACCGTTTGTCTCACTGTTTGTTGTGTCTCTTCTGTCAGTCCATTGTTCCTGAGTGTGCATTCTAGTGCTGCTAGGAAGTCTGCTGTGTTGGCATCCCTGTAGTTGTATTTGAGTCCCTTGGCCAGTATAGTTCTTTCCATGTCTGTGAGCTGTCTGTGGGAGAGGTTTTTAACCCAGGTGTGTGTTGTAGTGTCCTCCTGTTTGTGGGTTAGTTTGTCCATTTTTTCTTTTAGTGCCGTTTTTTTGCGAAGTGTTGTCCTGTTCTGTCCTATAGTGATGGCCTGTTCTATGGTCCGGGTCCATTCCTGATTAGTGGTTTTTAAAATTAACAACTTTTGGCGCGCAATTTGTTGCTTGTATTTGTGCAGTTGGTTGTGAGCGTCTGTGATCATTACCTGGACCATCCTGAATCCGTTCTTCTTGGCTGTTTCCCTGGCTTGTGGATTATTTACTGGAGGTCTGTACTTGACACATTGTGGCAGGATTTGATTTTTTCTGCATTCGTGGAGGAACCGGAGTTGTTCATGTGTTGCGCTTAGGCGGTTAGCGCAGGATTCCCATCTCCTGGCTTGTCTCAGCGTTTCTCGCCCGTAAGTGTTTAAAGTCTGGTTGAAGATTTGTAGCTCGGGTGTCCGTTGTTGTGGTTCTGTTTGCCGAGCTGGAAGTTTTTGCTGCAAACGTTTCGTTCCCTGGCTAGGGAACATCATCAGTGCTATTGGAGCCTCCTGTGAAGCGCTGCTTTGATGTTTCTTCCGGTATTTATAGTGGTTTGTTCTTGCCGCTTCCGGGTGTCAGTTTCAGCTGTAGTAGTTTGTATGTGGGGTCCAGGTCGATGTGTCTGTTGATGGATGTTCTTGCCGCTTCCAGGTGTCACTATAAATACCGGAAGAAACATCAAAGCAGCGCTTCACAGGAGGCTCCAATAGCACTGATGTTCCCTAGCCAGGGAACGAAACGTTTGCAGCAAAAACTTCCAGCTCGGCGAACAGAACCACAACAACGGACACCTGAGCTACAAATCTTCAACCAGACTTTAAGCTACTACAGAAGCTTGGCTGAGGAATTGACAAGAGGCAGCTCAGGCTTTAGGTGTTATAGGAGGGGTAGTAAGAGAGGAGAGGGAATGGCATATTTAATTAAGGAATACATTACTACTGCAATTAGATTAGATATTTCTGAGGGACTGTCATAGTGTTAAAGTTTTGGTTGATGAAGAATTTGTTCAATGTGTTCAAGAACATTTTCTTTATCAATATATAAATGTTCCTGTAGAGAATGAGCAAAACTTGAATATCTTTTGCAAAATAAGGCAGAGCAAGTGACTGGAACTGGTGATTGCAATGCTGTTAGTTTTAAAATAGCTATGGAAAAGAATAAATCTTCCAAAAAAGTTAAAGCTCTTAATTGGAATAAGGTAAAATTTAGGGGAATGATGCAATAACTTTCAAAAGTTGATTAGAGCAGACCGTTTACAGCTAAAAGTATGACTGACAAGTGGGAGTCTTTCAAAGTGTGATAATGAGAGTTCAGAAGCATATGGTCCTGTTGGTTTAAGGGTATAAAGAGGGTAGGAACATGCTTAAAAAGGAAATCAGAAAGGCAAAAATGGAAAATTAGATAGCCCTCGCAAGTAAGATTTAAGATATCCCAAAAAAGATTCTATAAATATTTCAACAACAAGAGAGCAATGAGAGAGAGAGAGTAGGACCCTTTAAAGATCAACAAAGTTGAGTTTGTGTTGAACCTCAGGAAGTGGGAGAGATGGTAACTGAATATTTCACATCAATTATTACTGTTGGAAAAAGAAACGAGGGCTAGAGAATTCAGGGAAATAAATATTGATATTTTAAAAACAGTTCACATTACAGAAGAGGAAGAACTGGAGGTCTTAGAAAACACAAAGATAGATATCCCTCCGCACCTGATTATATGTGTCCCAGGATGTTGTGGGAAGTTGGATAGGAAATTTTGGGGCACCTAGTAGAAATATTTGTTAGGGAAGAGTTAACATTATTTGCCCAGAAGCCATTTTCCTGAATCGGTTGAGAGTTCCATTTTGTGTCCCCAGCCAGAACTTTGCTGGCTATGCATTCCTTACTATGAGGTAATGTGAAAGGTTGTCCTTATCTTCCTTCTCAAGATAGTGTCTCCTCCCTTTGCTGAATGATCAGCACAGGCTGTAAAACCAGTCAAGTTGACATAAACTTTCCAATTCGTCCCCCTTCCTTCTCTAGTTATTGCCTCCTCATAGAATGCATAATAGTGCTTTAGTTTTGAACTTAATGACTAACCTCTAATTTAGTACCAACTTGTAAGCATGCCAAACTGTGTAATTAACGATCAGTTCCTTTCTCTTGATAATCCTGTAGTATCCTGATGTACTTCGGACTAACACCGAGCCACAGTTAGGATGGTGAATTCCCATGATATATCATGTAATAAACTAATCAGTTTGCAAGGTCCGAGTCTCGAGAGTTTTCTTCAACACTGAGCATGGGTGAAGAACCAAAGAACTGGAATTTGGCTAATGTTGTGCTATTATTTAAGAAAAGATGTGAGGAAAAACCTGGGAACTATAGACCTGTGGGTCGAACTTTAGTGGTGGGTAAGTTGTTGGCGATGATTCTGAAAGATAGGCTTTATATGCTTTCAGAGAGGTAAGGATTGAGTAGAGATAGCATGGATTTTTTTGCAAGGAAAATCGTACCTCGCAAACCTGCTTGAGTTTTTTGAGGAAGTAATCAAAAAGATTGAGGGCAGAAGAAGTTGTTTACGTGGATTTTAGTGCAGCCTTTGACAAGATTCTGCATGGTTGACTGGTTAGTAAAGTTTGATCACGGGATTCAGAGTGAGTTTGTCAATTTGTTACAAAATTGGCTTTGGATTAGAAGACAGAGGATGGTGGTGGAGATTTGTTTATTGGACTGGAGGCCTCTGACCAGCGGTGCTCCACAGAATTTGGTGCTAGGTCCACTACTTTTTATCATTTTACTTAAATAATAATTTACATATAGAAGGTATGGTTAGTAAGTTTGCAATAAGTTTGCTTCATCCTAAGATGGCAGCACCATATGGCAGAATGGCTCTTGTGCCAGAACTCATTTGCTCCAACCGCTTTTCTTTTTCTGTCTTTTGCTTCTCTTTTTTTATTTCTTTTCTTGACACTGTCCTGAACTTGGACAATATCATGGCAGCAAGCGTCCAACACAGGGAAGAGTGGGCCCTGGGCACACCTCACATGAGCAGCTACTTACTTTTCCAGAGCATGTACAGGACCTAAAATCAGTTTCTGTCATATCGGTGGAGACGACATCAGCAAGATCAACCCAGCGGAAAAAAATCTTGCCTGAGGTTTGGTGACTTTATTGTTGGTTGGGTCCAGCACTAGCGCCAGTGAAGCAGTGGCGGAAAGGCACGATGGCAACATTGATGAGGTGGGTCTACTGGTGAGAAATACAGCTCTGACATTGGTTGGTTTGGCGCAGCCATTGGCTCGCAATGGTCGAGCAGTACATGTCTAAGGATCAGCAACTTCAGTGTTGGTTGGGTCCTCTGCATACGGTGGTGAAGTGGTGGTGGAAAAAGAATGATGGCATAGGCATTGATGACAGTGTTTATCTGGCTCATCTTCAGCCATATCTTTCCATTTTTCCCTTATTCTTAAATTATTCAAAATAGTGCTGTATCATGGTGACAAATGAAATGTTTTCACTGTATTTTATTGCTTTTTTTATGTAAAATGCACATGACAATAAAATAATAATCAAAATCAAATTACACCAAAATTGGTGGTGTAGTGGTCAGTACAGATGGTTATGTCAGAGTACAATGGAATCGTCATCATATGGACCAATGTGCCAAGGAGTGGCGGATGGAGTTTAATTCAAATAAGTATGTGGTGTTGCATTTTGGTATGGCGAATCAGGAAAGGACCAATACACTTAATGGGAAGTGTTGCCAAATAAAGAGACCTTGGGGTGCAGGTTCATTGTTCCTTGAAAGTGAAGTCGCAGGTTAAACAGGGTAGTGAAGTAGGCTTTTGGTGTGCTTGCCTTTATTGTTCAGTGTGTTGAGTATGAGAGTTAGAAAGTCCTGTTGCAGCTATACAGGACTTTGGTTAGACCTTTTGGAATGCTGTGCGCAATTCTGGTCTCCCTGTTGTAGGAAAGACGTTGTTAAACTTGAAAAGTTTCAGGAAAGGTTTACGAGGTTGTTGCCAGGGTTGCAAGGTTTGAGCTGTAGGGGGAAGTTGAATAGACTGAGGCTATTTTTTCCTGGAGTATTGGAGGCTGAGGGGTGACCTTATAGAGGTTAATAAAATCATGAGGGGCATGGATAGGGTGAATTGCCAAGGTCTTTTTCCAAGTGGAGAGGAGTGCAAAATAGAGGGTATAGGTTTAGGAGACGGAGTTGGATAATCAGAAGGATTGAGAGAAGGAATCCAGAAGTTTAGACAGCGCAGTGACACAGGATTGTTCCCAATTGTCAAACTTACTGTTGTTTCTGGCATTCTTACTGCATTTCATTTCACTTAATTCAGTGAAATTGGTCGTTTCTTTCACGGTCACACCAGCTGGTAACATTTATATCACAACAGAACAGCTAACACTTTCATAGATATTTTACAAAATGTGATTCACACCTGTCCAAGAAAGCAAATAAATGAATGATGAACATAGAACATTTTGAATACAGGGAAACAGGTGAGAATGTAAATTCGAGAATTTAGAGGACAACATGCTCCATTATAAAGATTAAATCACATACTTTTTTTAAAATCTGTGTCTTTTGATTGCAAATGTATTTTCAGCAATACTTTACATGGTCTGTTTCCATTCAGTTCATCCTGGACTGATGCTGATGTACCCACTTTTATCATGACAAATTAAATGGTTTAATTTTGACCCATGAAGCACGCAGGTACAGCAGGCAGTGAATAAAGCTAATAGCTTGCTGGCCTTCATAACAAGAGGAATTGAGTATAGAAGCAAAGAGGTTCTTCTGCAGCTGTACAGGGCCATGGTGAGACCGCACCTGGAATATTGTGTGCAGTTTTGGTCTCCAAATTTGAGGAAGGACATTCTGGCTATTGAGGGAGTGCAGCGTAGATTCACGAGGTCAATTCTTGGAATGGCGGGACTATCTATGTTAAAAGGTTGGAGCGACTGGGCTTGCATACCCTTGAGTTTAGAAGGCTGAGAGGGGATCTGATTGAGATGTATAAGATTATTAAAGGATTGGACACTCTGGAGGCAGGAAGCATGTTTCCGTTGATGGGTGAGTCCCGAACCAGAGGACACAGTTTAAAAATAAGGGGTAGGCCATTTAGAGCAGAGTTGAGGAGAAACATCTTCACCCAGATAGTGGTGGGTGTGTGGAATGCTCTGCTCCAGAAGGCTGTCGGAGCAGAGTTTCTGGATACTTTCAAGAAAGAGTTGGATAGAGCTCTTAAGGATAGTGGAATCGAGGAATCCTGGGGGTAAGGCAGGAACAGGATGCTGATTGAGGATAATCAGCCATGGTTATAATGAATGGTGGTGTTGGCTCGAAGGGCAGAATGGCCTACACCTGCACCAATTGTCTATATTACGTCAGATGGCAATAACTTATTCAAAGACATGAATTTTAAATGGTATCTTAAACAGGAGAAGGACCTGTTTACTTGGAATTATGATACTGGCCGAAGGAAAGTGCAGCCTCTCAACCTGCACCAGCCGTTACCTCATGGCTGTGGTGACAGCAGACCTATTTATTACAATCACAGAGGTTATTCTGTGGCAGATTAAATGTTATTAATTTACCCTGTCTTTCCTGGATCTCACCACTATGTGTTCACAATGTTCTGATACATTCAGCCAAAAACTGTTCTGTCTGGTTGACAGTTACCTCCTCCTTTGATCGATGTAATTGTCATCTATTTCCAGAACGTGGATACACAGTATTGCGCCAAGAAAAATGCAGCTGTCATCTTCTGAATAACATGCATTCTGGTCTATTTTTAAAAACATCCCCTTCTACTATAGATATGAACTGACAGAGGTAATTACCAATTGTTTCTGTTATCCAAAGCAGAATTAATTTTCTGTGCCGGTTGGGTGGGATTTAACTGTTTTGATTGGGTTTTAATGTCCTTGGTTCCATACACTTTCTTTCTGTAGCTCAGTACTGACAGTGAGACATATTTTTATGACAAGTTGAGCCCATCAGAGACTGAAGGGGCATAGCAAGTGAGAGAATCCCAGAGATGTAAAGCAGAAGAAAGTCTGTGATTTTACTTTTGTCGTTATCCGACACTTTCATCATTCTGAGGTCGGTGCAAGAATTATAGAATTCTTTTATTATAACATTCAGGGAACATACCTGAGACATTACAACAGTTCAGAATTTATATTTGCAATGGTTGGCATTTCACTGGTGAATTTAAATTGTTGCATAAACACTCGGTTCAAGTTCAAACTGCAAGTCTTAATGATGAAGTATTAATTGTCCAATTAATAAATAAACAAAATATCTGACAGTAGTCTAGAGAACCCAGTGTATACATCGCATGAATGTAAAAAAAAATCATGAAGTCTATTGCGAATAACTGGAACCCAAGCATTGATCCTTATGCTACCCAGTGTCATTACCTTCCACTCCAAACAATACACGTTCTGTTTGCTATGAATTCTCAATGCAAGTCAGTATATTATCCTGATCCCATTTGCTTTGATGTTGCAAACTAACTTTTTATGTGGGACTTTGTCAAAGATCCCACAAATCAAAAGATTTCTGAAAATCCAAGTACCCATTCCACTAGATCTCCCTTATCTATTCTCTGAGATAATACCAACTTAACAGAATTATTTGAGGAAGTGACAAAGTTGATTGATGAGAGAAGAGCTGTAGATATCATATACGTGGACTTCAATAAGGCGTTTGATAAGGCTCCCCAAAGCAGGCTGATAGAGAAAGTGAAGGTGCTTGGGATCCGGGGTGTACGAGCTAGATGGATAGAGAATTGGCTGGGCAACAGGAGACAGTGAGTAATAGTGGAAGGGAGTTTCTCAAAATGAAGAACTGTGACCAGTGGTGGAGTAGCAGTTAGTGAAGGGGACTGTCAGAGAATGCAGCAGAATATGGATAGATTGGAGAGTTGGGCAGAGAAATGGCGGATGGAGTTCAGTCTAGGCAAATGCGAGGTGATGCATTTTGGAAGACCCAGTTCTGAAGCAAACTATACAGTAAATTAGAATCCCTACAGTGTGGAAGCAGGCCATTTGGCCCAACAAGTCCACACCAACCCAGTCCCCTACACCAATTACTCTAGACTTCCCCTATCCAATGCACCTTGCTTCATATCCCCCAACACGATGCGTAATTTAGCAAGGTCAGTTCACCTAATCTGCACATCTTTGGACTTAAGCACTGGGGCAATTGACATACAGAGAGATCTGCGTGTTCAGGCCCCATATTTCCCTGAAGGTGGCAATGCAGGTCAATAGAGTGGTCAAGAAGGTATACGGCATGCTTTCCTACATCGGATGGGGTATTGAGTACAGGATTTTCCAGGTCATGTAATAGTTGTATAGGACTTTGGTTCAGCCACATTTGGAATATAGCATACAGTTTTGGTTGCTACATTACCATTAGATGTGGATGCTTTGGAGAGGGTGCAGAAGAGATTCACCAGGATGTTGCCTGGTATGGAGGGTGCTAGCTATGAAGAGAGATTGAGTGGAATAAGATTATTTTCATTAAAAAGGTGGAGTTTAAGGGGGCGATCCTGACTGAGGTCGACAAAATCATGAGAGGTATAGACAGGGTGGATAGCAAGAAGCTTTTTTTTTCCCAGGGTGGGGGATTAATTACTAGAGGTCACAAGTTCAAGGTGAGATGGGAAAGGGTTAAGGGAAATATGCGTGGAAAGGTCTTTATGCAGAGAGGAGGTAGAGATGGACATGATAGCGTCATTTAAGATGTATCCAGACAGCTACATGAATGGGACAGAGGGACACAGATCCTTGGAAAATAGGCGATGGGTTTTACTCGAGGATCCGGATCAGCAGAGGCTTGGAGGGCTGAAGGGCCTGTTCCTGTGCTGTAATTTTCTTTGTTCTTTTTTGTTAGCGTGGTTTTGTCAGAGGGACAAAATGCATCATAAATGGAGTGAAATTCTTCGAGGACGTGACCAGGTCTTTGGATGAGAGTAGGGCAATTGATGTAGTTTATATGGATTTTAGCAAAGCCTTTGACAAGATTAAATTCAATTCCCTACAGTATGGAAACAGGCCATGCAGGCCAACAACTCCACACTGACCTTTCAAAGGTTAACCCACCCAGACCCATTCCCCTATCTTTACCCCTACCTAATGCTTCTGCCTCTATGGGCAATTTAGCATGGCCAATTCACCTAACCTGCACACCTTTGGACTGTGGGAGGAAAACAAGCACCCAGAGGAAACCCGCACAAACACAGGGAGAATGTGTAAACTCCACACAGATAGTCACCCAAGTCTGGAATCAAACCCAGGGCCCTGGTGCTGTGAGGCAGCAGAGCTAAGCACTGACTCACTGAACTGTCCCAAAGCCATACATAGGAGACTAACAACTAAAGTAAAAACACATGGAATTCAGAATAAGTTAGCAAATTGACTCAGACAGAGGAAGCCGAGGCAAAGCTGAAAGAAGGCTGTTAGTGTAATTGGAGACTGGTATCCAGTGGGATCAATTTTGGATCTTTTATTGTTTGTGATATTCGTAAATGATAATAAAGAGTATGTGAGTGAGTGAGTGTGTGTGTGTGTTGTTGGGGGGTGGGGGTGGTTGGGGATACTGAGTAAGTTTGTGATGACACAAATATTGACTGGGTGGTTGGCAGTGAGGAAAATATTCTTAGGCTACAAACAAAAGTCGGTAGATTGGTCAAACAGGCAGATCAACGGCAGATAAATTTTAATCCTGATAAACCCTGACGTGATACATTTTGCCAGAAGTTGCAAGACAAGGCAGTACTCAGTGAATGGGAGGACACCAGACTGCATAAAGCAACCAAAAGATCTTAAGGTGCTTGTTAACAGATATCTGAAGGTGGCAGGACTGGCTAATAGGGGGTAGTTAAGAAGGCGGACAGGATATGTGCCTTGACTAGTCAAAACGTAATTTATAAGAGCAGGGAAGTGCTGTTGGACTTTGTTTAGGCCATAGTTGGACTATTGTGTGTAGTTCTGGTCACTGCAGCATGGGAAGGATGCGTTTGCATTGGAGGGAGTGCAAAGGAGGTTCAGTAGAATGTTGCTTAGGCTGTAGCAATTTAGCTGTGAAGAGGGAGGCTGGATAAGCTCGGGTTGTTTCACGAAGAACAGAGATCGGAGTATCTATGAAAACCATAGACAGGGTGAATAGAAAGCAGTTGTTCCCTCTTTAACAGGGTGGTATAATTTTAAGCTGAAAGGCAGGAGGTTTAGAGGGGACATGAGAAAAATTCTTCCCACCTAGAAGTTGGTAAGGCGCCTGAAGTTGAAATTGGAAACCTCCTGAAAATACTTGGAAGAGCACTTGAAATGTCATAACATTCAAGGCTATGGGCCAAGTGCTGGAAAATGGGACTGATGTGGATTTAGTGTCATTTTGGTGGGACAAACACAATGGTCCAAAGGGCCTCTTCTGTTCGATGTGATTCTGCCATTTGAGAATTCTGAGGATAAGGATCTGAATTTGTTCCTGTTTTTTCTTTGGATATATTTTAAGAAAGTATTACCTAGTGAGTTCTAGCAGTTGTAGTCAGCATCAACTTTTGGTTCTGTGCCAGAGTGGTCATTCACAGATAGAATTTCTGAAATGAGTTTCAAAACTGAATTAACAAGAAAAGCAGTGGGATAACAGTACTTTGTAAAACAGCTTTCAAAGTGCTCTACAACATGAGGTATTGATTAGCTGAATAGCCTCAGCAAAATGAAAGTCATCGCTGAAAAGAATATTGAAAGATATTTCAATATTGATGGGACTGATAGTGGGTAAAATCATGCAAGTCTTGTTGTTTGAATATAAGTTGGAATTAGTATTTGAGCCCTAATAGGATCAGATTAATCCAGTGTCTGGAGTATTGAAGTACAAACATAAATCTCGATGATATCGCATCATTAAAATAAACCTGTTGTCATTCAATGACATTAAAAATAATGAGATACCACACAAGATAAAATAGTCTCTGAAACTGACAGTGTGCTCCTGGAAGAGGCTCCTCAGTAATGTGCAGTATTGTGGGTTTCTCTATGCTGTACAGAATGTGTATACACTGAGGCCACATTGATGGAATTTGGCTGAGCACTGACCCTATCTGGTCAAGAAAGTGTTCAGCAAGACAGTCTTTCCCTGGAGTAGTTTAAAGCCTGCTATTTCTCAGATGGATTTTGTGATGACCCATTTTTCAGTGATACCTGGTGTTTCCCATTCCTTGATGTAAAGAGATGGTGTTAGTGGATCTTGCTCAGGCAGCTTGCTACAAATGGGAGCCCAGCTACAATATTAGCAAAAGGTGAGTTGAGCAGGTCATTATGGAGTGATAACTGACGGTGAGCACGGGTGGTATTGACTACTGCGTGTTTTCATCAATCAGTGGATGTGTGGGGACATGATATTTGTGAGGACAGATCACTGGGAGCGGTGTTAAGCACAGGGTTCCATTTATGATGTGTATTGTTGAATTATTTGTTTGTCAAAAAGACATGAGTTATGCTATTTGTAGAAAGAGGCATAGTGCTGTGGCGTACAGTTTAACAGGACAAACAGAGATCTGGAGGGTTGTGGTAGCAGCTGTCCCACAGAGGATCAAACAACTTTGTCAAACAGGACGTTTCCCATCTTGCCCTTTGTTGCTTTGTCCTTTGATGTTCCCCAAACGATAATGGACTATGTGAAGATACTCCCATGTACATTTACTTGGGATTGTTATTTCATTTTAGGCTCTTAATTTGTGTAAGTATTTATTATTGCTATTATTATTTTATTGGTACTAACATTTTAGAGATAAATACCTGGATATATTTTTAGACCAATTCACTGTGAGGCCATAGTTTCTCTCTCTCTTCCCTATCTCTCCCTCTGCCCTTCTCTCCCTCCCACTCTGAGATTCTCTAGCTCTCTCTGTCTTTGTTCTTCGCTTGTTCTCCTCCTCCTCGATCTCTGTTCTCTCTCTGTTCCTGTTTCTTCTTCCCCACTCTTCCCCTCTTCTCTCTGTCACTAACTCCCTCTGTCTCTTTCTCTCTCATTCTCTCTTTCACCCTGTCTTTTTCTCTTAGATCTGAAAGTGCCCACACAATATTGTATCCCCCTATTCTGTTCCCATTTTACTCCCCTCCCAAATGTTTGCCCTTCCCCAATTATTTTGCCCTCCTCACCAAATGTGTACCCTCTCAAATATTTTGCTGTTCCCCCATATCATGCTGAGCCCCACTCCCTGGCACAGAGATTAATGAGTTTGTCTGGACTAACTGGCCTGTAACTGACTGCTTTCATGCACAGCAAGATCCCAGTCCCAGAATTATGGTAGCTTCACATCACACAGATAGTCCTTTCAGACCATCATGCCTCCCTAGTACCACAACCACCAACAACTCTCCATCGTCTCCCCACACTCCCCATTTAAATGATCCTAGTGCTGTCCAGCTCCTCAGGCCTTGCCCTGAATGGCATTGTTACTTCCCTACCCGGGGAGACCACTCTTCCGCCCTGTCTCATACTCTGCCTCTCTGTCCTCTCTCACCCTTCCATCTCTCTCTCTCTCCTACAACAGTCCCTTTCCACCCCACCCCCCTCAAGCCCCATCAAACACTCCCCCTCTCCCTGGCTCTCTCTCTCACCACCTCCTTGCTTCCCATTCCTCTGCTCAAGAACTCAGGGGCAAGGCTACTCTGCCTCCCCTCAAAGACTCACAGTCCCTGGGCTGAAGGACATGGTGAGTATGTTCAGAGACGAACTGGTCTTTTGACTGACTGCTTTAATGCACAGCAAGATTCCAGTCTGCAGCCAACCGATCACACACTCAATGAGAAAGGTACTTTATGCCCCTTCCACTCATCCCTCCACCCCCTGGCCCGGTTTGGACAACAGTGAGGTTAAAACCCGGGAGAGACATGGGAAATGTGTATCCTACTGCATTAACTGTACAGCAACTTGTGGCACTCAGTCCAAATCTTCCCAATCCCCCTTCCCTGCCACTGGGACAGAGCAGAGGGGCCAGGGAGAAAGAGGGAGAGAAAATGCATTGAGAGAAAAAGAGAAGAACCAGCAGACAGAGAATGCGATAGGGACAGTCAGCGGGAGGGAATGAGAGAAAGAGAGTTCAAGGGAGGAAGAGATCGCAAGTGAAAATCCCAAGGACAGAAACAAGATGTCAGGCTAATAAAAGCAAGTATATTATCTCCATTCTTTATCTACCTTCAGAGACTGGTATACATTCACCCAAATCTGTCTAATTGTCAATGCTTCCCAGGGTCCTGTTGTTCATCGTGTATTTCCTTGTCTTGTTTGTCCTGCCCACGTGCATCACATCACCTCACCTTATTACTGCTGTTTCGTCGACATCAAGGATTACTTTCTGTTTAGGGACTTGTTAAGTTTCATCATTTTAACATGACATTCAGTGCACTACTATTACTAAGTCCCCTTTATCCATATTCTCTGGGAGTGAGGGACAGCTGGGGTGTGGGGTAGGGGGTATATGGGCCAACACAGGCAAATGGGACTATTTAACAATGAAAACTGGAATGGCATTGTCAAATTGGGCCGAAAAGCCTGTTTCCATGCTGTAGACCTTTAGGATTCCATAAAACCTCCACAATCACAGCTCCATCTCCCTCTGCTTGACAGTGACTATCACCCACACCCCAACGCTCACCAGCTGCTACTGAAATTTTCCACTGAATCTTGTTGAAACAAGGAAGACTCCACATCGCTCCCATTTTATTTCAGAATTCCAGGAATTGCTTTTCTTGCGTCAATGTAATGTCTCCTGTGTTTTGCTTTATCCTTTTATGGAGGTGAGAGAAATACGCCACACTGTAATATCGAGTCCACATAGTTGGCAATTTCTTGATCCTTTGATCACACAAATACTCAGACACCAGCCCTGCATTCTCTCAGTGATCAGAGCTCCCTCTTTACATCTGAAATGAACTGATTCCTCCATAATCTAAGAGTGAAATAAATGATTAATAACCAACCAATTGATAAAGTTAAAGTTACAGAATCATTTGCATTTTTCCAACTGAAATGCACACATTTTGAAATCAAACTGTAGCAGCTACACAGTAACAAATGGGTGTAAGTGGAGGGGGAGAGAGAATCAAATGAGCTGCTGCACACACAGACAGTGCTGTTGGAAACTAAGGTGTTGATAGTTGGGGAATAATGTAAATTGTGATGTAGTTGGACTGGGGGAACCTCACTGGATTTGTAATGCAGTGTAAAAAGTGAGGTCTGCAGATGCTGGAGATCAGAGCTGAAAATGTGTTGCTGGTTAAAGCACAGCAGGTTAAGCAGCATCCAAGGAACAGGAAATTCGACGTTTCGGGCCAGAGCCCTTCATCAGGAATGAGGAGAATGTGCCAGGCAGGCTAAGATAAAAGGTGGGGAGGGGCGATGGAGATGTGATAGGTGGAAGGAGGTCAAGGTGAGGGTGATAGTTTGGGGTGGGGTGGGGTCGGAGAGGTCAGGAAGAAGATTGCAGGTTAGGACGGCGGTGCTGAGTTGAGGGAACCGACTGAGACAAGGTGGGGGGAGGGGAAATGAGGAAACTGGAGAAATCGGAGTTCGTTCCTTGTGGTTGGAGGGTTCCCAGGCGGAAGATGAGGCGCTCCTCCTCCGGCCGTCATGTTGTTATGTTCTGCCGATGGAGGAGTCCAAGGACCTGCATGTCCTTGGTGGAGTGGGAGGGAGAGTTAAAGTGTTGAGCCACTGGGTGGTTGGGTTGGTTAGTCCGGGCATCCCAGAGGTGTTCTCTGAAGCGTTCCGCAAGTAGGCGGCCCCTCTCCCCAATGTAGAGGAGGCCACATCGGGTGCAGCGGATGCAATAGATGATGTGTGTGGAGGTGCAGGTGAACTTGTGGCGGATATGGAAGGATCCCTTGGGGCCTTGGAGGGAAGTGAGGGAGGAGGTGTGGGCGCAAGTTTTACATTTCCTGCAGTTGCAGGGGAAGGTGCCGGGAGTGGAGGTTGGGTTGGTGGGGGATGTGGACCTGACGAGGGAGTCATGAAGGGGGTGGTCTTTGCGGAACGCTGATAGGGGAGGGGAGGGAAATATATCCCTGGTGGTGGGGTCCGTTTGGAGGTGGCGGAAATGACGGCGGATGATACGCTGTATGCGGAGGTTGGTGGGGTGGTAGGTGAGAACCAGTGGGGTTCTGTCTTGTTGGCGGTTGGAGGAACGGGGCTCAAGGGCGGAGTAGCGGGAAGTGGAGGAGATGCGGTGGAGGGCATCGTCGATCACGTCTGGGGGGAATCTGCGGTCCTTGAAGAAGGAGGCCATCTGGGCTGTACGGTATTGGAACTGGTCCTCCTGGGAGCAAATGCGGCAGAGACGAAGGAATTGGGAATATGGGATGGAGTTTTTACAGGGGGCAGGGTGGGAGGAGGTGTAGTCCAGGTAGCTGTGGGAGTCAGTCGGTTTATAGTAGATGTCTGTGTTGAGTCGGTCGCCCGAGATAGCAATGGTAAGGTCTAGGAAGGGGAGGGAGGAGTCTGAGACAGTCCAGGTGAATTTGAGGTCGAGATGGAAGGTGTTGGTAAAGTTGATGAACTGTTCAACCTCCTCGTGGGAGCACGAGGCAGCGCCGGTACAGTCATCGATGTAGCGGAGGAAAAGGTGGGGTGTGGTGCCAGTGTAGTTGCGGAAGATGGACTGTTCCACATATCCTACGAAGAGGCAGGCATAGCTGGGGCCCATGCGGGTGCCCATGGCAACTCCTTTCGTTTGGAGGAAGTGGGAGGATTGAAAAGAGAAGTTATTCAGGGTGAGGACCAGTTCAGTCAGTCAAAGGAGGGTGTCAGTGGAAGGGTACTGGTTGGTGCGGCGGGAAAGGAAGAAGCGGAGGGCTTTGAGTCCTTCGTGATTGGGGATGGAGGTGTACAGGGACTGGATGTCCATCGTGAAGATAAGGCGTTGGGGACCAGGGAAGCGAAAATCCTGGAGGAGGTGGAGGGCGTGGGTGGTGTCCCGAACATAGGTGGGGAGTTCTTGGACTAAAGGGGACAGAGCCGTGTCGAGGTACGCGGAGATGAGTTCGGTGGGGCAGGAGCAGGCTGAGACAATGGGTCGGCTGGGGCAGTCAGGTTTGTGGATTTTGGGCAGAAGGTAGAAACGGGTGGTGCGGGGTTGTGGGACTGAGGTTGGAGGCAGTGGATGGAAGATCCCCTGAGGTGATGAGGTTATTGATGGTCTTGGAGATGATGGTTTGGTGGTGGGAGGTGGGGTCATGGTCAAGGGGGCGATAAGAGGAGTCCCGGACGTAGGTGGGGAGAATGACTCCTCCATGATTTTCGCTTCCCCGGTCCCCAACGCCTTATCTTCACGATGGACATCTAGTCCCTGTACACCTCCATCCCCAATCACGAAGGACTCAAAGCCCTCCGCTTCTTCCTTTCCCGCCGCACCAACCAGTACCCTTCCACTGACACCCTCCTTCGACTGACTGAACTGGTCCTCACCCTGAATAACTTCTCTTTTCAATCCTCCCACTTCCTCTAAATCAAAGGAGTTGCCATGGGCACCCGCATGGGCCCCAGCTATGCCTGCCTCTTCGTAGGATATGTGGAACAGTCCATCTTCCGCAACTACACTGGCACCGCACCCCACCTTTTCCTCCGCTACATCGATGACTGTATCGGCGCTGCCTCGTGCTCCCACGAGGAGGTTAAACAGTTCATCAACTTTACCAACACCTTCCATCTCGACCTCAAATTCACCTGGACTGTCTCAGACTCCTCCCTCCCCTTCCTAGACCTTACCATTTCTATCTCGGGCGACCGACTCAACACAGACATCTACTATAAACCGACTGACTCCCACAGCTACCTGGACTACACCTCCTCCCACCCTGCCCCCTGTAAAAACTCCATCCCATATTCCCAATTCCTTCGTCTCTGCCGCATTTGCTCCCAGGAGGACCAGTTCCAATACCGTACAGCCCAGATGGCCTCCTTCTTCAAGGACCGCAGACTCCCCCGAGACGTGATCGACGATGCCCTCCACCGCGTCTCCTCCACTTCCCGCTCCTCTGCCCTTGAGCCCCGCTCCTCCAACCGCCACCAAGACAGAACCCCACTGGTTCTCACCTACCACCCCACCAACCTCCGCATACAGCGTATCATCCGCCGTCATTTCCGCCACCTCCAAACGGACCCCACCACCAGGGATATATTTCCCTCCCCTCCCCTCCCCTATCAGCGTTCCGCAAAGACCACTCCCTTCATGATTCTCTCGTCAGGTCCACACCCCCCCACCAACCCAACCTCCACTCCCGGCACCTTCCCCTGCAACCGCAGGAAATGTAAAACTTGCGCCCACACCTCCTCCCTCACTTCCCTCCAAGGCCCAAGGGATCCTTCCATATCTGCCTCCTTCCACCTATCACATCTCCATCGCCCCTCCCCCAAGTCCTTCCTCCCTACCTTTTATCTTAGCCTGCCTGGCACATTCTCCTCATTCCTGATGAAGGGCTCTGGCCCGAAACGTTGAATTTCCTGTTCCTTGTAATGCAGTGACCAAGAATAAAAAAAACAGCAATTGGCAGAATTTAATCTCAAATAATTAATCCATTTAGAATTGAAAGTTAGGTTCTGCAATGGCACTGTGAAATTAACACCAATTGCTGTAAATACACATCTGCTTCACTCATGTCCTTCACCAAAGGGAATCTGGGAATCTTACCTGGTCTGGCCCAGAAGTGTTTTCAGAAGACATGAAATAGTTCTGACTGATATATAATGCATGGTTAAAGATGTATGTTTCAGACATGAGTGAGGAACGAAAACAGGCATGCTGTTCGTTTTCAGCTTCGACATTGAAATTGGCAACGCACACAATGAACACAGTAAAGTACTTCTTCCTAACAACTGGTAGCAGGACAGACATGGTCAAGATTGTTTTTGCTGATTATTACATCACTTCACTCCTAAATGTTGATTGCCCTTTAAACATCATCTCAAAGACGTGCTTCAAATGGCAAGGACTGAGACCGATTCTGACTGGGGAGCATCAGATTTGCAGGAGCAACACGAGGGACCAAATTCGTCAATTCGTGAGGAGATGGTCAACCAGACTAGACCTGAAACTCGCATGAAGGGAACCAGTAAGAGAGAACAACTTACTTGTGTCCCACTCCTCCAATAGATGGAGCCCAGAAAGAGAGAGAGAACAGCAGTCTGGCAGACAAAGGGATGAATAATTGTGAGGCAGGGAGAAAGACAAGCGGATCATGGAGCTACAGGTGAAAATAGAGTTGGCTGTGCCTGAAGCAGCCCGTGTCATGACCACGGCCTGGGTTGTGGAGGGTCAATGCAAACTCAATGGGCCAAATGTCTCTTTCTGCAGTGTAGGGATTCTATGATCTTTGACAAGTTGAGATGATGATCACAGATAAGTACCTAATGCAATTAATCATTAAAGCAAACATTAAGAATTAGAGCTACACAAAACCTGTTAATTGAGCTAAATGTTGAGCTGGGAACTGAACTGAACTGCCTTGCCAAAGAATTCATCAATCTTGGAGAGTTGGCACAGGAAGATTACCAGGAGGGTACCAGAGCTGGAGAACTTCATTTAAACTTGTTCACAAATGGGAACATCATTGGTTGGGCCGACATTATTTTCCATCCCCAATTGCCTAGAGGGTAGTTAAAGGTCAAGCACATTGCTGTGGTTCGGGAGTCCCATGTAAGCCAGACCAGGTCAAATGGCAAATTTCCTTACCTAAAGCTCATTATTGTATGAGGTGGGTTTTCACAACAATGCTTTAATGGGGAAGACTCCTTCCTTTTCCCCTGAAATTGAGTTCAATTCCCAACATCTGCCACGGTAGGATTCAAACTCATGTCCCCAGAACATTGACTCGATTTTTTTTTCTGCCCTTGCCCAGTCCCTTCCCACTTCCATCTGTGATTCCTCTGATGCCTTACTTGGGTTCTAGATGCTGCCAGGTTCATAGTGTTGTCAATCACAGGGACCCTGTTTCCAAAATTCATTCAACTTTCACGACAGAATAATCATCTCAATCCTTGTGCTCCTCGTGTTGTGGCTCAGACTGGGAACACTTCACAGTTCCCATCTTCATGTCCTGCAGTTTGACCTACACTGCTGTCCCACAGGGACAAATCACCCTTTGGTGTAGAAGGATGGACTGGGCAAGGAATGGGAATTTTAATCAGTCACTAAGTTAGCTTGGAAATATCTGCTGCACATTATATTCCATCTGCTAATTCCTTCCTTACTCAATGAAGTTGCCCACATCTTCGGTCGTTCCCCACAGCTTTCTTCCACCCACTTTTCAGAGAACCTGGAAACATCACATTTGTTCCCTTCAGCTACTCATTGCTATCAATTGTAAGTGCCTGTGCCTTTATCAGTGACCCTTCAGGCAGCCCCACTTGGTACCAACTCAAAGAAAGTGAGGACTGAAGATGCTGGAGACCAGAGTTGAAAAGTGTGGCGCTGGAAAAGCCCAGCAGGCCAGGCAGCATCTGAGGAGCAGAAGAACCAAAGTTTCGGGCATAAGCCCTTGTTCAGGAATGAAGCTGGTGTGCCAAGTGGGCTGAGATAAAAGGTGGGGGGAGAATTTGGGGGAGGGGCACTGGGAATACGATAGGTGGAAGGAGGTGAGGGTGATAGGCCGGAGAGGGGGTAGGGGCGGAGAGGTTGGGAAGAAAATTGCAGGTCAAGAGGGCAGTGCTGAATCCGGGGATGGGACTGAGATAAGGTGTGGAGAGGGAAATGAAGCTGGAGAAATTTACATTCAATCTGTGTGGTTGGATGGTTCCTAGGCGGAAGATGAGGCACCCTTCCTCCAAGCGTCGGGTGGCCAAGGTCTGGTGATGGAGGAGGCCAAGGACCTGCATGTCCTTCGCAGAGTGGGAGGGTGAGTTAAAGTGTTCAGCCACGGGGTTGTTGGGTTGATTGATGCAGGTGTCCCAGAGGTGTTCCCTGAAACGTTCCGCAAGTAGGCGGTCTGTCTCCCTAATGTAGAGGAGACCACATCGGGTGCAGCGGATACAGTAAATGATGTGTGTGGAGATGCAGGTGAATTTGCAACGGATATGGAAGGATCCATTGGGGCCTTGGAGGGAGGTGAGGGGGGAGGAGTGGGCGCAAGTTTTGCACTTCTTTTGGTTGCAGGGAAGGGGCCGGGAGTGGAGGTTGGGCTGGTGGGGAGTGTGGACCTGACGAGGGAGTCGCGGAGGGAGTGGTCTCTGTGGAACGCTGATAGGGTCGGGAGGGAAATATATCCGAGGTGGTGGGGTCTGTTTGGAGGTGGCAGAAATGACGGAGGATGATACGGTGTGTCCGGAGGTTGGAGGGGTCCAATGAGGTTCTGTCCTGGTGGTGATTGGAGGGGCAGGTTTCAAGGGCGGAGGTGCGGGAAGTGGAGGAGATGCGGTGGAGAGCATCGTCGACCACGTCGGAGGGGAAATTGCGGTCTTTGAAAAAGGAGGCCATTTGGGCTGTTCGATAGTGGAATTGGTCCTCCTGGGAGCCGATGCGGCGGATGCAAAGGAATTGGGAATATGGGATGGCGTTTTTACAGGGGGCAAGGTGGGAGGAGGTGTAATCTCGGTAGCTGTGGGAGTCGGTTGGTTTGTAGTAAATGTCTGTGTTGAGTCGATCGCCCGAGATGGAAATGGAGAGGTCGAGGAAGGGGAGGGAGGAGTCTGAGGTGGTCCAGGTAAATTTGAGGCTGGAGTGGTACTAGCTCACCAAGGTGGAAATGACCTTGTTTACTGCCCACCAGCTAGTCTTCCAACCTCCAGGGCACAGCAAACACCGTGACATTCATGGTACAGTCTCTCTTAACATCGCAATGGTGTCACGAACCCACAGAAAACCCACAGAAAGCAGAGATGAGGGAGGGAGGCAGAGAAGTGAGAGGCAAAGAGAGAGAGAGAGAGAGACGCACACACACACAGGGAGAGAAATAAGGAGACAGAAGAGGAGAGACAGACACAATGTCAATGCCTATGAGAGAGAGAGAGCTGTGAGGGCTCACTGGGCTGAATACATTCCTAAATGATGAAACAAAATTCAGAGACAGATCTATAGTCAATGACCGTGTGGGGATGGCATTTCAAACCCATGGCCAAAGGAACAATGATGGGAACAATGTCGAGGTGAGTTCTTCCTCTGTACCTAACACCATTCTGTCCCTTTCCTGGGAGTGTTTGATGAGGATGGAGTGGAGGGAGATTTACTCTTATCAATCCCAGGATTGTTCCTGCCCTGGATGTATACAGATGGCATTACATGTGGCATTACAGAGGCAACATTTCTCTTTGAAAAGCTTCTGCTGTCATTGCCCTGTCAATTTTGGTGGGAGACAGATAAAATGGAGATGTCTGAGTCCTTGAAGTGTGAAGCAAGCTCCATTAAACAATCCCTGGATGTTATACTAACACGGGTCATTCACACACATAGATCAGCTTCTGTCATTTGTACAGAAACCACCCTGAACCCCTCGATTAGATTCTAGTCTGAAACTCACTCCCCCATATCTGGTATTCTTTATACAAACCACCCCGAGACCCTCAATGAGATGTGGACATCATTATAGTGTTCTGATTTCTGTTCATTAGACAGCCATAATCATTTTCACTCAGTCCCATTTAGAATCTACGTGTAGAAATGGGAACTATCTCATTTGTTTTCTTTTTGACTGTTTTCATTTCTATCTGCATCCAAATGATATCCAGTGTCACTATTTCCGTTGTTAGTGTCTTTTGTTAAAACATCTGACATTGCAATGTCCAGCATTACACTGTCCAGTGTCACAGTCTGATCTCACAGTATCTAGTGATAATGTTCAGAGGGACAGTGTTGTAACCAGAGTGACAGTGTCAAGCGTTGGAGTGTCCAGACTGGTAGTGTCATACAGGGAGTGACAATGTCCAGAGTTATTGTGCCTGGAGGTACGGTGTCTGGGGTGACACAGGAAAATGAAGCTCAACCAAAACCAACCTCCCGATCACTGGATTTGCAACAAAGTGACATTCAACCATTCAATGACCCTCAAAATCGTTCAGTTGTTCCTCACCAGAATTTACAAATAGCAGATCTTGGATATCAAATTTATAACTTAAACAGAAATTAACAATTTATTATGTCACTTTAGCAGAACACAGATGATCATAAACCCATACACCCCCCCCACCCCAATTCGCACACCAGCAGACAGTTAAGAGATAAACTTGTTTACAATTTTAATTTGCCAGTTGATAACAGTTTTAATGATAAATAGTAGGCCATCATGAAATCCCTTGATGCTGGGTTGCATTACAGGCACAAGAACTGTACACCCTGTTTGAACTTAAAGTCACCAGTCAATGCGAACAAATTCTGAAGACCTGTGGAGACTAATACTCATTCCTGAAGACTCGCATTCTCATCTCAGACCTTTTAACAAGTTAATAACTGGGGAAATAACTAGACAAAGTCAAACCAAAAAGAAGACCAGACCAGTCCAGCAGCTTCCAAAGAAGCACTTCCTCCAAGCCCAAAATCCAGTCAGAGCGAGGTCACTCATGGTTTCCACTTTCTTTCTCACCATTCTCTGTGGTTACCTGCTTGGCAGCATTCCTCTTACTGACTGACCCATTCAATATCCATCCAGCTGTCAGTCCCTGAGCAGAACTACATCTCGGCGCTGAAATGTCTGTTGTGTTCAGAGAGCAGTAATTCACCTGCATTATCTTTCCTGGCCAAAACCTAACAGCAAACATCAGACTTTTGTCTCGTTTTTTTTTTAAAGAAGAACTAGCCACTGTTCAAAGTTCAATTCTCAATTTGGACTCACAGTTCCAAACCAAAATGAGAAAAATAAAAAACGTAGTGATGGTCACAATACTGGTCTTGTAGTGTCCAGCTGAACAGTGCCCACTCGTGCAGTGTTCAAGTAATACAGTGCTCACTCATGCAATGTTCCAGGAATGCAGTGCCCACTAGTGCAGTGGTCCAGTAATGCAATGTTCCAGTAATGCAGTGCCCACTTGTGCAGTGTTCTGGTAATGCAGTGTTCCAGTAATGCAGTACCCACTACTGCAATGTTCTAGTAATGCAGTGCCTACTCATGCAGTGTTGAATATTATTGGCGGATGTGTCCCTGTGAGACTGGGCACAAATAACCCACTTCAACTCCCTTTCCCACTCCACAATGACACTTCCTGCCTCACCAAATCCAAGCTATCCGACGACTGGAGGAAGAACACCTCATCTTCTGCCTTGGGACCCTCAACCACTTGGCATCAACATTGACGTCACTAGTTTCCAAATTTCTCCTCTTCCCCCCCCCCACCTCATCCCAGATCCAACCCTCCAAGTCGGCTCTCCCCTCTTGACCTGTCCATCTTCCTTCCTAACTATATGTTCGACCTTCCCCACTGGCCAATCGCAATCACCAATCCAACTGGACTTACCGAGCACCTTCCCAGCTACCTTCACCAAAAGCCCCACCCTCACTCTATTTATCTCTCAACCCCCTTATTCCCCCACATTCCTGATGAAGGGCTTATACCTGAAACATTGATTCTCCTGTTCCTCGGATGCTGCCGTGCTTTTCCAGCACCTCCCATTTTGACTCTCACAGTAACTAATGTTACAGTGCTAAGTCTCACAGTGCCCAGTGTTACAGTGGATAGTATTAAGGTATCCAATCTCCACAGTGCCCAACACTATAGCGCCCAGCCTCACACTGCCTAGTGCTACAGTGGCAATGTTGCAGCATGCAGTTTCACAGTGCCTGGCCTCCACAACAGCCAGTGCTATAGCATACAGTCTCACAGTGCCCAGTCTCTCAGTGTTTCCGATGTCTCACCCACTGCCGCTACCACCATCACCGAGGTTTACTCGGTGTCCATGTTTTACCAAGTGTCCTGTTTCGGAGATATTCCTCCATGCACTGTACTGCCGTGTTGTCCATGTTGGGGTCAAACTTATTTGCAAAGTAACATCTCTGATGGACCACCCACTATAGATCTCCTGCCCCATACACACAAACCAAGTGGCGATACCTTCCCGTGCAGGGAGGGTACAGGGCACCCCTCGCAATGTCACCAGCCTCAAAGGACCACTTTACTGCCCGGCCAAGTGTCCTGGTGGCCCCTTGGGTGTACGGGATGGAGCCGGCTACATTGGGCATTCTGTGCAGGGTAGCCCACACATGCTCGTCCGGGCTGTAGGTGTCCTCCGACCATTTGAGGAAGGCCTGGATCTCGGCACTGTCAAACACATGGCCAACAAACTCCCTGGTGGCCATGAAGTAGGCGCTGCCCATGAAGATGGTGGTGCGGATGTTCGGCTGGTCTTTCAGTTGCACCGTCAAGACGACTTGGTCGAGGGTATCGTGGTGGTATTGCCAACATTTCTAAAAGGCAAGCGCAAGAGAGAGTGAGAGAGATGAGAAAGTAGAAATGATAGCTTTTCAACTTCGCCTATGGCTTTTCCCCTCCTCAGCTCCTCTGCACTCTCCTCGCCCCCAGCTCCAGCAAGATCCATGCACACTCCTTCTCTCAGCTACTCACCTTACAGTGGAGAACAAGGCCATTCAGCCCCTTAGGCCTTTCTCACTCCTATTGCCTCGTGCCAGTCACCTGCCTATTTCCCCATATCCCTGCCTCCCAAACCATCTCCCAATGCTCATTTGCTGAGCAAACATAAAACTCATCCTCAAACTCTCCCAGTGGACCTGGCTCCAAAAATGCACTTCAAGCTGTGCTCTCTGGTCATAAAGGTTGAGAGCACCAGAAAAATAGATCCTTCAGCCCATTGTGTCTGCGCTGGCAAAACAGGCTCCTTGCTACTCCAGTCTCATTTTCCAGCACTCGGAACATCGCCTTTCATGTCTCACCAGTGCAATGGAGACACTTTCCTGTGGTCATCAACTCCTGGAGTGGGACTTGAACACAGAGCTTTTGCCTTAGAGAGAAGGACAGGGATATAGTTCTTTGAAAGTGCATTACAGATAGACAGGGTGGTGAAGTATGTGTTTGATACCTTTACCTTCATTGGTCAGTGCATTGAGTATAGGAGTTGGGATGTAATGTTGCAGCTGTAACCGAGATGGATAGAGCTCTGAAAGATAGTGGATTCAAGGGTTATGGGGATAAGGCAGGAACAGGACTGATTGTGGATGATCAGCCATGATTATAATGAATGGTGGTGCTGGCTCGAAGGGCCGAATGGCCTACTCCAGCACCTATTGTCTATAAGTAGGAGTATCTTTGACTATCTCTGATATGCCTTTGCCATTACCAAGTGTGATCTATTGTCTGTAGAGGACATTGGTGAGGCCACTTTTAAAATACTGCATACAATTCTGGTTGCCCTTCGAAAGAAAGGATGTTGTTAAACTTGAGAGGGTGAAGAAAAGATTTACCAGGATGTTGCCGAGATTGGAGGGGTTGAGTTACAGTAAGAGATCGAATAGGCTGGGGCTATTTTTCCTGGAGTGTCAGATGCTGAGGGGTATCCTTACAGAAGTTCATAAAATCAGGAGGGGCATGGATAGATGTTGAAATGATCAGCCGGATGATAGTACACCTCACACAGCTTCCTTTATCACATACATGCAAGAAGACTCAACCAGCCGGGTCAAAGCCCACCCTTACCTGGAGAGTCTGAAACAGGCAGTTGCAATCACACTTTTACACACAAATCAGCGTTCCCTTTTCATGAATTACATTTTGATTTCAAGCCTTAGCAACACAACTGATCAATCAGATCCTGATCTAGGTACATGGTATTTAGCATTAGATCATTGACCTTAAACTTCTACAACACCTTTTGAGTGTTGTTTTGGTCTTCCTGCCTTCTCACTTAGCTGGAGCCAGTTTCAGTAAGCTAGCTAGCTTACATACGTACTTGGCTGCATTTTTCTGTTGCTGCTCAGAATTGTTTAGCTGACCTCCTTTTCTGTTCTTGCCCCATTTTGATTCCTTCCATGTCGGTCTTTTCCCAAGGGTGGGGAAGTCCAAAACTAGAAGTATAGGTTTAAGGTGAGAGGGGAAAAACCTGAAGGGTTACTTTTTCACGCAGTGGGTGATGTGTGCCTGGAATGAGCTACCAAGAGGTGGTGGAGGTGGCTGGTACAATGACAATATTTAAAAGGCATCTAGATGTGGATGAACAGGAATAGGTTAGAGAGATATGTGCCAAAGGCTGGCAAATGGGACTAGGTCAGATTGGAATGACTGGTCAGCGCAGACAGGTTGAACTGAAGGGTCTGTTCCATACTGTATGATGCTATGACTCCGTGATCTCTGGTTATTTAGGTTTAGAACACCAAAGTAATAAGTTGCCCTTCAGCCCATCGTGTCAGCATTGGTCAAAAAGACAAGCTCCGAGCTATTCTCATCCCATTTTGCAGCACTTGGCCCATACCCTTGAGTGTCTCATAATAGCAATGAAGACACCTTCCTGGGCCATCAGCTCCTGGAGTAGGACTTGAATCCAAAGCTCCTCCCTCAGAGTGAAGGACACCACACATTAGATTCTCTACGGTATGGAAACAGGCCATTTTGCCCAACAAGTCCACACCAATCCTCTGAAGAGCTACCCATCCACACGCATTACCCCACCTGATATTTACCCCTGACTAATACACCCGAATACTTTGGGCAATTTAGCATGACAAATCTACCTGGCCTGCACATCTTTGTGGATTGTGGCAGGAAATCAGAGCACCCGGAGGAAACCCATGCAGACATGGGGAGAATGTGCAAACTCAACACAGACAGTCGCCCAAGGCTGGAATCGAACCCAGGTGTTTGGCACTGTGAGGCAACAGTGCTAACCACTGAGCCACCATGCCACCCCTTCCGCAAGACACAAGACACTTTATTCACATTGTGTCAAAAGATATCTTTTATCCTCGGTCCTTGTGGCATCATGCATGGGAGATATGGATCCTTGGTTACCAAGGGGAGGATAGATTATTGATGGTATGCAGGAATGTGGATGGTGGAACAGGATCAAAAAAGCCAATGCCTGCTCTTGTTCCTTGTATGTATGGGAGCAGATCTCTTTTTTTAATCCAGCTTACATCGGAACTGGCCATCATCTCATACAAATGTAGTTTAGGCTTCATTTACGTTTCAATTCCTCAGTTATCCTCACCATGCCTCTAACCCAAAATCTTACATCTGCATTCCATTGCACTTGTACAATCGGTGAACAGTGAAGTATATTTCCTTGTCTTCATTACCGAGTGCTCACCCTGTACCCATTAAATAATCCTTACCTCAATCTCCTTTCTTCCAATGGGAGCGTCGTTGACCTTTCCAACTGAGCCATCCAACTTAAACCCTGGCACCATTCTGCGAAATCTCCTCTTCTCCCTGTCCTGAGGGCCCTCACATCATTTTATAGTCACCAGAAATGACCACAACAATCCAACTGGGGCTAAATCAATTCGGCATGCAGCATAACACAACCCTTTATTGGCATCAATGCCTCTATTTATGAAGCCTTCTGCTTTTCTACCCTCCTACTGCCTCCTCCACCTTCTAATGTTGATGAATGTTTATCGCCAGATCCCTCTAACCCTGCACACTCTTTATGATTGTGCCATTACATTTCTATTACCTCTTCACATCCTTCTCCCAAAACATATCACCTTACACTCTTCTGTATTCACCTCTGACTGGATGCTGTCTGTTCATCGTGGTGCCTCTGGACAATTTACATCATCCTCACCATTTGCCAATCCTCCATGTTTGACATTTCCCCGAATATGGGCATTGTGCCACATACTCCAAGATTGATAACACTGACATATTGAATAAAAGCAGTCGTCTATTTAGGGCTGAGATGCGGAAACATTTCTTAATATACAGGATAGTGAAGTTATGGAATTCTGTACCACAGAAAGCTGTGGAGTTTGAGTCATTGAATATATTCAAGAATGCGATTAACAAACGTATAGGTTTCAAAAGCATCAAAGGCATGGGGAGAAAGTGGTAGTATGGCATTGAGATAGAGGATTAGACATGATCATACAGTATGGTGGGCATCATGTAGGGCCAAATCATCTTCTCCTGCTCCAGGTCTTGATGTTTATATGTCTCAGCTGTGTGGATCATTCCCACCTACCAACCTATCATCCAAAACAAGATCTATGAATTGTGGCTTGTGTTGTCAATTTTGTTGTCCAGCCGTTTTTATCTAGTGTCTAGTGAAACACTTCATTGAATCCAGTTCAGACAACATTCTCTGCATTCAAATTCTCAGCTGCTTCATCAATGCATGATGCGAGGTTGGAGACTTACTTTTGAAAACCTACTCTGGCTTCACTTCATTAATTTGATCTAAGGCAGGTTGGTGCGAATTGCAGCCATAACTACCAGCATCAATGTCAAGTGCATGATATAAAGTAAACTAGGATCCATGCAGTGTGAGCCTCGGAGACCCAGGTTCAAGTCGCTTCTGCTCCAGAGTTGTGCGATAACATCTTTGAACAGGTTCATCAGTAAATGTTAGACCATTAACAAGTCGGGACAGGAGTCGGCCATTTGGTCCTTCAAGCCAGCTCCACTAGGATCGTGGCTGATTCAACATTCCTCACATCCATGTTCTTGCCCTATCCCCATAACCCTTAATTCCCCACTGACCAAGAATCTGAGCATCTTAGCCTTAAATATATACAAGGACAGCTCTCTGTGGCAAGGAATTCCAAAGATGCACAACCTTCTGAGAGAGGAAATTCCACCTCATCTCAGTCTTAAACTGGTGCCCCTTTATTCTGAGACAATACCTCCACCCTGGTCCTGGACTCTCCCATGAGGAGAAATGTCCTCTCAGCATTTATCCTGTCAAGCCCCTTAATCCTGTCCATTTCAATGAGGTCACCTCTCATTCTTCTAAACTCCAGTGAGTAGAATCCTGTTTAGCCTTTTTGTTTTTAAAACAATCCCTCCATAATGGGGGCCAGCCCTCTAAACATTCTCTTAACTTCTTCCAATGAAACAACATGTTTTCTTAAATAAGGTGACCAGAAGTGCTCACAGTACTCTGGATGTGCTCTCACAAGCACCTTGCACAGTTGCAGTAAGACTTCCTGACTTTTACACTCCAACCCTCTTCAAATAAGGGCAAACATTCCACTTCAGTTCTGAAGAAAGGTCACCAGACTCAAAACATTGACTCTGTTTTCTCTCCACGAATGCTACCCGACCTGCTGAGTCTCTCCAGAAATTTCTGTTTTCATCCAATATTCCATTAGTCTTCCCAACTACCTGCTACCCCCGTGTGCAAGCTTTCCATGTTTCATTCAGTAGTTCCCCCAAATCCCTTTGTGTTACAGCTTTCTGAAGCTTTCTCCATTTAAATAATATTCTATTCTTTTGATTGCCCTTCCAAATGAACAACTTCACATTTTCATAACTTCATCAACTCAGCCTTTACAACTTTGTACAGAAGAGATTTAAACAGTGCAACAGCCCTCTGAGGGGAAAATAATTCTGCAAGGCATTGGTGAGGTCACTTTTGGAGTACTGGGTAAATTTGTGATCGCCCTGCTATTGGAAGGGTGTTGTTAAACTGCAAAGGATGCAGAATAGATTTACAAAGATGTTGCCAGGACTGCAGGGTTTTAGTTCTAAGGAGAGGCTAGATAGGCTAGGACTTTTGTCACTGGAGTATTGGAGGGTGAAGGTTGACCATATTGAGGTTTATAAAATTGTGGGGGAAATCAATAAAAGCGAATAGCCCCAGGATGGGGGAGTCCAAACCCAGAGGGCATAGGTTTAAGGTGAGACCTGAGGGTAGTGCAAATATGGAGCAAATTGACAAAAAGAATTGTTGTAGTGGGTACAATTACAAGATTTAACAGACAACATAAATAGGACAAGTTTAGAGGGATATGGACCAAACACAGGATAATGGGACTAGTTCCAATTAGGATACCTGGTTGGCAGGATGAGTTGGACAAAAGGGTATGTTTCAGTGCTGTAGGACTCTGACAATATCTTGTTCTACAGAACATCTTGTCAAACCTACAAGAGAAAGCAATGTCCAATCAACCACCTTTTCATGTCCCCTCAGAGAAATTTATACATTTCAAAAAGATCTCTCAGATTTCCAAACTTAAATATGTAAAAGCCAACTTGTTCAACCTTCCTTCATAAGATGAACCCTTCATCCCAAGAAAAAGGCAGGTGAAACTTGCTGTCAATGTAATTATTTTATGTTTTAAATGAGGTAAAAATGTACAGAATGATTCTGATGTGGTCTGATCAAGGCCTTGTATGGCACTCTCTCCACCCTTCAGGCCTGGAAATGGACTCTACATTTTGAAGAAAAATGCCTGTTCTAATGGACTCTGGACTAGAAAGGACTCTGTTTGTTGGTAATTAACTGTCATATGGTTTGTTGGGCTTATCACCTACACTGTCTTGCGTGTCTCTGGGTCTGGCAGGCCTTACTGTGAGTTGGGACGTTCATGGGTCGTCCTGAAAGCTGTCACCCCAAGAAACAGAGGGTGGGTAGGCCATCCCTGATGCCAGTAGGTGGGTAGGCCATTCTGAGCACTTTCAGAAGGGGTAATCTGGCTGGGCTGTCCAAGAGTTGGTCGGAAGGTGTCTCAGAAGGTGCATAGGGGTAGGCTGAGATCCGGAAGGCTTGTGGGCTACCCTGAACGCTGTCATCCCTGGGAAGGGGACGGGCTATCCTAGAGGTGCCAGAAGGTGTGTCGGGGTAGTCCACTGGCCGGACGGTGCATTGGGGTGATGAGAGCCCAATGGTAAGTAGGGGCAGACAGAGAGCCAGAAGCCGTCCACAGCGCTGTCGCCCCGGACGGGTAATGGGGTGGGTTGTCCTAGAGGTGGTCAAAAGGTGTGTCAGGGTGGACCAAGAGCCGGAAGGTGCGTAGGGGCGGGCTGTCTTAGAGCGGCCAGAAGGTGGGAGGGATTGGGGCGGGGGGGGGGGGCAAAGGCTTGCTGTTTTTTTGGGGGTCTGAATTGTATGCGCTGTTTCTTACACAAGTGGACTGTCTTATATGTATGAATGTCATTGTTACTGTTTGTAATGATTGAAACTGGGATTTGAGGTTTGTCCTCATTTCCCTGAAAACCGGTTGAATGTCAGGGTTTGGGGTTTGGCTTTGTCATTCCCCTCCCTTGTAAAATTGCTGTTTCTCTGTATACAGCTGTAAATGTAATTGTTTGTATAAACTGTGAATTGTTTAATAAAATATAAATAAACAGGATTGTCTGTTTCCTTTCTTCCTGATGATGGAATATATAAATTGTGAGGAACAATTAGAAATGTTGTCTGTGAAAATCACAAAGCTGAATCATGAAAGAGGAAGGGGAGTGTAGGTTAAGCTAGATAGGCTTGTACACACAGTTATAAGCATCTGTTTCCCGCTTCTGCAAAAACAAAAACCACAATCAAGGTCATAAGGCTCAGTGTGGACGAAGAATGAGAGGAAATGTTGCTTTAGCAGGCAAGGAAGCAGATGGCAGTGAAGGAGGATATACTCTAACAATAGACCACAGAGGGATGTGGAAATGGCCAAGCAAAACCTGTACTGTTACGCACAAGGCCTGATAAGGCAAGAGATAAACAAGAGGAATGGATGCTGGGTTTAGAGTTGTGTATCCAGGTTGTGTACTGGGTGTGCCTACCTTGTGGACACCATTCTTGCAAGAGTATATCAGACGATACTGCTGCTTCAGATCTTGTCTTGGACTGAAATTATTGAAGACATCCAAATGCCTCTTAAATGTTGTAATTGTACCAGCCTCCACCACATCCTCTGGCAGGTCATTCCATACGCGTACCACACTCTCCATGAAAATGTTGCCCCTCAGGTCTCTTTTATATCTTTTCCCTCTCACCCGAAACCTATGCCCTCTAATTCTGGACTGCCCGACTCCAGGGAAAAGACTTTGTCTATTTATCCTATCCATGCCTCTCATAATTTTGTAAACCTCTATAAGGCCACCCCTCAGCCTCCGACGCTCCAGGGAAAACAGCCTCAGCCTGTTCAGCCTCTCCCGAAAGCTCAAATCCTCCAACCCTGGCAACATCCTTGTAAATCATTTTGGAATCCTTTCAAGTTTCACAACATCTTTCCAATAGGAAGGAGACCAGAATTGCATGCAACATTACAACAGTGGCCTAACCAATGTCCTGTACAGCCGCAACATGACCTCCCAACTCCTGTACTCCATACTCTGATCAATAAAGGAGCGTATACCAAATGCTGCCTTCACTGTCCTATCTACCTGCGACTCCACTTTCAAGAAGCTATGAACCTGCACTCCAAGGTCTCTTTGTTCAGCAACACTCCCGAGGACCTTACCATTAAGTGTATAAGTCCTGCTAAGATTTGCTTTTCCAAAATGCAGCACCTCGCATTTACCTGAATTCAACTCCATATGCTACTTCTCAGCCTATTGCCCCATCTGGTCCACATCTTGTTGTAATCTGAGTTAACTCTCTTTGCTGTCCACTACATCTTCAATTTTGGTGTCATCTGCAAACTTACTAACTGTTCCTCTTATGTTCGCATCCAAATCATTTATATAAATGACAAAAAGTAGAGGGCCCAGCACCGATCCTTGTGGCACTCCACTGGTCACAGGCCTCCAGTCTGAAAAACAACCCTCCACTACCACTCTCTGTCTTCTACCTTTTGAGCCATTTCTGTATCCAAATGGCTAGTTCTCCCTGTATTCCATGAGATCTAACCTTGCTAATCAGTCTTCCAAGGGGAAGCTTGTTGAATACCTTACTGAAGTCCATATAGATCACATCTACCGCTCTGCCCTAATCAATCCTCTATGTTACTTCTTCAAAAAACTCAGTCAAGTTTGTGAGACTATTTCACTATCAACCTAAGAACAATCCTTTACATGCTCTGAACCAAACTTACATTCTTTTGTTCACTCTTAACTCTTAAGGGGTAGCTATGAGCACCCACATGGGCCCCAACGATGCCTGCCTCTTCATCCATTGGCACCATTCCCCACCTATTCCTCCACTACATTGATGACTGGATTGGCACTACCTTGTATTTGCATGAGGTGGTTGAAAAGTTCATTAATTCTATCAGCACCTTCCGACCTGACCTCAAATTCACCCGGACAATCTCGGACACCTCCTTCCTCTTCCTGGACCTCTCCATCTCCATCTCTGGCAACCGACTAATCGCGGACATCTACTACAAACCCACCAACTCCCACAGCTACCTGGAATACACCTCCTCCCACCCTGCCCCTGTAAAAACACTATCCCTTATTCCCAATTTCTCTGCCTCTGCTGCATCTGTTCCCAGGAGGACCAATTCCACCACAGAACATCCCAGATGGCGTCCTACCTCAAAAACTACAATTTCCTCTCCCACGTGGTTGACAATGCCCTCCACTGCATCTGCTCCATTTCCTGTACCTTCACCCTTCAACCACACCCCTCCCAACTCAACAGGGACAGAACCCCATGGTCCTCACCTTCTACCCCACCAACATCCGGATACATTGCATTATCCTCCAACACTTCTGCCACTAACAAACACCATTAGGGACATACTTCCCTCTGCACTCCATCTGCTTTTGATGAGACCATTCCCCTTACAACTCCCTTGTCAGATCCAAACCCCCCACCAACCCACCCTCTCCTCCTGGCACCTTCCCTGGCCTCTGAAAACCTGCACCCACACCTCCCCCCTCACCTCCGTCCAAGGCTTCAAAGGATCCTTCCACCTCTGACAGAAATATACATGTACCTCCACCAATGTCATCTACTGCATCCATTGCACCTGATGTGGTCTCCTCTACATCGGGGAGACAGAACTCTTACTTGCGCATTGTTTCAGAGAACATCTCTGGAACACCCACACCAACCAACCCCGCCGGCCCGTGGCTGAACACTTTAACTCCCCCTCCCACCAAGGGCATGCAGGTCCTGGGCCTCCTCCATCACCAAACCCTTACCAGCTGACGCCTGGATATTCCACCTTGGAACCCTGCAACCAGTGGATCAATGTCGATTTCACGAGTTTCCTCATTTCCCCACCCCAACTTATCGCAGTCCCAAGCCTCCAACTCAACACCACCCTCCTGACCGATCCATCTTCCTTCCCACCTGTCCACTCGACCTTCCGCACCCCCGTCTGCCCCGCCCCCCCCCAAATTCCTTCATCGATCCATCATTTTCCAAGCTACTTTCCACACCCATCCCACTTATCTCTCGGCACCCTGGTCCACAAGCCTCATTCCTGATCAAGGGCTTATG
This sequence comes from Hemiscyllium ocellatum, assembly GCF_020745735.1. Lineage (NCBI taxonomy): Eukaryota > Metazoa > Chordata > Chondrichthyes > Orectolobiformes > Hemiscylliidae > Hemiscyllium > Hemiscyllium ocellatum. The sequence goes on along the minus strand of NW_026867447.1, from coordinate 253,388 downwards.
TCCGAAACATTGATTTTTCTGCTCTTCAAATGCTGCCTGACCCACTGTGCTTTTCCAGTGCCACACTCTTGATGTGTTCTCCAGCATCGGTAGTCCTCACTTTCTCCTAACTCTTAACCTACCTACATTCCTGTATACTCTCGTAATCAGTCTATATCCCTCCTTTTCCCAGGCCCAGCCCTTTCTTTCCACCCCATCTCTTTCACCTGACCATCTTCCTTTCCACCCATCTGCTCCAACCCACCCACTGTCCAATCACAGCCACCTCCTCCCTGCATCCACCAATCGCCATCCCACCCCCTTTCCCCAGCCCCACACCCCCATTTATTCTGCAGCTCCATCCCCTCCCCGGGTTCAGATGAAAGTTTCCGACCTGAAACGTCAATTGCCCTTCTACTCTGTTGGCAGCTCAACTCTCCAACTCCTCTATATTCCTTTGTACATTCTGAACCTCCCTCCATGCAACTGAACAGTTTTAACAACCCTGTCTCTCTTTGTACAGACAGGAGTGAAGGACTGGAGGGGAGAAAGAGATGATGGAGGGAGGGAGGGTGGAAAACACTTGGATGAAGAGAGGCCCAGCAGACAGGAAGGCGGTTACCTTTTTGAACCTTGGCGCAGGATTCGACTCAATCACGTTGGAGCCGTTCAGAGCTCTGAGGCTGCGGACTATCTCCCGCAGGGGGAAGTCTTGGCCACACACATTGATGAAGTACTTGCAGGGAACAGGGCTCTCCAGCAGCTCCTTCATGCAGTTGAGATCCGCCTGAACTCTGCTCCAGCCAGCATAGATGACCCACTCCAGCTTGGCTGCGACAAAGATATTGTGGAAACACGAAGCGATGGCCCGAACTGCCGCATGAAATGGACTCGGGGATTTGCGGTCCACGTGGATACAGTAGACATTCTGTGGGGCATAAATGCTCCGGAGAAGCCTCTCGAACATCTCAATGCTCTGGTGGATGACCATGGAGTAAGCCAAGGGGAAGTGTTCCTCCTGAGGGCTCAGGGGGCCAGTGATATACCTGCGGGCCCTCACAAATGATCTGCAATTTCGGGTCATGTTCAGATAATGTCCCTCAGTGACGGCTTGGTGCTTGAGGGAGACATAATAGAGTTGAGGAGGGCCCTTTCCACCTCCTGCCTGTCCCCCTGGATGATCTGCCAGCAGGTGGAGTTCTCCTCGACCAGCAGGAGGTGTTCCTGCATTGGACTGGCGCCTGGTTTCACCAGCCTGAGGGTCAGCCGGCCCTTTCCTCTCTGGACCAGCAGCCATTGGCACAACAAGACCACACTGAACACTCACAACGCTGATCTGAGGAACGACCAGTGGGCACAACGCTGGCTCAGCTTGGGCATGGCACTTTCCAGAGGGCAGTGTCCCCAGCCTATAAGCGATAGGCAAATGCAGAATGGATGCTCTCTGTGCTGGGCAGCACTGCCTCCACCAGGCCTTGGGGAAGGAGTGATTCAAATTGCTGGAGAGGTCGCACTAGCCAGTCCCCTCTCCTTGTTAAACCCTTGTCTTCCCTTGTTTCCCCAACATTCAACGAATGACTCTGACTTTCACTCCCTCTCCCCCCGAACTGCTCTCCCTCTGGAATTCCTCTCCCACTTTAACACCTCTCCCTCTCTCCATTACCCCTTTGTAACCCCGCTCCCTCTATAACCCCTCTCCTTTTGTAATCCCTCTCCTCCACTAACTCACCTCTCTCCCTCAGTCACACCTCTCCTCCCTCTCCCTCTCCTCCCTCTCTCACTAACACGTGTCCCTCTCTCTCTGTCTCTCTCAGTAACTCCTCCCGCCCTCCTCTGGATGAAACCCAGCCAGTGTTCCGTTGTTTCTCTCTCGGAGTCAGGGCTCCTCTTGCTCCTGTCTGCCTGCCTGGATCCAGTCATTTCCTTGCCCGCTCTGTGCTTCTCTCCGGCCGTTCCTGGACCGGTGTTGCCCGGGCTGCTCTTTCAGGAAGGAACCTGCCATCGAGCCCACAACAATGTGGGAGGGGTAACCCTTGGATGAAGAGAGGACCAGGAGACGGGAAGGTGGTTACCTGTTTGTACTGTGACTCTTAACTGCCGTCTGGGCTATTAGGGATGGCCAATAACCACTGGCCTGGCCAACGGTGCCCCCATCATGAATTTATGTGAAAAAAAGTGACAATAGGAAATCAAATTAAATCAAACTTCACCACCCGTCCTCTCTCTCTCTGATGCAAAATTGGAATTATGGTGATTTGACCGTTCATTATAAAGCTGGGAGTCTGAGCACAGCAAGTTGATATGAATCCAAAAAAAAAATTCCCCCGGCCGAGAGTGGCTCAGGTTAGCATTGCTGGAGCACAGTGCCAGGGACCAGAGTTTGATTCCAGCCTTGGGTAGCTGTGTGTAGTTTTGCATGTTGTCTGTTTGGGTACCCTTCGGGTGCTCTGATTTCAAAGATGTTCAAGTTAGGTGGATTGGCCATGCTGAATTGCCCATAATGTCCAGGGATGTGCAGGCTGGGTGAGTTACCATAGCCACACACACACCAAACACTTTTGCAGGTTTAGGCAATGCTCAATCTAATGCAACATCCTGGTGGATCTCCTTTGCGCCCCCTCCAGTACAATCACATCCTTCCTATAATGCGGTGACCAGAACCGCACACAGTACTCCAGCTGAGGTTTCACCAAAATCCTGTAAAGCTCCAACATGACACCTCCCTGCTCATGTATTCAGTGGCTTTGATCCTTCTTAATTCCCTTACCTGCCTATCCTGCTGCCTTCACGGATGGCTGGACACACAAACCAGGATCCGTCTAATCTTCTGTGCTTGCCAGGGTCCTCCTATTTAACATGTACTCCCTTGCCATGTTTGTCCTCTGGAAATGCATGTCACAGAAATTTGGGCATTCATAGCACAGAATGGAGAAAAAAAACGACTGGCATCAAGAGCTGGCATCTTTTAAACATTGTAACTGTGCCCACATACATTACTTCGTCTGGAAGGTCATTCCATCACAAATCACACTGGGGAAAAAAGAGTTGCTCCTCAATCTTTAAATCTTTTTCCTCTGACCTTACAAACATGGCCCTGAGTCTGAACTCCCCCACACTAGGGAAAAAACCCTTGTCATTCACCTTATCAATCACTGTCAGGATTTTATAAACCTCAATAAGGTCACCCCTCAATTTCCTATGCTGCAGTGAAAAACACGTACAGTTCTGATATGGATCCTTTAGAGAGGGGACAGAAAATGTTTACCAGGACATTGCCTGGAATGGGGGATTTTACCTGTGAACAAAGATTGGATAGACTGGGTTTGTTTTCACTAGAATGCAGGAGGTTGAAGGGTGACCTTATAGAAGTTTATAAGATTGTGAATGGCATGGATAGGGTGGAAAGTATGAGGCCTTTTCTCAGGGTGGAAGAGTCAGTTACTCGGGGACACAGGTTCAAGGTGCAGGGGTCAGGGGGGTTTTAAAGAGATATGTGAAGCATGTTTATCATGGAAAGGGTGGTGAGTTCATGGAACACGCTGCCAGAACAGACAATGGAAGCAGATACAATTGTGGTTTTCAAGAATCATCCAGCAGCAGGCAATGAATATGAAGGGAACAGGGGAATACGGATCCTGTAAGTGAAGACAGTTTTCATATGGAAGGCAAAATGTGTCAGTGCAGGCTTGGAGTGTTGAAGGGCCTGTTCCTGTGCTGTAATGTTCTTTGTAAAATATCACCAGCATCTCCAGTCTATTTTTATATCTCAAACCCTGCACTCCTGGCAATATCCTGGTAAATCTTTTCTGAACCATCCCCAGTTTAATAATATCCTTCCTACAGCAGCGTGAGCAGAACAGGACACAGTCTTCCAGAACTGGCCTTACCAACTTCCTGTCCAACCTCAGCACGCCCTCCCAACTCCAATATTCAGAGAGCTGAACAATGAAGGTCATCACACTCCAGCAGGTATTGTTTCACCCTGACTCCCCTTGTAACTGTCCATATCTCGCTGCGACACTGATGGAAAACATCTTGGCTCTTTGACTGATTCGACCAAGTCTCATTTCCTACTGTTCCTGTATATCCCTCAGAACAGGAATGTAATGTGCATTCCCATGGCAACATCACAATGACAGACTTGTTTGTGGATTCACATGAAGTGGGCATCACTGACTGGGACAGCCTTGTTACCCATCCCCCTAATCTCTCCGGCATAAATGATAAGGAACTCTCCTCTTCAACCCCACTGTCTTTGTGTTTTAAGAACCCTGACCACAAATGCAAAGTCACATGGGAGAGAGTTCCAGGATTCTGTCCCAGAAAAACTGAAGGAAGGATGATTAATTTCAAAATTGGGATTAAGGGTGAAGTGGAGAGTAACTGCAGAAGGAGTAGTGTTACGTCATATTGCTGGCCTTGTCTTCAAGATGATATTGATGTTGGGTTTACAAGGTGCTGTTGAGGGACCCTTCCTGAATTACTCTAGTAAATCCACAACAGGTATAACATTGTTTCCAGGAAAAAATGGACAGGATTCATCAGAGAAGGGAAATGCAAATTGCTCAAAGTCTTATGAGATGATAACATGGAGGGCCCAAGCAGCTGAAGGCCGGTGGAGTGATGGAATTAGGGGATGGTCAAGAGGCTGGGATCACAGGAGGGATGACATCATGGAGTGAGAATGAGCATTGATGTTACAGCTAAGAGAGGGTTATTTGGACTGGAGGAGGTTTCAGAGATAGGGTGGGGTGTAGGGGGTGGAGGAGGTTCTGGAAATAGGGAAGGTGTTAGGGCTGGATGAAGTTACAGAGATAGGGAGGAGTGTACTGGGTGGAGGGGGTTATAGAGATGTACAACACAGAAACAGTCCCATCAATCCAACTCATCCATGCCGATCAGTTCTCCTCACCTAATCTTGACTCAATTGCCGCACTTGGCCCAAATCCCTCTGCACCTTTCCTCGTCATATACCAATCCGATGCCCTTTAAATGCTGTAATTGTACCAGCCTCCACCACTTCCTCTGGCAGCTCATTCCATACATGCACCACTCCTCAGCCCATTGGCCCCTCTCATCAAGATCCTGTTGTACTCTGAGATAACTTTCTTTGCCATCCATTACACCTCTAGTTTTGGTGTCATCTGTAAACTTACTAACTGTACCCCTATGTTCACATCCAAATCATTATATAAATGATGAAAAGCAGTGCACCCAGCACCGATCCTTGTGGCACACCACTGTCACAGGCCTCGAGTCTGAAAAGCAACTCTCCGCCACCGCCCTCTGTCTTTGACTTTCAAAGTCAGTTCTGTATCCAAGTGATCTAACCTTGCTATCCAGTCTACCGTGGGGATCCTTGTAGAACACCTTACTGAAGTCCACATAGATTGCGTCTACCGCTCTGCCCTCACCAATCCTCTTTGTTACTTCTCTGAACAAAGTCAGCCAAGTTAGGAAGACATGATTTCCCACACACAAAGCCATGTTGACTCTTTCTAATCCTTTGCCTTTCCAAATACATGTAAATCCTGTTCGTCAGGATTCCCTCTAGCAACTTGCCCCCAACCAATGTCAGGCTTACCAGTCTACAGCTTCTCTCAGCTTTAAAGCATCACCTTTTCATTTTGAGGCTATGTCCTTATGTCCTCTGGTTCTCATCTCTCCTGCTTGTGGACACACCTGTCCATATCCAGTCTACCACGGGGTCTCAGCATTCTGTAAGTTTCAATCAGATCTCCCTCACTCTTCTGAACTCCATTGCGTCCAGACACAGAGTCCTCAACCGCTCCTCATGTGACAAGCCTTTCATTCCTGGGATCATTCTTATAAAATGCCTCAGGAATGCTCTTAACTTATTATTGTGAGAGATGACATTACACTGAATTACATATTTTGACTGCAGGCTATAAAACCACCGAACTTTAGCAGCAAGCTATGTTAGTGTCCCTTTTTCACTGACTGTTGCTATCTCCTCAACAGTTTGAAGGGTCTATGATGTGTAGATACTAGACAATACAAACTGAGCATACACATCTCTCTGTAATGAGAACAACCCACGGTCTACTCAGACTATGTGGACCTTACCTTTACCTTCATCAAGCATACATTAATATGATTAAGAATACATTTACTCAACAACAGGAATGTTAGATGATTACAAAAATAATTTGGTCCACATATATTTTGCCCGAACCATGGTTGCTACCATATAACCAAAAACAATTATACATGAGGAAGTCAATACCAGTTTATTCATCCTAGACATGTGTTGCAATTCAGTTCTTTCTGTTTTCTTGTCTTTGACAGTGCATTACCCTCTAATGTAGGTATGTCTGCTCTCATGTATGTTCACCCTGTTCAATGTCCTTGCCTTTATCTTCACTCTCAGACGATTACTGCTGATCCCCTATTTCCTCTGCCGACAGTCCACACCCTGTTTGTCAACTGCACTTGAGAAAGGCATAGTGCACCATTTCTGATCTATACTGCAATGCCCCACTGGAGCTTCCAACTCATCTTGAAGTGGTTGAGTTATGATTGTTCAACTGTGGCCCTGGTGGAAGCATGGGCAGTGTTGTATCTTCATCTTGCCATTGCCTTAGGGTCGCATTAGAATCTTGATAACATTCATAGACCCTTATTTCAAGGAGATTGGAGTGTAAGAGTAGGGAAGACTTACTGGTGAGACCACATAGAGTCATACAACACTGAAACAGACCCTCCGGTCCAACAAAGCGTAGCTGAAAATTATCCCAAACTAAACTAGTTCCGCCTGCCGGCTCCTGGCCCATAGCCGTACCACCCTTTCCCACTCATGTATATCCAAATGTCTTTTAAACCTTATAATTGTACCCACACCCTCCCGTTTCTCAGGAAGTTCATTCCACATGCGAACCACTCTATGCATAAAGAAAGTTCCTCATCTTTTTAAAATCTCTTTCCTCTCACTTTAAAAATGTGCCCCCTAGTCTTGAAGTGCCCACCCTTGGGAAAAGACAACTGGCATTAACTCTATCCATACCCATCATTCTTTTATAAACTTTATCAGTCCCGACTAATGTGGGCAGTTTTGGTCGCTTTGTTTGGGGAAATTTCATTGGAGGACGTTGAGAGAATGTCTACAAGGCAAATCCCTAGAGAGCAGGGATTGTCGAAATAGCAAATGCTAAATAGGTTGAGACTCTACTCACTGGAACTTAGAAGAATGATCTAACTGAAAAATATGAGATTCTTAAGGGATTTTACAGGGAAAATGCTGAGAGGAGGTTTCTTGTCATAGGGGAATCTAGGACCAGAAAGCATGGTCTCAGAATCAAGGGGTGCCAGTTTCAGACTGAAACGAGGATGAATTTCTTATCTTTGAGTCTTTGGAAGTCCTTGTCACAGTGCCCCCCGTGGGGTCAGAGTCCTTGTGTATATTTAAGGCTGAGATGGATAGATTCTTGATCAGCCAGGGAATCAAGGCTTCCAGGGAAAGCACAGGAAGGTGAAAGTGAGGAATGTTGGATCAATCACGATCCTATTGAATGGTGGAGCAGGATCAAGAGCTTAAGGACCTACTCCTGTTCCTGTTTCTTATGGCATTATTGTCATGTGGTCATCCTGAGCACTAACCTACTGTTCTGGAAGTCATGGTGTTGAATACTACCACAATTGATGGTGAAATATGAATTCAATAAAATCTGGATTTAAACACTAGCCTATGATGACCATATAACCATTGTTGATTCTCAGATTACAGGTTTATTAGTGAAACTCCAGATCCATGGCAATTACGTTGGCTCTTAACTGACATCTGAAATAGTCAAGTAAGACACTCAGTTCAAAGGTAATAGTGGATGGAAAACAAATGGCAGCCTTACCAAAAAAACCACATCCCAAGAAAGAATAACAAGAAAAGAAAAACATGTTATGAACCAAATTTAGAGAATTTTTCACTTAATTCCCTGCAGCTCTTCTTCTGTGGCCCAACGTCTTTGGAAGGAGGCAGGAACTCGGGACTTGTCTTCTACATCAACATCATGGCAGCTCCAAGACAGTCTGAAATAATCCTCCAAACTCTGGCATCGATGGTTCCATATAAGTTAAACATTGTGGAAGTGATAAAACCTTCCACTCTCCAGCTCTGGAGGACAGTCTGATAGGACAGTCTGAAAGCAATATGGGTACAGGCTATGACACCCTACAGCTGGGGGAAGGAAGTGATGGCAGAGAATCCCACTGCCCAGGTTGCTTGGCTCTCCTTGTTATGGGTGAATGATGTAAAACAAGTGTAATCTGGAGAAAGAGGCATCAGTGACAGCTTGGATGCATTTGCAGGTCGCCTCAACTGGGAGATGCTACAAAAGACCCGATGTAAAATATGTGTGTGTGTAAAATGTATCGGACTTTGAACTAATGACAAATATGTTTTGTCCTAATTATTTGAATGCACTTAATAATTATCTAGGTATGTCTTTCTGGAATCATGAATTAAAGGTGGAATATGCCTCCTGGAATATTAATGGTTATTTGTTATATTGTGCTTGTTTGTAAGTAAAATCATTGACAGATTTTGTTCTGAGCAAGGATCACTGGACCCAAAACATTAACTTCTGATTTCTCTCCACAGATGCTGCCAGACCTGCTGAGTTTTTTTGTATTTGCAATGACTGCAGTTTTTGAATAGGAAATGGGACTTTATTTTGTGTTTTGAAATATTTTATAATATATTGCAAATAGAAAGGAAAACAAAGAACTGCAGATGGAACTGGAGACCTGAAAGAACCAAATTCAAAATATGCCTGAGAAAATCAGAGGCTCTGGTCACATCTGTGACAGAGAAACAGAGTTAACACTGAGTCTAGTGTGACTGTTCCTCAGAACTCTGTTTCTCTTTCTACGAATGCTGTCAGACCTGCTGAGTTTCTCCAGCATTTTCGATGTTTGTTTTGATTTCCAATATCCACAGCTTTTGCCTTTAGTCAGATCTGAAGATAAAGCCGTTCATATCTGTGTCTTAGGGGACACTGTTTGCAAGTAATCCATGGCTGATACATTAATCAATAAAGACATTTGAGAGTGCCGGTGGGAGAGAATTTAAAACAAGGAAAAAGAGTAAGTGCTGAGGGAATGCAGCAAGTTTGCAGCATCTGTGGAAAGAGAGACAGACAGACAGACAGACAGAGTTAACATTTTGAGTTCAATGTTCAGCTTTCATGGCAATTTAAGGTCTCCTCTGGATGACAGAACCTCCCACTAGCTCTGTTCTGGTGGCTCAGGACTGATTTTCATGTTCAAGTTTTGTACAAGGACCAGATCCTACTCAAATGGCTACAGTTTAAGCAGTTAAAGCCTGTGTAAATTTTGGGAATTAATATGAGGGTTTTGCAATTAAAGCCCAGCTACCAAGCCAAATCAAGCTACAATTGAAAATAATGCATTTCCATTGGTTTAGAACAAGGCAAACAAACAAAATAAATTGATTGCAAGAACATTTCATCATTGAGTTTAGTCTGCCCTTGCCTCTGAACATAATAAAACTGCAATGAACAATGCACCTGTTTCTAGAATTTGTTTTATTTCAACAATAAATACTTAGTACAGTGAGCAATAAAATCTTGCTGAGGACACAGGACAGTGAATATTTTCTCTGTGCTGACATTTGAAACACAGATGGAAGTGATATGGGATATTTTGGAGCTATCATGGTGATAGGATCACTAAAGATTAGATATATAAGTAAGATAAATACGGAAATCCTGATGATATGACTTGCACGTTTCAAATTCCCACGAGCCTCTGTCAATCCTTCTCTCTGACCATCAAGAACACACAAGGCTGAAAACCCAGCTCCCCTGCCTGTGATATCCTACCTTGGTTTATTTAGACATTTCAAAGCAATCCTCTGCCTTTTTTTTTGATTAGATTAGATTAGATTGATTAGATTATATTACTTACAGTGTGGAAACAGGCCCTTCGGCCCAACAAGTCCACACCGACCTGCCGAAGCGTAACCCACCCATACCCCTACATTTACCCCTTACCTAACACTACGGGCAATTTAGCATGGCCAATTTACCTGACCTGCACATCTTTGGACTTTGGGAGGAAACCGGAACACCCAGAGGAAACCCACGCAGACACGGGGAGAACGTGCAAACTCCACACTGTCAGTCGTCTGAGCCGGGAATTGAACCCAGGTCTCAGGCGCTGTGAGGCAGCAGTGCTAACCACTGTGCCACCGTGCCGCCTTCTGCAGTGAGTTTCAGTCACAGACATTGCAAAGTTCTCTTTAGTTTCCTGGTAGCTGTTTGCTAAATCTTGGCTTCAACCACCTCTTGGGTAACTAAACTCATGATAGCACCATCATACACACTGAGTCCCCTTTCCCATCTATCATTCTGTTCCTTTGTCCATGTGATACCTATCCAAACCCACACATTACCTTCTGAATACCCTGTGACAGAGTGAGTAAGCTAACCTCCAGATCCAGCCCTCCAAACCTCCAGACCCTCTGAACCCTGTCAGTTGAAATTAAAAACATACATCACGGATCATTCGATTTCAACCCCACCCCCTACCCTCCCCTCATCTGACCTGTCAAACACCTTGACTGTTAGAACCATCTTCCAAACCGAACTGACCAGAAAACACCATCACCCACGCATTCTAATTACTCCCACCAACTGGACTCTGCAATTCAACCTCAACCATCCAGCTTTTGCCCCCAAACAGACACAATTATCCCCATTGAAATGCATTGACACAATAGAGTCAGGCCAGAATATACAGCCCCTTTTCCCAACGATCCGGATACACTCAAGGCAGAATGACCAGCTCATCCTTGTACCAGCTCAACAATCTGCATTATCCAACCTCTGTTTATTTAACCATTTCAAAGCCATCCTCTGAAATGTGAAGGAAGGATGAGACTCAGGAAACACATAGATTTGACAAAGATCTTCTGTGAAGATTGCAGCTCTGTATCAGCTTACCGACAGAGTTCCATGATTATGTGCGATGAATCTGTCACAGTCACATTCCATCAAGTTGCTCTGGAGAGTTTCAGAGATCAGAACTCCGGGTCGGGGACAGAATTGTCACATTCGATGGATTTTCAAGTAGAATTTTTGAAATCAAGTTTGGTTTCTGGTCATTGGATTCGATAAGTTAACTCTGATTTCACTTCACAGATGCTGCCAGACCTGCTGAGTTTTTTCAGCAATTTCTGTTTTTGTTTCTGATTTACAGTATCTGCAGTTCCTTCCATTTTGTTTGATTACCAAGGACCTGAATGCTCAGCATTTGTCCAATATAAAATGTTCAAATTGCCAATCACTACGAGACAGAGACTAACAGTTAATAAGTCTGTTGTCCACCTGTAAACTTATGAAAAAGTGACTCTCTTTGTCCCTGTGCTGCGTAACTGACTTACTCAAGGGCTAATGCAACAGCCAGACAGACAGTAAGTCAGGTGGCATGTGAGACAGTATTGAATGCCTATTGAATGCTCATTGGCATTTGGTGCTAAAAGTTTGGATTATGACACAGTCTGGATAAGTTAGATATTGCAAACAGGAGATAATCAAATGGACAGTCACTATTTTCAATAATATAAAAGAAAGAATGTGGATGTTGGAAATCTGAACCATAAATAGAAATTGCTGGATATTTGTTTTTGTTTTGGAAATGTGCATGCAATTTAAATCCCTCTGACTTGCCCTGTTGAAAAGGCTTTGGCTTCTTTTGATAGGCAACATAAAGACAGACCGTTTTCCCAAGATACAAATATAAATGGTTTCTGTTCATATGAGCCTGTCCAATATGTTTGTTTTTAAACAAATCAAAATAATCTGAAAGTGGGCAGCTTTTGTGTCAACTTAAACAAATCCATAGCACACATTGATGTAAATAAATACAGCATGAGGGGAAGGTTCGGGGAAAGCAGCCACTTAAGGGGCTGATCGATAAGCTCCCTGATGTTAGACATGAAGAGAGATTGGCTGCTTGTGATAGTGAGATGGCAATCATCATTGCTGACTTGAATCTACACAAAGACTGTGTAAATCAAGTTGGCAGCAATAACGTGGATGAGAGGTTATTGATGACCTTCGAGAAAGTATCTCAGAGCTGCGTGTTCTGAAGCAACCAGACAGAAGTTTATGTTATTATCATCTTATTGATACTGTGTAATGTGACAGGATTTATGAAACAATCTCAGTGTAAAGGCTCTCCTACGTAGCAGCCATCACAATATAATTCAATTCTACATCCAATTTGAATGGAAGAAGATTGACTCTGAGGTAAGTATTTCAAACTTAAACAAGGTCCACTCTGCAGGCTTGTAAACTAAGCCAGCTGAAGTGAATGGCATAACTCGTTCAGAGAGACATCAAAAGAGACAGTGAAACTGAGCAGACATGGAAAGAAGATGCATGATTGAAACACTTCAACCAATCGCATTCACCCATGCATGAACAAGCATCTCCCGAGAGAATACTGTGTGTGCTCCTCAGCGTCAACCCAACTGTAAGTCAGGAAGTGGGAGGGAGGGATGAACACAATGTAATTACAGTCACTAAGGAGGCTGGACTCAGCAAACTGATGATAGGTCCCATCACCTTCTGTCTTCATCCCACAGACTTAAAAGAGTTTGCTAATTTGGTTGTCCATGAATTAATGCAAATTCTTTGAATTTCCCAAGATTCTTTAGACTTCACTCAGTCAGAGATCATTTAGTCTGTCAATGTTTTGTCCCATCCCTTGTCAGTGACCATCACCTCCCTGTCTCTAAACCTCTTCTGGCCCCAAGGCCTATCTGGAATGACTTGATGGCACTAATTGCTGTTTGTAGACTCCTGCTGACACTGACCTCGAGGATGCATAAGGTTGACTTGGTACAAGGTTCATTAATTGAAACCTGCTGTTCTTCTATTACTATGGTATAATAATGTCTATTTAAACCTGATCGCATAATTCATTTCGACAGTCCCTTATTTTGAAAGAGGATGTAAATGCATTGAAGACAGTTCAGAGGAGGTTCACTCGATGAAGCCTTTGAATGAGTGGCTTGTGCAATCGGGATAGGTGCTCAGACTGGGTTTGTTTCTGCTGGAGTTTAGACAGGTTAAGAGTGATCTGATCGAACTGTATAAAGGCTCTTAATGATCTTGACACAGTGACTGTGGAATGGATGTTTCTTCTTGTGAGTGAGTTCAGAATTAGGGACCATGTTTATAAAATTGGTGAGGGATCACACTTTTTGGACAGAGATAAAGAGAATTATTTTTTCGGATGTGTAACTTTGGAATTATCTGTCCCAGAAAGTGGGAGAGGTGAGGACAATGGATATTTTTAAGTCACAGGTAGATTTTTCCCTTGCATAACAAGAATCTAAGTTACACTGGGTAGATGGGAACTCAAAACATAGACTTATCAGCCATAAACTTAAGAAAGAGTGAAACAGGTTCAAGCGAGCAAATGAATTTGTTAGATGCATTCATGAAAGTTTCCTCAAGCAGTATATAGAGGATCCTACTCAGGAAGGGACAAAACTTGGTCTACCCATGGGGAATATGGCAGGACAGGTGATGGAGGTGATAGTGAGGGTGCACTTTGGGACCAGTCCTATTAATTTGTAAGTAGTTATGGAGAGGAACTGGTCCACAGGTTCAAGTTCTAAATTGGAGAAAGGTGAATTTTGATGGAATTAGTCAGGAGTTGCAGGGGTAGATTGGAATTTTTTTTTGCAGCAAAGGGACCTCCAGCAAGTAGGAGGCCTTTAAAAGTAAGATCACTGGAGTTCAAGGTCGATATGTTCCTATGAAGGTGAAAGGCAAGGTTGACAGGAATAGGGAGCCCTGAATGACAAGAGATATTGAGGCCTTGACCAGAAAACGAATGAGGTATGGCTGAGGTACCGGCAGCTGGGACCAAGGGAATCCCTGGATGTATACAGGGGATGCAGGGTTTTACTGAAGAAGAAATCAGGAAAGCAAAAAGGGGGCATGGGATGGCCTTGGCTGAGAAGGTTAGGATGCATCCAAACAGGTTCTTTAAGTAAAAAGGGGTAAGAAATAACTCGTTATTTCTTATTTTCTAAAGGCAAGTGTAAGTCATTGTGTTCCAGAGGCGATTCAATTGGACAAATTGATAGACTTGAAGCAAAGCGCACTTTATTCTTACACTGCAGTTATAATAGTGATTTTAAAATAGCGACAATTCTAAAATGGAGGTGGAGTAGGACACCTGAGATCGAGCTTGTCCACTCCACCCATTTGGAGTCATCGGCTCAGAGAAATGTACAGCACAGAAACAGACCCTTCGGTCCAACTCATCCAGATATTCCAACCCAATCTAGCCCCATCTGCCAGCACCCGACCCATCTTCCTCCAAACCCTTCCTATTCATATACCCATTCAGATGCCTTTTCAATGTTGCAATTGTATCAGCCTCCACCCCACCCTGTGGCAGCTCATTCCATACATGTACCACACTCTGTGTGAAAAAGTGGCCACTTAGGTCTCTTTTATATATTTCCCCTATTAGCCTAAACCTATACTTTTAAAAGGAAGGAGACCAGAATTGAACACAATATTCCAAAAGTGGCCTAACCAATGTCCTGTACAGCTGCAACGAACTCCTGTGTTCAATACTGTGACCAATAAAGGAAAGCATACCAAACACCTTCTTCACTATCACATCCTACCTGCAACTTTACGTTCAAGGTGCAAGAACCTGCATTCCAAGGTCTCTTTGTTCATCAACACTCCCTAGGACCTTACCATTAAGAGTATAATTCCTGCTAATATTTGCTTTCCCAAAATGACTCCTACCATCACTACTTTACAGTTGATAAACTTTTGCACAAACTCCCTGAAAATTTATTTTTACGTAGATTTCGCATGAGTTCTTGTTTATAGAATACAGGCCTAACGCACTTCATGGTCTCTTAAGAATGTCAACCCCTGTGTGGCAAATTCCCAACTGCAGCATTGCCATGTGCCCTTGCAGATGAGAGGGATAATTAGTGGGATTAGTTCAGCCTTGTTCAAAAGAGGAGAATGACTTGAATATTGAAGTAGTACATACTATTCAAGCTCAATGAAGGAGGAACAGAATATTGGTTTGCTTCAGCATTGTCTCATATGCTGCAGATGGGAGCCCTGCGAGTATTCCTTCATTTGAAAAGGGGATTTTCAGACTAAATGAGAGAATAATTGTATTAGATGAACTCAATCAAGTCCCATTTGCCAGCACCTGGCCCACACCCCTTCAAACCTCTCCCACTCAAATACCCATCCAGATGCCCCTGAAATGTTGCAATTGTACCAGCCTTCCCCACCTCCCCCAACAGCCCAGTCCACACACACATACCTTTCCTTTTCATTTTTCTCTTTTCCTTCTTCGCTTTTCCATTTTTGATCTTTCTCCTCTTCTGTCTTCTCCTGGCCATGGGACTCCTGGCCTCAGACTGTGTACAAACCCAGCCTGACAGACACTCGGCCCAGCTGAGCAATCTCTCAGTGACCCAAGGTGCCGCTCTCTCAATGGCGGAGCATGTGCAGTCTCTTGGCCAGGTGTGTTGATCTCTCTGCCTGACTTTGTGATCTCTCGGCTGGCTGTGGTGATCTCTCGGCTGGCTGTGGTGATCTCTCGGCCGGGTGTGGGGATCTCGCAGTCCGCCATGGAATCTCTCAGCCCAGCGTGATGATGTCTCAGCCCAGTTTGGAGATCTCTCAGCCTGGCATGGTGATCTCCCAGCCTGGTATGGTGATCTCTCAGCCCAGCCTGATGAACTCTCGGCCTGGTGTGGTGATCTCTCAGCCCAGTCTGATGATCTCTCAGCCCAGCATGTGCAGTCTCTGGGCCAGCTGTCGCCTTAGCACGGCCCTCTGATCTCGAGGTGATTCTTTGAAGTGCGGTCCAACTGAGATTAAGCACTTAAGAAAGACTGGAATGTTTGAACCTGCATCTTTATTCCTTTATTTTCCAGTTAAAAGTAAGAATGTCCGCAACATGTAACTTTTAACCTTACATCATGTGTTTTATGTTATACTATATTTACTTTAAAAATAAGAAGTGTTGAATTTTTAATATTGTTCTTTCTTCATACCTTGTTCTTAAGATTCTGTGCCTCGGTATTTGTCCCTAAGATGGTGCATTGTGTGGTGACATTATACACTTCTCACTGTATTCCTGTACCTTTGTACTGAGTACATGAGACAATAAAATCAAAATCAAATTACAGACAAAAAAAGAAGAGTTGGAATAACTATTGGAAAACTTAGCAGGATAATTGGGGGCGGCACGGTGGCACAGTGGTTAGCACTGCTGCCTCACAGCGCCTGTAGACCCGGGTTCAATTCCCGACTCAGGCGACTGACTGTGTGGAGTTTGCACGTTCTCCCCGTGTCTGCGTGGGTTTCCTCCGGGTGCTCCGGTTTCCTCCCACAGTCACAAAGATGTGCGGGTCAGGTGAATTGGCCATGCTAAATTGCCCATAGTGTTAGGTAGGGGGTAAATGTAGGGGTATGGGTGGGTTGCGCTTCGGCGGGTCGGTGTGGACTTGTTGGGCCGAAGGGCCTGTTTCCACACTGTAAGTCTAATCTAATCTAATGGGTTATTTAACTCATAAACAGCAACTGCTCCAATAGAGTAACATCCCATAAACACATCCTTGGCGCAGGCAAATTCAGTAAAATTGATTGTCTCACTTGCAATTCTGGACAAGGATTGTAATAGAGTTGTTCAAGATTACATTTGCTTTCAGTGTTCTGGAAACAGTACAATATTTATTTATCCCTTTCAATTTTACCTATTCATGTCCCTGTCCAAATGTCTCTGAAATGTTGTAATTGTACCTGCCTGGACCACTTTCTCTGGCAGCCCATTCCATACACACACCCCCTCTGCATGAAAATGTTCCCGCTCAGGTCCCTTTTAAATCTTTCCCCTCTCACCTTAAACCTGTGCCATCTGGTTTTGGACTCCCCTGTCCTGGGGAAAAGGCCTTGGCTATTCATCTTGTCTCTGGCCCCTCATGATTTTATAAATTTTGCCAGTGATGATATATAAGCAGGGTAGAAGATGAAAGGCTGAATGCCAGGAAACACAAAATCAGAATAACGGCTTCAGTTTCAAACTGGTAACTAATGGAGTGTCACAGGGATCAATGCTGTGACCTCAACTATTATAATCACATTAAACTATTGGGTTCGGTTGAGTAAATGGGAAGAAAAGGAACCTGGAGTGTAATGTGGCTGTGGCATGAGGTTGTTTGATTGACAGGAATAACAGAGAGCAGAGCATTATTTAAAAGGAGAGAGATGACAGAATTCTGGAGGAGGGGGATCTGCCTTTTCTTGGAGAGGAATCACAAAAGAGTAACATACAAGTACATCAAAGAAGTAAGTAGTCAGATGGAATATTGACCTTTAACGTTAGGGAGTAATGTATAAAAGGAGGGAGACCTTGTTACAACTGCACGGTCACTGTCAAGACCACACATCGAGTATTGCGTTCAGTTATGGTTTCCTTTATGAAAACGGTATACTTGCATTGGAAGCAGTTCAGAGAAGTCTCAGTTCCTGGGAGGAAGGGATCCTGGTTTCAAAAATCCAATTAACCTGGATTAGAAACAGTAGTCCAAAGGTGTGTGGGTTAAGTGAACTGGCCAAGCCAGATTGCCCATAGTGTTCCATCTGACTACTTACTTCTTTGATGTACCTGTATGTTACTCTTTTGTGATTCCTCTCCAAGAAAAGGCAGATCCCCCTCCTCCAGAATTCTGTCATCTCTCTCCTTTTAAATAATGCTCTGCTCTCTGTTATTCCTGTCAATCAAACGACCTCATGCCACAGCCACATTATACTCCAGGTTCCTTTTCTTCCCATTTACTCAACCGAACCCAATAGTTTAATGTGATTATAATAGTTGAGGTCGCAGCATTGATCCCTGTGACACTCCATTAGTTACCAGTTTGAAACTGAAGCTGTTATTCTGATTTTGTGTTTCCTGGCATTCAGCCTTTCATCTTCTACCCAGCTTATATATCATCACTGGCAAAATTTATAAAGTCATGAGGGGCCAGAGACAAGATGAATAGCCAAGGCCTTTTCCCCAGGACAGGGGAGTCCAAAACCAAATGGCACAGGTTTAAGGTGAGAGGGGAAATATTTAAAAGGGACCTGAGCGGGAACATTTTCATGCAGAGGGGGTGTGTGTATGGAATGGGCTGCCAGAGAAAGTGGTCCAGGCAGGTACAATTACAACATTTCAGAGACATTTGGACAGGGACATGAATAGGAAAAATTGAAAGGGATAAATAAATATTGTACTGTTTCCAGAACACTGAAAGCAACTGTAATCTTGAACAACTCTATTACAATCCTTGACCAGAATTGCAAGTGAGACAATCAATTTTACTGAATTTGCCTGTGCCAAGGATGTTGTTATGGGATGTTACTCTATTGGAGCAGTTGCTGTTTGAGTTAACTAACCCATTATCCTGCTAAGTTTTCCAATAGTTATTCCAACTCTTCTTTTTTTGTCTGTAATTTGATTTTGATTTTATTGTCACATGTACTCAGTACAAAGGTACAAGAATACAGTGAGAAGTGTATAATGTCACCACACAATGCACCATCTTAGGGACAAATACCGAGGCACAGAATCTTAAGAACAAGGTATGAAGAAAGAACAATATTAAAAATTCAACACTTCTTATTTTTAAAGTAAATATAGTATAACATAAAACACATGATGTAAGGTTAAAAGTTACATGTTGCGGACATTCTTACTTTTAACTGGAAAATAAAGGAATAAAGATGCAGGTTCAAACATTCCAGTCTTTCTTAAGTGCTTAATCTCAGTTGGACCGCACTTCAAAGAATCACCTCGAGATCAGAGGGCCGTGCTAAGGCGACAGCTGGCCCAGAGACTGCACATGCTGGGCCGAGAGATCATCAGACTGGGCTGAGAGATCACCACACCAGGCCGAGAGTTCATCAGGCTGGGCTGAGAGATCACCATACCAGGCTGGGAGATCACCATGCCAGGCTGAGAGATCACCATGCCAGGCTGAGAGATCTCCAAACTGGGCTGAGACATCATCACGCTGGGCTGAGAGATTCCATGGCGGACTGCGAGATCCCCACACCCGGCCAAGAGATCACCACAGCCAGCCGAGAGATCACCACAGCCAGCCGAGAGATCACCAAGTCAGGCAGAGAGATCAACACACCTGACCAAGAGACTGCACATGCTCAGCCATTGAGAGAGCGGCACCTTGGGTCACTGAGAGATTGCTCAGCTAAGCCGAGTGTCTGTCAGGCTGGGTTTGTACACAGTCTGAGGCCAGGAGTCCCATGGCCAGGAGAAGACGGAAGAGGAGAAGGATCAAAAACGGAAAAGCGAAGAAGGAAAAGAGAAAAATGAAAAGGAAAGGTATGTGTGTGTGGACTGGGCTGTCGGGGGAGGTGGGGAAGGCTGGTACAATTGCAACATTTCAGGGGCATCTGGATGGGTATTTGAGTGGGAGAGGTTTGAAGGGGTGTGGGCCAGGTGCTGGTAAATGGGACTTGATTGAGTTCATCTAATACAATTATTCTCTCATTTAGTCTGAAAATCCCCTTTTCAAATGAAGGAATACTCGCAGGGCTCCCATCTGCAGCATATGAGACAATGCTGAAGCAAACCAATATTCTGTTCCTCCTTCATTGAGCTTGAATAGTATGTACTACTTCAATATTCAAGTCATTCTCCTCTTTTGAACAATGCTGAACTAATCCCACTAATTATCCCTCTCATCTGTAAGGGCACATGGCAATGCTGCAGTTGGGAATTTGCCACACAGGGGTTGACATTCTTAAGAGACCATGAAGTGCGTTAGGCCTGTATTCTATAAACAAGAACTCATGCGAAATCTACGTAAAAATAAATTTTCAGGGAGTTTGTGCAAAAGTTTATCAACTGTAAAGTAGTGATGGTAGGAGCCATTTTGGGAAAGCAAATATTAGCAGGAATTATACTCTTAATGGTAAGGTCCTAGGGAGTGTTGATGAACAAAGAGACCTTGGAGTGCAGGTTCTTGCACCTTGAACGTAGAGTTGCAGGTAGGATGTGATAGTGAAGAAGGTGTTTGGTATGCTTTCCTTTATTGGACACAGTATTGAACACAGGAGTTCGTTACAGCTGTACAGGACATTGGTTAGGCCACTTTTGGAATATTGTGTGCAATTCTGGTCTCCTTCCTTTTAAAAGTATAGGTTTAGGCTAATAGGGGAAAGATATAAAAGAGACCGAAGTGGCAACTTTTTCACACAGAGTGTGGTACATGTATGGAATGAGCTGCCACAGGGTGGGGTGGAGGCTGATACAATTGCAACATTGAAAAGGCATCTGAATGGGTATATGAATAGGAAGGGTTTGGAGGAAGATGGGTCGGGTGCTGGCAGATGGGGCTAGATTGGGTTGGAATATCTGGATGAGTTGGACCGAAGGGTCTGTTTCTGTGCTGTACATTTCTCTGAGCCGATGACTCTAAATGGGTGGAGTGGACAAGCTCGATCTCAGGTGTCCTACTCCACCTCCATCTTAGAATTGTCTCTATTTTAAAATCACTATTATAACTGCAGTGTAAGAATAAAGTGCGCTTTGCTTCAAGTCTATCAATTTGTCCAATTGAATCGCCTCTGGAACACAATGACTTACACTTGCCTTTAGAAAATAAGAAATAACTAGTTATTTCTTACCCCTTTTTACTTAAAGAACCTGTTTGGATGCATCCTAACCTTCTCAGCCAAGGCCACCCCATGCCCCCTTTTTGCTTTTCTGATTTCTTCTTCAGTAAAACCCTGCATCCCCTGTATACATCCAGGGATTCCCTTGGTCCCAGCTGCCGGTACCTCAGCCATACCTCATTCGTTTTCTGGTCAAGGCCTCAATATCTCTTGTCATTCAGGGCTCCCTATTCCTGTCAACCTTGCCTTTCACCTTCATAGGAACATATCGACCTTGAACTCCAGTGATCTCACTTTTAAAGGCCTCCTACTTGCTGGAGGTCCCTTTGCTGCAAAGAAAAAATTCCAATCTACCCCTGCAACTCCTGACTAATTCCATCAAAATTCACCTTTCTCCAATTTAGAACTTGAACCTGTGGACCAGTTCCTCTCCATAACTACTTACAACTTAATAGGACTGGTCTCAAAGTGCTCCCTCACTATCACCTCCATCACCTGTCCTGCCCTATTCTCCATGAGTAGACCAAGTTTTGTCCCTTCCTGAGTAGGATCCTCTATATACTGCTTGAGGAAACTTTCATGAATGCATCTAACAAATTCATTTGCTCGCTTGAACCTGTTTCACTCTTTCATAAGTTTATGGCTGATAAGTCTATGTTTTGAGTTCCCATCTACCCAGTGTAACCTTAGATTCTTGTTATGCAAGGGAAAAATCTACCTGTGACTTAAAAATATCCATTGTCTTCACCTCTCCCACTTTCTGGGACAGATAATTCCAAAGTTACACATCGGAAAAAATAATTCTCTTTATCTCTGTCCAAAAAGTGTGATCCCTCACTAATATTATAAACATGGTCCCTAATTCTGAACTCACTCACAAGAAGAAACATCCATTCCACATTCACTGTGTCAAGATCATTAAGAGCCTTTATACAGTTTGATCAGATCACTCTTAACTCGTCTAAACTCCAGCAGAAACAAACCCAGTCTGAGCACCTATCCCGATTGCACAAGCCACTCATTCAAAGGCTTCATCGAGTAAACCTCCTCTGAACTGTCTTCATTGCATTTACATCCTCTTTCAAAATAAGGGATTGTCGAAATGAATTATACGATCAGGTTTAAGTAGACATTATTATACCATAGTAATAGAAGAACAGCAGGTTTCAATTAATGAACCTTGTACACCAAGTCAACCTTATGCATCCTCGAGGTCAGTGTCAGCAGGAGTCTACAAACAGCAATTAGTGCCATCAAGTCATTCCAGATAGGCCTTGGGGGCAGAAGAGGTTTAGAGACAGGGAGGTGATGGTCACTGACAAGGGATGGGACAAAACATTGACAGACTAAATGATCTCTGACTGAGTGAAGTCTAAAGAATCTTGGGAAATTCAAAGAATTTGCATTAATTCATGGACAACCAAATTAGCAACCTCTTTTAAGTCTGTGGGATGGAGACAGAAGGTGATGGGACCTATCATCAGTTTGCTGAGTCCAGCCTCCTTAGTGACTGTAATTACATTGTGTTCATCCCTCCCTCCCACTTCCTGACTTACAGTTGGGTTGACACTGAGGAGCACATACAGTATTCTCTCGGGAGATGCTTGTTCATGCATGGGTGAATGCGATTGGTTGAAGTGTTTCAATCATGCATCTTCTTTCCATGTTTGATCAGTTTCACTGGATGTTGAGATTTGGAGGGATAGAGTGAGGGTGGGAGAGAAAGTCTGAGGGTGAGAGAGAGATTGTGACCTGGAGAGGAGAGAGATTGATGTCCAGTCTGATGGTGGTTGGGGCTGGTGGAGGTGGTGCGGAGAATGGTGGTGATGTTCAGATTCAGAGAGGAGGGGAGAGGGTGAGGGAGATTGGGATGATGATGCAGACAAGCTGGAACTGTGCACGTGCTCAGTTCTGAGTCAGCATGCAGACACAGTTGGCCTGAAGTTTCAATGTCAGCAAAACAGTGTCTTACCACTATTACTGAAATGCTTTTTATATCTTCTATAGTGAAGATAGAAGCAAAGTACTTATTCATTTAATTCACCATTTCCCTAACATCTATGGATGAAGGGTTTATGCCTGAAATATCGATTCCCCTGCTCCTTGGATGCTGTCTGACCTGATGTGCTTTTCCAGCTCTGCACTTTTTGCCCCTTATCACCTCCCAATAACTCCATACTCTCACTCCCCAGAG
The DNA here is from genome assembly GCF_020745735.1 of Hemiscyllium ocellatum. Lineage (NCBI taxonomy): Eukaryota > Metazoa > Chordata > Chondrichthyes > Orectolobiformes > Hemiscylliidae > Hemiscyllium > Hemiscyllium ocellatum. Next base: position 230,489 of record NW_026867447.1, on the reverse strand, counting down.
GAGTGACACTCACATTACATACATGTTTTGTTTTTAAATACCCATGGAAACTTTTGCTTTGTTGTTTTTAAGATTTTGAGTTGGGTTCTGAGATTCCAATTTCCTCCTTCTAATTAATCTTTTTCTCTGCCATACTTTATTTTCTAATCAATCATCTGACCTGCCACCTATCTTTGCAATATCCTCAAGTTGGACGGTTTCTTCAACTTTTCCAATCAACCACAGAAAGCGCATCCTTCCTTTACAGTGTCTTGTTTCAGTCAGAATAGACTTATTCTGAATATTCTGAGGTATCCTCTTAAATCTTTGCTATCACTGTCTCTACTGATCTCTCTCCGAGCCAGTTATGCCATTCACTTCAGCTGGCTTAGTTTACAAGCCTGCAGAGTGGACCTTGTTTAAGTTTGAAATACTTACCTCAGAGTCAATCTTCTTCCATTCAAATTGGATGTAGAATTGAATTATATTGTGATGGCTGCTACGTAGGAGAGCCTTTACACTGAGATTGTTTCATAAATCCTGTCACATTACACAGTATCAATAAGATGATAATAACATAACCTTCCGTCTGGTTGCTTCAGAACACGCAGCTCTGAGATACTTTCTCGAATGTCATCAATAACCTCTCGTCCACATTACTGCTGCCAACCTGATTTACACAGTCTTTGTGTAGATTCAAGTCAGCAATGATGATTGCCATCTCACTATCACAAGCAGCCAATATCTCTTCATGTCTAACATCAGGGAGCCTATCGATCAGCCCCTTGAGTGGCTGCTTTCCCCTAACTGTCCTCATGCTGTATTTATTTACATCAATGTGTGCTATGGATTTGTTTAAGTTGACATTAAAGCTGCCGACGTTCAGATACAGAGTTATTATTTTGATTTGTTTAAATAAAAACATATTGGACAGGCTCATATGAACAGAAACCATTTATATTTGTATCTTGGGAAAACGGTCTGTCTTTATGTTGCCCATCAAAAGAAGCCAAAGCCTTTTCAACAGGGCAAGTCAGAGGGATTTAAATTGCATGCACATTTCCAAAACAAAAACTTTCATGTCTGGAAACTGAGCTGTCTGAGTTGATGTTACTCAGCAAATGAAGATTAAAATATCTGCTCCAACATGGGTTGTGGGTGGGGGCAGGGGGCAGAGCTGCTTATTGAAGCCAGTGGAGAGAAAGTAGAGTTAACATTTCAAGTCCAATTCTGCGAAAGTGTCAAAATGTTAACTCCATGGGTCTTTCAGCATCGGTACAGAGAGTGCAGAGAGAAATATCCAGCAATTTGTATTTGTGTTTCAGATTTCCAACATCCACAGTTCTTTCTTTTATATAATTGAAAATAGTGACTGTCCATTTGACTATCTGCTGTTTGCAATATCTAATTTATCCAGACTGCGTCATAATCCAAACTTTTAGCACCAAATGCCAATGAACATTCAATGGGCATTCAATACTGTCTCACATGCCACCTGACTTACTGTCTAACTGGCCTGTTGCATTAGCCCTTGAGTAAGTCAGTTACGCAGCACAGGGACAAAGAGTCAATATTGCACAAGTTTACAGGTGGACAACAGACTTATTAACTTTTAGTCTCTGTCTCGTAGTGATTGGCTATTTAAACATTTTATATTGGACAAATGCTGAGCATTCAGGTCCTTGATAATCAAATAAAATGGAAGGAACTGCAGATACTGTAAATCAGAAACAAAAACAGAAATTGCTGGAAAAGCTCAGCAGGTCTGGCAGCATCTGTGAAGAGAAATCAGAGTTAATGTTTCGAATCCAGTGACCAGAAACCAAACTTTGGTCTCAAGAATTCTAGTTGGAAATCCATCGAATGTGACAATTCTGTCCCCGACCCGGAGTTCTGATCTCTGAAACTCTCCACAGCAAATTAATGGAATGTGACTGTGACAGATTCATTGCACATAATCATGGAACTCTGTCGCTTAGCTGATACAGAGCTGCAATCTTCACAGAAGATCTTTGTCAAATTTATGTGTTTCCTGAGTCACATTCTTCCTTCACATTTCAGAGGATGACTTTGAAATGGTTAAATAAACAGAGATTGGATAATGCAGATTGCTGAGCTGGTACAAGGATGAGCTGGTCATTCTGCCTTGAGTGTATCCAGATAGTTGGGAAAAGGGGCTGTACATTCAGGCCTGACTCTATTGTGTCAATGCATTTCAATGGGGATAATTGTGTCTGTTTGGGGGCAAATGCTGGATGGTTGGGGTTGAATTGCAGAGTCCAGTTGGTGCGAGTAATTAGAATGTGTGGGTGATGGTTTTTTCTGGTCAGTTCTGGTTTAGAAGATGGTTCTAACAGTCAAGGTGTTTGACAGGTCAGATGAGGGGAGGGTAGGGGGAGCGGCTCAAATCGGATGATCCATGATGTATGTTTATAATTTCAACTGACAGGGTTCAGAGGGTCTGGAGGTTTGTGGGGCTGGATGTGGAGGTTAGCTTACTCACTCGGTCACTGGGTATTCAGAAAGTAATGTGTGGGTTTGGATAGTAATCACATGGACAAAGGAACAGAATGATAGATGGGAAAGGGGACTCAGTGTGTGTGATGGTGCTATCAGAAGTTTCGTCACCCCAGAGGTGATTGAAGACTAGATTTAGCAAACAGCTACCAGGAAACTAACGAGGACTTTGCAATGTCTGTGACTGAAACTCACTACAGAAGGCAGAGGATTGCTTTGAAATGTCTAAATAAACCAAGGTAGGATATCACAGGCTGGAGAGCTGGGTGTGAAGCTTTGGGTGTTCTTGATGGTCAGGGAGAAGGATCGACAGAGGCTCGTGGAAATTTGAAACATGCAAGTGTTATCATCAGGATTTCCGTATTTATCTTACTTATATATCTAATCTTTAGTGATCCAGGGACCATGATAGCTCCAAAATATCCCATATCACTTCCATCTGTGTTTCAAATGTCAGCACAGAGAAAATATTCACTGTCCTGTGTCCTCAGCAAGATTTTATTGCTCACTGTACAAACTATTCATCGTTGAAATAAAACAAATCCTAGAAACAGGTGCATTGTTCATTGCAGTTTTATTATGTTCAGAGGCAAGGGCAGACTAAACTCAATGATGAAATGTTCTTGCAATCAATTTATTTTGTTTGTTTGCCTTGTTCTAAACCAATGGAAATGCATTATTTTCAATTGTAGCTTGATTTGGCTTGGTAGCTGGGCTTTAATTGCAAATCCCTCATATTAATTCCCAAAATTTACACAGGCTTTAACTGCTTAAACTGTAGCCATTTGAGTAGGATCTGGTCCTTGTACAAAACTTGAACATGAAAATCAGTCCTGAGCCACCAGAACAGAGCTAGTGGGAGGTTCTGTCATCCAGAGGAGACCTTAAATTGCCATGAAAGCTGAACATTGAACTCAAAATGTTAACTCTGTCTGTCTGTCTGTCTGTCTCTCTTTCCACAGATGCTGCAAACTTGCTGCATTCCCTCAGCACTTACTCTTTTTCCTTGTTTTAAATTCTCTCCCACCTGCTCTCTCAAATGTCTTTATTGATTAATGTATCAGCCATGGATTACTTGCAAACAGTGTCCCCTAAGACACAGATATGAACGGCTTTATCTTCAGATCTGACTAAAGGCAAAAGCTGTGGATATTGGAAATCAAAACAAACATCAAAAATGCTGGAGAAACTCAGCAGGTCTGACAGCATTCGTAGAAAGAGAAACAGAGTTCTGAGGAACAGTCACACTAGACTCAGTGTTAACTCTGTTTCTCTGTCACAGATGTGACCAGAGCCTCTGATTTTCTCAGGCATGTTTTGAATTTGGTTCTTTCAGGTCTCCAGTTCCATCTGCAGTTCTTTGTTTTCCTTTCTATTTGCAATATATTATAAAATATTTCAAAACACAAAATAAAGTCCCATTTCCTATTCAAAAACTGCAGTCATTGCAAAAACAAAAAAACTCAGCAGGTCTGGCAGCATCTGTGGAGAGAAATCAGAAGTTAATGTTTTGGGTCCAGTGATCCTTGCTCAGAACAAAATCTGTCAATGATTTTTCTTACAAACAAGCACAATATAACAAATAACCATTAATATTCCAGGAGGCATATTCCACCTTTAATTCATGATTCCAGAAAGACATACCTAGATAATTATTAAGTGCATTCAAATAATTAGGACAAAACATATTTGTCATTAGTTCGAAGTCCGATACATTTTACACACACACATATTTTACATCGGGTCTTTTGTAGCATCTCCCATTTGAGGCGACCTGCAAATGCATCCAAGCTGTCACTGATGCCTCTTTCTCCAGATTACACTTGTTTAACATCATTCACCCATAACAAGGAGAGCCAAGCAACCTGGGCAGTGGGATTCTCTGCCATCACTTCCTTCCCCCAGCTGTAGGGTGTCATAGCCTGTACCCATATTGCTTTCAGACTGCCCTATCACAAACCCGCAGAGCTGGAGAGTGGAAGGTTTTATCACTTCCACAATGTTTAACTTATATGGAACCATCGATGCCAGAGTTTGGAGGATTATTTCAGACTGTCTTGGAGCTGCCATGATGTTGATGTAGAAGACAAGTCCCGAGTTCCTGCCTCCTTCCAAAGACGTTGGGCCACAGAAGAAGAGCTGCAGGGAATTAAGTGTAAAATTCTCTAAATTTGGTTCATAACATGTTTTTCTTTTCTTGTTATTCTTTCCTGGGATGTGGCTTTTTTGGTAAGGCTGCCATTTGTTTTCCATCCATTATTACCTTTGAACTGAGTGTCTTACTTGACTATTTCAGATGTCAGTTAAGAGCCAACGTAATTGCCATGGATCTGGAGTTTCACTAATAAACCTGTAATCTGAGAATCAACAATGGTTATATGGTCATCATAGGCTAGTGTTTAAATCCAGATTTTATTGAATTCATATTTCACCATCAGCTGTGGTAGTATTCAACACCATGACTTCCAGAACAGTAGGTTAGTGCTCAGGATGACCACATGACAATAATGCCATAAGAAACAGGAACAGGAGTAGGTCCTTAAGCTCTTGATCCTGCTCCACCATTCAATAGGATCGTGATTGATCCAACATTCCTCACTTTCACCTTCCTGTGCTTTCCTTGGAAGCCTTGATTCCCTGACTGATCAAGAATCTATCCATTTCATCCTTAAATATACACAAGGACTCTGCCCCCACGGGGGGCACTGTGACAAGGACTTCCAAAGACTCAAAGAGAAGAAATTCATCTTCATTTCAGTCTGAAACTGGCACCCCTTGATTCTGAGACCATGCTTTCTGGTCCTAGATTCCCCTATGACAAGAAACCTCCTCTTAGCATTTTCCCTATAAAACCCCTTAATAATCCCATATTTTTCAGTTAGATCATTCTTCTAAGTTCCAGTGAGTACAGTCCCAACCTGTTTAGCATTTGCTATTTAGACAATCCCTGCTCACTGGGGATTAGCCTAGTAGATATTCTCTCAACGGCCTCCAATGAAATTTCCCCAAACAAAGGGTCCAAAACTGCCCACATTAGTCAAGACTGATAGAAGTTTATAAAAGAATGATGGGTATGGATAGAATTAATGCTAGTTGTCTTTTCCCAAGGGTGGGCATTTCAAGACTCGGGGGCACATTTTTAAAGTGAGAGCAAAGAGATTTTTTTTAAAAATGAGGAACTTTCTTTATGCATAGGGTAGTTCGCATGTGGAATGAACTTCCTGAGAAAAGGGAAGATGTGGGTACAATTATAAGATTTAAAAGACATTTGGATAAGTACATGAGTGGGAAAGGCTTGGAGGGCTATGGGCCAGGAGTGGGCAGGTGGAACTAGTTTAGTTAGGGATAATGTTCAGCTACGCTTTGTTGGACCGGAGGGTCTGTTTCCGTGTTGTATGACTCTATGTGGTCTCACCAGTAAGTCTTCCCTACTCTTACACTCCAATCTCCTTGAAATAAGGGTCTATGAATGTTATCAAGATGCTAGTGCATCCCTGAGGCAATGGCAAAATGAAGATACAACACTGCCCGAGCTTCCACCAGGGCCACAGTTGAACAATCATAACTCAACCACTTCAAGATGAGTTGGAAGCTCCAGTGGGGCATTGGAGTATACATCAGAAATAGTGCTCTATGCCTTTCTCAAGTGCAGTTGACAAACAGGGTGTGGACTGTCGGCAGAGGAAATAGGGGACCAGCAGTAATCTTCTGAGAGTGAAGATGAAGATAAAGACAAGGACATTGAACAGGGTGAACATAGATGAGAGCAGACATACCTACATTAGAGGGTAATGCACTGTCAAAGACAAGAAAACAGAAAGAACTGAATTGCAACACATGTCTGGGATGAATAAACTGGGTTTAGACTTCCACATGTATAATTGCTTTTGGTTATATGGTAGCAACCATGCTTGGGGCAAAATATATGTGGACCAAGTTATTTTTGTAATCATCATCCAACATTCCTGTTGTTGAGTAAATGTGTTCTTAATCATATTAATGTATGCTTGGTGAAGGTAAAGGTAAATTCCACATAGTCTGAGTAGACCATGGGTTGTTCTCATTACAGAGAGATGTGTGTGCTCAGTTTGTAATGTCTAGTATCTCCACATCATAGACCCTTCAAACTGTTGAGGAGATAGCAGCAGTCAGTGAGAAAGGGACACTAACATAGATTGCTGCTAAAGTTCGGTGGTTTTATAGCCTGTAGTCAAAATCTGTAATTCAGTGTAATGTCATCTCTCACAATAGTAAGTTAAGAGCATTCCTGAGGCATTTTATAAGAATTATCCCAGGAATGAATGGCTTGTCACATGAGGAGCGGTTGAGGACTCTGTGTCTGGACGCAATGGAGTTCAGAAGAGTGAGGGAGATCTGATTGAAACTTACAGAATACTGAGACCCCGTGGTAGACTGGATATGGAAAGGTGTTTCTACAAGTAGGAGGGACGAGAACCAGAGGACATAGCCTCAAAATGAAAAGGTGATGCTTTAAAGCTGAGACTGGTAAGCCTGACATTGGTGGCGGGCAAGTTGTTAGAGGGAATTCTGACGGACAGGATTTATATGTATTTGGAAAGGCAAGGACAGATTTGAAATAGTCAACATGGCTTTGTGTGTGGGAAATCATGTCTCACTAACTTGACTGAGTTTGTTCAGAGAAGTAACAAAGAGGATTGATGAAGGCAGAGCGGTAGACGCAATCTATGTGGACTTCAGTAAGGCGTTCGACAAGGATCCCCATGGTAGACTGGTTAGCAAGGTTAGATCTCATGGAGCACAAGCAGAACTAGCCACTTGGATACAGAACTGACTTTGAAGGTAAAAGACAGAGGGCGGTGGCAGATAGTTGCTTTTCAGACTCGAGGCCTGTGACAGTGGTGTGCCACAAGGATCGGTGCTGGGTGCACTGCTTTTCATCATTTATATAATGATTTGGATGTGAACATAGGGGATACAGTTAGTAAGTTTACAGATGACACCAAAACTAGAGGTGTAATGGATGGCAAATAAGGTTATCTCAGAGTACAACAGGATCTTGATGAGATGGGCCAATGTACTGAGTAGTGGTGCGTGTATGGAATGAGCTGCCAGAGGAAGTGGTGGAGGCTGGTACAGTTACAGCATTTAAAGGGCATCCGGATTGGTATATGACGAGGAAAGGTGCAGAGGGATTTGGGCCAAGTGCGGCAATTGAGTCAAGATTAGGTGAGGAGAACTGGTCGGCATGGATGAGTTGGATTGATGGGACTGTTTCTGTGTTGTACATCTCTATAACCCCCTCCACCCAGTACACCCCTCCCTATCTCTGTAACTTCATCCAGCCCTGACACCTTCCCTATTTCCAGAACCTCCTCCACCCCCTACACCCCACCCTATCTCTGAAACCTCCTCCTGTCCCAATAACCCTCTCTTAGCTGTAACATCAATGCTCATTATCACTCCATGATGTCAGCCCTCCTACGATCCCAGCCTCTTGACCATCCCCTAATTCCATCACTCCACCGGCCTTCAGCTGCTTGGGCCCTCCATGTTATCATCTCATAAGACTTTGAGCAATTTGCATTTCCCTTCTCTGATGAATCCTGTCCATTTTTTCCTGGAAACAATGTTATACCTGTTGTGGATTTACTAGAGTAATTCAGGAAGGGTCCCTCAACAGCACCTTGTAAACCCAACATCAATATCACCTTGAAGACAAGGCCAGCAATATGACGCAACACTACTCCTTCTGCAGTTACTCTCCACTTCACCCTTAATCCCAACTTTGAAATTAATTATCCTTCCTTCAGTTTTTCTGGGACAGAATCCTGGAACTCTCTCCCATGTGACTTTGCATTTGTGGTCAGGGTTCTTAAAACACAAAGACAGTGGGGTTAAAGAGGAGAGTTCCTTATCATTTATGCCGGAGAGATTAGGGGGATGGGTAACAAGGCTGTCCAGTCAGTGATGCCCACTTCATGTGAATCCACAAACAAGTTGTCATTGTGATGTTGCCATGGGAATGCACATTACATTCCTGTTCTGAGGGATACATAGGAACAGTAGGAAATGAGACTTGGTCGAATCAGTCAAAGAGCCAAGATGTTTTCCATCAGTGTCCCAGTGAGATGTGGACAGTTACAAGGGGAGTCAGGGTGAAACAATACCTGCTGGAATGTGATGACCTTCATTGTTCAGCTCTCTGAATATTGGAGTTGGGATGGCGTGCTGAGGTTCGACAGGAAGTTGGTAAGGCCAGTTCTGGAAGACTGTGTCCTGTTCTGCTCACGCCGCTGTAGGAAGGATATTATTAAACTGGAGATGGTTCAGAAAAGATTTACCAGGATGTTGCCAGGAGTGCAGGGTTTGAGATATAAAAATAGACTGGAGAGGCTGAGGCCATTTTACCAAGAACATTACAGCACAGGAACAGGCCCTTCAACACTCCAAGCCTGCACTGACACATTTTGCCTTCCATATTAAAACTGTCTTCACTTACAGGATCCGTATTCCACCCTGAGAAAAGGCCTCATACTTTCCACCCTCTCCATGCCATTCACAATCTCATAAACTTCTATAAGGTCGCCCCTCAACCTCCTGCATTCTAGTGAAAACAAACCCAGTCTATCCAATCTTTGTTCACAAGTAAAATCCGCCATTCCAGGCAACGTCCTGGTAAACATTTTCTGTCCCCTCTCTAAAGGATCCACATCAGAACTGTACGTGTTTTCCACTGCAGCATAGGAAATTGAGGGGTGACCTTGTTGAGGTTTATAAAATCATGACAGTGATTGATAAGGTGAATGACAAGAACTTTTCCCTAGTGTGAGAGAGTTCAGACTCAGGGCCATGTTTGTAAGGTCAGAGGAAAAAGATTTAAAGATTGAGGAGCAACTCTTTTCCCCAGAGTGGTTTGTGATGGAATGACCTTCCAGATGAAGTAATGTATGTGAGCACAGTTACAATGTTTAAAAGATGCCAGCTCTTGATGCCAGTCATCTTTTTTCTCCATTCTGTGCTACTGAATGCCCAAATTTCTGTGACATGCATTTCCAGAGGACTAACATGGCAAGGGAGTACATGTTAAATAGGAGGACCCTGGCAAGCACAGAAGATTAGACGGGGTGTTCTGCTGTTGTGTGTGTATGCTCACACAGACAGATGGCGATGGAGATGGAGTTTAATGAGGTGATGCATTTTGAAGGGTCAATTATATAGTGAATGGCAGAACTCTTTGGAACATTAATATGTAGTGGGATCTGGGTGTGCACATCCACAGATCACTAAAGGTGGCAGTGTCACAGTGACATAGAGATATAAAGTCATCGAGATATGCAGCATGGAAACAGACCCTTCCATCCAACTCGTCCATGCCATCCCAACACAACCTAGTCTCACCTGCCAGCACCTGGCCCATATCCCTCCAAACCCTTCCTATTCACATACCCATCCAGATGCCTTTTCAATGTTGCAATTGTACTAGCCACCGCCACTTCCTCTGGCAGCTCATTCCATTTACGTAAAACCCTCTGAATGAAAAAGTTGCCCCCAGGTCTCTTTTATATCTTTCCCCTCTCACCCTAAACCTATGCCCTCTAGTTCTGTACTCCCACACACCTGGGAAAATGCTTTATTTATCCCATCCATGCCCTTCATGATTTTATAAACCTCCATAAGATTACCCCTCAGCCTCTGATGCTCCAGGGAAAGAAGTCCCAGCCTATTCAACCTTTCCCTGTAGCTCAAATTCTCCAATCCTGGCAACATCCCTCCAAATCTTTACTTAACCCTTTCAAGTTTCACAACATCTTTCCAATAGGAAGGAGACTGGAATTGCACGCAACATTCCAGCAGTGCCTTAACCAATGTCCTGTACTGCCACAACATGACCTCCCAACTCCTATACTCAATACTCTGACCAATAAAGGAAAGCATAACAAAAATGCCTTCTTCACTAACCTACCTAATTGAGATTACGCTTTCATAGAACTATGAACCTGCACTCCAAGGTCTCTTTGTTCAGCAACACACCCTAGGATCTTACCATGAATGTGTATGTCCTGCTAAGATTTGTTTTCCGAAAATGCAGCATCTCGCATTTATCTAAATTAAACTCCACCTGCCACTCCTCGGGCCATTAGCCTATCTGATCAAGATCCCATTGTAATCTTTGTTGTCCACTACACCTCCAATTTTGTTGTCTTCAGCAAACTTACTAACTATACATCTTATGCTCACATCCAAATCATTTATATAAATGTCGAAAAGTAGTGGACCCAGCACCGATCCTTGTGGCACTCCACTGGTCACAGGCCTCCGGTCTGAAAAACAACCCTCCACCACCATCTTCTGTCTTCTACCTTTGAGCCAGTTCTATATCCAAATGGCTAGTTCTTCCTGCATTCCATGAGATCTAACCTTGCTCACCAATCTCCCATGGGGAACCTTGTCGAATGCCTTACTGAAGTCCATATAGATCACATCTACTGCTCTGCCCTCATCAATCCTCTGTTACTTCTTCAAAAATGTCAATCAAGTTTGTAAGACATGATTTCCCATGCACAAAGCCATATTGACTATCCTTAATCAGTTCTTGCCTTTCCAAATACATGTACATCTTGTCCCTCAGGATTCCCTCCAACAACTTACGCAACACCGACATCAAGCTCACTGGTCTTTAGTTCCCTGGCTTGTCCTTACTAACCTTCTTAAACAGTGGCAACACGTTAGCCAACCTCCAGTCATCCGGCACCTGTGACTATCGCTGATACAAATATCTCAGTAAGAGGCCCAGCAACCACTTCTCTAGCTTCCCACAGATTTCTCGGGTACACCTGATCAGGTGCCGGGGATTTATCCACTTTTATGCATTTCAAGACATCCAACACTTCCTCCTCTGTAATTTTTCAAGATGTCACCATTTATTTCCCTACATTCTATAATCTTCCATGTCCTTTTCCATAGTAAATACCGATGCAAAATACACATTTAGTATCTGCCCCATCTCCTGCAGCTCCACACAAAGGCCGCCTTGCTGATCTTTGAGGGGCCCTATTCTCTCCCCAGTTACCCTTTTGTCCTTCATGTATTTGTAAAAACCCTTTGGATTCATCTCAACTCTATTTGCCAAAGCTCTCTCATGTCCTCTTTTTGCCCTCCTGATTTCTCTTTTACGTATACCCTTCTAAGGATTCACTCGATCTATCCTGTCAATACCTGACATGTGCACTCGATCTGTCCTGTCTATACTGGACATGTGCTTCCTTTCTTGCTGGTGGATAAGAGAGTAAAAGGGCCTATAGCATGCTTGCCTTCATTGGAATGGGCATTGAATGTAACAGTAGTCCAAAGATGTGTGGGTTAAGTGAACTGGCCAAGCTAGATTGCCCATAGCGTTTAGGGATGTGTAAGGTAGGCGCGTTATTCAGGGGAAATGTGGAATAATAGGGAAGGGGAATGGGTCTGCGTGGGATATCTTCAGAGGGTCGGTGTGGACTTGTTGGGCCAAATGGCCTGTTTCCACACTGTAGGGATTCTATGATTTCTATGATAGGCAAGTTATGCTTCAACTTTGTAGAACTTTAGTTTGGCTGCACTTGGAATATTGTGTCTAGTTCTGATCACCACACTACTAGAAGGACGTTGATGCTTTAGACAGGGAACAGAAAAGGTTTGCCAGGGTGTTGCCTTAGTATGAGTGGTTTTAGCTATGAAGAAAGTTTGGATAGACTGGATTTGTTTACATTGGAATGTAGAAGGTTATAAGATTGTGAATGGCATTAGATTAAGTGGAAATATGAGGCTATTTCACAGATTGGTGAAGGGCGTCAATTCTGAGGGGCACAGGTTCAAACCACAAGGAGGGAAGTTTAAAAGAGATGTGCAAGGCCCGTTTTTCCCACAAAGGGTGGTGAGTGCCTGGAATGTACTGCCAGAGGAGGTGATAGAAGCAGACACATCAGCAGCATTCAAGGGAATACCTGGAAAAATACACAAATTGGAAGGGAAGAGAGGGATACGGATCCTGGAAATGAAGGAGGTTTTAGTATGGAAGGGTAATGTGTCAGCATAGGCTTGGAGGGCCGAAGGGCCTGTTCCTGTGCTGCATTGTTCTTTGTTCTTCTCGTTTCAGTGAGCCCTTCCTGCATTTGAAACGCTGCAACAGGGATGCTATGAAACAACTCCAGGTCACTGAGATACAGACCCACCTTGGAGGATACAGTCCCAGATGTGGCTTTCCCAGACTAGTGCATATGGAAGTTTGAATATTGCGTTTTACATTTAAAAAGACACCTCCGCAGGATAGTATTGAGACAAAAATATCAGTGCAATCACATTTTCAGAATTCCAGTGGCTTTCCAGTCAGATCACTACTTCGAATCCCTTGATTAGATTCCAGTCTGTAACTCACTCCGGGGCGTTGATTATTCTAGACATAAACCTCTTGGAACGCGCCAAAAAGAAATCACTGGAGAACCACCGCAGGTCTGGCAGCATCTGTGGAGGGATAAGAGTTAATGTTTCTAATCCAGGTTAATTGGATTTTTAAAATAAGGAACTGAGACTTCTCTGAACTGCTTCCAATGCAAGTATATCATTCTCATAAAGGAAACCAAAACTGAACGCAATACTCGATGCATGGTCTAAACAGTGACCGTGCAGTTGTAACAGACCTCCCTCCTTTTATACATTACTCACTAACGTTAAAGGTCAATATTCCATCTGACTACTTACTTCTTTGATGTACCTGTATGTTACTCTTTTGTGATTCCTCTCCAAGAAAAGGCAGATCCCCCTCCTACAGAATTCTGTCATCTCTCTCCTTTTAAACAATGTTCTGCTCTCTGTTATTCCTGTCAATCAAACGACCTCATGCCACAGCCCCATTACACTCCAGGTTCCTTTTCTTCCCATTTACTCAACCGACCCCAGTAGTTTAATGTGATTATAATAGTTGAGGTCACAGCATTGATCCCTGTGACACTCCATCAGTTACCAGTTTGAAACTGAAGCCGTTATTCTGATTCTGTTTCCTGGTAATCACGCTTTCATCTTCTACCCAGCTTATATATCATCACTGGCAAAATTTATAAAATCATGAGGGACCAGAGACAAGATGAATAGCCAAGGCCTTTTCCCCAGGACAGGGGAGTCCAAAACCAGATGGCACAGGTTTAAGGTGAGAGGGGAAAGATTCAAAAGGGACCTGAGGGGTAACATTTTCATGCAGACGGGGTGTGTGTATGGAATGGGCTGCCAGAGAAAGTGGTCCAGGCAGGTACAATTACAACATTTCAGAGGCATTTGGACAGGGACATGAATAGGAAAGATTGAAAGGGATAAATAAATATTGTACTGTTTCCAGAACACTGAAAGCAAATGTAATCTTGAACAACTCTATTACAATCCTTGTCGAGAATTGCACGTGAGACAATCTATTTTACTGCATTTGCCTGTGCCAAGGATGTGTTTATGGGATGTTACTCGATTGGAGCAGTTGCTGTTTATGAGTTAAATAACCCATTATCCTGCTAAGTTTTCCAATAGTTATTCCAACTCTTCTTTTTTTGTCTGTAATTTGATTTTGATTTTATTGTCACATGTACTCAGTACAAAGGTACAGGAATACAGTGAGAAGTGTATAATGTCACCACACAATGCACCATCTTAGGGACAAATACCTGGTGTGTGTGTGTGTGTGCGTGTGGCTATGGTAACCCACCCAGCCTGCACATCCCTGGACATTATGGGCAATTCAGCATGGCCAATCCACCTAACTTGAACATCTTTGAAATCAGAGCACCCGAAGGGAACCCAAGCAGACAACATGCAAAACTCCACACAGCCACCCAAGGCTGGAATTAAAGTCTGGTTCCTGGCACTGTGCTCCAGCAATGCTAACCTCTGAACCACTATTGGCCAGGGGAATTTTTTTTTTGGATTAATATCAACTTACTGTGCTCAGATTTCCAGCTTTATTATGAACGGTCAAATCACCATAATTCCAATTTTGCATCAGAGAGAGAGGACGGGTGGTGAAGTTTGATTTAATTTGATTTCCTCTTGTCGCTTTTATTCAAAGAAATTCATGGGATGAGGGCACCGTTGGCCAGGCCAGTGTTTATTGGCCATCCCTAATAGCCCAGAGGGCAGTTAAGAGTCACAGGACAAACAGGTAACCACCTTCCCGTCTCCTGGCCCTCTCTTTATCCAAGAGTTACTCCTCCCACATTGTTGTGGGCTCGATGGCAGGTTCCTTCCTGAAAGAGCAGCCCAGGCTGGGGCGTGGTTTATTGGGCTTGGCTGGCTCTGTGTTCTCTCTGGTCGTAAGTTCTTCGATCCAGACTGCACACCATCGCGATCCTCTCGTTTACTTCACCCGGGCAACACCGGTCCAAGAACGGCTGGAAAGAAGCAGAGACCGGGCAAGGAAACGCCTGTAGCCAGGCAGGCAGACAGGGGCGAGAGGAGCCCGGACTCCGAGAGAGAAACAACGGAACATTGGCTGGGTTTCATCCAGAGGAGGGCGGGTGGAGTTACTGAGAGAGACAGAGAGAGAGGGACAGGAGCTACCGAGAGAGAGTTACAGAGGGAGAGGGAGGAGAGGAGTTACTGAGGGAGAGGGATGAGTTAGTGGAGGAGAGGGATTACAAAGGGAGAGGGGTTATCGAGGGAGTGGGGTTACAAAGGAGTAACGGAGAGAGGGAGAGGTGTTAAAGTGAGAGAGGAATTCCAGAGGGAGAGCAGTTCAGTGGGGAGAGGGAATGAAAGTCAGAGTCATTCGTTGAATCTTGGGGAAAAGGGAAGACAAGAGTCTCACAAGGAGAGGGGACTGGCTGGGGCGACCTCTCCAGCAAATTGCAATCACTCCTTCCCCAAGGCCTGGTGGAGGCAGTGCTGCCCAGCACAGAGAGCATCCATTCTGCATTTGCCTATCGCCTATAGGCTGGGGACACTGCCCTCTGGAAAGTGCCATGCCCAAGCTGAGCCAGCGTTGTGCCCACTGGTCGTGCCTCAGATCAGCGCTGTGTGTGCTCAGTGTGGTCTTGTTGTGCCAGTGGCTGCTGGTCCAGAGAGGAGGGGGCCGGTTGACCCTCAGGCTGGTGAAACCAGGCGCTAGTCCAATGCAGGAACACCTCCTGCTGGTCGAGGAGAACTCCACCTGCTGGCAGATCATCCAGGAGGACAGGCAGGAGGTGGAAAGGGCCCTCCTCAACTCTATTACTGTCTCCCTCAAGCACCAAGCCATCACTGAGGGAGATTATCTGAACATGACCCGAAATTGCAGATCGTTTGTGAGGGCCCGCAAGTATATCACTGGCCCTCTGAGCCCTGAGGAGGAACACTTCCCCTTGGCTTATTCCATGGTCATCCACCAGAGCATTGAGATGTTCGAGAGGCTTCTCCGGAGCATTTACGCCCCACAGAATGTCTACTGTATCCACGTGGACCGCAAATCCCCGAGTCCATTTCATGCGGCAGTTCGGGCCATCGCTTCGTGTTTCCACAATGTCTTTGTCGCAGCCAAGCTGGAGTGGGTCACCTATGCTGGCTGGAGCAGAGTTCAGGCGGATCTCAACTGCATGAAGGAGCTGCTGGAGAGCCCTGTCCCCTGGAGGTACTTCATCAATGTGTGTGGCCAAGACTTCCCCCCGAAGACCAACCGGGAGATAGTCCGCAGCCTCAGAGCTCTGAACGGCTCCAACGTGATTGAGTTGGATCCTGCGCCAGGGTTCAAAAAGGTAACCGCCTTCCTGTCTGCTGGGCCTCTCTTCATCCAAGTGTTTTTCATCCTCCCTCCCTCCATCATCTCTCTCTCTTTCTCCCCTCCAGTCCTCCACTCCTGCCTGTACAAAGAGAGACAGGGTTGTTAAAACTGTTCAGTTGCATGGAGGGAGGTTCAGAATGTACAAAGGAATATAGAGGAGTTGGAGAGTTGAGCTGCAAACAGAGTAGAAGGGCAATTGACGTTTCAGGTTGGAAACTTTCATCCGAACCCGGAGAGGGGATGGAGCTGCAGAATAAATGGGGGTGTGGGGCTGGGGAAAGGTGGGTGGGATAACAATTGTTGGATGCAGGGAGGAGGTGGCTGTGATTGGACAGTGGGTGGGGTGGAGCAGATGGGTGGAAAGGAAGATGGTCAGGTGAAAGGGATGGGGTGGAAAGTAAGGGCTGGGCGTGGGATAAGGAGGGATATAGACTGATTAGACAAGTATACAGGAATGTAGGTAGGTTAAGAGTGTAGGAGAAAGTGAGCACTACAGATGCTGGAGATCAGAGTCAAGAGTGTGGCACTGGAAAAGCACAGTGGGTCAGGCAGCATCTGATGAGCAGAAGAATCAATGTTTCGGACATAAGCCCTTAATTAGGAATGAGGCTTGTGGACCAGGGTGCCGAGAGATAAGTGGGATGGGTGTGGAAGGTAGCTGGGAAATTGATAGATAGATGAAGGTATTGGGGGAGGTGGGGGGGGGCAGGCGGGGGTGTGGAAGGTCGAGTGGACAGGTGAGAAAGAAGATGGACCGGTCAGGAGGGTGGTGCTGAGTTGGAGGCTTGGGACTGCAATTACTTGGGGTGGGGAAATGAGGAAACTCGTGAAATCGACATTGGTCCGTCTGGTTGCAGGGTTCCAAGGTGGAATATCCAGGCATCAGCTGGTAAGGGTTTGGTGATGGAGGAGGCCCAGGACCTGCATGCCCTTGGTGGGAGGGGGAGTTAAAGCGTTCAGCCACGGGGCGGTGGGGTTGGTTGGTGTGGGTGTTCCAGAGATGTTCTCTGAAACCATCCGCAAGTAAGAGTTCGGTCTCCCCAATGTAGAGGAGATCACATTGGGTGCAATGGATGCAGTAGATGACATTGGTGGAGGTACAAGTACATTTCTGTCTCATATGGAAGGATCCTTTGAAGTATTGGACGGAGGTGAGGGGGGATGTGTGGGTGCAGGTTTTGCACTTTTCAGAGGCCAGGGAAGGTGCCGGGAGGGGAGGGTGGGTTGGTGGGGGGTGTGGATCTGACAAGGGAGTTGTAGAGGGAATGGTCTCATCAAATGCAGATGGAGTGCAGAGGGAAGTATGTCCCTAACGGTGCGGTCTGTTTGTTAGTGGCAGAAGTGTTGGAGAATAATGCAATGTATCCGGATGTTGGTGGGGGAGAAGGTGAGGACCGAGGGGTTCTGTCCCTGTTGCGTTGGGAGGAGTGTGCTTCAAGGGTGAAGGTACAGGAAATGGAGCAGATGCACTGGAGGGCATTGTCAACCACGTGGGAGAGGAAATTGTAGTTTTTGAGGTAGGACGCCATCTGGGATGTTCTGTGATGGAATTGGTCCTCCTGGGAACAGATGCAGCAGAGGCAGAGAAATTGGGAATAAGGGATAGTGTTTTTACAGGTGCAGGGTGGGAGGAGGTGTATTCCAGGTAGCTGTGGGAGTTGGTGGGTTTGTAGTCGATGTCAGCAGTTAGTCGGTTGCCAGAGATGGAGATGGAGAGGTCCAGGAAGAGGAAGGAGGTGTCCGAGATTGTCCGGGTGAATTTGAGGTCAGGTCGGAAGGTGTTGGTAGAATTAATGAACTTTTCAACCACCTCATGCAAATACGAGGTAGTGCCAATCCAGTCATCAATGTAGTGGAGGAATAGGTGGGGAATGGTGCCGATGGATGAAGAGGCAGGTTAGTTGAGGCCCATGTGGTTGCTCATTGCCCTTAAGAGCTGAAAATGTGTTGCTGGTCAAAGCACAGCAGGCCAGGCAGCATCTCAGGAATAGAGAATTCGACGTTTCGAGCATAAGCCCTTCATCAGGAGGGTTTCCTGATGAAGGGCCTATGCTCGAAACGTCGAATTCTCTATTCCTGAGATGCTGCCTGGCCTGCTGTGCTTTGACCAGCAACACATTTTCAGCTGTGATCTCCAGCATCTGCAGACCTCATTTTTTACATTGCCCTGAAGAGTCAAGAGTGAACAAAAGAATGTAAGTTCGGTTCAGAGCATGTAAAGGATTGTTCTTAGGTTGATAGTGAAAGAGTCTCACAAACGATTGAGTTTTTTGAAGAATTAACAAAGAGGATTGATGAGGGCAGAGCGGTAGATGTGATCTATATGGACTTCAGTAAGGTATTCAAAATGCTTCCCCATGGGAGACTGATTAGCAACGTTAGATCTCATGGAATACAGGGAGAACTAGCCATTTGGATACAGAAATGGCTCAAAAGGTAGAAGACAGAGAGTGGTGGTGGAGGGTTGTTTTTCAGACTGGAGGCTTGTGACCAGTGGAGTGCCACAAGGATCGGTGCTGGGCCCTCTACTTTTTGTCATTTTCATAAATGATTTGGATGCGAACATAAGAGGTCCAGTTAGGAAGCTTGCAGATGACACCAAAATTGAAGGTGTAATGGACAGCGAAGAGAGTTAGTTCAGATTACAACAGGATCTGGACCAAATGGAGCAATGGGCTGGGAAGTGGCAGATGGAGTTGAATTCAGGTAAATGCGAGGTGCTGCATTTTGGGAAAGCAAATCTTAGCAGGGCTTATACACTTAATGGTAAGGTCCTCAGGAGTGTTGCTGAACAAAGAGACCTTGGAGTGCAGGTTCATAGCTCCTTGAAAGTGGAGTCGCAGGTAGATAGGACAGTGAAGGCAGCGTTTGGTATATGCTCCTTTATTGATCAGAGTATGGAGTACCGGAGTTGGGAGGTCATGTTGCGGCTGTATAGGACATTGGTTAGGCCACTGTTGTAATATTGCGTGCAATTCTGGTCTCCTCCCTATTGGAAAAATGTTGTGAAACTTGAAAGGATTCCAAAATGATTTACAAGGATGTTGCCAGGGTTGGAGGATTTGAGCTATAGGAAGAGGCTGAACAGGCTGAGGCTGTTTTCCCTGGAGCTTTGGAGGCTGAGGGGTGACCTTATAGAGGTTTACAAAATTATGAGGGGCATAGATAGGATAAATAGACAAAGTCTTTTCCCTGGAGTTGGGGAGCCCAGAACTAGAGGGCATAGGTTTCGGATGAGAGGGAAAAGATATAAAAGAGACCTGAGGGGCAACATTTTCACGGAGAGTGTGGTACGCGTATGGAATGACCTGCCAGAGGAAGTGGTGGAGGCTGGTACAATTACAACATTTAAGAGGCATTTGGATGGGTATATGAATAGGAATGGTTTGGAGGGATATGGGCCGGGTGCTGGCAGGTGGAACTAGATTGGGTTGGGATATCTGGTCAGCATGGACAGGTTGGACCGAAAGATCTGTTTCCATGCTGTACATCTCTGTGACTGTAATTGGTTACTGCAAATGCTGGAGATTACAGTCAAGATTAGTGTTGGAAACGCACAGCAGGTCAGGCAGGATCCGAGGAGCAGGAAACCCCAACATCAGGAATAACTTCACAGAGGCCATTATCCAGTCACCAACTCACCCTTTTGTTTCCACATGGAGAGTCCTTGACATGGATTCAGCTTCCTCAGAGCCAGCTGAGAGTGAACAGAACATCTGATCGTCCTGTTTATTTTTTTTGGAAGCAGCCTCAGGAGTAGCAGTCAAAGATGTCCCCAGGGTTTAGGTAGGCCCAGGCAGCAGCAGCAGGGGTGCAGGCGAGGTCCAGGCTTCAGTTGCAGGAGCAGGCCCAGACTGTAGCAGCAGTGGTGGTAGTAGCTGCCTGTGCAGCTGAGCGCAGCTTCAAATGAACAGAAATAAGCAAAGAAACCCCAGAAAACAATCACAACAAACTATGAAAAAAAATTAAAAATGAACTCCTCCTCAGTAGGAAGAAACCAACAGCAGCACATAAGACACACTGTGGCTGTTTCGAAGTCAGTCTCCTCTCCTCAAGAGGATTGAAGAGTCCTTCATATGCTGATCCAGCTCCCCTAGAGCCAGCTCTGAGTGAGCAGATCCCTTGATATGCCTGTGTATTTTTCTTCCACTACCACCCAACAGCAGTCATGCTTATTTTTCCCTTGTACCCATGTCATGTGTGCAGGTGTCAGATGCAGTGTAAAACAACAAGTGTGTAAATCTTAATTTATCTGGGAAATAGAACCCACTCACTTCAATAATTTCAGTCCAAGACAAGATCTGAAGCAGCAGCATCGTCTGATATACTCTTGCAAGATAGGCACTCCGAATACAAAACCTTGATATAAATCATTTCACTTTCCCTCCTCCCACTACCCTAAACCCAGCATCCATTCCTCTTGTTTATCTCTTGCCTTATCAGGCCTTGTGCGTAACAGTACAGGTTTTGCTTGGCCATTTCCACATCCCTCTGTGGTCTATTGTTAGAGTATATCCTCCTTCACTGCCATCTGCTTCCTTGCCTGCTAAAGCAACATTTCCTCTCATTCTTCGTCCACACTGAGCCTTATGACCTTGATTGTGGTTTCTGTTTTTGCAGAAGCGGGAAATAGATGCTTATAACTGTGTGTACAAGCATATCTAGCTTAACCTACACTCCCCTTCCTCTTTCATGATTCAGCTTTGTGATTTTCACAGACAACATTTCTAATTGCTCCTCACAATTTATATATTCCATCACCAGGAAGAAAGGAAACAGATAGTCCTGTTTATTTATATTTTATTAACCAATTCACAGTTTATACAAAATTACATTTACAGCTGTATACAGAGAAACAGCAATTTTACAAGGGAGGGGAATGACAAAGCCAAGCCCCAAATCCTGACATTCAACCGGTTTCAGGGAAATGAGGACAAACCTCAAATCCCAGTTTCAATCATTACAAACAGTAACAATGACATTCATACATATAAGTCAGTCCACTTGTGTAAGAAACAGCGCATACAATACAGACCCCCAAAAAAACAGCAAGCCTCTACCCCCCCACCCCAATCCTTCCCACCTTCTGGCCGCTCTAAGACAGCCCGCCCCTACGCACCTTCCGGCTCTTGGTCCACCCTGACACACCTTTTGACCACCTCTAGGACAACCCACCCCGTTACCCGTCCGGGGCGACAGTGCTGTGGACGGCTTCTGGCTCTCTGTCTGCCCCTACTTACCATTGGGCTCTCATCACCCCACTGCACCGTCCGGCCAGTGGACTACCCCGACACACCTTCCCACACCTCTAGGACAGCCCGTCCCCTTCCCAGGGATGACAGCGTGCAGGGTAGCCCACAAGTCTTCCGGATCTCAGCCTACCCCTATGCACCATCTGAGACACCTTCTGACCAACTCCAGGACAGCCCAGCCAGATTACCCCTTCTGAAAGTGCTCAGAATGGCCTACCCACCTACTGGCTCTTGGGGCAACTGGCATCAGGGGTGGCCTACCCACCCTCTGGTTCCTGGGGTGACAGCTTTCAGGACGACCCATGAACGTCCCAACTCACAGTAAGGCCTGCCACACCCAGGGACACCCATGACTCACAAGACAGTCTACCCACCATCTAGCTCTCGGGGAGACTGTCATCAGGGTGGCCTACCCACCCTCCGGCTTTCGGGACAGCCTCCCAATCTTCAGGTTCACAGGATGGCCTACCCACCCTCCGGCTCTCGGGGTGACAGCTTTCAGGATGACCCATGAGCCTCCCAGCTCACAGTAAGACCTGTCAGACCCAGAGACATGTAAGACAGTGCAGGTGATAAGCCCAACAAACCATATGACAGTTAATTACCAACAAACAGAGTCCTTTCTAGTCCAGAGTCCATTAGTACAGTCATTTTTCTTCAAAATGTAGAGTCCATTTCCAGGCCTGAGGGGTGGAGAGTGTGCCATACAAGGCCTTGATCAGACCACATCAGAATCAGTCTATACATTATTATCTCATTTAAAACATAAAATAATTACATTGACAGCAAGTTTCACCTGCCTTTTTCCTGGGATGAAGGGCTTATCTTATGAAGGAAGGTTGAACAAGTTGGCTTTTCCATATTTAAGTTTGGAAATCTGAGAGATCTTTTTGAAATGTCTAAATTTCTCTGAGGGAGCATGATAAGGTGGTTGATGGGACATTGTAAGTTTGACAAGATGTTCTGTAGAATAAGATATCGTCAGAGTCCTACAGCACCGAAACATACCCTTTCGTCCAACTCATCCATGCCAACCAGGTATCCTAATTGGAACTAGTCCCATTATCCTGTGTTTGGTCCATATCCCTCTAAACTCGTCCTAGTTATGTCGTCTGTTAAATCTTGTAATTGTACCCACTACAACAATTCTTTTTGTCAATTTGCTCCGTATTTGCACCACCCTCAGGTCTCACCTTAAACCGATGCCCTCTGAGTTTGGACTCCCCCATCCTGGGGCTATTCACTTTTATTGATTTCCCACACAATTTTATAAACATCCAATACTCCAGTGAGAAAAGTCCTAGCCTATCTAGCCTCTCCTTATAACTAAAACCCTGCAGTCCTGGCAACATCTTTGTAAATCTATTCTGCATCCTTTGTAGTTTAACAACACCCTTCCAATAGCAGGGCGATCACAAATTTACCCAGTACTCCAAAAGTGACCTCACCAATGCCTTGCAGAATTATTTTCCCCTGAGAGGGCTGTGGCACTATGTAAATCTCTTCTGTACGAAGTTGTGAAGGCTGAGTTGATGAAGTTATGAAAGAGTGAGCAAGGTGACCTTTTTAAAAAAAAAGACAAGGACTCCGGGGCAACCGATAGAAATGTGGAATTGAAATTGCAACCAGATGAGCAGTGACCTTCTTGAATGGTGGAGCAGACTTGAAGGGACGAATGGCTGACTTTTGCTATGATACTGGTGGAGATAGGTTATGCCTTAGTTCAAGTAAAGAGTAGGGAGTTTTCTGACCACTCAGCTGAGGAAAGGGCTTTGGTGTTCCTCCTGATAACATGAACCTTGAAGTTAATCTCCCTCTGCACCAGTCACAGAATTAAAGAATTCTTGCCGAAGGATGCCATTCAGCCCATCGTGTCTGTAATTATTCCACATCTAGTACCAATCTCCTGCATTTCCACACACAATTCTGGCAACATGCTTGTAAATCTTTTCTGAACCTTTTCAAGTTTCACAACATCCTTCCTATAGCAGAGAGACCAGAATTGCATGCTGTATTCCAGAAATTGCCAAACCAATGTCCTGTTCAGCCACAGCATGACCTCCCAACTCCTACACACAATGCACTGACCAATAATGGCAAGCGTAGCAAACGCCTTCTTCACCACCCTGTCTATCTGCGACTCCATTTTCAAGAAGCTATGAATCTGCACTCCAAGATCTCTTGTTTCATCATCACTCCCCAGACTTTACCATGAAGTGTATTATTCCTACCCTGATTTGCCTTTCCAAGATAGAGCACCTCACATTTATCGACATTAAACTCCATCTGGCACTCCTTGGCCTATTAGCCCATCTGATCAAGACCCCGTTGTACTTTGAGGTTGACTTGAAATATTACTCTGGGTGTAGGTTTGCTCGTTGAGCTGGAAGGTTCATTTTCAGACGTTTCGTCACCATACTAGGCAACATCTTCAGTGAACCTTCCAACTCAGCGAGCAAACCTACATCGAGAACCTCAACCTGAACTACAAACCTTCTCAAACCTTGTTGATATTTTACTGTCATGTATATCGAGTTACAGTAAAAAATGTTGTCTTATGTGCTTTACAGACAGATATCGATAGGTTAAGCTGGCAAAAATGTTGGCAAATGGAGTGCAATGTTGGGAAAATGTGAAGTTGTTCATTTGGAAGGGAAATCAAAAGAATAGAATATTATTTAAATGGAGAAAGCTTCAGAAAGCTGCAACACAAAGGGACTTGGGGGAACTAGTGACTGAAACATGGAAAGCTTGCACACGGGGGGCAGCAGGTAATTGGGAAGACAATTGGAATATTGGATGAAAACAGAAATTTCTGGAGAGACTCAGCAGGTCGGGTAGCATTCGTGGAGAGAAAACAGAGTCAATGTTTTGAGTCTGGTGACCTTTCTTCAGAACTGAAGTGGAATGTTTGCCCTTATTTGAAGGGGGTTGGAGTATAAAAGTCAGGAAGTCTTACTGCAACTGTGCAAGGTGCTTGTGAGAGCACATCCAGAGTACTGTGAGCACTTCTGGTCACCTTATTTAAGAAAACATGTTGTTTCATGGGAGGAAGTTAAGAGAATGTTCAGTGGGATGGCCCCCATTATGGAAGGATTGTCTTAAAAACAAAAGGCTAAACAAGATTCTACTCACTGGAGTTTAGAAGAATGAGAGGTGACCTCATTGAAATGGACAGGATTAAGGGGCTTGACAGGATAAATGCTGAAAGGATGTTTCTCCTCATGGGAGAGTCCAGGACCAGGGTGGGTATTGTCTCAGAATAAAGGGGCACCAGTTTATGACTGAGATGAGGTGGAATTTCGTCTCTTAGAAGATTGTGAATCTTTGGAATTCCTTGTATATATTTAAGGCTCAGATGGATAGATTCTTGGTCAGTGGGGAATTAAGGGTTACGGGGATAGGGCAAGAACATAGATGTGAGGAATGTTGAATCAGCCATGATCCTAGTGAAGCTGGCTTGAGGGACTAAATGGCTGACTCCTGTCCCGACTTGTTAATGGTCTAACATTTACTATGAACCTATTCAAAGATGTTATCACACAACTCTGGAGCAGAAGCGACTTGAACCTGGGTCTCCGAGGCTCACACTGCATGGATCCTAGTTTACTTTATATCATGCACTTGACATTGATGCTGGTAGTTATGGCTGCAATTCGCACCAACCTGCCTTAGATCAAATTAATGAAGCGAAGCCACTGCAGGTTTTCAAAAGGTAAGTCTCCAACCTTGCATCATGCATTGATGAAGCAGCTGAGAATTTGAATGCAGTGAATGTTGTCTGAACTGGATTCAATGAAGTGTTTCACTAGGCACTAGATCAAAATGGCTGGACAACAAAATTGACAACACAAGCCCTGATTCAGGGATCTTGTTTTGGACGAGAGGTTGGTCGGTTGGTAGGTGGGAATGATCCACACAGCTGGGACATATAAACATCAAGACCCGGAGCAGGAGAAGATGATTTGGCCCTACCTGAGGCCCACCATATTGTATGATCATGGCTGATCCTCTATCTCAATGCCATACTACCACTTTCTCCCCATGCCTTTGATGCTTTTGAAACCTAAATATTTGTTAGTCACATTCTTGGATATATTCAATTACTCAAACTCCACAGCTTTCTGTGGTACAGAATTCCATAACTTCACTATCCTGTACGTTAAGAAATGTTTCCGCATCTCAGCCCTAAATAGACGACTGCTTTTATTCAATATGTCAGTGATATCAATCTTGGAGTATGTGGCAAAATGCCCATATTCGGGGCAATGATAAACCTGGAGGATTGGCAAATGGTGAGGATGATGTAAATTGTCCAGAGTCACCACAATGAACAGACAGCATCCAGTCAGAGGTGAATACAGAAGAGTGTAAGGTGATATGTTTTGGGAGAAGGATGTGGAGAGGTAATAGAAATGTAATGGCACAATCATAAAGAGTGCGCAGGATTAGAGGGATCTGGCGATAAACATTCATCAATATTAGAAGATGGAGGAGGCCATAAGAGGGTAGAAAAGCAGAAGGCTTCATAAATAGAGGCATTGATGCCAATAAATGGTTGAGTTATGCTGCATGTCAAATTGGTTTAGCCCCAGTTGGATTGTTGTGGTCATTTTAGGTGACTATAAAACGATGTGAGGGCCCTCAGGACAGGGAGAAGAGGAGATTTTGCAGAATGGTGCCAGGGTTTAAGTTGGATGGCTCAGTTGGAAAGGTCAACGATGCTCCCATTGGAACAAAGGGGAGTGGGGGGAGGTTTATTTAATGGGTATAGGGTGAGCACTCGGTAATGAAGTCAAGGAAATATACTTCACTGCTCACCGATTGTACAAATGCAATGGAATGCAGATGTAAGATTTTGGGTTAGAGGCATGGTGAGGATAACTGAGGAATTGAAACGCAAATGAAACCTAAACTACATTTGTATGAGATGATGGCCAGTTCCGATGTAAATTGGATTTTAAAAAAAAGAGTTCCTTGTATGTATGCTCCCATACATACAAGGAACAAGAGTAGGCCATTGGCCCTTTTGATCCTGTTCCACCATCCACATTCCTGCATACCATCGATAATCTATCCTCCCCTTGGTAACCAAGGATCCATATCTCCCATGCATGATGCCACAAGGACCGAGGATAAAAGATATTTTTTGACACGGTGTGAATAAAGTGTCTTGTGTCTTGTGGAAGGGGTGGCATGGTGTCTCAGTGGTTAGCACTGTTGCCTCACAGTGCCAGGGACCTGGGTTCGATTCCAGCCTTGGGCGCCTGTCTGTGTAGAGTTTGCACATTCTCCCCATGTCTGCATGGGTTTCCTCCAGGTGCTCTGATTTCTTGCCACAATCCCCAAAGATGAGCAGGCCAGGTAGATTTGTTGTGCTAAATTGCCCAAAGTATTCGGGTGTATTAGTCAGGGTTAAATATCGGGTAGGGTAATGAGTGTGGATGGTTTGCTATTCAGAGGATTGGTGTGGACTTGTTGGGCAAAATGGCCTGTTTCCATACTGTAGAGAATCTAATGTGTGGTGTCCTTCACTCTGAGGGAGGAGCTTTGGATTCAAGTCCTACTCCAGGAGCTGATGGCCATAGGAAAGTGTCTTCATTGCTATTGTGAGACACTCAAGGGTATGGGCCAAGTGCTGCAAAATGGGATGAGAATAGCTCGGAGCTTGTCTTTTTGACCAGTGCAGACACAATGGGCTGAAGGGCAACTTATTATTTTGGTGCTCTAAACCTCAATAACTAGAGAGCACGGAGTCATAGCATCATACAGTATGGAACAGACCCTTCAGTTCAACCTGTCTGCGCTGACCAGTCATCCCAATCTGAACTAGTCCCATTTGCCAGCCTTTGGCATATATCTTCGAGTAAAAAGTGAGGTCTGCTGATGCTGGAGATCAGAGCTGAAAATGTGTTGCTGGTTAAAGCCCTGCAGGTCAGGCAGCATCCAAGGAACAGGAAATTCGATGTTTCCGGCATAAGCCTGATGTAGGGCTTATGCCCGAATCAAACTTCCTGTTCCTTGGATGCTGCCTGACCTGCTGCGCTTTAACCAGCAACACATTTTCAGCTTTGGCACATATCTCTCTAACCTATTCCTATTCATGTCTGCATCTAGATGCCTTTTAATTATTGTCATTGTACCAGCCACCTCCACCACCTCTTGGTAGCTCATTCCAGGCACACATCGTCCACTGCATGAAAAACTAATCCCTCAGGTCTTTCCCCTCTCACCTTAAACCAATGCTTCTAGTTTTGGACTCCCCCCACCCTTGGGAAAAGACCTTTGGCAATACAAACAACGTGGAAGGAATCAAAATGGGGCAAGAACAGAAAAGGAGGTCAGCTAAATAATTCTGAGCAGCAACAGAAAAGTGCAGCCAAGCACGTATGTAAGCTAGCTAGCTTACTGAAACTGGCTCCAGTTAAGTGAGAAGACAGGAAGACCAAAACAACACTCAACAGGTTATGTAGACGTTTAAGGTCAATGATCTAATGCTAAACATCATGTACCTAGATCAGGATTTGATTGATGAGTTGTGTTGCTCAGGCTTGAAATCAAAATGTAATTTGTGAAAAGGGAACGCTGAATTGTGTGTAAAAGTGTGATTGCAACTGCCTGTTTCAGACTCTCCAGGCAAGGGTGGGCTTTGACCCGGCTGGTTGAGTCTTCTTGCATGTAGCTTTAAATTAAGGGGTGGTAGGTATAGGACAGATGTTAGGGGTAGATTCTTCACACAGCGGGTTGTGAGTTCATGGAATGCCCTGCCCGTATCAGTGGTGAACTCTCCTTCTTTATGGTCATTTAAGCGGGCATTGGATAGGCATTTGGAAGTTATTGGGCTAGTATAGGTTAGGTAGGATTCGGTCGGCGCAACATCGAGGGCCGAAGGGCCTGTACTGCGCTGTATCGTTCTATGTTCTATGTTCTATGTTCTATGTATGTGATAAAGGAAGCTGTGTGAAGTGTACTATCATCCGGCTGATCATTTCAACATCTATCCATGCCCCTCCTGATTTTATGAACTTCTGTAAGGATACCCCTCAGTATCCGACACTCCAGGAAAAATAGCCCCAGCCTATTCGACCTCTTACTGTAACTCAACCGCTCCAATCTCGGCAACATCCTGGTAAATCTTTTCTGCACCCTCTCAAGTTTAACAACATCCTTTCTTTCGAAGGGCGACCAGAATTGTATGCAGTATTTTAAAAGTGGCCTCACCAATGTCCTCTACAGACAATAGATCACACTTGGTAATGGCAAAGGCATATCAGAGATAGTCAAAGATACTCCTACTTATAGACAATAGGTGCAGGAGTAGGCCATTCGGCCCTTCGAGCCAGCACCACCATTCATTATAATCATGGCTGATCATCCACAATCAGTATCCTGTTCCTGCCTTATCCCC
The DNA here is from genome assembly GCF_020745735.1 of Hemiscyllium ocellatum. Taxonomy (NCBI): domain Eukaryota; kingdom Metazoa; phylum Chordata; class Chondrichthyes; order Orectolobiformes; family Hemiscylliidae; genus Hemiscyllium; species Hemiscyllium ocellatum. Next base: position 201,583 of record NW_026867447.1, on the reverse strand, counting down.
ATAACCCTTGATTCCACTATCTTTCAGAGCTCTATCCATCTCTGTTACAGATGCAACATCACATCCCAACTCCTATACTCAATGCACTGACCAATGAAGATAAAGGTATCAAACACATACTTCACCACCCTGTCTATCTGCAATGCACTTTCAAAGAACTATATCCCTGTCCTTCTCTCTAAGGCAAAAGCTCTGTGTTCAAGTCCCACTCCAGGAGTTGATGACCACAGGCAAGTGTCTCCATTGCACTGGTGAGGCATGAAAGGCGATGTTCCCAGTGCTGGAAAATGAGACTGGAGTAGAAGGAGCCTGTTTTGCCAGCACAGACTCGATGGGCTGAAGGATCTATTTTTCTGGTGCTCTCAACCTTTATGACCAGAGGGCACAGCTTGAAGTGTATTTTTGGAGCCAGATCCACTGGGAGAGTTTGAGGATGAGTTTTATATTTGCTCAGCGAATGAGCATTGGGAGATGGTTTGGGAGGCAGGGACACGGGGAAATAGGCAGGTGACTGGCACTAGGCAATAGGAGTGCGAAAGGCCTGAGGGGCTGAATGGCCTTGTTCTCCACTGTAAGGTGAGTAACTGAGAGAAGGAGTGTGCATGGATCTTGCTGGAGCTGGAGGCAAGGAGAGTTGGGGAGGGGAAAAGCCATAGGCGAAGTTGAAAAGCTATCATTTCTACTTTCTCGTCTCTCTCACTCTCTCTTGCGCTTGTCTTTTAGAAACGTTGGCAATACCACCACGATACCCTCGACCAAGTCGTCTTGACGGCGCAACTGAAAGACCAGCCGAACATCAGCACCTCCATCTTCGTGGGCAGTGCCTACTTCATGGCCACCAGAGAGTTTGTCGGCCATGTGTTTGCCAGTGCTGAGATCCAGGCCTTCCTCAAGTAGTCGGAGGACACCTACAGCCCGGACGAGCGTGTGTGGGCTACCCTGCACAGAATGCCCAATGTACCCGGCTCTATCCCGTACACCCAAGAGGCCACCAGGACACTTGGCCGGGCAGTAAAGTGGTCCTTTGAGGCTGGTGACGTTGCGAGGGGTGCCCTATACCCTCCCTGCACGGGAAGGTATTGCTACTTGGTTTGTATGTATGGGGCAGGAGATCTACAGTGGGTGGTCCGTCAGAGATGTTACTTTGCAAATAAGTTTGACCCCAACATGGACAACACGGCAGTACAGTGCATGGAGGAATATCTCCGAAACAGGACACTTGATAAAACCAGGGCTGGGTTGGAGGTTGGGACAGAGTAAACCTCAGTGATGGTCGTAGCGGTGGTGGGTGAGACATTGGAAACACTGAGAGACTGGGCACTGTGAAACTGGGCACTGTGAGACTATACTATAACACTGGCTCTTGCGGAGGCCAGGCACTGTGAAACTGCATGCTGCAACATGGCCACTGTAGCACTAGGCAGTGTGAGGCTGGGCACTATAGTGTTGGGCACTGTGGAGATTGGATACCTTAATACTATCCACTGTAACACTGGGCACTGTGAGACTTAGCACTGTAACATTAGTTACTGTGAGAGTCAAAATGTGCGGTGCTGGAAAAGCACGGCAGGTCAGGCAGCATCCCAGGAACAGGAGAATCAATGTTTCAGGTATAAGCCCTTCATCAGGAATGTGGGGGAATAAGGGCGTTGAGAGATAAATAGAGTGAGGGTGGGGCTTTTGGTGAAGGTAGCTGGGAAGGTGCTCGGTAAGTCCAGTTGGATGGGTGATTGTGATTGGTCAGTGGGGAAGGTCGAACATATAGTTAGGAAGGAAGATGGACAGGTCAAGAGGGGAGAGCCGACTTGGAGGGTTGGATCTGGGATGAGGTGGGGGCAGAGGAGAGATTTGGAAACTAGTGACGTCAAAGTTGATGCCAAGTGGTTGAGGGTCCCAAGGCAGAAGATGAGGTGTTCTTCCTCCAGTCATCAGCTAGCTTGGATTTGGTGAGGCAGGAAGTGTCATTGTGGAGTGGGAAAGGGAGTTGAAGTGGTTGGCCACAGGTCAATGGGGTTATTTGTGCCCAGTCTCACCAGGGACACATCCACCAATAATACTCAACACTGCACTAGTGAGCACTGCATTACTGGAACATTGCACGAGTGAGCACAGTACAGCTGGACACTGCAAGACCGGTGTTGTGACCATCACTTTTTTTTATTTTTCTCATTTTGGTTTGGAACTGAGTCCAAATTGAGAATTGAACTTTGAACAGTGGCTAGTTCTTCTTTTAAAAAAAAACTGGAGAGACAAAAGACTGATGTTTGCTGTTAGGATCTGGCCAGGAAAGATAATGCAGATGAATTACAGCTCTCTGAACACAGCAGACGATTCAGCACCGAGATGTAGTTCTGCTCAGGGACTGACAGCTGGATGGATATTGAATGGGTCAGTCAGTAAGAGGAATGCTGCCAAGCAGGTAACCACAGAGAATGGTGAGAGAGAACGCAAAAACCATGAGTGATCTCGCTCTGACTGGATTTTGGGCTGGGAGGAAGTGCTTCTTTGGAAGTTGCTGGACTGGTCTGGTCTTCCTTTTTGGTTTGACTTTGTCTAGTTATTTCCCCAGTTGTTAACTTGTTAAAAGGTCTGAGATGAGAATGTGAGTCTTCAGGAATGAGTATTAGTCTCCACAGGTCTTCAGAATTTGTTCGCATTGACTGGTGACTTTAAGTTCAAACAGGGTGTACAGTTCTTGGGCCTGTAATGCAACCCAGCATCAAAGGATTTCATGATGGCCTACTATTTATCATTAAAATTGTTATCAACTGGCAAATTAAAATTGGAAACAAGTTTATCTCTTAACTGTCTGCTGGTGTGCAAATTGGGGGGGGTGCATGGGTTTATGATATCTGTGTTCTGCTAAAGTGACCTAAACAGAAATTAACAATTTATTAAGTTATAAACTTGATATCCAAGATCTTTAATTTGTAAATTCTGGTTAGGAACAATTGAAAGATTTTGAGGGCCATTGAATAGTTGAACGTCACTGTGTTGCAAATCCAGTGATCGGGAGGCAGGTTTTGGTTGAGCTTCATTTTCCTGTGTCACTCCGGACCCCATACCTCTAGGCACAATAACTCTGGATATTGTCACTCCCTGTATGACACTGTCAGTCTGGACCCCGTACCTCTAGGCACAATAACTCTGGATATTGTCACTCCCTGTATGACACTGTCACTCCGGACCCCGTACCTCTGGGCACAATAACTCTGGATATTGTCACTCCTTGTATGACACTGTCAGTCTGGACACTCCAACGCTTGACACTGTCACTCCGGTTACAACACTGTCCCTCTGGACTCTATCACTAGATACTGTGAGATCAGACTGTGACACTGGGCAGTGTAATGCTGGACATTGCGATGTCAGATGTTTTAACTATAGACACTAACACCGGAAATAGTGACACTGGATATCATTTGGATGCAGATAGAAATGAAAACAGTCAAAAAGAAAACAAATGAGATAGAATCTACTTGTAGAAATGGGAACTAAATGGGACTGAGTGAGAATGATTATGGCTGTCTAATGAACAGAAATCAGAACACTGCAATGATGTCCACACCTAATTGAGGATCTCGGGATGGTTTGTATAAAGAATACCAGATATGCGGGAGTGAGTTTCAGACTGGAATCTAATCGAGAGGTTCAGGGTGGTTTCTGTACAAATGACGGAAGCTGACCTATGTGTGTGAATGGCCCGTGTTAGTCTAACATCCAGGGATTGTTTAATGGAGCTTGCTTCATACTTCAAGGACTCAGACATCTCCATTTTATCTGTCTCCCACCAAAATTGAAGCTATACAAAGAGAAATGTTGCCTCTGTAATGCCATATGTAATGCCATCTGTATACATCCAGGGCAGGTACAATCCTGGGATTGATAAGAGTAAATCTCCCTCCACTTCATCCTCATCAAACACTCCCAGGACGGGGACAGAATGGTGTTCGGTACAGAGGAAGAACTCATCTCGATATTATTCCCATCATTGTTCCTTTGGCCATGGGTTTGAAATGCGATCCCCACACTGTCATTGACTATAGATCTGTCACTGAATTTAGTTTCATCATTTAGGAATGTATTCAGCCCAGTGAGCCCTCACAGCTCTCTCTCCCTCATAGGCATAGACATTGAGTCTGTCTCTCCTCTTCTGTCTCCTTATTTCTCTCCCTGTGTGTGTCTCTCTCTCTCTCCCTCTCTCTCTTTGCCTCTCACTTCTCTGCCTCCCTCCCTCATCTCTGCTTTCTGTGGGTTTCTGTGGGTCCGTGACACCATTGCGATGTTAAGAGAGAGTGTACCATGAATGTCACGGTGTTTGCTGTGCCCTGGAGGTTGGAGGAGTAGCTGGTGGGCAGTAGACAAGGTCATTTCCAGCTTGGTGAGCTAGTACCACCCTAGCCTCAAATTTCCCTGGACCATCTCAGACTCCTCCCTCCCCTTCCTCGACCTCTCCATTTCTAGCTCGGGCGACCGACTCAACACAGATTCCACCTCCTCCCTCCCTGCCTCCTATATAAACGCTATCCCATATTCCCAATTCCTTTGCCTCCGCCGCATCAGATCCCAGGAGGACCAATTCCACTATCGAACAGCCCAAATGGCCTCCTTTTTCAAAGACCGCAATTTCCCCTTGGATGTGGTTGACGATGCTCTCCACCGCATCTCCTCCATTTCCCGCACCTCCGCCCTTGAACCCTGCCTCTCCAATTGCCACCAGGACAGAACCCCACTGGTCCTCACCTTCCACCCTACCAACCTTCGGATACATTGTACCATCCTCCGTTATTTCCGCCACCTCCAAACAGACCCCACCACCACTGATATATTTCCCTCCCGACCCCTATCAGCGTTCCACAGAGACCACTCCCTCCGCGACTCCCTCGTCAGGTCCACACCCCCCACCAGCCCAACTTCCACTCCCAGACTTTCCCCTGCAACCACAAGAAGTGCAAAACTTGCGCCCACTCCTCCCCCCTCACCTCCCTCCAAGGCCCCAATGGATCCTTCCATATCCATTGCAAATTCACCTGCATCTCCACACACATCATTTACTGTATCCGCTGCACCCGATGTGGTCTTCTCTACATGGGGGAGACAGGCCGCCTACTTGCGGAACGTTTCATGGAACACCTCTGGGACACCCGCACCAACCAACCCAACCACCCTGTGACTGAACACTCTAAGTCCCCCTCCCCCTCCACGAAGGACATGCAGGTCCTTGGCCTCCTCCATTGCCAGACCTTGGCCACACGACGCCTGGAGGAAGAGCGCCTCATTTTCCGCCTAGGAACCCTCCAACCACTCGGAATGAATGTAGATTTCTCCAGCTTCATTTCCCTCCCCGCACCTTATCTCAGTCCCAACCCCCGGTTTCAGCACCGCCCTCTTGACCTGCAATCTTCTTCCTGACCTCTCCGCCCCTACCCCCTCTCCGGCCTATCACCCTCACCCTCACCTCCTTCCACCTATTGTATTCCCAGTGCCCCTCCCCCAAATTTGCCCCCACCTTTTATCTCAGCCCGCTTGGCACACCAGCCTCATTCCTGAACAAGGGACTATGCCTGAAACTTCGGTTCTTCTGCTCCTGAGATGCTGCCTGGCCTGCTGCGCTTTTCCAGCGCCACACTTTTCTACACTGGTCTCCAGCATCTGCAGTCCTCACTTTCTCCGAGTTAATACCAAGTGAGGCTGCCTGAAGGGTCACTGCTAAAGACACAGGCACTTACAATTGATAGCAATGAGTAGCTGAAGGGAACAAATGTAATGTTTCCAAGTTCACTGAAAAGTGGGTGGGAGAGAAAGCTGTGGGGACGACCGAGGATATGGGCAACTTCACTGAGTGAGAAAGGAATTAGCAGATGGAATATAATGTGCAGCAGATATTTCCAAGCTAACTTAGTGACTGATTAAAATTCCCATTCCTTGCCCAGTCCATCCTTCTACACCCAAAGGTGATTTGTTCCTGTGGGACAGCAGTGTAGGTCAAACTGCGGGATATGAAGTGTTCCCAGTCTGAGCTACAACATGAGGAGCACAAGGATTGAGGTGATTATTCTGTTGTGGAAGTTGAATGAGTTTTGGAAACAGGGTCCCTGTGATTGACAACACTATGAACCTGGCAGCATCCAGAACCCAAGTAAGGCGTCAGAGAAATCACAGATGGAAGTGGGAAGGGACTGGGCAAGGGCAGAAAAAAATCGAGTCAATGTTCTGGGGACATGAGTTTGAATCCTACCGTGGCAGATGGTGGGAATTGAATTCAATTTCAGGGGAAAAGGAAGGAGTCTTCCCCATTACAACATTGTTGTGAAAACCCGTCTGATACACTAATGAGCTTTAGGTAAGGAAATTTGCCATTTGACCTGGTCTGGTTTACATGTGACTCCCGAACCACAGCAATGTGCTTGACCTTTAACTACCCTCTAGGCAATTGGGGATGGACAATAATGTCAGCCCAACCAATGATGTTCCCATTTGTGAACAAGTTTAAATAAAGTTCTTCAGCTCTGGAACCCTCCTGGAAATCTTCCTGTGCCAATTATCCAAGATTGATGAATTCTTTGGCAAGGCAGTTCAGTTCAGTTCCCAGTTCAACATTTAGCTCAATTGACAGGTTTTGTGTAGCTCTAATTTTTAATGTTTGCTTTAATGATTAATAGCATTAGGTACTTATCTGTGATCATCATCTCAACTTGTCAAAGATCATAGAATCCCTACACTGCAGAAAGAGACCATTTGGCCCATTGAGTTTGCATCGACCCTCCACAACCCAGGGCTTGGTCATGACATGGGCTGCTTCAGGCACAGCCAACTCCATTTTCACCTGTAGCTCCATGATCCGCTTGTCTTTCTCCCTGCCTCACAATTATTCATCCCTTTGTCTGCCAGACTGCTCTTCTCTCTCCCTTTCTGGGCTCCATCTATTGGAGGAGCGGGACACAAGTAAGTTGTTCTCTCTTACTGGTTCCCTTCATGCGAGTTTCAGGTCTAGTCTGGTTGACCATATCCTCACGAAGTGACGAATTTGGTCCCTCGTGTTGCTGCTGCGAATCTGATGCTCCCCAGTCAGAATCGGTCTCAGTCCTTGCCATTTGAAGCACATCTTTGAGGTGGTGTTTAAAGGGCAATCAACATTTAGGAGTGAAGTGATGTAATAATCAGCAAAAACAACCTTGACCATGTCTGTCCTGCTACCAGTTATTAGGAAGAAGTACTTTACTGTGTTCATTGTGTGTCTTGCCAATTTCAATGTCGAAGCTGAAACCGAACAGCATTCCTGTTTTCGTTCCTCACTCGTGTTTGAAACATACATCTTTAACCATGCATTATATATCAGTCAGAACTATTTCATGTCTTCTGAAAACACTCCTGGGCCAGACCAGGTAAAATTCCCAGATTCCCTTTGGTGAAGGACATGAGTGAAGCAGATGTGTATTTACGGCAATTGGTGTTAGTTTCATAGTTCCATTGCAGAACCTAACTTTCAATTCCAAATGGATTAATTATTTGAGATTAAATTCTGCCAATTGCTGGTATTTGTATCACAGACAGAATGCAGGGCTGGTGTCTGAGTATTTGTGTGATCAAAGGATCAAGGATAAAGCAAAACACATGAGACATTACATTGACTCAAGAAAAGCAATTCCTGGAATTCTGAAATAAAATGCGAGTGATGTGGAGTCTTCCTTGTTTCAACAAGATTCAGTGGAAAATTTCAGTAGCAGCTGGTGAGCGTTGGGGGATGGGTGATAGTCACTGTCAAGCAGAGGGAGATGGAGCTGTGATTGTGAAGGTTTTACAGAGTCCTAGAGGTCTACAGCATGGAAACAGGCTTTGCGGCCCAATTTGACAATGCCACTCAGTTTTCACTGTTAAATAGTCCCATTTGCCTGTGTTGGCCCATATACCCACCGCCTTGCCTCTCTCTCTCTCCTCCCCACCCCAGCAGTCCCTCACTCCCACAGATTATGGATAAAGGGGACTCAGTGATAGCAGTGCCACTGAGTTTCATGTTAAAATGGTGAAACTTAACAATAAGTCTCGAAGCAGAAAGTAATCCTTGATGTCGAGGAAACAGCAGTAATGAGGTGAGGCAAGGAGATGTAATGCACATGGACAGGACAAACAAGACAAGGAAATACACAATGAACAACAGGACCCTGGGAAGCATTGACAATCGATTTGGGGTGAATGTACACCAGTCTCTGAAGGTAGATAAAGAATGGCTTTCATTAGCCTGACATCTTGTTTCTGTCCTTGGGATTTTTACTTGCGATCTCTTCCTCCCTTGAACTCTCTTTCTCTCATTCCCTCCCGCTGACTGTCACTATCTCATTCTCTGTCTGTTGGTTCTTCTCTTTATCTCTCAATGCATTTTCTCTCCCTCATTCTTCCTGGCCCCTCTGCTCTGTCCCAGTGGCAGGGAAGGGGGATTGGGAAGATTTGGACTGAGTGCCACAAGTTGCTGTACAGTTAATGCAGTAGGATACACATTTCCCATGTCTCTCCTGGGTTTTACCCTCACTGTTGTCCAAACCGGGCCAGGGGGTGGAGGGATGAGTGGAAGGGGCATTAAGTACCTTTCTCATTGAGTGTGTGATCGGTTGGCTGCAGACTGGAATCTTGCTGTGCATTAAAGCAGTCAGTCAAAAGATCAGTTAGTCTCTGAACATACTCACTATGTTCGTTAGCTCAGGGATTGTGAGTCTGTGAGGGGAGGCAGAGTAGCCATGCCCTGAGTTCTTGAGCAGAGGAATGGGAAGCAAGGAGGTGGTGAGAGAGAGAGCCAGGGAGAAGAAGTGTTTAATGGGGCTTGAGGGGGGAAGTGGCTGTTGTAGGAGAGAGAGACAAGGTGGGGGGAGGGGAAATGAGGAAACTGGAGAAATCTGAGTTCATTCCTTGTGTTTGGAGGGTTCCCAGGCGGAAGATGAGGTGCTCTTCCTCCAACCGTCATGTTGTTATGTTCTGCCGATGGAGAAGTCCAAGGACCTGCATGTCCTCGGTGGAGTGGGAGGGAGAGTTAAAGTGTTGAGCCACGGGGTGGTTGGGTTCCACAAATTCCACGAATTCACCTGCACTTCCACACACATCATCTATTGCATCCGCTGCACCCGATGTGGCCTCCTCTATTTTGGGGAGACGGGCCGCCTACTTGCGGAACGTTTCAGGGAACACATCTGGGACGCCCGGATCAACCAACCAAACCACCCCGTGGCTCAACGCTTTAACTCTCCCTCCCACTCCACCGAGGTCATGCAGGTCCTTGGACTCCTCCATCAGCAGAACATAACAACACGACAGTTGGAGGAAGAGCACCTCATTTTGCGCCTGAGAACCCTCCAACCACAAGGGGTGAACTCAGATTTCTCCAGTTTCCTCATTTCCCCTCCCCCCACCTTGTCTCAGTCGGTTCCCTCGAACTCAGCACCGCCCTCCTAACCTGCAATCTTCTTCCTGACCTCTCCGCCCCCACCCCACTCCAGCCTATCACCCTCACCTTGACCTCCTTCCCTCCTCCAAGTCCCTCCTCCCTACCTTTTATCTTAGCCTGCCTGGCACACTCTCCTCATTCCTGATGAAGGGCTCTGGCCCGAAATGTCGAATTCCTGTTCCTTGGATGCTGCCTGACCTGCTGTGCTTTGACCAGCAGCACATTTTCAGCTCTGATCTCCAGCATCTGCAGACCTCACTTTTTACTCAGGATAATATACTGACTTGAATTGAGAATTCATAGCAAACAGAACGTGTAATGTTTGGAGTGGAAGGTAATGACACTGGGTAGTATAAGGATCAATGCTTGGGTTCCAATTATTTACAATAGCCTTCGTGAGTTTTTTTTTCATTCATGCGATGTATATACTGGTATATACTCTCAGATATTTTGCTTATTTATTAATTCAATAATTAATATGACAGGATACTTCATCATTTCTTTGACTTGCAGACTGAATTTGAATTGAGTGCTTATGTAGCAATTTAAATTCACTAGTGAAACGCCAATCATTGCAAATATAAATTCTGAACTGTTGTAATGGCTCAGATATGTTCCCCGAATGTTATAAAAAAAGAATTCTATAATTCTTGTACCGACCACAGAATGATGAAAGTCTCGAATAACGACAAAAAGTAAAATCAGTCTTTTTTCTGCTTTCCATCCCTGGGTCACTGGGATTCTCTCCTTTGCTATGGCCCTTCAGTTTCTGATGGGCCCAACTTGTCATAAAAATACGTCTCAGTACTGAGCGACAGAATGAAAGTGTATGGGACCAAGGGCATTAAAACCCAATCAAAACAGTCAAATCCCACCCAACCGGCACAGAAAATTAATTCTGCTTTGGATAACAGAAACAATTGGCAATTACCTCTGTCGGTTCAGATCTATAGTAGAAGGGGATGCTTTTAAAAATAGACCAGAATGCATGGTATTCAGAGGACAACAGCTGCATTTTTCTTGGCGCAATACTGTGTATCCACGTTCTGGAAATAGATGACAATTCCATCGATCAAAGGAGGAGGTAACTGTCAACCAGACAGAACAGTTTTTGGCTGAATGAATCAGAACATTGTGAACACGACAAATAGTGGTGAGATCCAGGAAAGACAGGGTAAATTAATAACATTTAATCTGCCACAGAATAACCTCTGTGATTATAATAAATAGGTCTGCTGTCACCACAGCCATGAGGTAACGGCTGGTGCAGGTTGAGAGGCTGCACTTTCCTTTGGCCAGTATCATAATTCCGAGTAAACAGGTCCTTCTCCTGTTTAAGATACCATTTAAAATTCATGTCTTTGAATAAGTTATTGTCATCTGACATAATATAAACAATAGACAATAGGTGCAGGAGTAGGCCATTCTGCCCTTCAAGCCAGCACCACCATTCATTATGATCATGGCTGATTATCCTCAATCAGCATCCTGTTCCTACCTTATCCCCATATCCCTTGATTCCACTATCCTTAAGAGCTCTATCCAACTCTTTCTTGAATGTTTCCAGAGACTTGGCCCCCACAGCCTTCTGGGGCAGAGCATTTCACACATCCACCAATCTCTGGGTGAAGACGTTTCTCCTCAACTCTACTCTGAATGGCCTACCCCTTATTTTTAAACAGTGTCCTCTGGTTCGGGACTCACCCATCAACGGAAACATGCTTCCTGCCTCCACAGTGTCCAATCCTTTGATAATCTTATACATCTCAATCAGATCCCCTCTCAGCCTTCTAAACTCAAGGGTATACAAGCCCAGTTGCTCCAATCTTTTAACGTAAGATAGTCCCGCCATTCGAGGAATTGATCTCGTGAACATACGCAGCACTCCCTCAATAGCCAGAATGTCCTTCCTCAAATTTGGAGACCAAAACTGCACACAATATTCCAGGTGCGGTCTCACCAGGGCCCTGTACAGCTGCAGAAGAACCTCTTTGCTTCTATACTCAATTCCTCTTGTTATGAAGGCCAGCAAGCTATTAGCTTTCTTCACTGCCTGCTGTACCTGCATGCATGATGGGTCAAAATTAACTTCATTTAATTTGTCATGACAAAAGTGGGTACATCAGCATCAGGCCAGGATGAACTGAATGGAAACAGATCAAGTAAAGTATTGCTGAAAATACTTTTTAAAAATCTGTCTTTTGATTGCAAATGTATGCGATTTAATCTTTATAATGGAGCATGTTGTCCTCTAAATTCTCAAATTTACATTCTCACCTGTTTACCTGTATTCAAAATGTTCCATTTTTATCATTAATTTATTTGCTTTCTTGGATAGGTGTGAATCACATTTTGTAAAATCTCTATGAAAAAGTGTTAGCTGTTCTGTTGTGATGTAAATATTACCAGCTGGTGCGACCGTGAAAGAAATTACCGCTTTCATTGAATTAAGTGAAATGAAGTGCAGGTATGAATGCCAGAAACAACAGTAAGTTTGACAATTGGGTACAATCCTGTGTCACTGCGCTGTCTAAACTTCTGGATTCTTTCTCAAAGTCCTTCTGCTTGTCTAACTCCATCTCCTAAACCTATACCCTCTATACCTCTCCCTTGGGAAAAAGACCTTGGTGATTCACCCTATCCATGTCCCTCATGATTTTATTCACCTCTATAAAGGTCACCCCCTCAGCCTCCAAAATTGCAGGAAAAATAGCCTCATCCTATTCAACTTCCCCCTACAGCTCAAACCTTCCAACCCTGGCAACAACCTCGTAAATCTTTCCTGAAACCTTTCGATTTTAACAATGTCTTTCCTACAACAGGGAGACCAGAATTGCGCACAGCATTCCAAAAGGTCTAACCAAAGTCCTGTATAGCTGCAACAGGACTTTCTAACTCTCATACTCAACACACTGAACAATAAAGGCAAGCACACCAAAAGCCTACTTCATTACCCTGTCCAACTGCGACTTCACTTTCAAGGAACAATGAACCTGCACCACAAGGTCTCTTTATTTGACAGCATTTCCCATTAAGTGTATTGGTCCTTTCCTGATTTGCCTTATCAAAGTGCAACACCACATACTTATCTGAATTAAACTCCATCTGCCACTCCTTGGCACATTGGCCCATATGGTGACGATTCCATTGTACTCTGACATAACCATCTGTACTGTCCACTACACCACCAATTTTGCTGTGATTTGATTTTGATTATTATTTTATTGTCATGTGCATTTTACATAAAAAATACAATAAAATACAGTGAAAACGTTTCATTTGTCACCATGATACAGCACTATTTTGAATAATTTAAGAATAAGGAAAAATGGAAAAGATGAGCCAGCTCAACACAGTAATCAATGCCATCATCCATTTTCCATCAGCGTTTCACCACCGTATGCAGAGGACCCAACCAACACTGAAGTTGCTGATCCTTAGACATGTACTGCTCGACCATTGCGAGCCAAGGGCTGTGCCAAACCAACCAACGTCAGAGCTGTATTTCTCACTGGTAGACCCACCTCATCGATGTTGTCATCGTGCCTTTCCGCCACTGCTTCACTGGTGCTAGTGCTGGACCCAACCAACAATAAAATTGCCAAACCTCAGGCACGATCTTTTGCCTCTGGGTTGATCTTGCTGATGTCGTCTCCACCGATATGACAGACACTGATTTTAGGTCCTGTGCATGCTCTGGAAAAGTAAGTAGCGGCTCACTCGAGGTGTGCCCAGGGCCCACTCTTCCCTGAGTTGGACGCTTGCTGCCATTATACTGTCCAAGCTCAGGACAAGGTCAAGAAAAAAAATAAAAAACAGAGAAGCAAAAGAAAGAAAAAGAAAAGCGATCGGAGCAAATGAGTTCTGGCACAAGAACCGTTCTGCCATCTTAAGACGAAGCAAACTTATTGCAAACTTACTAACCATACCTTCTATATTTACATCCAAATCAGTTATGTAAAATGATAAAAAGTAGTGGACCTAGCACCAAATTCTGTGGAGCACCGCTGATCAGAGGCCTCCAGTCCAATAAACAAACCTCCACCACCATCCTCTGTCTCCTACTCCAAAGCCAATTTTGTGACACATTGGCAAACTCACCCTGAATCCCGTGTGATCTAACTTTACTAACGAGTCAACCATGCAGAACCTTGTCAAAGGCTGCACTAGAATCCAAGTAAACAACTTCTTCTGCCCTCAATCTTTTTGATTACTTCCTCAAAAAAACTCAAGCAGGTTTGTGAGGTACGATGTTCCTTGCAAAAAAATCCATGCTGTCTCTACTCAATCCTTCCCTCTCTAAAAGATATAAAGCCTATCTTTCAGAATCATTGCCAACAACTTACCCACCACTAAAGTTAGACCCACAGGTCTATAGTTCCCAGGTTTTTCCTCACATCCTTTCTTAAACAATAGCACAACATTAGCCAAATTCCAGTTCTTTGGTTCTTCAGCCATGCTCAGTGTTGAAGTAAACTCTCGAGACTCGGACCTTGCAAACTAATTAGTTTATTACACGATATATCATGGGAATTCACCATCCTAACTGTGGCTCGATGTTATTCCGAAGTACATCAGGATAATATAGAGAAAGGAGCTGATCGTTAATTACACAGTTTGGCATGCTTACAAGTTGGTACTAAATTAGAGGTTAGTCATTAAGTTCAAAACTAAAGCACTATTATGCATTCTACAAGTGGACAAATGAAATGGTTTTCACCACCTGCTCCAGTTAACACTAAGCAGAGATACCCCTAATTGGCTGAATGACCATGAGGAGGCAATAACTAGAGAAGGAAGGGGGACGAAATGGAAAGTCTATGTCAACTTGACTGGTTTTACAGCCTGTGCTGATCATTCAGCAAAGGGAGGAGACACTATCTTGAGAAGGAAGATAAGGACAACCTTTCACATTACCTCATAGTAAGGAATGCATAGCCAGCAAAGTTGTGGCTGGGGACACAAAATGGAACCCTCAGCCGAATCAGGAAAATGGCTTCTGGGCAAATAATGTTAACTCTTCCCCAACAAATATTTCTACTACGTGCCCCACAATTTCCTACCCACTTCCCACAACATCCTGGGACACATATAATCAGGTACTGGAGGGTTATCTATCTTTATGTTTTCAAATAACTTCAGTTCTTCCTCTTCTGTAATGTGAACTGTTTTCAAAATATCAATATTTATTTCCCTGAGTTCTCTAGACCGCATTTCTTTTTCAACAGTAAAAATTGATGTGAAATATTCAGTTAGCATCTCTCCCACCTCCTGAGGTTCAACACAAAGACAACATTGTTGATCTTTAAAGGGTCCTAATCTCTCTCTCTCATTGCTATCCTGTTCTTCAAGTGTTTATAGAATGTTTTTTGGGTTATCTTAAATCTTACTTGCCAAGGCTATCTAATTTTGCATTTTTGCCTTTCTGATTTGCTTTTTAATTATGTTCCTACCCTCTTTATACCCTTCAACCAACAGGACCATATGCTTCTGAACTCTCATCACACTTTGAAAGACTCCCACTTGTCAGTCATACTTTTACCAATAAGCAGTCTGCTCTAATCAACTTTTGAAAGTTATTGCATCATTCCCCTAAATTTTGCCTTATTCCAATTAAAAGCTTTAACTTTTTTGGAAGATTTATCCTTTTCCATAGCTACTTTAAAACTAACAGCATTACAATCACTAGTTCCAGTCACTTGCTCTGTCTTATTTTGCAAAAGATATTCAAGTTTTGCTCGTTCTCTACAGGAACATTTATATATTGATAAAGAAAATTTTCTTGAACACATTTGACAAATTCTTCACCAACCAAAACTTTAACACTATGACAGTCCCTCAGAAATATCTATTCTAATTGCAGTAGTAATGTATTCCTTAATTAAATATGCCATTCCCTCTCCTCTCTTACTATCCCTCCTATAACACCTAAAGCCCAAGCTGCCTCTCTTGTCAATTCCTCAGCCAAGCTTCTGTAGTAGCTTTGACATCCCAAACCCACATTCCCATATATGTGCTGAGCTTATCAGCCTTATCTGAGAGTTAAATCATTCTCTGACCGCTCATGTCTGTCTTAACTTGCTCTTTTCTGATTCAGAAACATCCTCATATTTCTGTCTATGTGCTGTTACTTAGAAGCTCCCACCTCACCATCTAAAAATGCTGGCAGGATCCAAAACTAGAACTAGCAAATCTCCCCAGTCGGATATTGGTCCCTTTCCAGTTCAGGTGAAACCCATCCTTTTTGAACAGATCTTTTATGTCCCAGAAGAGATCCCAACGATCCAAGAAACTGAATCCCTGCACATTGCACCACCTTTTCAGCCACTGATTTATCAATCCTATCCTTCCCTCAAGAGAAACCCCAAAAACGCAGAAATGCTAAAACTTCGGAGGTATGGCATTGAGGATACATTAGAGGTTTGGATTAGGAATTGGCTGGCTGGAAGGAGACAGAGGGTAGTAGTTGATGGATTATGTTCATCTTGGAGCGCAGTTACTAGCGGTGTACCACAAGGATCTGTTTTGGGACCATTGCTTTTTGTTATCTTTATAAATGATCTAGAGGAAGGACTTGAAAGCTGGGTAAGCAAGTTTGCGGATGACACAAAAGTCGGTGGAGTTGTGGATAGTGAGGAAGGAAGTGGTAGGTTACAGCGGGATATAGATAAGTTGCAGAGCTGGGCGGAAAGGTGGCAAATGGAATTCAATGTAGCTAAGTGCGAAGTCGTTCACTTTGGTAGGAATAACAAGATGATGGATTACTGGGCTAATGGTAGGCTACTTGGTAGTGTGGATGAGCAGAGGGATCTTGGTGTCCATGTACACAGATCTCTGAAAGTTGCCACCCAGGTAAATAGTGCTGTGAGGAAGGCATATGGTGTACTGGGCTTTATTGGCAGAGGAATTGAGTTCCGGAGTCCTGAGGTCATGTTGCAGTTGTATAAGACTCTGGTGCGGCCTCATCTGGAGTATTGTGTGCAGTTTTGGTCGCCATACTATAGGAAGGATGTGGAAGCTTTAGAACGAGTGCAGAGGAGGTTTACCAGGATGTTGCCTGGAATGGTAGGAAAATCTTATGAGGAAAGGCTGAGGCACTTGGGGCTGTTCTCATTGGAGAAGAGAAGGTTTAGGGGAGATCTGATAGAAGTGTATAAGATGATTAGGGGTTTAGATAGGGTAGATACTAAGAACCTTTTACCGCTAATGGAGTCAGGGGTTACTAGGGGACATAGCTTTAAATTAAGGGGTGGTAGGTATAGGACAGATGTTAGGGGTAGATTCTTCACACAGCGGGTTGTGAGTTCATGGAATGCCCTGCCCGTATCAGTGGTGAACTCTCCTTCTTTATGGTCATTTAAGCGGGCATTGGATAGGCATTTGAAAGTTATTGGGCTAGTATAGGTTAGGTAGGATTCGGTCGGCGCAACATCGAGGGCCGAAGGGCCTGTACTGCGCTGTATCCTTCTATGTTCTATGTTCTATGCTGTGCCGTCCACATTTCGGAAATAAGCCCTTCATCAGGAATGGGACTTGTTTACAATAGATTCCAGTATCTGCAGTAATCTGCTGCTACATTTTCCCCTGTATCAGCTTTTATTTCTCCCTGCCTCACAATTATCCATCCCCTTTATGTGATTAACATGGATTTCCAGAATATAGCATATAACAAATGGTGTGGAAGATTATAAGTCGTGGTACAAGAGACACGGACAACATGGATACAACATTAACTGAGTGATAGGAAAGAGAGAGTCAATGGTCAGTGGATATATTTCTGGCTGGAGGAAGATTTGGAGTGGAGTTCCCAATGGGTCAATACTGGGACTGGCATGTTCCAGTAAGGAGAAAGGATAAGGATAGCAAGGTAAGGGAACCTTGGATAAAGAGGGAGGTTGTGAATTTACTCAAAAAGAAAAAAAGCAAATGGAAGGTTTAGGAAGCTAAAATTGGGCAAGGACTATAAAGAATATAAAGAAAGCAGGAAAGAATTCGAGCAGGGAATTAGTAGAGCAAGAAGGGACCATGAAATTGACAAATAGGTTTTAAGAGAATTCCAAGGCATTCTAGGCATACATTTAAAAAATAAAAACAAGAGGATAATGAGGGAGAAGGTAGGCCCATTTGAGAGTAAAGGAGGAACTTGTGTTTGGAGGCTTGCAAAATCCTAAATGAGTACGTTGTGTCAGTATTGATCCGGAAGAAGGATTTAGAGGATAGAGAGTAGTGTGCAGCATGCTAATATACAAGGGCATGAAAGGGTAACGCGTCAGCTCAGGCTTGGACTGCCGAAGGGCCTGTTCCTGTGCTGCATTGTTCTTTGTTCTTCTTGTTCAGTTAGCTCTTCCTGCATTTAAAACACTGCAACAGGGATGCTATGAAACAACTCCAGGTCACTGAGATACAGACCCACCTTGGAGGATACACTCCCAGATGTGCCTTTCCCAGACTAGTGCACATGGAAGTTTGAATATTGAGTTTTACTTTTAAAAAGACCCCTCCGCTGGATACTATTGAGACAAAAATATCAGTGCAATCACATTTTCAGAATTCCAGTGGCTTTCCAGTCAGATCACTACTTCGAATCCCTTGATTAGATTCCAGTCTGTAACTCACTCCGGGGCATTGATTTATTCTAGATATAAACCTCTTGGAACATGCCAAAAAGAAATCACTGGAGAACCGCAGCAGGTCTGGCAGCATCTGTGGAGGGATAAGAGAGTTAATGTTTCTAATCCAGGTTAATTGGATTTTTGAAACCAGGATCCCTTCCTCCCAGGAACTGAGACTTCTCTGAACTGCTTCCAATGCAAGTATACCATTTTCAGAAAGGAAACCATAACTGAACGCAATACTCGATGTGTGGTCTGAACAGTGACCGTGCAGTTGTAACAAGGTCTCCCTCCTTTTATACATTACTCCCTAACATTAAAGGTCAATAATTCCATCTGACTACTCACATCTTTGATGTACCTGTATGTTACTCTTTTGTGATTCCTCTCCAAGAACAGGTAGGTCCTCCTCCTCCAGAATTCTGTCATCTCTCTCCTTTTAAATGTTCTGCTCTGTTATTCCTGTCAATCAAACAACTTCATAACACAGCCACATTATTCTCCAGGTTCCTTTTCCTTCCCATTTACCGAAACTAACCCAGAAGAAAGAAGAGGAGAAAGATCAAAAACGCAAAAGCGAAGAAGGAAGAGAAAAATGAAAAGGAAAGGTACTTGTGTGTGCACTGCGCTGCCGGGCGAGGTGGTGGAGGCTGGTACAATTGCAATATTTCAGGAGCATCTGGATGGGTATCTGAGTGGGAGAGGTTTGAAGGGGGGTGGGCCAGGTGCTGGCAAATGGGACTTGATTGATTTCATCTAATACAATTATCCTCTCTCATTTAGTCTGAAAATCCCCTTTTCAAATGAAGGAATACTCCCAGGGCTCCCATCTGCAGCATATGAGACAATGCTGAAGCAAACCAATATTCTGTTCCTCCTTCATTGAGCTTGAATAGTATGTACTACTTTTGATATTCAAGTCATTCTCCTCTTTTGAACAATGCTGAACTCATCCCACTAATTATCCCTCTCATCTGCAAGGGCACATGGTAATGCTGCAGTTGGGAATTTGCCACACAGGGACTGACATTCTTAAGAGACCATAAAGTGCATTAGGCCTGTATTCTATCGGCCAAGAACTCATGGGAAAGCTACGTAAAAATAAATTTTCAGGGAGTTTGTGCAAAAATTGATCAACTGTAAAGTAGTGATGGTAGGAGCCATTTTGGGAAAGCAAATATTAGCAGGGATTATACTCTTAATGGTAAGGTCCTAGGGAGTGTTGATGAACAAAGAGACCTTGGAGTGCAGGTTCTTGCACCTTGAACGTAGAGTTGCAGGTAGGATGTGATAGTGAAGAAGGTGTTTGGTATGCGTTCCTTTATTAGTCACAGTATTGAACACAGGAGTTCGTTGCAGCTGTACAGGACATTGGTTAGGCCACTTTTGGAATATTGTGTGCAATTCTGGTCTCCTTCCTTTTACAAGGATGTTGTGAAACTTGAAAGGGTTCAGAAAAGATTCACAAGGATGTTCCCAGGGTTGGAGGATTTGAGCTGTAGGGAGAGGTTGAACAGGCTGGGGCTGTTTTCCCTGGAGCGTCGGAGGCTGAGGGGTGACTGTATAGAGGTTTATAAAGTCATGAGGGGCATGGATAGGATAAATAGACAAATGGGGTGGTGAAGTCCAGGATTAGAGGGCATAGGTTTAGGGTAAGAGGGGAAAGATATAAAAGAGATCTAAGGGGCAACTTTTTCACACAGAGGGTGGTACGTGTATGCAATGAGCTGCCAGAGGATGTGGTGGAGGCTGGTACAATTGCAACATTGAAAAGGCACCTGAATGGGTATATGAATAGGAAGGGTTTGGAGGAAGATGGGCTGGGTGCTGGCAGGTTGGGCTAGATTGGGTTGGGATATCTGGATGAGTTGAACCGAAGGGTCTGTTTCTGTGCTGTACATCTCTATGACCCGATGACTCCAAATGGGCGGAGTGGACAAGCTCGATCTCAGGTGTCCTACTCCACCTCCATCTTGGAATTGTCGCTATTTTAAAATCACTATTATAACTGTAGTGTAAGAATAAAGTGCGCTTTGCTTCAAGTCTATCAATTTGTCCAATTGAATCGCCTCTGGAACACAATGACTGACACTTGCCTTTAGAAAATAAGAAATAACTAGTTATTTCTTACTCCTTTTTACTAAAAGAACCTGTTTCGATGCATCCTAACCTTCTCAGCCAAGGTTATCCCATGCCCCCTTTTTGCTTTCCTGATTTCTTCTTCAATGAAACCCTGCATCCCCTGTATACATCCAGGGATTCCCATGGTCCCAGCTGCCGGTACCTCAGCCATGCCTCATTCGTTTTCTGGTCAAAGCCTAAATATCTCTTGTCATTCAGGGCTCCCTATTCCTGTCAACTTTGCCTTTCACCTTCATAGGAACACATAGACCTTGAACTCCAGCAATCTCATTTTGAAGGTCTCCCACTTGCTCGAAGTCCCTTTTGCCTGCAAACAAACTATTCCAATCAACTCCTGCAAACTCCTGACTAATTCCATCAAAATTCACCTTTCTCCAATTTAGAACTTGAACTTGTGGACCAGTTCCTCTCCATAACTACTTACAAATTAATAGGACTGGTCCCAAATTGCTCCCTCACTATCACCTCCATCACCTGTCCTGCCCTATTCACCATGAGTAGACAAAGTTTTGTCCCTTCCTGAGTAGGATCCTCTATATACTGCTTGAGGAAACTTTCATGAATGCATCTAACAAATTCATTTGTTCGCTTGAACCTGTTTCACTCTTTCATAAGTTTATGGCTGATATGTCTATGCTTTGAGTTCCCATCTACCCAGTGTAACCTTAAATTCTTGTTATGCAAGGGAATAAATCTACCTGTGACTTAAAAATATCCATTGTCCTCACCTCTCCCACTTTCTGGGACGGACAATTCTAAATTTACACACCCAAAAAAAAATTCTCTTCATCTCTGTCCAAAAAGTGTGATCCCTCACTAATTTAATAAACACGGTCCCTAATTCTGAACTCACTCACAAGAAGAAACATCCATTCCACATTCACTGTGTCAAGATCATTAAGAGCCTTTATACAGTTTGATCAGATCACTCTTAACCCGTCTAAACTCCAGCAGAAACAAACCCAGTCTGAGCACCTATCCCGATTGCACAAGCCACTCATTCAAAGGCTTCATCGAGTAAACCTCCTCTGAACTGTCTTCAATGCATTTACATCCTCTTTCAAAATAAGGGACTGTCGAAATGAATATACGGTCAGGGTTAAATAGACATTATTATACCATAGTACTAGAAGAACTGCAGGTTTCAATTAATGAACCTTGTACCAAGTCAACCTTATGCATCCTCGAGGTTAGTGTCAGCAGGAGTCTACAAACAGCAATTAGTGCCATCAAGTCATTCCAGATAGGCCTTGGGGGCAGAAGAGGTTTAGAGACAGGGAGGTGATGGTCACTGACAAGGGATGGGGCAAAACATTGACAGACTAAATGATCTCTGACTGAGTGAAGTCTAAAGAATCTTGTGAAATTCAAAGAATTTGCATTAATTCATGGACAACCAAATTAGCAACCTCTTTTAAGTCTGTGGGATGGAGACAGAAGCTGATGGGACCTATCATCAGTTTGCTGAGTCCAGCCTCCTTAGTGACTGTAATTACATTGTGTTCATCCCTCCCTCCCACTTCCTGACTTACAGTTGGGTTGACACTGAGGAGCACATACAGTATTCTCTCGGGAGATGCTTGTTCATGCATGGGTGAATGCGATTGGTTGAAGTGTTTCAATCATGCATCTTCTTTCCATGTTTGCTCAGTTTCACTGGATGTTGAGATTTGGAGGGATAGAGTGGGGGTGGGAGAGAAAGTCTGAGGGTGAGAGAGAGATTGTGACCTGGAGAGGAGAGAGATTGATGTCCAGTCTGATGGTGGTTGGGGCTGGTGGAGGTGGTGCAGAGAATGGTGGTGATGTTCAGATTCAGAGAGGAGGGGAGAGGGTGAGGGAGATTGGGATGATGATGCAGACAAGCTGGAACTGTGCACGTGCTCAGTTCTGAGTCAGCATGCAGACACAGTTGGCCTGAAGTTTCAATGTCAGCAAAACAGTGTCTTACCACTATTACTGAAATGCTTTTTATATCTTCTATCGTGAAGATAGAAGCAAAGTACTTATTCATTTAATTCACCATTTCCCTAACATCTATGGATGAAGGGTTTATGCCTGAAATATCGATTATCCTGCTCCTTGGATGCTGTCTGACCTGATGTGCTTTTCCAGCTCTGCACTTTTTGCCCCTTCTCACCTCCCAATAACTCCATACTCTCACTCCCCAGAGGAGTGACACTCCCATTACATACATGTTTTGTTTTTAAATACCCATGGAAACTCTTGCTTTGTTGTTTTTAAGATTTTGAGTTGGGTTCTGAGATTCCAATTTCCTCCTTCTAATTAATCTTTCTCTCTGCCATACTTTATTTTCTAATCAATCATCTGACCTGCCACCTATCTTTGCAATATCCTCAACTTGGACGGTTTCTTCAACTTTTCCAATCAACCACAGAAAGCGCGTCCTCCCTTTAAAGTCTCTTGTTTCAGTCAGAATAGACTTATTCTGAATATTCTGAGGTATCCTCTTAAATCTTTGCCATCACTGTCTCTACTGATCTCTCTCCGAGCCAGTTATGCCATTCACTTCAGCTGGCTTAGTTTACAAGCCTGCAGAGTGGATCTTGTTAAAGTTTGAAATACTTACCTCAGAGTCAATCTTCTTCCATTCAAATTGGATGTAGAATTGAATTATATTGTGATGGCTGCTACGTAGGAGAGCTTTTACACTGAGATTGTTTCATAAATCCTGTCACATTACACAGTATTGTGAGAAACAAAGCTCACTCACTGCAATAATTACAGTCCGAGACAAGATCTGAATCAGCAGAACTCTTTATTTCACACTTGCAAGTGGGTGTGATGTCCACAATGCAGGGACAAAAACACACACCAAATTCAAAAAATACTCGATATTTATATAATTAAGTTCCTATATGTTTTTTTTCTTATTTCATTGTTTTCCCCCCCATTTACATCCTCCACTTCCCTGAGACCCTCCTGCTTATCTCGTGTCTTATCCGGTCTTGTCTGTGAAAAACATGCTCATTCCTGTTCTCAGGCTATTTGCCCCTCATCCTGCCTGTTCACAGCATCTTATCACTACGCCCTTCTAAATGGGATTTGTTCCTGTGTTTCTGTAAAAGTGAGAAACAGATGTTTATACCTACTGTTTATACAGGCATATTGAGTTTAACTGTCTGTCTTCCCAGCATCTTATCACAAAGCCCTTCTAAATGGGGTTACCATTTGTTACATTCTTAGCAAACCAATTAGCATTTCCTCCACAGAGTTCACATTCTTGTTGACTCAGCTCCTGGCTGAAACAATTGCGCACTGATGTGAGTTATATAATGAACTTTGGAATTGCAGAAGAAACATAAATTTCCTATATCCCACAATTTCCCCTTTTTCTTTCTTTACCACTTGTTACCTTCTGCATTTTGTTCTTTTAAGCATTGCTCCCGAAATTCGCAAGCATCATTCCGGAAAGTTCAATCATCTTGGTCTCACTCATCTCCTCAACATTTAATTGATAAAGCTCTTCTGTCTGATTTCCTTTTAAGGGCATCTGTTTCATTAAGGCTGTCTCAATCAGTCTTTGGGTGAGCCCTCGTATACAGGGTATGATACAACAGCCAATGGCCACCAATACCCCAACTACTACTATCAGGGAGGTAAGGATGGAAACTACCACCCCCTTCCATCTTCCAAACCAGCATTCAAGCCATCCCGTGAGAGATGTGTCTATTCCTGAATTCTCAGCCAGTTCCTCTGCTAAGGTAGTCAATCCCCTTAAGGTCCGAGTAATTGAACCATCAGGTGCAGTGCTATGAGGAATAAAGGTACAACAGCTTCCTCCTAACATCACACACACACACACACCCTTTTTCTGCTAAAATCATAAAAAGGGCCATTCTGTTTTCCCTTGCCATCCTACTTGTCGCATCAAGCTGGTCTGATATTTCTTTAACCGTATCACTTGTATAATTTATAAATCACTGTTGATTATAGAAAATGTAATTTATCCAATCTACATTTTTATTAATTGTTACCCACCAAACGAGAGCTGACTCAAAGCCTGCTGCAATCTGGTTACGAGCCTTGAACTCATCGGGTACCCCCCTAGGCACCCCTACCGAATCGAGATAAATCCTGTAATCGAAAGAGTGTCTAACAGTGATCTCTTACCCCTTCCCTGTTTCCCTACTATCTTTTCCTTCTCAAATGCCAGGGTAAATGGAATTGCCAATTGTAAAATTGCACATATCCCTTTCCAATCCGGAGGTAGGGTGAGTCTCAATATTTTGCCTCCACAGTACCGCCACAGATCCGCTCGGGGAACCTTTAGTGCTGAGTAGTTCCCTCCTTTCTTCATTTCGGTAACATTTTTAATCTCCGTACACAATTTCAGCTCCTCCAAATCTCGAGACCGACTTGTACCTCGTCTACACACACACAACGTGTGGTTTCCAACTGCGGCGGAAAATGCGGGGGGGATCTTTTGCATCTTTCTTCTCCAAGGGAGGGAACATCAGAGATAGGGAGGTACAATTCCTATCATTCCATGCAGTCTTATCCTGATACAGGGCTATCATACATTTCATGCCCTTCCTGTCTCGCTTCCACCCGAGCGGAAAGGGAACCACCTGGGCCACTGGCCTACCGGAGGCACATGCATAGCAATTGCTTTTGTTCAGACCTTTTACAGTATACTTTACCCATTCAACCCAGGCATTTGCATCCCTGTACCCAGTTTCTATTTCGATAGTCAGTTTCAAGTCCTTTACCTCTAATTTTTACTACTTTAGGATCAGTGGGAGGGGTGAAAGGTTGTATCTCATTATCCAGTAATTCCGCCCGTTTTCCCTGTCCTACGCTAATTCCAAAACAACAGCCCACGAAATGTTTCCCATGTGCATTCATTTCTATCCCAAATGTTTCATTTAATTGTATCGCATAGGTGCCCCTGCCCAGAATTGCTTCGTGCCATGTGGTTTTCTTTATTGTCAGGTATATTGGGTTACACTTTTTATCGGGACAATCACGAGCTGGTTGGAAGGGAGTCCGGTGTACTGTGACGAGACTATTATACCAAGTACCATCCCCAAGGCCATCCCCAAGGACTTAAGATGTATCTCTGAACTGTGGTACTGTCTCCGAATATCTACATCCCCACAATTGACTAAGCTGCATGCATCAGCGTCTATTGCTTGTGGATTATCAAACTCAGGAACCATTAATAATACATATGAAAAGGATATTTGACAAAATCCCAATACAAATAGGGCTAGCATCATAACTCTAAACAGACTCAGTACTTTAAACATCATGCTGAAGCACAAAACAACTTAATATACAATCCTACAGAAATAATCCCCGCGCTCGCGTCGCCACTGTATAATCAGTTACTCAGAGTCTCTTTAGTCTGAGTTTCAGTGGACCTTGTGTTGATTCGGCTGTCCAGACTTCTTCCTCAACTGGAGATTCCACTGGCCCTTTGATCCGAGTGTAGTGGGTCCAGCCTTTCTCCACCGTCCTTATTGCCGTTTCAGTTCGTTAAAAGAGCCTGGTACGGCCCTTCCCAGTCCGGCTGCAATTTAGTCTCTGTCCATGATTTTACCAAGACCCAATCTCCCGGCTGGATGGGATGAATGGTGAATTCTAGGGATGGAGTCTGTGCCAAGAAACCCTGTTTCCCTGAGGAAAGACAAAGAGGAGGACAAGCCCAGTACATACTTCAAGAACAAATCTTTAGTTTCGGGAATTGGCAATTCTCCATTCGTTCCCAGATAAGGTAATCCAAATAAGATTTCATAGGGGGATAGTCCCAAATCTTTCCTTGGGGCTGTTCGTACTCACAAAAGAGCTATAGGTAAACATTTGGTCCAAAGGAGTCTGGTTTTTATTATCAGTTTAGAGAGCTGTCGTTTGAGTGTTTCCAATATTGTTTTAGACACCCCACTCGCAGTGGCAGTAGCTAGGTGGGTATGCCTCAACACAACCGGATAAATGATCTACTCTGACCAACATATATTTTAGTCCCCCTACCCTGGGTAACTCAGTATAATCTACTTGTATACTCTGGAAGGGTCTCAATCCTGGGCCTCTTCCTCCCGGGGTCTGTTTTCTCAAGACTTTTTTTTATTTACCTTTCTGCAGATTATCACTTGTACATATTCCTTTACATCAATATTCCCTAAGAACTAAATCACACATTGCTTGTACTCCCCAATGACTGCCTTGGTGTAGGACAGCCATAATCTCTCGCATCATCATTTTGTTCAACATTTGTCCAAATAAATTCAGGGATTCTGTCAACCCCTGGGGAGCACAGTCCACCAGTATTGCTGTGTCCGTCCTGTCTTGGGGTCTTCCCATTCAAAGGTGAACAAATTCCTACTTTCCTCCACCAAGGGACAAGCCCAAAAGGCATCCTTTAAATCTGTCACACTAAACCATTTGTGGTCATGAGGGATCTTACTCAATCTATAATCAGTCCCTCAATTACTGGCTGCAGTCCTCGTTTACCCTCTATAGAAATGGGATATTGTCGCTCACAGACAATGTCCCTTTCCTTTCTAAATTTACTTCAAGGGGAGGGATCTGTAGTTCTCCACGATTCCCTTTCCTAGCCCATACAATAGGGTCTATCTCTCTCTCCATATCCTCTGTCAACATTGTCATTTATGCAACTAATTCTTTTCCTGAATTCCAATCTCCAGTCCTAAGAGGATAATTAAATCTCTCCCTAATAAGTTACTTCCTACATCGGGGATATACAACAATTCCCCTGTGACCCTGTCCTTAGGACCTTCTATCATCATAGGTTCAAATACTGGGACAGTAAATCCCTCCTCTTTCACCCCAGAAACAGTAATTGATCGTGTCAACATTTCTACTTTCTCCGGTTTAAAATTCAGCGATGACCGTGCTGCCCCCGTATCTACTAGGAAGACTACCTCTTCCCTACAGGGTCCCATCTTCAAGTTTATCAAGGGTTCCTGGTGGGTCCCCGAGGGCAGGAACCCTTGACACCCCTATTCATTATCAAAATTCATAAGCGGAATGGCCCTTGCTTCCCTTTGTAGATCAGGACACTCCCGCCTAAAATGTCCTATCTTTCCACAATAATAGCATCCTGCCTGTGGAGACCCCCATCTCTGCCCCCGTCACTCGAACCCTCTATCAAATGCTCCCCCTTGTCCTCTCCCTCTCCCCTTTCCTCTCTGCCCTACGTGCTGTCACCCGCTGCTCCGGTTGCTCACTATTGGTTCCATTCTTCTCTTAATTACCTCATCAACCGCAGCTACCATCATTTTCGCCGTCTGTTTCTGTCTCTCGTCCTCTCTCTTTACAAACACTTTCTGTGCCTCTCTTAACAATTCATCTAATGGTTTTTCACTCCACCCTTCTATCTTCTGTATCTTTCTTTGTCTGTCTGGCCATGCCTTTGTTACAAAATGTACTTTCAAAACACCCTGTGCCATTGGTCCTCACGGTTCATTCCAGAATATTTCCACATTGAGTCTCTTAATCTCTGCAAGAAAGCTGAGGGAGTCTCATCTTTCTCCTGACTAACTTCAAAGGCTTTAGTCAGATTCTGCGACTTTGGAACTGCCTCTCTTATTCCTTTTAGAATCAGGTCTTTCAATTCTCTCAATTCTTCTCTATGCTCCGGGTTTTGATTTTCCCACTAGGGGTCTCTGAGGGGAAACTTCATCTCTCCCTGTCCAGCATCCCCATATAAGTCCCCTTTCCTCCCCAGTAAATAGTATATTCAAAATAGACATTAACTCAGCCCATGTATACAGGCTGGACCCCAAAAATTGATCAATTTGTTCAGACAATCCTACCGGATCCTCAACCAGGAACGTCACTTCCTTTTTAAATGTTCTGACCTCCCCACTGGTGAGGGTGGGAGGGGGGGGGCACTCACAAACCCAATCTCTTTGTCCCCTATTGGTACCTCCTGAAGGGGACAAGTCATTACGTTCTTCCCCTTTTTCTTTTGTTTTGCCCCCTTAGGCTTTGATTTAGGTCCTCTGGAGGCCTCCTCTATGTCTACTTTAGCTTCTCTTTCTTCTGCCGAGGAGTGAAGGTCAGGAACAACAACATCCCCGTCCACCGCCCCTTTGTCCTCCTCTTGTGAGTCATCTGTTCCCTGTCCCTGTCTGTGTGTCTGTCTCCCCTCCTCCCCCATCTTCACCTAATCTGACTCTATGGTACGGGGGGGGCAAACAGCTAAGAGGATCCCAGGGACTGGGTGGGGCAGAGGGGGAATCCTTTGTCTTCACTACCAGCATTCCCAAACTGCCTCTCCAACAGGACGCATAGTCCACCTCCTGTTGGCTAAAAGGTTGCTTTGCATGCACATACAACTCTAAATACTGACATACCCAATCCTCGTCTGAACCGTACTTTGGCCAGAAGACGGCAAGGTGAAAATGGATTCCTTAGTCCATACAAAGCAATAATATTTAATCATTTTCTTTTTATCCTTTACCTTTGTACAAGTATTGCGTGTCCATTCACGCAACATCCTCCCCAACGGACTTTCAGGAGGTATACTGCAAGGGACCCTGCCTCCTCTTTCATTGCCTTGTTATCCCCAGAGGCTTGTTTCCTTACCCACGGCACAATCCATACTGAGTTCCTTCGTTAGTCCCTTACTAACTACTAAAACTCATTCCCGGCCACCAAGGCAGTACTTAAAAGTCAGTTTTCTTACCTTGGTCTGGGCACAGAGTTGCCTGGCCCTTTTCTGCCGTATATTCTATCAACTGCCTGTCACTGTCTGATTCAGATGCCTCTCTTGTGGGATTCGTACCAGTCGCCCAAGGGAGCGGACCAAACAGGGAGATGAGACCGCTCCTCAATGGGGAACGGGACATGTCTTCCCAGTGTCCAGGGCCAGCCACTCCCCCCGGCGATGGAAGAACATCCCGGACAGCCCCATGTTGGGCGCCAATTGTGAGAAGCAAAGCTCACTCACTGCAACAATTACAGTCCGAGACAAGATCTGAATCAGCAGAGCTCTTTATTTCACACTTGCAAGTGGGTGTGATGTCCACAAGGCAGGGACAAAACACACACCAAATTCAACAAATACTCGATATTTATATAATTTGGTTACCACATATTTTTTCCTTATTTCATTGTGTTCCCCGCCCCGTAATGAATTTCGAATTGCAGAAGAAACATAAATTTCCTATATCCCATACACTTAACCCAAATGACAAAGTTAGGATGAAGTCCAAATTATTGGAGTTGTATAAAAAAGGTGTTAGGATGGGCTACCATGATTCCGTCCCACATACTGTGGAGATAGAGGGAACCGGGACCACCCCTAAGTAAATGTGAAGGAACAGGCCATACTATCACATGCCCATAGCCTGTCATCCATGAATTTGGTTCCTCTTACAACAAGCTGTGGTCCTAACTGCACTCACCTTGATATATCTTGGGGTTATGATTGCAGGTTGCAACAGACGGGTACCATCATTATGCATAATGCTTGGACACACGCACAGGGGCTGGAAGGCTGATAGAATTCTCAGGGAATTCTAATCAGGAGGGAATTCCAGGATTTTGAGCCATCAGGTCTCATTCACTTGTATTTATTCCGATCACTGCCTATGCATCACAATTCTGTACGTATTATTGGAATGATATATATTTTGTAGAAGCAGTTAGGAGAGCCACAGTCACTCACTGGTTAGCACTGTTGCCTCACAGCGCCAGAGACCTGGGTTCGATTCCACCTTTGAGTGACTGTCTGTGTGGAGTTTGCACGTTCTCCCCGCATCTGCATGTGTTTCCTCCCACAGTCCAAAGATGTGCGTGTTAGACAAATTGGCCATGTTAAATTGCCCATAGATTCTAGGGATATTCAGGCAAGCTGGAATAGCCATGTCTGAAAATGTGTTGCTGGAAAAGCGCAGCAGGTCAGGCAGCATCCAAGGAGCAGGAGAATCGACGTTTCGGGCATGAGCCCTTCTTCAGGAATGAGGAAAGTGTGCCAAGCGGGCTAATATAAAAGGTAGGGAGGAGGGACTCGGGAGAGGGGCATTAGAAACGCGAAAGTTGGAAAAAGGTTAAGGTGAGGGTGATAAGGTGAGGGTGATAGGCCGGAGTGGAGGTGGGGGCGGAGAGGTCAGGAAGAAGATTGCAGGTTAGGAAGGTGGTGCTGAGTTCGAGGGTTGGGACTGAGACAAGTTGGGGGCAGGGGAAATGAGGAAACTGGAGAAATCTGAGTTCATCCCTTGTAGTTGGAGAGTGCCTAGGCGGAAGATGAGGCGCTCTTCCTCCAGCTGTCGTGTTGCTATGGTCTGGCAATGGAGGAGTCCAAGGACCTGCATGTCCTTTGTGGAGTGATTGGGTTGTTCGATCCACGTGTCCCAGAGGTGTTCTCTGAAGCGTTCCGCAAGTAGGCGGCCTGTCTCCCCAGTATAGAGGAGGCCACATCGGGTGCAGCAGATGCAGTAAATGATGTGTGTGGAAGTGCAGGTGAATTTGTGGTGGATATGGAAAGATCCCTTGGGGCCTTGGAGGGAAGTAAGGGGGGAGGTGTGGGCGCAAGTTTTGCATTTCTTGCGGTTGCAGGGGAAGGTGCCGGGAGTGGAGGTTGGGTTAGTGGGGGCTGTGGGCCTGACGAGGGAGTCACGGAAGGAGTGGTCTGATTCAGAACGCTGATAGGGGAGGGGAGGGAAATATATCCCTGGTGGTGGGGTCCGTTTGGAGGTGGCGGAAATGACGACGGATGATACGATGTATATGGAGATTGGTGCGGTGGTAGGTGAGAACCAGTGGGGTTCTGTCCTGCTGGCGATTGGAGGGGCGGGGCTCAAGGGCGGAGGAGCGGGAAGTGGAGGCGATGCGGTGGAGAGCATATTCAATCATGTCTGGGGGGAAATTGCGGTCTTTGAAGAAGGAGGCCATCTGGGCTGTACGGTATTGGAACTGGTCCTCCTGGGAGCAGATGCAGCGGAGACGAAGGAATTGGGAATATGGGATGGTGTTTTTACAGGAGGCAGGGTGGGAGGAGGTGTAACCTAGGTAGCATTGCGAGTCAGTCGGTGGGACCCGCCCCTCCAATCGCCACCAGGATAGAACCCCACTGGTTCTCACCTACCATCCCACCAACCTCCATATACACAGTATCATCCATCGTCATCTCCGCCACCTCCAAACGGACCCCACCACCAGGGATATATTTCCCTTCCCTCCCCTATCAGCATTCCGAACAGACCACTCCTTCCGTGACTCCCTCGTCAGGTCCACACCCCCCACCAACCCAGCCTCCACTCCCGGCACCCTCCCATGCAACCGCAAGAAATGTAATACTTGCGCCCACACCTCCCACCTTACTTCCCTTCAAGGCCCCAAGGGATCCTTCCATATCCACCACAACTTCACCTGCACATCCACACACATCATCTATTGCATCCGCTGCACCCGATGTGGCCTCCTCTATATTGGGGAGATAGGCTTCAGAGAACACCTCTGGGACACCCGGACCAACCCACCTAACCATATGCCCGAAACGTCGAATCTCCTGTTCCTTGGATGCTGCCTGACCTGCTGCACTTTTCCAGCAACACATTTTCAGCTCTGATCTCCAGCATCTGCAGACCTCACTTTCTCCTCAACCATCCCGTGGCTCAACACTTCAACTCCCCCTCCCACTCCACCAAGGACATGCAGGTCCTTGGACTCCTCCATCACCAGACCATATCAATATGATGGCTGGAGGAAGAGCGCCTCATCTTCCGCCTAGGAACCCTCCAACCACAAGGGATAAACTCAGATGTCTCCAGTTTCCTCATTTCCCCTCCCCCCACCTTGTCTCAGCCCCAACCCTCGAACTCAGCACCGCCTTCCTAACCTGCAATCTTCTTCCTGACCTCTCTGGCCCCACCCCACTCCGGCCTATCACCCTGACCTTGACCTCCTTCCAACTGTCACATTCCCAACACCCCTCCCCCAAGTCCCTCCTCCCTACCTTTTATCTTAGCCTGCTTGGCACACTTTCCTCATTCCTGAAGAAGGGCTCATGCCCGAAACATCGATTCTCCTGCTCCTTGGATGCTGCCTGAGCTGCTGCGCTTTTCCAGCAACACATTTTCAGGTCTGGTCTGCAGCATCTGCAGTCCACACTTTCTCCTGGAATAGCCATGGGAAATGCAGGATGTCAGGGATATCATTGGGGGGGAATCTAATTTGGATTCTCTACAGAGGGTCATTGTGGACTCGATGGGCTGAAGGGCCTATTTCTGCTGTGTAGGGATTCTATGATTCATTTCTTTGATATCACTTATCAGCCATACGATGATAGGTTTGACCAATGTACACAATGGCTTTCGGCCAGACAGCTGGCTATTCTGACAACAAGCATAACCAGTGTTTAAAATCCGGTTTGCAATTCATTGTATAAGCTTCTTTCCATGTAAGTGGATGAGTTGGGGGAAATGTCACAACCTCCTGGTTAAAACACAGATAGACAGCCAAGGTCTATTGGCCAAATAAATCTCCCAAATCCCAAACCCGCACAGCAGCCAAGTGGGAATGGAAAAGGCAACAAAGGGCAGACATATGTCTCCACCAAACAGAGGAGCGCCCAGACAGGAAAACACCGGGTCCTGCTACAGAAAGAAACAAACAGGAACAAACCATCCAAATGATTGGAAATGCTTCAAACAATCAGCCGGTTCTCCTAATTGGCGAGAACTCAGAAAGTTCCGGAAAACCATCCAGAAATGAACACAAACAGGATTTACCTGCAGACTGATGTCTTGAATCGTCTGGAGGCCTTCTGAGGAGACCAGCATGGCAAGGGACAGACAGACAGACAGACAGAGAGAGAGAGAGAGAGAAAGCAGCTTCACAGACCCAAAGACAGAACCAGAGAGGGAGAGATAGAAACACGGGTTGAAGCGAACCCCAGAAGCATGGGAGAGAGGGAGTGTGAAAAACCATTGAGAGAGAGAGAGAGCTGGAACCAGCTGGAATAATGAGTGTCCCCCCTTCAGTCTGTCCATGCTTTAACTCCTGTTTGTCTCAGTCTGACCCTCCTTCTCTCCCTCTCTCTGTCCTTCTCTCTCTGCCTGTCTCTCTCTCTCTCACTCACTCTGCCTTTTTCTCACCCTCTCCCTCTCTCGCTCTCTGCCCATCTTTCTCTCATCACCATTCCCACTCTCTCCCTCTCTCTCTCTCTTTTTCTCACCCTCCCTTTCTCTTTTTTCCCTATTTCAGATGTGAAAGTGCTCACCCAATTTTGAACCCCCTCAAAAATATTTTGCCCCCATTTTCTCTCTCTCTCCCAAATTTATTCCCTTACCCAAATATCTTCCCTCCCAAATAATTGCCTCACCAACAGTGCCCCCCTCAAATATTTTGCTGCCCCCAACATTGCTGGGAGCCCCACTCCGTGGGGCAGAGGGAAATGAGTGGAAAAGTGTGGAGCTGGAACAGCCCAGCAGGTCAGGCCTGACCCATCGACTCTCCTGGCTGACCTGCTGTGCTTCCCCAGCTCCACACCCTGTAACTCTGACTCTCCAACATCTGCAGTCCTCACTTTCTCACACCGGTAAATGAGTCTGGGTTGACTGTCTGGCCTGTGACTGTTTTAATGCACAGCAAGATCCCAGTCACAGAATTACAGAAGGCTTGGATCCAGATGGAAATCCTTTCTGCCCATCATCCCCCGCTCCCCCATTAAATGATCCTGGTCCTGTTCAGGATCCTCAGGATTGGCTCCTGAATGGCCTCATTGACTATCCTTCCTGTGGAGACCTCTTCTCTGCCCTGTCTCAGACTTTGCATCACTGGCTCTCCCTCCCTCCATCTCTCTCTGACAACAGCCCCTCCTTTCTCCACAAACCCCAAATCTCCATCAAACACTCCCCCTGGTTCTGGCTGTCCTACTCACTCCTTGTCTCCCACTCTCCTCCTTCCCCATGCAGACTCAGAGCCCCTGGGCTGGAGGACATGGTGCAGAGACTAACTCGCCTTTTGACTGACTGCTGTCATGCACAGTGAGATCCCACTCTGAAACCATCGCCAGTCATACACACTGTCCTTCTCCCTCCATATATGTCTCTCTCTCTCTCTCTCTCTCTCTCTCTCCCTCTCTCTCACTCTGTCCTTCTCTCACTCTCTCCGTCTCCCTGACTCTCACTGCCCATCTCTCTCTCTCCCCACTTTCTCCATCTCCACTTTCTCCATGTCTCTCTCTCTTTTTGTCACTCTCCCTTTCTCTTTTTCTCTATTTCAGACTCACTCAGAAAAGTACTCCATGTTCCTTCCACTCACCCCCTCCCCACAGTCGGGGTAAATCCTGGGAGAGACCAGGCACTGAGGCAAACTCTTCCCATTGCCCCTTCCCCAGTCACTGGGACAGAGCAGAGGGTCCAGGGAGAAAGAGGGAGAGAAACGACAGGACTGAAAGAGAGATGGACAGACAGACAGTGAGAGGGAGGGAGAGAACAAACGAAAGACAAGCAGGCAGAAAGAGGGAGAGAAAGTGAGAAGAACTGAGAGAGAGCAGGAGACAGAGAGAGAGAGCGAGTGAAACCCCCAGGAAGAGAAATACAATGTCAGACAGATACAACATGAAAATGGGAGAGAAAGGCAGGAAGAGAAGATCAGACAGACAGCAAGATAGAAACCCCAGGGAGAGATATAGGACAGAGAGAGAGAGAGAGAGAGAGAGTTACAACAGCAGAGAGATAGAGCTGAGAGAGTTGGGTGATGGTGGGGGAGGGGGTGGTGGAGCTGCTGCGATGCAGTGAGAATGATGTACAGGCAAGAAAAGCAAGATCCCACAGAGCTGAGAGAAAGATGCAGAGAGAGATGAGCAAGGTGTTGGTTTGTGAAAGACTGAATGATTAAACATTCCTGGAAAATCTGGTGAGGTGACAAAGGGGGAAGGGAATCTACTGGGAAATGTAAACAGGGCAGAGATGTGAAGGATGTTGAGAGATAGGGATTGAAGGAAAGACATGGGAGAGAGGACTGGGAATACAGAAATAGACATGAGAGCCGCAGTGAGAGTGGGAAGCAGTGAAATCTGTGGGATCAGACCCCTCTCTAGCATTTTGCTCCTTTGTCTCTTCCCAGTCCAGAGCTCGCTCCTTGTGGCAAAATTCCCACAGACAGCCTGAATCCCACAATTCGTGTGTGTGTGTGTGTGTGTGTGTGTGTGTGTGTGTCTGTGTGTGTGTGTCTCAGTGTGTGTCTGTGTGTGTGTGTGTGTGTCTGTGTCTGTGTCTCTGTGTGTGTCTCAGTGTGTGTCTGTGTGTGTGTGTGTGTGTGTGTGTGTGTGTGTGTTCGCTCGCTCTCTCTGATGATTCTTCATGGCAGAGTAATTTGATTCTCTGTCTCTGTGCTGTCCGGGTTTCAGCTCCCAAATCAAATGTTGAATCATCCATGATCCTATTGAATAGCAGAGCAGGCTCAAAGGGCAGGATGGTCTCCTCCTATTCCTATTTCGGATGGTCTTATGTTCTTAATGCTATCTCCCAGCTCTTGCCCCCCCACACTGGAGGTTATGACTCCACAAGGGCCTGATCTGTAGAGTGCTGCACTCTTCCGTGAGTCTCGGAGGGAACCAGCCTGATTTGGATTGGAGTTGCAGCCTCTCAGTGAGAAATGAAATCTCCTCGAGATTCCCCTCAGTCTCTCCCTCACGTGGAGCAGGCCAGTCCCCGGGAAGCAAACAGCAGGCCAGGTCTGCTCTGTCCTCCAGCTCCATTTCAGAAGGACACATGGGAGGGGCTTGTTTCCTTCATCAGCTTCCCGTACTCTCCATTCTGGGTTAGGGTGGGGGCCGAATGGCCTTGCTTGTGGCTCCTATTGAGGTGCAGGCTGGCTATGATTGGGTTATACAGGGCATGCCCCGGAATGAAGTCAGTTAGCACAGTTGGCTGGACAGTTGGTTTACAATGCAGAGTAAAACCAATAGCGTGGTTTCAGTCCCTGAAGGGCTCTCCTTCCCAACCTCTCCCCTCAGCTGGCCCATGGTGACCCTCTGATTAAATCCCCACCAGACACTGCTCTGTGATGAGGAGCTGTCCCATGCTCTGGTAAGACTATGGTGACATTACATTGGTTTGTACCTGGAGCCCTGTGTGCAGGACTAGTCACTGCACTGCCAGAGGGACGTTCGTGTGTGAGGAATGGTTCAGAGAAGGTTTACTGGATGAATTCCCACTGGAATGAACAACACTCTCTTTCCCCCAGTTGATCAACTCTTGCAGCTTTTGTGTCTATGGAGACACAAGGAACAATTCACCTGAAACAGCAGCTGGGCACACAATAAGACTGGCTAGTTTACACACACACAACTCTCTCACTCTCTCAAACACACACACACTCTCATTCCCTCAAACACAGGCACACTCGCTCTCTCTCACAGACATTCACTCTCTCAAACACTCACTCTCACTCCCTCAAACAGATACACACGCACTCACTCCCTCAAACACATACACACACTCTCTCTCTTGCACACACACATTCCTCTCTCCCTCACACACATACACACAAACACACACTCTCTCTTTCAAACACACACTCTCACTCCCTCAAACACACACACACATTCCTCTCTCTCTCACACACACACGCACACAAACACACACTCAGACAGACACTTACACAAACACATAATCCCTCTCTCACACACGTAGACACACAGAGATACACACACGCACTCTCTCTCACACACACGGACAGACACTCGCCCTCTGTCTCTCTCACACACACACAGAGATACACACACACACTCACACAACCACGATTACTGTACAAACATGGAGGAAGGTTCGATGGAGAGTTACTTCTCCTCGGACTGAACCCTGACCTTGCATGATGACTGCTCTTGGGAGACAGACAGCAACTACAAATGACTTGTTGGATCTTCCTGTGCACCACTTCTTGCATCGACAGCGTTGGTCTGTTTGGGTGCCTGCTTTTCTAAAGTGTCTCCAAGCAACAAGTGACCATAGAATGACAACAGTTTTCCTCCAATCCATGTTTAAGACACATGGTGATGTTACTTTTCACTAATTGTTTAAAAAGATCTGAATCTTCTAAAATGGACGTGGCCTCCGTCCCAAATTACGACACCAGCGGGCCTTGCGGACCCTGAGGGAATGATTAGGGAAGTGTATCTGTACCTTCCTACCTTCTGCACCTTGTACCACCAGATAGTGCTCCCTCATACCTCAGAAAGCACCACTCCATTATGTTTACCCACAATGCCCCTCTGACAGTACCTCCCCAAAACATTCACACCCTCAACACCTCAGAACACAGCCCAGGCCAACTCTCAGACTGCGTTCATCCACAAATCCCTTCAGACTGTAAGGACCCACATCCACCACAGTCCAAGGTTGGAGCCCTGGTCCTCAGAACATTATTGGGTCTCTGGATTAATCGCAGAATTCCTACAGTGTAAAACCAAGCCATTTGGCCCATCAGGTCTTCAGCGACTGTCTGAAAAGCATCCCACCTACTCTCAAACTCTCTATTCTATCCCGGTAATTCTGCATTTCCCATGGCCACCCCACCTAAACTGCACATCTTTGGATTGTCAGTAGAAACTGGAGCACCCGGAGGAAACCCACAGATACAGGGAGAATGTGTAAACTTCACACAGACAGTGGCCGGGAGCTAGAATCAAAGTTGCATCCTTGGTGCTGTGAGGAAGCAGTGCTAACCATTGAGGCACCGTGCTGTCCTCTCTCCCGGGATGACATGCCATCTAACCTTTTACTAAGCAGTCTCCCATGTGAAACCTTCTCATCTATCTTCTCAATCAACACTTCAAAAACTCAATCAAATTGGACAAGCCATTTCTACAAACCATGCTGACCATGCCTAATCAATTCTTGCTTTTCCAAATGCATGTAAATTGTCTCTCAGAATGCCCTCCAACAGCTTACCCACCACTGCCATCAGGCTCACAGCTCCATAGTTCAATGGCTGTACCTTGCAGCCTTACTTCAATAATGGCACATCATTAATCACCCTCCAGTCTTCAGGCACCTCACCCGTTACCACGGATCGGTCCATCTGACAAGGCCATCTCCATCTTTCTGTAACCTAAGGCTATCCTCCTCAGTATTTATCACCCCACCAATCTTCATATCATTCATGAACCCACTGATTAACCATCCACCATTCAAATCTAAATCTTTTCTATCAGCCACATCAGCAGGACACCCAACAGTAACTTCTGTGAGACAGGAATGGACAGGGATTTCTAACTGGGCCATCACTGTCTGCTTCCTGTCACTCAGCATTCTGTGCCAAATTCCTTGGGTGTTGAGTTTTTATGTTCACTATCAGTTTCCAGTATGGGGCCTGATAAAAGCCTTACTCACCTCCAAGCGTACGACAGGAAAACATTGTCCTTATTTACATGCCTGGTCACCTCCTTAAAAAGTGCAATCCCATTGGTCAGACCTGACTTCCCCTTAACAGAACCATTCTGACTGTTCTTCATGAACTCCAGTCTCTTTAAATGCTGATTAATTCTATCTCCCAAAATTGCTTCCAACAGTCGTCCCACCCACGATATTAGCCTGACTGGCCTGTAGCTGCCTGGTATATCCCATGCTCCTTCTTGAATAACAGTACCACGTGGCCAGTCCGACGACACCTCTCCTGTGCCCAGAGGGGATTTGAAAATGTTTGCAAGTGTACCTGCTACTTCCTCCATCACCTCATTCGGTAAACTGAGATACATTTCCACCGTCTTTGGAGATTTATTCGGTTTTAAGAAGATCAGACCACTCAGAACTATCTCTCTCTCTATATATATGCTAATTCATTTAATTGTATCACAGAGCATCTCCACGATGTCATATCACCCCTGTCCCAATGAGCACTGACATAATGCATCCATTCACTACACCCTCTGAGTCCATGCACAAACTCTCACTGTGTTCCACAGCCTACTCTTTCTCTCATTATCGCTTCACCCTTAATGTTTCTGTAAAGTCCTTTCAGACTTTTATTTCCTCTCTTAGCACTCCTCTCTCCCAGGCAATTAACCTCCAATGCGATTTGGAAGACTGTGGGATGTCAGTCTGGATGTGGATTAGCATTGGGAAACTCAGAAATAATGAACACACGACTCTGCTGAGTGCAGGGCAGTGGGATTCATTTAGGATGAGCACACGGAAGCTGAGGAATAAACCTCTGCCCTGAAGCATGAAAATATCCCTTTGAGCTGGCACGTCAGTCATGTGAAACGAAACCTTCAACCCTGGGAAAAGAGAGTGGAATCTCTTCAGTTCAATATCCAAATGAAAACGGTCTGTTTGAACACAGTCTCTGGAATCTGGACACGGGAATCATTGCTGAGCAGGGTAGGAAGGACGCAGAGGCAGAAATGTACTGAACAATTTCAGATATTCCTCTTAGACCACAAGACAGTACCGTGCTCAGTCAGTGCTGACTCTCTGACAGTGCAGCGCTTCCTCAGTACTGACCAACCCAACAGGGCAGAGCTCCCTCATTACTGACCCTCCGACAGTGTGGCACTTCGATGACCCTCTGACGGGGCTGCATTCCCTCGGGCCTTTCCCTCCTACAATGCAGCACTCCGTCAGTACTGATCCTCTGACAGTGCAGTGCTCCCTTAGTACTGACCGTCTGACAGTGCAGCACTCCCTTAGTACTGACCCTCTGACAGTGCAGTGCTCCCTTAGTACTGACCCTCTGATACTGCAGCATTCCCTCAGTACTGACCATTGACAGAGCAGAACTCCCTCGGTGCTGATCCTCTGACAGTGTGGCACTGTCTCGATCCTGCACCTCTGATAGTGCAGCAATGTCTCAGTATTGACCCTCTGACAGGGTAGTGTTCTCTCAGTACTGGTAAAAAGTGAGGTCTGCAGATGCTGGAGATCAGAGCTGAAAATATGTTGCTGGTTAAAGCGCAGCAGGTCAGGCAGCATCCAAGGAACAGGAAATTCGACATTTCGGGCACAAGCCCTTCATCAGGAATGAGGCTCATTCCTGATGAAGGGCTTGTGCCCGAAACGTCGAATTTCCTGTTCCTTGGATGCTGCCTGACCTACTGCGTTTAACCAGCAACACATTTTCAGCATCTCTCAGTACTGACCCACTGATGGTGCAGTGCTCTCTCAGTACAGATCCTTTGACAGTGTAGCATTCCCTCTGGACTGAACAAGTGACAGTGCACTGTCCCTCAGTGCTGACCATTTGACAGTGTAGCACTCCTCAGTACTGACCCTCTGGCAATGCAGCAGGCCCTCAATACAGACCCTCTGACACACAGCGCGGTGCTCCCTCAGTACTAACCCCCTCACAGTGCGGTGTTCTATCAGGACTGACTGTCTGACACTGACACTCACACATTGCGGTACTCCCTCAGAACTGACCCTCTGACAGTGTGACACTGCCCCCACGCCGAGCGTGTGACAGTGTGGTGCACCCTCAGTACTGATCTTCCGACCGTGCGGTACACCCTCAGTACTGACACTCTGACAGTGCAGCTCTTTGACAGTGCAGCGCTCATTTAGTTCTGACATTCTTACAGTTTAGCACTTCCTCAGTACTAACCCTCTGAGAATGCACTGCTCCCTCAGTACTGACTCTCTGACTGTGCAGCACTCCCTCAGTACTGACCCTCTGACAGTGTAGCATTCCCTCAGTACTGACCCTCTGACAGTGCAACGCTCCCTCAGTACTGAACCTCTGACAGTGCAGCATTCCCTCAGGACTGACCTTTTGACAGTGTAGCATTCCCTCAGTACTGACCCTCTGACAGTGCAACGCTCCCTCAGTACTGACCCTCTGACAGTGCAGCACTCCCTCAGTATTGAACCTCTGACAGTGCAGCACTCCCTCAGTACTGACCCTCTGACAGTGCAGCACTCCCTCAGTACTGACCCGCCGACAGTGCAGCACTCCCTCAGTGTTGACCCTCCGACAGTGCAGCACTCCCTCAGTACTGATCCTCTGACAGTGCAGCACTCCCTCAGTACTGAACCTCTGACAGTGCAGCACTCCCTCAGTACTGACCCTCTGACAGTGTAGCATTCCCTCAGTACTGAATTCTGACAGTGCAACGCCCCCTCAGTACTGACCCTCTGACAGTGCAGCACTCCCTCAGTGTTGACCCTCCGACAGTGCAGCACTCCCTCAGTACTGACCCTCTGACAGTGCAGCACACCCTCAGTACTGACCCTCTGACAGTGCAGCACTCCCTCAGTGTTGACCCTCCGACAGTGCAGCATTCCCTCAGTACTGACCCTCTTTTTTCTATTTCTTAGAGTCTTGTGGAAATTTGGAGACATAGGGTTTGCAGATTCTGAGGAAGCATAAGAGACACACACAAACCAAGTCCTGTCTGAAACTTTGTGTAATAGACTATTCAGAGGCGCAGAGTCATAGAGATGCACAGCTTGGAAACAGACCCTCCTGTTCAACTCGTCCATACCAACCCGAAATTCTCATCTCATTTCATTCCATTTGCTAGCACTTGGCTGATATCCCTCTAAACCCTTCCTATTCACATACTCATCCTGATGCCTTTTAAATGTCGTAATTGTACCAGCCCCCATCACTTCCTCTAGCAGCTAACTGCTTGCCCTTGAATAAGTGCTCAAATATTTATACTGTCGATAGAAACTCTAATAAACACCAACCTACGAAAGCTGATCATTGCCATTTTCAACCCACCCTTTGCTTCTTCATTATGCCGATTTCAACAGAGGTAAAGAAACAGTCTTAGTGACCATCCTTCAGAAATGGGATAGCAAGAATCCACAGAAAGTATATTCCTGTCATGGTGAAAGGGAAGACTGGAAGGTATAGGGAATGCTGGATGACTAAAGAAATTGAGGGTTTGGTGAAGCAAAAGAAGGAAGCATATGTCAGGTACAGACAGGATAGATCGAGTGAATCCTTAGAGTATAAAGAAGGTAGGAGTATACTTAAGAGGGAAATCAGGAGGGCAAAACGGGGACATGAGATAGCTTTGGCAAATATAATTAAGGAGAATCCAAAGGCTTTTTACAAATATATTAAGGACAAAAGGGTAACTAGGGAGAGAATAGGCCCCCTCAAAGATCAGCAAGGCAGCCTTTGTGTGGAGCCACAGAAAATGGGGGGGATACTAAATGAATATTTTGCATCAGTATTTACTGTGGAAAAGGATATGGAAGATATAGACTGTAGGGAAATAGATGGTGACATCTTGCAAAATGTCCAGATTACAGAGGAGGAAGTACTGGATGTCTAGAAACGGTTAAAGGTGGATAAATCCCCAGGACCTGATCAGGTGTATCGAGAACTCTGTGGGAAGCTACAGAAATGATTGCTAGGCCTCTTGCTTAGATATTTGTATCATTGATAGTCACAGGTGAAGTGCCAGAAGACTGGAGGTTGGCAAATGTGGTGCCACTGTTTAAAAAGGTTGGTAATTCAAGCCAGGGAACTATAGACCAGTGAGCCTGAACTCAGTGGTGGGCAAGTTGTTGGGGAGAATCCTGAGGGACAGGATGTACATGTATTTGGAAAGGCAAGGACTGATTCGGGATAGTCAACATGGCTTTGTGTGTGGGAAATCATGTCTCACAAACTTGATTGAGTTTTTTAATGAAGTAACAAAGAAGATTGATGAGGGCAGAACAGTAGATGTGATCCATATGGACTTCAGTAAGGCGTTTGACAAGGTTCCCCATGGGAGACTGATTAGCAAGGTTAGATTTCATGGAACACATGGAGAACTAGCCACTTGGATATAGAACTAGCTCAAAGGTAGAAGACAGAGGGTGGTGGTGGAGGGTTGTTTTTCAGACTGGAGGCCTGTGACCAGTGAAGTGCCACAAGGATCGGTGCTGGGTCCTTTACTTTTTGTCATTTACATAAATGATTTGGATGCGAGCATAAGAGGTACAGATAGTGAGTTTGCAGATGAAACCAAAATTGGAGGTATAGTGGACAGCGAAGAGGGTTACCTCAGATTACAACAGGATCTTGACTAGATGGGCCAATGGGCTGAGAAGTGGTAGATGGAGTTTAATTCAGATAAATGCAAGGTGCTGCATTTTGGGAAAGCAAATCTTAGCAGGACGTATACACTTAATGGTAAGGTCCTAGGGAGTGTTGCTGAACAAAGAGACCTTGGAGTGCAGGTTCATAGCTCCTTGAAAGTGGAGTCGCAGGTAGATAGGATAGTGAAGAAGGCATTTGGTATGCTTTCCTTTATTGGTCAGAGTATTGAGTACAGGAGTTGAGAGGTCATGTTGCGGCTGTACAGGACATTCGTTAGACCACTGTTGGAATATTGCGTGCAATTCTGGTCTCCTTCCTATCGGAAAGATGTTGTGAAACTTGAAAGGGTTCAGAGTAGATTTACTAGGATGTTG
Source organism: Hemiscyllium ocellatum (assembly GCF_020745735.1). NCBI lineage: Eukaryota > Metazoa > Chordata > Chondrichthyes > Orectolobiformes > Hemiscylliidae > Hemiscyllium > Hemiscyllium ocellatum. Next base: position 158,045 of record NW_026867447.1, on the reverse strand, counting down.
CCAGGGTTGGAGGATCTGAGCTATAGGGAGAGGCTGAACAGGCTAGGGCTGTTTTCCCTGGAGTGTCGGAGGCTGAGGGGTGACCTTATAGAGGTTTACAAAATTATGAGTGGCATGGATAGGATAAAAAGGCATTTTTTTTCCTTGGGGTCAGAGAGTCCAGAACTAGAGGGCACAGGTTTAGGGTGAGAGGGGAAAGATATAAAAGAGACCTAAGGGGCAACTTTTTCACGCAGTGGGTGGTACGTGTATGGAATGAGCTGCCAGGGGATGCCATGGAGGCTGGTACAATTGCAACATTTAAGAGGCATTTGGATGGGTATATGAATAGGAAGGGTTTGGAGGGATATGGGCCGGGTGCTTGCTGCCCATTGGTCAGAGTGGAGACATCTTACCCATCAAGCTGCGTGAGCCTTTCACACCCCATGTCTTATTGATGAGGCACAGCAGTAGCACGGAAGGAAAGAAAAGCAAATCCTGCTCTCCATATCTCACTGACTCTTGGAACATTCTGTCCCATGACTCAAAGATCTGCCCTGTTCAGTCACATGAAGTCCCAAGGTGGAAACTCATAGAAACCCACATAGATTTCCCCCTGAATTGATGCTGCCCTCCACAAGGATGAATGTGTCCAATCATCCTGGGCCAGGAGAAGGGGATGGTGTGAGTTTCTAACCTGAACTGACAGTGACGGATTTTATAAACTTGTATTACAGGATATACAGGTGGGTATTCAGATGATAATCTCAGTAATTGTAATGCCTAACTCTGACAGAATTACTCAATTCATCAGGACCTGGATATTCGCATTGTGTCTGAGTATTGTATTCCAGCTCAATCCCATTTGCTGCATCAAAGTTCTCCTTTGAATCAGCCCATTGTCTCAATAGATCTCCCCAAACCTTCAATGTGTCCTGGAACCCTTGTATAATGAGCTGATGGGTGTAAGGTTTATTATTATAACGTGTAACATTTGTAAACTGCTCTGTCACAGCTCCCCTCAATTTCCTCTGCTCCAAGGAGAACAACCTCAGTTTCCCCAATGTCTGTTTGCTCTCTATAAGGTACACATCAGGATTGTGTTGGAACATTCTCCACTTGCCTGCATCAGTGCAGACACCAACAATATTAAAGAAAGTGAACATCCTCCAGGACAAAGCACTGTGCCTGAGTGGTGTCCCATCCACCACCTTCAGCATTCCCTCTCCCCACCCCAGAGACACAGTGACATCACTGTGTAAAAGGCTGCTCTCTCATTAGGGAGAGATGGCTGCTGCTGGTTTAACCTGAAGGTTACCACAGCCCAGGTAAGGGGAGAGGTTGAGAAGGAGAGTCCATCTATCGTAGATCGATATTCTCTATCTATCTGCAACACCAATATCATAAAAATGAATCGTGTAAAAAAAAATCTAAAACATGCTACTAAAATCTCCCATTCTTTGAACCATCCTGGTAAATCTCCTGTGCCCCCTGTCAGGGACCCTGCCATCCTTCCCAATGTGTGGGCGATCTCTGGTTTGCACAGACCCAGCTGCTCTGTGTTCCTGTGGGTGATGTCATCATCGAGCAACCCTTGCACTAAACCTCACTGCCTGGAAGGGTGGGAGACACAGAAATCCCAACAACATTTAAGATATATTTCGGTGCATGCTTGCAATGCCAAGACAGACAACGCGATGGACCAAGTATTGGAAAATGGATTAGGATAGTTAGGTGGTAGTTTTCTTTACTGTCACAGACCCAATGGCCCACAGAGCCTTTTTCTGTGCTGTAAACCTCGAGACACTTATTATAGGGATATGACAGGCCACCTTTGAAACCAGGTCAGAAAAGGTGATATTAGAATAGGTGACACATGATTGGTCAATGTGTTTGGGAGGAAGGTGAGATGGAGAAGTTTAGGAGGAATTCTGGAGCTCGGCACAGGAAACTGAAGTGAGAAATTCATCAAGTGAGAAATAAAAATGGGGTATCCTCAAGGCTGGAATCAAAGAAAGGCAGATGTAGCAGAGCTTTGAGAGACTGGAGGGGATTAGACTTAGGGAGGGTTCTGAGGCTGGAGAGGAATTATTAGAGATAAGGAAGAGTTGTGAGACTGGATGAGGTGACAGTGATAGGCAGAGATGTGAAGATGGAGGAATGTGGAGATAGCAAGAATTAGAGTTGGAATGTCATATAGCACAGAAACAGATCCTGTGGTCCAATCAATCCATGTCAACCATTATTCCAAACTAAGTTAATCTCACCTGCCTCCCCTTGGTCTATATGCTTCCAAACATTTCCTATTATGTACCCTGTCCAAATGACTTCCTCGTACAATCCCTATGGCATGGAAACTGGCCATTTAGAGTCAGAGTCATAGAGATGTACAACATGGGAACAGATCCTTTGGTCCAACCCGTCCATGCTGACCAGATGTCCCAACCCAATCTAGTCCCACCTGCCAGCACCCAGTCCATATCCCTCCAAACCCTTCCTTTTCATATATCTATCCAAATGCCTCTTAAATGTTGCAATTGTACCAGCCTCCACCACATCCTCTGGCAGCTCATTCCATACACGTACCACCCTCTGCGTGAAAAAGTTGCCCCTTAGGTCTCTTTTATATCTTTCCCCTCTCACCCTGAACCTATGCCCTCTAGTTCTGGACTCCCTGACTCCAGGGAAAAATTGCCTATTTATACTATTCATGTCCCTCATAATTTTGAAAATCTCTATAAGGTCACTCCTCACCATCCAACACTCCACGGAAAACAGGCTCTCCCTATAGTTCAAATCCTCCAACCCTGTTAATATCCTTGTAAATTTTTTCTGAACCCTTTCAAGTTTCACAACATATTTCTGATAGGAAGGAGACCAGAACTGCATGCAATATTCCAACAGTGGCCTAACCAATGTCCTGTACAGCCACACATGATATCCCAACTCCTGTACTCAATACTCTGACCAATAAAGGAAAGCATACCAAACGCCTTCTTCACTATCCTATCTACCTGTGACTCCACTTTCAAGGAGCTATGAATCTGTTCCCCAAGGTATCTTTGTTCAGCAACACCCCCTAGGACCTTACCATTAAGTGTATAAGCCCTGCTAAGATTTACTTTCCCAAAATGCAGCACCTCGCATTTATCTGAACTAAACTCCATCTGCCACTTCTCAGCCCATTGGCCCATCGGGTCAAGATCCTATTGTAATGTGAGGTAACTCTCTTCGCTGTCCACTACACCTCCAATGTTGGTGTCATCTGCAAACTTACTAACTGCACCTCATTTATGTAAATGACAAAAAGTAGAGGGCCCAGCACCGATCCTTGTGGCACTCCAATGGTCATTGCCCAACAAATCCACCCAGACCCATTCCCCTATGTTTCCTCCACACTAATGCACCCAACATACATCCCTGAACAGTATGGGCAATTTAGCATGGCCACCTTATTTGTGGGAGGATACCCACACAGACACGGGGAGAATGTGCAAAGTCCACACAGACAGTCGCTGGAGACTGGACTTGAACCCATGTCCCTGGCGCTATGAGGCTGCAGTGTGAATCACTGAGCCACCGTGCTCCCCAGCAGTTGTAATTGTATTCACAGCTACAACATCTGTGGAGGTTCATCCAGCATGTTAACCAACTCGGTGTAAAAAAATAATAAAAATTCCCTAATATCTTTTGAAAGCCTTTTCTCCCCTCACCTGTAAACTTATGCAGCCCACTCTTGAATCTCATCCCCTCCTGGAACGGGCACCTGCTGTTCACATTACCTAGATGCCTCATGATTTTATAAACCTCTAATAAGGTCACCCCTCAACCTTCTACAGTCCAGTGAAAAAAGACCCAGCCTATCCAGCCTCTCCTTATAACTGAAACCATCCATTCCCATCACCATCCTGGTAAATCTCTTCTGAACCTGCTCCAATTTAATGATATCCTTCCTATAACAGCACAACCAGAACTAGGTGCAGGATTCCAGAAGAGACCTCCCCACTTCCTGTACAGCCTCAACGTAATGTCCCAACTCCTATACTCCAAAGTCTGAGCAATGAGGGCAAATGTGCTAAACACCTGCCTAACCACCCTGTCTACATGTGAAACAAACTTCAAAGACCACAACCCCTAGGTCTCTTTGTTCTATATCACTTCTCAAGGCCCGACTTTTAATGAGTGTAAGTCCTGCCCTTGTTTGTTTTATGAAAATGTAATATCTTGCATTTATTCAGATTAAACTCCATCTGCCACTGTTCAGCCATCCACCCAATTGATCAAGATCCCTTTGGAATCATAGATAACCTTTGTTGGTGTCCACTTTAACACCATTTTTCGTGTCACCCGCAAACTTACAAACCAAACTTTCTATATTCTCATCGAAATCATTCATATGAATGGCAAACAAAAGTGGACCCAGCACTGATCCCTGGGGAACACCGCTGGTCACAGGCCTTGAGTCTGAAAAAAACCCCTCCACTATTACTCTCTCGCCAACTGTTTCAATGCTGACTATCACTAATCATTCCATATCTCTCCAAATACATGTAAATCCTATCCTTCAGAATCACCTGCAGCAACTTACCCATCACTGAAGTCAGACTCACAGGCCTGTCGATCCCAGGCTTCTCCTTATACCCCTTCACAGACAAAGGTGCAACATTAGCCACTTTCCAGTCATCAGACAACTCATCCGTCATTATTGATTATACAAATGTTTCCACAAGGAGCCGACAATTTCCTCCCACCCAAAGCGTTCCCCTACTATTACTTCAGTCACTTGCCCTGTCTTATTACCCTAGGAAAAAGTCATGTTTTGCTCCTTCTCTGATAAATCATTTACATATTGAGAAAGAAAATATTCTTGAACTCATTTAACAAATTCTTCACCAACTAAATCACTATATTTAGTACCAGTCAATGTTAGGAAAATTCAATTCCCTACTATTCCAACCTTATTATTCTGCCATATACCTGAGATCTTTCTGTACACTGTTCCTCAAGTTCCCTCTGATTATTGCAGTGTCTATAGTGCCATCAAACAATGTGACTTTTTGTTTATTTGAAAACCTCTGTTAGCACAACTTTTCAGAAATAAAAGCTGTCCTCCATGATTTCAAGTTTTCCTTGTGTATTCATCCAGAGGATGTGGGTATCACTGACCAGGCCAGCATTCATTGCCCATCCCTAATTACCCAGAGGGCAGTGAGAGTCAACCGCATTGCTGTGGGTTTGGAATCACCTGTAGGCCAGACCAGGTAAGGATGGCAAGTTCCTTCCCCAAAGAACATTAGTGAGCCAGATGGGTTTTTCCTAACAATCGACAATGGTTTCATGGCCATCATTAGAGTTTTCATTCCAGATTTTATTGAATTCAATTGCCACCATTTGCCATGGTGGGATTTAAATCCAGGTCCCTAGACCATTACCTGGGTCTCCAGATTACTACTCCAGTGACAATACCTCATCAGCGATTACCTCCCCTTATAGTGATGTTAAAAAATGAAAGCTCTCCTTCTATGTTTATAATTTGAGGAAATGAACTGAGACATCTCCAAAGACTTCTTCAAAAGGCTAGAGAGCAGAAATCTATTTGGAAAAAACAAATCATGCTTTTTTGAGTTTTTTTTAAAAAATCTTATACCACTGACATGTAATTTCTGAGGCGGGGGAGGGAGGGAGGCGGGGCAGGGTTACAGTGATAGCTTCGTCCGGAGGCTCAGTGAAGATGTTACCTAGTATAGTCACGACATGTCTGATCATGAACCTTCCAGCTCAGCGAGCAAACCTACATCCAGAACCCCAACCTCAGTTACTGATCTTCTCAGAGCTCATTAGGGAGGGTGGTGAGGCTGGGGGCAAATCCCAGTAAATAAAACCAAGCAGTGAACTCTCCCAGCTGACTGGCTGTGAAGTTATAAACCTCCCTGGAAATCGAGCGGACAGTGACATTTCACAGCTGCCCTCAGAGCGACCTCACTCTCAAATGACTCAGAGCTGGGGATCAGCTCAGTGGGTTTCAGTCTCTTAAAACATAAATCTTTGTTTTATTTTCATAAGTCTACAATAGTGAGTAAGGTGAGGGCTTTATTTTAATATGTCTTATGGTCTCTTTATTAATTTTTGAAAATATAAAACACAGGTATTAAGTTATTCCAGGGCAATATTTTGTAGAGCAGTAAGACTGTGTCTTTCTCTGGGTCTGTAAAATGTTAAGTTGCAGAGATAGCCATTCTTTGAGTGATGTGCCCTTCCTGTCAGATGTCTGAGATTAGGGAACATTTCAATGATCCTGATGATGATGTCTGCATGAAGAGTGGTTGCAAATCCTATCGATCGCATAGATCTGTTGGAGCGACAGTTAAAGGCAGTGAGGCATTCACAGGAGCTAGGAAGTGTGATCGGTGGCAGTTTCAGCAGAAAACCTGCAGATACAGTCAGGTAGATGGGTTACCTCCAGGAAAGGTAGGAGAGGGAGGCAGGTAGTGCAGGCGTCTCCTCTGTCTATCCCACTCTCACACAAGTATACTGCTTTGGAAAATGTCAGGGGTCACAGACACTCAGGGGAATGTAGCAGTGGCAGCCAAGTTACTGGTGCTGAGACTGGCTCTAACGTAATGTGAGGTATATCCAGTTCCACATGATCGATGGTGATAGGGGACTCTCTAGTCAGGGGCACAGACTGCTGTTTCTGCAGCTGACAGTGAGACTTCAGAATGGGGTGGTGCCTCTCTGGTGTCAGGGTCAAGGATGTCTCAGAGAGGGAGCAGAATATTCTCAAAGGGGAGAAAACCCAAAGTGAATGTGAGGAAAGAGCTAAGTCTGAGGCTGGTACGGTTCATACGTCAACAGTCAAGGGCAAGGCAGAGAATGAGGTGGGACTGAGCACCTCCCTTTACTTCAATGCAAGAGGCCCGACAGGTCAGGCAGCTGGGCTCAGGGTATGTTTTGAAATAGCATTGGGATATTATAGCAATTACAGAGGCATCACTCAGGGATGGATAGACTAGCAGCTTAATGTTCAGGGTATAGATGCTATAGCAAGGATAGAAAGGGGGCAACAGAGCAGGGGAGAAGTGTTTTTGATGAGGGATAACATTACGGCTGGTCTTCAGGAGGGGATTCCTGGGAGTACATCCAGGGAATTGGGAAGTTAGAAATTAGTGATCACCTTATTGGGATTGTACTACCAACCACCCCCCTCCCAAAAACTAATCAGTGGGGAATTAAGAAGCAAATTTCCCAGGAGATCACTGTTCTCTGTAAGAATAGGATGGTTGTATGCAAGACATGACCTTTTTTTCCTTTGTTCATTCACAGGATGAGGGTGTCACTGGCTGGGCCCAGAGGGCAGTCAACAGTCAACCACATTGCTGTGGGTCTGGAGTCACCTGTAGGCTAGACCAGGTAAGGATGGCAAATTCCTCCCCTAAAGGACATGAGTGATCCAGGTGAGTTTTTCCAACAATTGACAGTGGATTCATTGTTGTCATTAGATTCTTAATTGCAGATTTTTCTTGAATTCACATTCCACTATCTGCCGTGTCTGGATTCAAACCCAGGTCCCCCGAAGGTTATCTGGGTCTCGGGATTTTTTTTTTAAAGATATTTTTATTAGAAATTTAATATTTTGACAGATTTACAAAAATAAACATAACTTTCAAGCACAAACATTAATATAAAAATAGATCTTAAATATATAATCATCAAAATTCAAAGGAATGATACTAAAGAAGAAAGAAAAACAATGAAACTCAGTTAACTACTAATCTAATCCACAATTATCCAGAGTGTATAGTTGAGTCACTTACATCCTTCAAACAAGAAAAAATGTTCTCTAATACACTCATAACAGTATAATAAAAAGGAAACTATTTCCAAACAATAAGAACAAAAAAAAAATGTTTGAATGGAGATCCTCCCCCTTATTCTCAGGGGGCCTTACTTCCTTTCTAAAGGTCCACCATATCCTCTCCCAAACAGTGTCCCACCCTTGACCCGGGCGCTCCTTAATAGGATTTAGATATAATACCGAGCTAGAGTTAACAGTGAGCGCCCCACCCATACCTGAGTATATCTGATAGCATCAATGCCACGTACAAACACACATAACTATAAAATTACAACTCCAACAGATTACAGTTAAGTATAATAACATAAAATAGCAAGGGAAGACAACCCCGCTCCCAGAAGCAAAAGTAAAGTAGAGTAAAGTATCCATTTCTCCCCACGGAGTGTGGAAGAGGCAAGCCAACATTAATTGTCTCTTACGATTTATTTAAACGAGTCTAAAAGTTCCTTAGCCTCTTCTGGTGATCTAAAATTATACTCGGATCCTTCGTGGTTAAAGCATAACGTCGCTGGGTAGCATAAGGTGTATTGAATATTTAAGTTCCTTAGACATTTCTTCACCTCATCAAACGCCTTCCTCCTTCGTGCCAAAGCCGGGGAGAAGTCCTGAAATAACATAATCTTGGATCCTTCATGAATCATAGCTTTAGGATCCTTTCCAAGCTTTCTGGAGGCGTCCAGGAGTATCTGCCTCTCCCTATAACTCTGCAGCCGGAACAGGACCGGGCGTGGGCGCTGGTTTGGGCCAGATCCGCGTACTGCGACCCGGTAGGCCCACTCCACCCTTACCCGGTCAGTTTCAGCCCCCAGGTTTAAAAGCTGGGGCAACCATCGCTCCAGAAATACTACTAACTGTCCCTTCTCTTCTTGTTCAGGGAGGCCCAGAAGACGGATATTCTTTCTCCGATTTCTATTATCCAGGTCATCCATGTAGATTTCAAAGGCCCGGACTCTCTGCTCCAGAGCTCGCACCTGTTCTGCAGCTGTTTGTGCTGCAGCCTCGGAGGTCGTGGCCTTTAGCTCCGCCCCCTCCACTCGGCCCTGTAATTCCTCGAGAGCCTGGCTGTACTTTTGTAGCTTTTCTTCGAATGAGTTCCATCTCTGTCTGGATTCTGCGATGAAATTGACGAGTGTCGTTTCCAGCCTGGCGATCATCTCTTCAAGGCCTGTTTTTACATCAGCTGCAGCCGGAGGAGGAGAGGAGGGTGGGGGAGGGGTCTTTGTTTTCTGAGAGCTGCGGGGTCCCTTTGGTTTACTCATTATCCACTTAATATTAAACTGCTTAAATATAATAGTAAACAGCTAATTAAGGTTAGAAAATGTTTTTGGGTGGTTTGGTAAGTGTGGTGAGGGTGAGTAACTCACTTTACCCAGGTTTTGGGAAGAGCACTGTAAACTCAGACTTGCTGAGTCGCCGCCATCTTGGATCTCCCTGGGTCTCGGGATTAACTGGCTAGCGATAATATCACGAGGCCATCACCACCTCTTCTCTTGGGAACTAAGGCAGAGTGAGTGACTGAGGTATCACTGGGGCAGCACATCAGCACCGAAGATCTCACAGTATTGTGGCTCAGTGGTTATCACTGCCGCCTCCGCACCAAGTACCTGGGTTTGATTCCAGCCTCAGGTGACTGTTTGTGTGGAATTTGCACATTCTCCCAGTGTCTGCATGGGTTTCCTCCCACAATCCAAAGAAAGTGAGTACTGCAGATGCTGGAGATCAGAGCTGAAAATGTGTTGCTGGAAAAGCGCAGAAGGTCAGGCAGCATCCAAGGAGAAGGAGAACCGATGTTTCGGGCATGAGCCCTTCTTCAGGAATGAGGAATGTGTGTCCAGCAGGCTAAGATAAAAGGTAGGGAGGAGGGACTTGGTGGAGGGGTGTTGGAAATGCGATAGGTGGAAGGAGGTCAAGGTGAGGGTGATAGGCTGGAGTGGGGGTGGGGGCGGAGAGGTCAGGAAGAAGATAGCAGGTTCGGAAGGTGGTGCTGAGTTCGAGGGTTGGGACTGAGACAAGGTGGGGGGAGGGGAAATGAGGAAACACCATGCCTAACCTCGCCCTCACGCCGATCTCCGGTCACACTCCTAAGCCCACCCCCACGCTGATCTCTGTCCCCGCCCGATTCCCGCCCCCATGCCTAACTCCGCCTCCACTTCAAGCTCCAGCCCCACACCAGGTCCTAGCTCCCAGCACTGCCATGTTTTCACCATCCCTCCAGACCTCCCCCTCTCTGAGGATGAAAGATCAGTCCTCAGCAGAGGCCTCACCTTCATTCCCCTTCGCTCTTGGATTAACGTGTTCAATCCGTGGCGAGACATCGAACAATTCTTCTGCCGCCTTCGCCTCCGCGTCTACATCTTCAACCAGATTCTAGCCCACCCTCTGACGACACCTTCTCCCGCCTCCAACACCCCCCATCCACCTGGACACCCCGTGCTTGCCTCTTACCCGCCCTCGATAGCCAACTGCCACCGCGACATTAACCACCTCAACCTCTCCACCCCCCTCACCCACTCCAACCTCTCACCCTCGGAAGGTGCAGCCCTCCACTTCCTCCACTCCAACCCCAACCTCACCATCAAATCAGCTGTCAAGGGAGGTGCGGTAGTAGTTTGGCGCATCGACCTTTCCACCGCTGAGGCGAAATGCCAGCTTGTGGACACCTCCTCCTACTGCCCCCTTGACCATGACCCCACCTCCCACCACCAAACCATCACCTCCCTGACAATCCATAACCTCATCCCCTCAGGGGATCTCCCATCCACCGCCTCCAACCTCATAGCCCCACAACCCCACACCGCCCGTTTCTACCTCCTGTCCAAAACAAACCTGACTGCCCCGGCCGACCCATTGTCTCAGCCTGCTCCTGCCCCACTGAACTCATCTCTGCATACCTCGACATCGTCCTATCCCCCTTAGTCCAAGAACTCCCCACCTATGTTCGGGACACCATCCACGCCCTCCACCTCCTCCATGATTTTCGCTTCCCCGGTGCCCATCGCCTTATCTTCACCATGGACATCCAGTCCCTGTACACCTCCATCCTCCATCATGAAGGACTCAAAGCCCTCCGCTTCTTCCTTTCCCGCCGGACCAGCCAGTACCCTTCCACTGACACCCTCCTTCGACTGACTGAACTGGTCCTCACTCTGAACAACTTCTCCTTCCAATCCTCCCACTTCCTCCAAACCAAACGAATAGCCATGGGCTCCCACATGGGCCCCAGGTATGCCTGCCTCTTCGTAGGATATATCTTCCGCAGCTGCACTGGCACCACTCCCCACCTTTTCCTCCGCTACATCGATGACTGTATCGGTGCTGCCTCGTGGAGGCAGTTTGAACAGTTCATCCACTTTACCGACACCTTCCACCCCGACATCAAATTTCCCTGGACCATCTCAGACTCCTTCCTCCCCTTCCTAGACCTCTCCATTTCTATCTCGGATGACCGAATGAACACGGACATTTACTATAAACCGACCGACTCCCACAGCTACCTAGACACACCTCCTCCAACCCTGCCCCCTGTAAAAATGCCATCCCAATTTCCCAATTCCTTCGTCTCCACCGCATCTGCTCCCAGGAGGACCAGTTTCAATACCGAACAACCCAGATGGCCTCCTTCTTCAAAGACCGCAATTTCCCCCCAGACGTGATCAATGATGCTCTCGACCGCATCGCCTCCACTTCTCACTCCTTCGCCCTTGAGTCCCGTCCCTCCACTCGCCACCAGGATAGAACCCCACTGGTCCTCACCTACCACCCCATCGTCATTTCTGCCACTTCCAAACGGACCCCACCACCAGAGATATATTTCCCTCCCCTCCCCTATCAGCGTTCCGAACAGACCACTCCCTCTGTGACTCCCTCGTCAGGTCCACACCCCCCACCAACCCAACCTCCACTCCTGGCACCTTCCCCTGCAACCGCAAGAAATGCAAAACTTGCACCCACACCTCCCCCCTTACTTCCCTCCAAGGCCCCAAGGGATCCTTCCATATCCACCATAAATTCACCTGCACCTCCACACACATTTACTGCATCCGTTGCACCCGATGTGGCCTCCTCTATATTGGGGAGACGGGCTCCCTACTTGCGGAACGTTTCAGAGAACACCTCTCGGACACCCGGACCAACCAACCCAACCACCCTGTGGCTCATTACGACAACTCCCCCTCCCACTCCACCACGGACATGCAGGTCCTTGGACTCCTCCATCGCCAGATCATAGCAACACGACGGCTGAAGGAAGAGCACTTCACCGTCTGCCTCGGAACCCTCCAACCACAAGGGATGAACTCAGATTTCTCCAGTTTCCTAATTTCCCCTCCACCCACCTTGTCTCAGTCCCAACCTTCGAACTCAACACCACCTTCCTAATCTGCAATCTTCTTTCTGACCTCTCCGCCCCCATCCCCACTCCCACTCTGGCTTATCACCCTCACCTTAACCTCTTTCCACCTATCGCATTCCCAATGCCCCTCCCCCAAGTCCCTCCTCCCTACCTTTTATCTTAGCCCACTTGGCACACTTTCCTCATTCCTGAAGAAGGGCTCATGCCCGAAACGTCGATTCTCCTGCTCCTTGGATGCTGCCTGACTTGCTGCGCTTTTCCAGAAACACATTTTCAGCCATGTTAATTTGCCCATGGTATCCAGATGCAGTAGATGAGATGATTGGGTGTGCAGGAAAATCGCTGTCTGGTGTGAAAAGATCCTTTGGGGCATTGGACAGAGGTGAGGTGGGGAGGTGTGGGTGCATATTTTACTGCTCCCCTGGCAGTAAGGGAAGGTGAAGGGTTGGTTGGTGGGGAGGCGTAAACCTAACAAGGGCATCACGGCAGGGAATGGTCTCTGCGGAACACAGATAGGGCTGGGAGGGAAATATGTCCCTAGTGGTGGGGTCTGACTCAGTAGCGGAAATGGCAGAGATTAATATGCTGTTTCTGGATTGCGTGGCAGGTGAGGACCAGGGGATTATATTCTTACTGTAGTTGGGAGGGGTGGTATAAAGGCAGAGGTGCGGGAAGTGGAGGATATGTGTTGGAGGGCATTGTTGATCAAGTGTGAGGGAAATTGCGGTCCTTGAAATAGGAAAACTTTCTGGGATGTCCTGGAGTGCAATTGCTTTGCCTGGGAGTAGATAGGGCAGAGGCAGAGGAATTGGGAGTACAGGATCATGTTTTTACAGGAATATACTCTAGGGTAATCAGGAAGGCAAAAAGGAGACATGAAATAGCTTCAGGAAATGGTTTAAGGAGAATCCAAAGAAATTCTACAAATACATCAAGGATAAAAGAATAACCAGACAGAGAATAGGACCCCTTAATGATCAACAAGGCCATCTATGGAACAACAGGAGGTGGGAGAGATACTATACTGTTCTAGTATTTCATGTCACTTTTTTACTAGAGAAAGATATTGAAACTAGAGAGTTTGGAGAAATAAACAGTGATAACTTGAAAAGTGTTCATGTTACAGCGGAGGTGGTACTGGATGGCTCAAATCGCACCAAGGTGGATAGATCCCTGGGTCCTGATCAGGTGTATTCCAGCAATTTGTGGAAAGCTAGGGAAGTGACTGCAGTGCCCCTTCCTGAGGCATTTATATCATCGTGGTAAGGAAAGGCCAGGGAACAAGAGAACAGCCAGCCTGAAGTCAGTGGCAGGCAAGTTGTTGGAAGGGATTCTGAGGGACAGGATTTACATGTATTTGGAAAGGCAAGGAATGATTAGGGATCGTCAACATGGCTTTGTGCGTGGGAAATTGTCTCTCTCTAACTTGATTGAGTTTTTTTTGAAGAAGTGATCGGAAGATTGATGAAGACAGACTGTGGACGTTGTCTATATGGGCATTGAACAAGGTTCCACAAAGCAGACTGGTTAGTAAGATTAGATAACATGGAATGCAGGAAGAACTAGCCATTGGGATACAAAACTGGCTTGTAGGTAGGAGACAGAGGGTGGTGATGGAGGGTTGATTTCTGGACTGGAAACCTGTGAGAAGCAGCGTGCTGCTGGAATGGATATTTGAATCCTTAACTAAATGACTTGGATGTGAATATATGAGGTAGGTTTACATAAAACAACAAAATTGGAGGTGTAATGGACAGTGAAGAAAGTTAGTTCAGAATACAAAAGGATCTTGATCAGATGGGCCATTGAAGCGAGGAATGGCAGACAGAGTCCAATTTAGACAAATGTGAGCTGCTGCATTTTGGAAAAGAAAATCAAGGCAGAACTTAATACATTTAATGGGAAGGTCCTGGAGAGTGTTGCTGAACAAAGAGACCTTGGAGTGTGGGTTCATTGCTCCTTGAAAGTAGAGTCACAGGTCAGCAGGGTAGTGAAGGTGGTGTTTGGTCCGCTTATATATATTGGTCAATACATTGTGTGCAGAAGCTGGGATGTCATATTGTGGTTGGATAGGACATTGATTGAGCCATTTCAGGAATTCTGTTTTCAGTTCAAATTTCCCTGTTCTAGTAAGGATGTTGTGAAACTTGAAATGGTTCAGACAAGATTTACAAAGACTTTGCTGAGGTTGGAGGATTTGGGCTACAGGGAGAGGCAGAATAGGCTGGGGCTATTTTCACTGGAGAGTCAAAGACTGAGAGGTGACCTTTGGGCGATTTATAAAATAATGAGGAGCATGGATACAGTGAACAGCCAGGGTCTTCTTTTCCCCAGGTTAAGTGAGTCCAAAACAAGGCCACGTGGGTTTAAGTTGAGAGGGCAAAGATTTAAAAGGGATCTAAGGGGCAACGTTTTCAAGCTGAGTGTGGTGTATAGATGGAATGAGCTGCAAGAGAAGTAATGGAGGCTGATACATTTACAACATTTAAAAGGCATCGATTGGGTACATGAATAGGGAGGGATTTGAGGAATTCAGACCAATAGCTGGCAAGTGGGACTCTGTTAGTTTCGGATTCCTAGTTGGCGTGGGTGAATTGGACCATTGTTTCTGTGCTGTACATCTCAGCACAGATAATTCTCCTTGGATCTGAGAAGGTTCAGCAGTGATTATGACCACGTGTAGATTTGTTTCCAAGATATTTAATTTGAAGAGGGAGGGGAATTTTTAATAATGTCACAATTTTAGCAACTACTTTAAGTTAATTGGCAAATAACGCAAGGTAAATATGTGACCTATACTTTACTCAGTACATTCTGAGCATCTGGAACAGTCTGAACAGCAGGTGGACACAGATTCAGCAGGTATTCTCAAACAGATTTGCAATTTTACTTTTTAAGGAAAGTCTTGGGAGATTGTGGCCAAATGTGAGGGGAATTGGGACAGATTTGCAGCATCTCCAGAGGGAGAGAGTACAGCCCCAATGGGCTGAATAGCCCCCAGCCTCTGTGCTCTGTGATACTGCCCCATTCACTGTGAATGATGAAGCTCATCCCAAGGCAGAGAGAGGTAGAAGCCCCCACTCTCATCACAATGGGGCCTGGCTGATTGATGGCAGCTCACTGACCAATAGGAGGTGAGTTGATGTGGTCCTCCAGCCAATGGGAATGAATAAGAGGTGTGGCCAGCATGATGACACATGACCATGAGCTGTGCAGGGGCAATGTCACTGTGAGTGGGAGAGACAGCAGAGAGGCTGCTAGACCTGAATTACAAACTCCTGGTCAATTAAACCCAAAAGAACTGTGGATGCTGTAAATCAGAAACAACAACCAGGAGGCTCGTGAAAATGTCAGCGGGCCTAACAGCATCTGTGAAGAGAAACCAGAGTTAAAGTTTCAGATCCGGTGACCCTTCCTCAGAACTGATATTACTGAGGCAAAAAAGTCAGTTTATATGCAGAAGGTAGGGTGGGGAGGGGGGATGTAAGGAGTAAAGGGTAGGTGGGGATAGAGCGAGAAGAACAGTTGGATAAAGGATTTTTTTTATTTCAAAAATATACTTTACTCATAAATACTTTGATCTATACAACTGGATGTACCGTACATAGGTAAACATTCCATTTCTTTTCATACCGAAACAGAGTAATCATTCCTATTTACAGGTCGGTATGATTATATTTTGAGCTGAGGTGCCAGCAGAGCCCAAATGACTATGTGGGCCCCCTGTTCTTCTTAGGCAGGCAGATGTGACACGGTGGTCTTTCCCCACCGCACTTTGGCGGCAGCTGCCCCAAGCTTCAGCGCGTCCCTCAACACGTAGTCCTGGACCTTAGAATGTGCCGCTCTGCAACGCTCAGTCGGGGTCAACTCCTTCAGCTGGAAGATCAACAGGTTTCGGACCACCCAGAGAGCGTCCTTCACCGAGTTGATGATCCTCCAGGCACAGTTGATGTTCGTCTCGGTGTGCGTCCCGGGGAACAGGCCGTAGAGCACGGAGTCCCACATCACGGCGCTGCTCGGGACGAACCTCGACAAATACCACTGCATTCCTCTCCAGACTTCCTCTGCATAGGCACATTCCAGAAGGAGGTGTGTGACAGTCTCGTCCCCCCCGCAGCCACTTCGAGGGCAGCGTGCGGTGCAGCTGAAAGTCCGGGGGTGCATAAAGGATCTCACAGGCAGAGCCCTTCTCACCACCAGCCAAGCCATGTCTTGGTGCTTGTTGGACAGTTCTGGCGATGAGGCATTCTGCCAAATAGCTTTGACAGTCTGCTCAGGGAACCGCTTGATAGGATCCGCCCTCTCCTTTTCCCGAAGGGTCTCAAGGACACTACATGCTGACCACTTCCTGATGGACTTGTGGTCAAAGGTGTTTTTCTTCATAAGTTTCTCCACGAAGGACAGGTGGTACGGAACAGTCCAACTACTCGGAGCGTTCCGTGGCAGCGAGGCCAGGCCCATCCTTTGCAACACCGGGGACAGGTAGAACCTCAGTACGTAGTGACACTTGATGTTTGCGTACCGGGGATCCACGCACAGCTTGATGCAGCCACACACAAAGGTGGCCATCAGGGTGAGGGTGGCATTGGGAGTGTTTTTTCCCCCATTGCACCGGTCTTTGTACATTGTGAGTCTTTGGACCCGGTCCATCTTTGATCTCCACATGAAGTGGAAGATGGCCCGGGTGACTGCAGCAGCACAGGTTCTGGGGATAGGCCAGACCTGTGCCACATATAACAATACTGAGAGTACCTCACACTTGATGACCAGGTTTTGTTCCCATGATGGAGAGCAACCATTGCTCCCATCTGCCTAGTTTCTGTCTCATCTTCCTGATCCGCTCCTCCCAAGTCTTGGCGCACGCCCCAGCCCCCCCTGAACCAAATACCCAGCACCTATAGGTGGTCAGTCCTGACGGTGAAGGGGATAGAGGATTGGTCGGCCCAGGTCCCGAAGAGCATGGCCTCGCTCTTGCCCGGTTTACCCTGGCCCCCGAGGCCCGTTCGAACTGGACACAGATGCACAAGAGTCTGTGCACGGACAGCGGTTCCGAGCAGAAAACAGTGGCGTCGTCCATGTACAGGGAGGCCTTAACCTGTAGGCCTCCGCTGCCAGGAATAGTCACCCCTCTCAGGCTCGCATCCTTCCTGATGGATTCGGCAAATGGCTCTATGCAGCACACAAACGAGGCAGGAGAGAGAGGGCAGCCCTGCCTGACTCCAGATCTTACAGGGAAGCTATCTGATTCCCACCCATTGATTGAGACTGCACTGACAATGTTGGTGTAGAGCAGTCTGATCCAATTCCCTCCCCAAAGCCCATTTTGGAGAGGACATTCCTCATATATGTGTGCGATATCCTGTCAAAGGCTTTCTCCTGGTCCAGGCTGATCAGGCAGGTGTTGGCCCCCTGTCCTGCACATAGGCGATCGTATCCCTGAGGAGTGCAAGACTCTCAGAGATCTTCCTGCCCGGTACAGCACAGGTTTGGTCAGGGTGGATCACCAATCCCAGAGTAGACCTGACCCGGTTGGCGATGAACTTTGACAAGATTTTGTAGTCTGTGTTAACAGTGAGATCGGACTCCAATTTCTAATTTTGTCCCTCTCCCCCTTCTGCTTGTAGATGAGGGTGATGATGCCTTTCCTCATGGATTCACTCATGGTACCTGCTTGAAGCATACTGACATACACCTCCAGCAGGTCCCGGCCAATCAAGTCCCACAGAGTGGAATAGATCTCGACCGGTAAGCCGTCGCTTCCGGGAGTTTTATTCTTTTCGAAGGACTCGAGGGCCCTGGTCAGCTCATCCAGAGATAGCGGCTAGTCCAGCCTCTCTCGTGTTCCGTCATCTAGGACCTTCGTGATAGAGGACAGGAACGACTGGGAGGCCGCGCTGTCGGTTGGCTTTGAGTCATACAGACTGGCATAGAAGGATTTGCTGATCCTCATGACGTCAGCCTGAGATGACGTTGTCGAGCCGTCTTCTTCCTTCAGGCTGCTGAGCACAGAGCTCTCCTTGTGCACCTTCTGGAAGAAGAAACGTGAGCACGTGTCGTCCTGCTCCACGGAGTGGACTCTGGACCGGAAGATTATCTTGGAGGCCTCCAAGGCAAAGAGCGAAGTTTGCTGGCCTTTCACCTCCTGGAGGTCCTCCGTGACATTGACCCCCAACGTCTGCAGCAGGAGCAGGTTCTGCATACTTTTCTGGGGTTGGGACAGTTTTCCCTGCCTCTCTCTCTCGCCTCCTGAACACCTTTGAGGATGACGAACCTCTTGCTGTTCCCTTTTACTGTTTCCCACCAGTCCGCTGGAGACTCAAAGAGGGGCTTCGCGGTTCTCCAACTTGCGTAATCCCTCTTGAGCTCCTCAATGTTTCCCGGGGTCAACAGCTTAGTGTTCAGTTTCCACATTCCCTTGCCTGCCCGCTGCTCGTCCTGTAGGTGACAGTCAGCCAGCAGGAGGCAGTGGTCAGAGAAGAACACCGGCTTGACGTCGGTGGATCTGACCGAGAGCGTTCGGGACACAAACAGATAAACTATCCTTGAGCGGATAGACCCGTCTGCCTGTGACCAGGTGTATCTACGCTGCGCTCCGTCTGCAAGGGTGCTGAAGACGTCGTGCAGCTTGGCATCTTTTACCGTGTCCATCAGGGCTCTGGACGATGCGTCCAGTTTACTGTCCCCCCTCGCCAGATTGTCCATCTGCAACAATGATACAGTTGAAGTCTCCGGCCAGAATGACCGGCCTGGACGTAGCCAGCAACAGTGGAAGCTGCTGCAGGACGGCCAACCGTTCACTCTTATCCGCTGGGGAGTACACGTTGATTAGTCTCGCGGGAGCGTTTCTGTATTTAACATCCGCGACGAGGAGGCGCCCGCCCACACCTCCTTAACCTCGAAGATGGTGAAGTTGCCTCCCCGCAACAGGATACCGAGGTCTGAGGAGTGGTTATCGTTGCCTCCCAACCAAACTGACGGCCCAAGGGCCCACCTCCTGTAACTGCTGAGGTGCGGTATCCCACACTCCTGCAGAAACAGGACATCGGCTTTGACGTTGGCCAGGAAGGCCAGCGTTGAAACACATCGCGCAGCAGATTTTATGCTGTCACATTAATACTGGCAATTTTAATCCCCATTTCTTTTAACAAGTTGTGAGTTTACCCGTGTCCAATTGCCGCCGTCCTGCCCCTCTGGGGTAGCTGTCTGCATCCCCATGCACAACACGAACTGCTGGACCCTCGCAGGGCTGAGGTAGCTGTCCTGCTCCTCACTCGGTCCATTTTTCCGCTCCGGTGTCATCGGGCTGTGACCAGGGTCCACGCTGCCTGCTTCTGTATCTGACAGCAGGGCTGTCAGAGGGTCGCTGCTCCCAGTGACCTGGAGCTGTGTGGCAGTGGGGCCCTCCTGGCTTTTACCTGGTGGGAGGTGGTAGCTTCCCATTGCCTCAGGAGGTACGTCCCTTGGTTGGCAGTTGCTGCTGTCCTTTCTCCCCGCAGCACTCTGCCTCTTCTTTTGGTGATGACCCTCCTTACGTCCGTCCTCACCCTCCAAAGAGCTGTCCATGTCTTCCCCATGCAGCTGCCTTTTCCCCTTTTTCTGGGAGGTTTTGGCAGCTGGGTGGGTTTTCCTCCTCTTGTTTTGCACCAGGATCCATTCCTCTGCCTCCTTCTTTCCCTTCTCCTCCTCCTCCGCCCGTCCTGTTGGAGCTTTGCTCAGCAGCTGTCCCTCTCCAGTAGCTGGCGTCTGCTCTGCTCCGGCCTGTCCTTCTTTTTGCGTGCCCCCAGACACTGTTCCCTTGCTGGTTTGTGGCCCACCCCCCGGCCATCTGCGCGGAGGTGGCGGCCGCACGTCTTGGGCAGGCCTTGTACACGTGGCCCGCCTCCCCGCACAGATTGCAGTTCTTTGCCTCCTTGCATTCTTTGGTCGGGTGGCCCTCCTTCTTGCGGTTCCGACATATTGTGACCTTGCAGGCCGCCGCCATGTGGCCTGACCTCCCGCAGGTTCGGCACACTTTCGGCTGCCCTGCATAAGTCAGGTACTCTCTGCTCCCTCCGATAGCAAAGCTGGAGGGTGGGTGGAGGATGTTCCCACTGGCATCAACCCTCAGGGTTACCTTGACCTGTTGTTTGTTGGTCCAGATCCCGAAAGGATCAACCACGTCAGTGCTTTCTCCCTCAACCTGCACATATCTCCTCAGGAACATGAGGACATCAGTTACTGGAACATGGGAGTTGTACATGTGGATCGTGACAACCCGACTCCTCTGTGCAGGGAGCACACACAGCGGGACCGCCGACAAGATGGAGAACAGCGGGTCCCCCTCCTTTTCCTTGAAGACCTTCAGGAGCTGCTCGCATTGCATCACACTCCTGAAGGTGACATCAAAGTAGCCTGCCCCATGGAAATGATAAAGGATAAGATAACTATCAGGCTGGGAGGGTGAATAGCTGTTAATTGGGACTGTTAGGGCTAACCATAGGTAATTTGTAATGACAGGCTGTGAGAACAAGGCCTGGTGTGTGGATAGGGCCTTAGGGCATGGGATTGTTAACCTATGTTTAGCCACTAACTGTCTCCATTGTAAGCTGTTCCCCACCGACATCAATCCACGATTGGAGCTGCCGAGGACACATTCCTCTGGAATATCCTCCCTAACCCTCTCTGTCCTCCTTTAATTTGTATCTGAAAATAGTTCTGTTTAATCAATGTTTCCATCATTCGTGAAGCACTTTAGGGAGATTTGTCAATGTGAACAGTTCCATACAATGCAGGTATTTGTTGTTAATGTCTGACATTGGGAGAAACAGGAATGAACCCTCTCTCTTGTACCTGATGAACAGCAGCAAAAGCAGAGAATGGTCTGTGCAGTGATTGATGTCAGTGCAGGCCAACAGGGGGCAGAGGGTGAGACTGGAGGACCAGGCAATGCCAGTTTGTCCTCCAACCAATCAGAGTGAATGAGGGTATCCTCAACACTGGAAATAAGGAAAGGCACATATAGCAGAGGTTTGAGAAACTGGAGGAGATTAGAGATAGGGAGTGTTCTGACGCTGCAGAGGAATTATAGAGAGAAGGAAGAGTTGTGAGGATGGATGAGGTGACAGTGATTGGGAGAGTTGTGAGGATGGAGGCATTCACAGAGATAGCGAGGAAACAGACCCTGTGGTCTAACCAATCCATGTCGGCCATAACTCCAAACTGAACTAATCGCACCTGCCTCTGCTTGGTCCACATTCATCCAAGTATTTCCTATTAATGTACTTATCCAAATGTCTTTTAAATACTATAATTGTATTCACAGCTACCACTTCCTCTGGAAGTTCATTCCATATGGATAAAAATTAAAACATCCCTAATGTCTCTTTTTCAAACCTTTCTCATCTCTTCTCAAAATGTATGCACCCGAGTCTTGAATTCCCTTCTCCCCTGGCCGTTCACCTTATCCATACTCTTGATGAATTTATAAACGTCTAATAAGGTCACCCCTGAACTTCCTACGCTGCAGTGCAAAATGTCTCAGCCTCTCCTTATGACACAATCCTTCCATTCCCATCACCATCCTGGTAAATCTCTTCTGAATCTATTCCAATTTAATAATAGCCTTCCTATAACAGCACAACCAGAACTGGGCACAGTATTCCAGAAGAGGCCTCACTAACATCCTGTACAACCTCAACAAAGCAACTCCCTCTACTCAAAGGTCTGAACAATGAAGGTCAGTGTGCTAACCACCTTCTGAATCATCCTGTCTACACGTGACACAGGCTTCAAAAGACTGAACCCCTCGGTCTCTTTGTTCCATATCACTACACTAGGCCCTACTTTTAATTAGTGTAAGTCCTGCCCTCGTTTGTTTTATCAAGATGTAATATTTTGCATTTATTCCTATCCAAAAATCCAATAAAGTCTTTGAGTATAAAGGCAGTAGGAGTATACTTAAGAGGGAAATCAGGAGGGCAAAAAAGGGACAGGAGATAGCTTTGTCAAGTAGGGTTAAGGATAAGCCAAAGGGCTTTTATAATTATGTTCAGAACAAAAGACCATCCAGAGAGAGAATACAGTCAATCAAAGATCAACAAGGCAGCCTATCTGTGGAGCTGCAGACGACGGGGGAGATACTAAACGAGTATTTTGCAATAGTGTTTACTGTGGAGAAGGACATGGGTGATAGGGATTGTGGGGAAATAGATGGTGACATCTTGAAAAATGTCCATATTACAGAGGAGGTGGTGCTGGATGAGTGGCTAACGAGCCGGTGCAGGGGAGAAGGATTCACATTTTTGGATCATTGTAATCTCCTCTGGGGTAGAGTTGAACTGCATAAGGATGGATTGTCCCTGAATTGGAAGGTGTCTAATATCTAGGCAGGGAGACTTGCGAGTGATACTTGGGAAGCATTAAACCTGTGAGGGAGTCAGGGGTAAACCCAAATAGATAGTGAGAAAAGAGGTAAATCTGAGGCTGGTACAGTTCAGAAGTCAAGCAGTCAATACAAGGCACAGAACGAGGTGGGACTGAGCAGTGACACTGCATTTACATCAATGGAAGAGGCCTGACAGGGAAGGCATATGAGCTCAGGGTATGGTTTTGAACATGGGACTGGGATATCATGGGTATGACAGAAATGTGGCTCAGGGATGGATAGGACTGGCAGCTTAGTGTTCCATGGTATAGATGGTATATGAAGGATAGAACGGGGGACAAGAGAGGAGAAGGAGGAGTGGAGTTTTTGATTAGGGATAGCATTATGGTTGTGCTTCCAGAAGGATATTCCTGGGAGTACGCCCAGTGAAGTTATTTGGATGGAATGGAGATAAGAGAGGGATGATCACGTTATTGGGGTTGTCTGCGTGGGTTTCGTCCAGGTGCTCTGGTTTCCAAAGATGTGCAGGTTAGGTGGATTATCCAGGCTGAATTGCCCATAGTGTTCAGGGATGTGTAGGTTGGGTGGATTATCCAGGCTGAATTGTCCATAGTGTTCAGGAATGTGCAGGTTGGGTGGATTATCCAGGCTGAATTGTCCATAGTGTTCAGGGATGTGTAGGTTGGGTGGATTATCCAGGCTGAATTGCCCACAGTGTTCAGGGATGTGCAGGTTGGGTGGATTATCCAGGCTGAATTGTCCGTAGTGTTCAGGGATATGCAGGTTGGGTGGATTATCCAGGCAGAATTGTCCATTGTGTTCAAGGATGTGCAGGTTAGGTGGATTATCCAGGCTGAATTACCCGTAGTGTTCAGGGATGTGCAGGTTGGGTGGGTTATCCAGGCTGAATTGTCCACAGTGTTCAGGGATGTGCAGGTTGGGTGGGTTATCCAGGCTGAATTGTCCATAGTGTTCAGGGATATACAGGTTCGGTGGATTATCCAGGCTGAATTGCCCATAGTGTTCAGGGATATACAGGTTCGATGGATTATCCAGGCTGAATTGCCCATAGTGTTCAGGGATGTACAGGTTCGGTGGATTGGCCATGGGATATGCAATGTTACAGGGGTAGGGTAGGAGGCTCTGAGGGTCAGTGTGGATGTGATGGGCCGATTGGATTATCTGATAATTCTACTCGTTTTAAACTGGCTTTAGAAAAGAATAGACCAAATGTAAAAGTTAATGTTCTAATTTGGACAAAGGCCAATTGTAATGGCATGAGGCAAGAACTTTCAAAATTAGTTTGCGGGAGTCTATTCCCAGGTAAAAGGACGGCTGGAAAATGGGAACATAAGAACATAAGGAAGAGGAGCAGGAGTAGGCCATCTGGCCCCTCAAGCCTGCTCTGCCATTCAAAAAGGTCAGGGCTGATCTTTTCATGGCCTCAGCTCCACCTTCCTGCTGTCTCACCATCACCCTTAATTCCTTTCCTGTTCACAAATCTACCTTTTGCCTTAAAGACATTCAAGATGAAAGCCCAACTGCTTCACTCAGCAGGGAATTCCACGGACTCACAACCCTTTAACTGAAGAAGTTCCTCCTGAATTCAGTCCTAAATCTGCTCCCCCTTATTTTAATGCTATGCCCTCGAGTTTCACCCACCCCCAGTGGAAATAACCTCCCTGCTTCTATCTTATCTATTCTTTTCATAATTTTATTTTTCCTATCCAACCTCCAATACTTCTAAATTCCAAAGAGTATAGTCCCAGACTACTCAATCTCTCCACATACACCAACCCTCTCAACTCCTGACTCAAACTAGTGACCCTCCTCTGCACCCCCTCCAGTGTCAGTACATCCTTCCTGACCAAACCTGTACACAGTACTCCTGGTGTGGCCTCCCCAGCACCCTGTACAGCTGCAGCATAACCATCCCTCCAGCAATGAAGGACAATATTCCCTTCACTGCCTTAATTACCTGCTGCATCTGCAAACCAACTTCCTGTGATTCATGCACAGGGACACCCAGCTCCCTCTGCACAGCAGCATGCTGCAAGTTTTCAATATTTTAATCATCCAGTTTGCTGTTAGTCTGACCAAAACGAATGGCCTCACGTTCCTCAACATTATACCCCATCTGCCAGACCCTTACCCACTCACTTAACCTTTCTGTATCCCTGTGCAGACTGACAGTGGTCTCCACACACATTGCTCTACCTCATCTTAATGTCAAATGTGAACTCTAGCATCGTACACTTGGTCCTCAACTCCAAAACATTTGTGTAAATGGTAAACAGTTGTAGTGCCAACACTAAACCAAACACTCATTTATCCCCATTCTTTATTTTTGTTCATTAACCAATCCTCTATCCATGCCAATGCATTACCCATAATGCTGTGCAGCCTTTACCTAGAGGGGTATAAGGGCAGTAGGAGTAGACTGGAGGTAAACCCGGAGGGCAAAAAGGGGGCATGAGATAGGTTTAGGAAATAAGTTTGAGGAGAATCCAAAGCAATTCTACAAATACACTTAGGACAAACGAGTAACCAGGCAGAGAATAGGTACCTGCAAAAATCATCAGTGCTGTCTGTGGAACCTCAGGAGGTGGGAGAGATTCTACATGAGATTCTTTTACTGAAAGAGGATGTGGCAGCTTTTATGTTTGGAGAAATAAGTAGTGATAACTTGACAAGTAAAAAGTGAGGTCTGCAGATGCTGGAGATCAGAGCTGAAAATGTGTTGCTGGTTAAAGCACAGCAGGTTAGGCAGCATCCAAGGAACAGGAAATTCGACGTTTCCGGCCAGAGCCCTTCAGCACGTCGAATTTCCTGTTCCTTGGATGCTGCCTAACCTGCTGTGCTTTAACCAGCAACACATAACTTGACAAGTGTCCATATTAGAGCGGATGGAGTACTGGATGTCTTAAAATGCATAAAGGTGGATATATCACTGGGACGTGCTTAGGTGTAACCCAGAACTTTGTGGGAATCTAGGGAAGTGTTTGATGGACCCTTCGCTGAGATATTTGTGATATTGATAGTCACAGGTGAGGTGCTGGAAGATGGGCTCCATTATTTAAGAAAGGTGGGAAGGAAAGGCCACTTCCCACTGATTAGGGAGAGGTAGCATGGCTTTGTGCATGGAAGTCACGAACTTGAACTTCAGTAAGACACAAACTTCTACATAACAGACTGGTTAGCAAGTTCGACACTGTAGAATACAGGGAGAACTAGCTATTAGGATACAGAATTGTTTAGAAGGTCATAGAGTCATAGAGATGCATAACATGGAAACAGACCCTTCAGTCTATTCCGTCCATGCCAACCATTTACCCCAGTCCAATCTAGTCCAACCTGCCAGCACCCAACCCATATCCATCCAAACCTCCCTATTGACATTCCCATCGAGATGGATTTTCAATGTTACAATTGTACCAGTCACCACCACATCTTCTGATAGCTCATTCCATACACGCAGCACCCTCTGCATGAAAATGTTGCCCCTCAGGTCTCTTTCATATCTTTCCCCTCTCACCCTAAGCCTGTGCCATCCAGTTCTGGAATTTCCCCACCCGAGAGAAAAGATTAGGTTAGATTACTTACAGTGTGGAAACAGGCCATTCAGCCCAACAAGTCCACACCGACCCTTTGAAGGCCAACCCACCCCCCTACATTTACCCCTTCACCTAACACTGTGGGCAATTTAGCATGGCCAATTCACCTAACCTGCATATTTTTGAACTGTGGGAGGAAACTGGAGCACCCGGAGGAAACCCACGCAGACAGAGGGAGAATGTGCAAACTCCACACAGACAATTGCCTGAGGCAGGAATTGAACCCGGATCACTGGCACTGTGAAAGGGGGGGTGGGGGTGGGGGGGTGGTGGGAGCGGACTCAGTGAGTGTGAAGGGACAGGGAGAGACAGTGGAGACTGGGAGAGAGGTGGAGTTAGTGTGGATTGGGAGGGTTGATAAACACTGTTTCAGTCTGCTAGACCGGGAATAGGTACTCCGGGTAAATTAAAACCAAAAGAACTGCGGATGCTGTAAATCACACCCAACAACCAGAAGGTACTGGAAAAACTCAGCAAATCTGACAGCATCTGTGAAGAGAAATCAGTTCACATTTTGGATCCGGTGACCCTACCTGATGTTAATGAGAAAAACATGTCGGTTTATATGTAGAAGGTAGGGGTTAGAGAGTAAATGATAGGTGGGGATAAATTCCAAAGAGAGAGATAGGAGCAGTTGGACAAAGGAGTGGATAACAATCTGGCTGGGGGAGGGTGAATAGCTGTTTATGGCGACTGTTAGTGGCTAACCATAGGTACTGTGTAATGGCAGGCTATGTAATAATACCTCTGGGACACCCCGACCAACCAACCCAACCACCCCGTGGCTCAACACTTCAACTCCCCCTCCCATTCCACCAAGGACATGCAGGTGCTTGGACTCCTTCAATGCCAGACCATAGCAACACGACGGCTGGAGGAAGAGCGCCTTATCTTCCGCCTAGGAACCCTCCAACCACAAGGGTTGAACTCATATTTCTCCAGTTTCCTCATTTCCCCTCCCCCTACCTTGTCTCAGTCCCAACTCTCGAACTCAGCACCACCTTCCTAACCTGCAATCTTCTTCCTGACCTCTCTGCCCCCACCTCCACTCCAGTCTATCACCCTCACCTTGACCTCCTTCCACCTATCGCATTTTCAATGCCCCTCCCCCAAGTCCTTCCTCCCTACCTTTTATCTTAGCCTGCTTGGCAAACCTTCCTCATTCCTGAAGAAGGGCTCATGCCCGAAACGTCGATTATCCTGCTCCTTGGATGCTGCCTGACCTGCTGCGCTTTTCCAGCAACACATTTTCAGCTCTGATCTCCAGCATCTGCAGTCCTCACTTTCTCCTACATAATAACAAGGCCTGGTATGTGGGGTAGGGGGCAAAGAAACTAGGACGTGGGAGCATTCAGGACATAAAATTATTGAATTCGATGTTGAAGCCAGAGGATTGCAGGGTCCCCGAGTGGGAGATGAGGTGTTGTTTTTCTAGCTTGCTTTAAATTGTGGCGCTGGAAAAGCACAGCAGGTCAGGCAGCATCCAAAGAACAGGAGAATCGACGTATTGGGCATATAAGCACTTCATCAGAAATATGGGTTTTGGGGGAAGAGGGCTGAGAGATAAATAGGGAGGGGTGTGTGCGGTTGGGGAAGGGAGTTAGGAAGGCAACAGGTAGATGTAGATGGAGGGGTAGTGGTGAGGGGATATAGTGGATAATTGGAAAGGAAGATGGACAGGTGGGACAATTCAAGAGGCCAGTGCCGAGTTGGAGGGTTGAATCTGGGATAAGGTGGGTGAGGGGAGATGAGGAAACATTGATGCCGTGTGGTTGAAAGGTCCCAAGGTGGAAGATGAGGTGTTGTTCCTCCAGGCCTCGGGTGGCTCAAATTTTGGGGGTGGAGGACATCTGAGACTTGCATGTCCTTGACAGCGTGGTGGCGGGTGTGGGTAGCTGATGTGGTCAGCCACAGGGCGGTGGATTTGGTTGGTGCATGTGTCCCAGAAATGTTCCCTGAAATATTCCACAAGTTAGCGTCCTGACTCCCCAGTGTAGAGGAGACCACATAGAGAGCAACGGACACAATAGATGAGGTGTTTGGATGGGCAGGGAAATCTCTGTTGGATGTGGGAGGATCCTGTGGTGCCTTGGAAGGAGGTGAGGAGAAGGTGTGGGCACTTCTTGCAGTGGCAAGCGAAGGTGCCAGGAGTGGAGGATGGGTTGGTGGGGAGCATGGATCTAATGAGGGAGTCTCAGAGAGAATGGTCTCTGTGGAATGCTGAAAAGGGTGAGGAGGGAAATATATCTCTGGTGGGGTGTGATTGTAGGTGGTGGAAATGTGGAGGATGATGTGTTGTATCTGGGTGGAAGGTAAGGACCAGGGGGATTCCATCCTTGTTGCAGTTGGAGGTGTTGGGGTTCAAGAGCAGAGATGCAGGAAGTGGAGGAGATACACTGGATGGTATTGATGACCATATGGGAGGGGAAATTGCAGTCCTTGAAATTGGAGGCCATTTGGTATGTTCTGGAGTGTTCTGCCAGCTTGCATCAAGCTTCACTGGAACACTGCAGTAAGCATGAGACAGAGATGTTGGCCAGGGAACAGGCTCGTGAGTTAAAGTGGCGAGCAACTGGAAGCTCATGATCTTTTTTGCAGCAGAACGTAGATCATCAGCCACCATTTCCAGCACCTCCACTGAGATGCTGCCAGACACAGGTTCCTGTCCCCTCCATTAACAGCTATGCACCGTCCCAGCCAGATCATTACCCACTCCTTTGTCTTTCCAAATGTTCCTTTCTCTCTTTGGGCTCTGTCCCCACCTATTATTTACTCTTTAACCCCTATCTCCTGCAGTCCAAAGATGTGCAGGTTAGGTGAATTGGCCCAGCTAAATTTCCCAAAATTGTTAAGGGATGTGCATTAGTCCGGGGAAATGGGTCTGTGTGGGATAAACTTCAGAGGGTGGGTGTGGAATTGATGGGCCGAAGGGCAGTTTCCACATTCATTCTGCCATGGTGTCTAAGGAAATAAAAGGTATACAAATTGGCAAAGACCAGCGAGAAACCAGGAGATTAGAAAAACGTAAAAGATCAACGGAAGGATGGATGGGATTGGGGGGAAAAAGTGATGAGTAGCTATCCACAGGGCCGGAATATCAGGTTACACTGCTAGCGGGGAAATTATTATATGGGGAACATACGGCCTCTAATTGTTGAAGCACTTTACTGTTACCATAGAGATAATCCTGATAAAGCTAAAAATCACAGCACACTCCGAAAGCTTGAACTTCCAAATAAGCCTGTTGGATTACAAACTAATGATGTGTGGTTTTCAGGCTGGAGGTCTGTGACCAGTGCAGTGCCACAAGGATCGGTGCTGGATCCACTACTTTTCCTCATTGATATCAATGATTTGGACGTGAACATAAGTTAGTAAGTTTGTACATGACACCAAAATTGGAGGTGTAGTGGACAGTGAAAAAGATTACCTCAGAGTACAACTGGATCTTGATCAGATGGGTGAATGGGCTGAGGTGTGGCAGATGGAGTTCATTGAAAGGAGAGTCACAGTTCGATAGGTTAGTGAAGAAGGCAGTCATTCTGCTTTCCTTTATTTGATGGTATTCCAAAATTGGCTGAGCCAATAAACTGAACAACCAAAACATGATCTCCCAGCTGCTATACTCAGTGCACTGCTCAATTACAGCTAGCATACCAAACACCACCTTGACTGACCTGTCTACCTTCAACCATACTTTCAAGGAACTATCAATCCACACTCGAAGGTCTACTTGTCTGTCAACACTTCCCAGGAACTTGCCATTATGAGGTTGAGTCCTATCCTGGTAACATCTTTCCGAAATCATGAAGAATACAATTGAATGCAGTATTCTAAGGTTGGCCTCACCAATGCCCTGTACAGCTACATGACCTCCTAACTCCTGTACTCAATGACAGAATCCCTACAGCATTGAAAGAGGCCATTCAGCCCATGAGATCTTACCAACCTTTGAACAGCTTCCATGTAACCATGCATTTCCCACAGCTAACCCACCTAACGCACACATCTTTGGATTGTGGGAGGAAACCAGAGCACCCAGAGGAAGCCCACACAGACACACACAGGGCGAGTGTGCAAACACCACACAGAGACTGGAATCGAACCAGAGTCCCTTTACTGAACAGTGCACTGACCAATAAAGTCAGTGTCCCAAATACCACGTTCAACATCTGATCTCCCCGAAACTATGCAGTTGTTCTGAGCCCTTCAGAGGGATTGCAGGGGACGGGGAGAAAACAGGAACAGAGTTGAGGTATAGATCTATAAAATAACTCTCCATCCCGCCTCTCCCACTCTGTTGCCCCCGTCTGCTCCCCCCCACCATGTTCCCCATAGCCCCCCCTCACTGTCTGCCTCCTCAGACCACCTGCCCCCCTCTGTCCCCTTGCCCCCTCTGTCTGCCCCGTCCAGCCTCTCTGTCCGCCCCGTCCAGCCTCTCTGTCCATCTCCTCACTCTACTCCCATGTCCCCCCTCACCCCCCGTTCCCCACCCTCCTTGTCCCCTAGTTCTGAACTCCCCACCACAGGAAAAGACCTTGTCTATTTCCCCTATCCATGCCCCTCCTGATTTTATAAATCTCTATAAGGTCATCCATCAGCCTCTGATGCTCCGGGGAAAACAGCCTATTCAGCCTCTTCCTGTTACCAACCCTGGTAATATCCTCACAATTATTTTCTGACCCCTTTCCATTTGGAGAATATTGTTTTGTTAGGAGACCAGAGTTGCATGGAACATTCCAAAAGTTGCCTAACCAATGTCCTGTGCAGCTGCAATATGACCTCCCGATCCCTACGCTCAACTCTCTGACCAATAAAGGAAAGCATACCAAAACCAAAACAACTGCAGATGCTGTAAACCATTAAAAAAAAGAAGTTTCTGGAAAAGCTTGGCAGATATGTAGCATCTGTGAAGAGAAATTTGAGTTAACGTCTCTGAGAAAGGGTGACCGGACCCGAAACATTAGCTGATTTTTCTTGACAGATGCTGCATGGCCTGCTGAGCATTTCCAACAACATCTGGGCAAGTTTAAAGGGAGTTGTGTCAGGCAGGTTTCTTGTGCAGAAGGTGGTAAGTGATTACAACATACTCTCCTGGGAGAAGGTGAAAGCAGAAACAATCACAACGTTCAAGAGTCATTTGGGCAGACACATAAGCAGGCAAGGGTTGACAGGGATATGGATCATATACAGGCAGATGGAATTAGTTTGGAATAGCATTATGATCCACACAGACATAGTGGGCCAATTATTCGGGTGCTGTCCTATTGTTTTCCGTGGCTAGAATTTTTTTTTGGAAGAAGTAACAAAGAGGATTGATGAGGGCAGAGCGGTGGACATGATCGACATGGATTTCAGTAAGGCGTTCGGCAAGGTTCCCATGGGAGATGGTTAACAAGGTCATCGAATACAGGGAGAACTAGCCATTTGGATACAGAACTGACTCAAAGGTAGAAAGCAGAGGGTGGTGGTGGAGGGTTGCTTTTCAGACTGCAGGCCTGGAGTGTCACAAGGATCAGTGCTGGGTCCACTCCTTCTCGTCATTTATATAAGCGATTGGGATGTGAACGTAGGAGGTGTTAGTAATTTTGCACATGACACCAAAATTGGAATTGTAGTGGACAGTGAAAAAGATGACCTCAGAATACAATGGGACATTAATCTGATAGGCAAATAGCCTGAGGAGTGGCAGATCGAGTTTAGTTTAGAAAAATGTGTGGTGCTGCATTTTGAAAACGCAAATCTTAGCAGGTCTTAATGGTAAGGTCCACGGGAGAATTGTTGAACAAATAGACCTTGGAGTGCAGGTTCATAGCTCCTTGAAAGTGGAGTCACAGGTAGATAGGATAGTGAAGAGGACTTTTAATATGCTTTCCTTGAATGGTCAGAGCATTGAGTATAGGAGTTGGGAGATCATATTGAGGCTGCAAAGGACATTAGTTAGACCACATTTGGAATATTCCGTGCAATTCTGGTCTCCTTCCTATCAAAACAATATTGTGAAACTTGAAAGGCGTCAGAAAACGATTACACGGATGTTACCAGGATTGGAGTATTTGAGATATAGGGAGAGGTTGAATAGGCTGTTTTCCCTGGAGCGTCAGAGGCTGAGGGGTGACCTTTTAGGAGGTTTATAAAATCAGGAAGGGCAGGTATAGGGTTAATAGACAAGGTCCTTTCCCTGCAATGTTGGGGTCGGGGGGGGAAGAGTAGGGAGGGGAAGACAGTTATTTTATAGATCTACAACTCAACCGTGTTTTCTCCCCGTGTTTGGGAAGGGGATGACCACTGAGGACTCCTGCACTCCCTTCCTGAGCCTTTTGCTTGATCTGACGGTGACCCATTCCCTTTCTGCCTGTGTAACCCTCACCTGCAGTGTGACTAACTCACTAAACATGCTGTCCAAAACATTCTCAGGATTGCAGATGCTCCAGTGAGTCCACTCACAGCTCCAGGTCTGAACAGCAGTTTCCCAGTAACACTTCCTGCACAGAGAGCCGTCAGGGAGACTGGAAGTGCCCCTTATT
Source organism: Hemiscyllium ocellatum (assembly GCF_020745735.1). NCBI lineage: Eukaryota > Metazoa > Chordata > Chondrichthyes > Orectolobiformes > Hemiscylliidae > Hemiscyllium > Hemiscyllium ocellatum. The sequence goes on along the minus strand of NW_026867447.1, from coordinate 125,356 downwards.
TCCCACATTGTACAAGAGGAGCACAGCACAGTCTGAGGGCTCCTGTCACAACCTCTCCCTAGATTCATCCAGTTACTCCCAGAGTGGAGCTAAACCCTCCCAGTCCACGTTTCACCCGGTTTCTGCTGCAACGTTCCCCTTTTCCGTTTCCTCCTCCTGCAAACACCAAGGGTCCAGTGACCCTTCCTCAGAACCGATGACAGCTGGGAAATTAGAATCCCGACAGTGTGGAAACTGGCCCTTCGGCCCATCAGTTCCACACCCACCCTCTGAAGTTTATCCCACACAGACCCATTTCCCCGGACTAATGCACATCCCTGAATTTGGGAAATTTAGCTGGGCCAATTCACCTAACCTGCACATCTTTGGACTGCAGGAGATAGGGGTTAAAGAGTAAATAATAGGTGGGGACAGAGCCCAAAGAGAGACAGGAACATTTGGAAAGACAAAGGAGTGGATAATGATCTGGCTGGGACGGTGCATAGCTGTTAGTGGAGGGGACAGGAACCTGTGTCTGGCAGCATCTCAGTGGAGGTGCTGGAAATGGTGGCTGATGATCTACGTTCTGCTGCAAAAAAGATCATGAGCTTCCAGTTGCTCGCCACTTTAACTCACGAGCCTGTTCCCTGGCCAACATCTCTGTCTCATGCTTACTGCAGTGTTCCAGTGAAGCTTGATGCAAGCTGGCAGAACACTCCAGAACATACCAAATGGCCTCCAATTTCAAGGACTGCAATTTCCCCTCCCATATGGTCATCAATACCATCCAGTGTATCTCCTCCACTTCCTGCATCTCTGCTCTTGAACCCCAACACCTCCAACTGCAACAAGGATGGAATCCCCCTGGTCCTTACCTTCCACCCAGATACAACACATCATCCTCCACATTTCCACCACCTACAATCACACCCCACCAGAGAGATATTTCCCTCCTCACCCTTTTCAGCATTCCACAGATACCATTCTCTCTGAGACTCTCTCATTAGATCGAGGCTCCCCACCAACCCATCCTCCACTCCCAGCACCTTCGCTTGCCACTGCAAGAAGTGCCCACACCTTCCCTTCACCTCCTTCCAAGGCACCACAGGATCCTCCCACATCCAACAGAGATTTCCCTGCCCATCCAAACACCTCATCTATTGTGTCCGTTGCTCTCTATGTGGTCTCCTCTACACTGGGGAGTTAGGACGCCACCTTGTGGAATATTTCAGGGAACATTTCTGGGACACATGCACCAACCAAATCCACCGCCCTGTGGCTGACCACATCAGCTACCCACCCCCGCCACCACGCTGTCAAGGACATGCAAGTCTCAGATGTCCTCCATCCCCAAATTTGAGCCACCCGAGGCCTGGAGGAACAACACCTCATCTTCCACCTTGGGACCTTTCAACCACACGGCATCAATGTTTCCTCGTCTCCCCTCACCCACCTTATCCCAGATTCAACCCTCCAACTCTGCACTGGCCTCTTGAATTTCCCACCTGTCCATCTTCCTTTCCAATTATCCACTATATCCCCTCACCACTACCCCTCCATCTACATCTACCTGTTGCCTTCCTAACTCCCTTCCCCCAACCGCGCACACCCCTCCCTATTTATCTCTCAGCCCTCTCTTCCCCCACCACCCATATTTCTGATGAAGTGCTTATATGCCCACTACGTCGATTCTCCTGTTCTTTGGATGCTGCCTGACCTGCTGTGCTTTTCCAGCACCACAATTTAAAGCAAGCTAGAAAAACAACACCTCATCTCCCGACTCTGCAATCCTCTGGCTTCAACATCGAATTCAATAATTTTATGTCCTGAACCCTCCCATGTCCTAGTTTCTTTGCCCCCTACCCCACATACCAGGCCTTGTTATTATGTAGGAGAAAGTGAGGACTGCAGATGCTGGAGATCAGAGCTGATAATGTGTTGCTGGAAAAACGCAGCAGGTCAGGCAGCATCCAAGGAGCAGGAGAATTGACGTTTCGGGCATGAGCCCTTCCTCAGGAATTAGGAAGGTTTGCCAAGCAGGCTAAGATAAAAGGTAGGGAGGAAGGACTTGGGGGAGGAGCGTTGGAAATGCGATAGGTGGAATGAGGTCAAGGTGAGGGTGATTGACTGGAGTGGAGGTGGGGGCAGAGAGGTCAGGAAGAAGATTGCAGGTTAGGAAGGTGGTGCTGAGTTCGAGGGTTAGGACTGAGACAAGGTAGGGGGAGGGGAAATGAGGAAACTGGAGAAATATGAGTTCAGCCCTTGAGGTTGGAGGGTTCCTAGGCGGAAGATGAGGCGCTCTTCCTCCAACCGTCGTGTTGCTATGGTCTGGCGATGAAGGAGTCCAAGCACCTGCACGTCCCTGGTGGATTGGGAGGGGGAGTTGAAGTGTTGAGCCACGGGGTGGTTGGGTTGGTTGGTCCAGGTGTCCCAGAGGTATTATTACATAGCCTGCCATTACACAGTACCTATGGTTAGCCACTAACAGTCGCCATAAACAGCTATTCACTCTCCCCCAGCCAGATTGTTATCCACTCCTTTGTCCAACTGCTCCTATCTCTCTCTTTGGAATTTATCCCCACCTATCATTTACTCTCTAACCCCTACCTTCTACATATAAACTGACATTTTTTTCTCATTAACATCAGGTAGGGTCACCGGATCCAAAATGTGAACTGATTTCTCTTCACAGATGCTGTCAGATTTGCTGAGTTTTTCCAGTACCTTCTGGTTGTTGGGTGTGATTTACAGCATCCGCAGTTCTTTTGGTTTTAATTTACCCGGAATACCTATTCCAGGTCTAGCAGACTGAAACAGTGTTTATCAACCTTCCCAATCCACACTAACTCCACCTCTCTCCCAGTCTCTGCTGTCTCTCCCTGTCCCTTCACACTCACTGAGTCCCCTCCCATCCCCCCACCCCCCCTTTCACAGTGCCAGTGATCCGGGTTCAATTCCTGCCTCAGGCAATTGTCTGTGTGGAGTTTGCACATTCTCCCTCTGTCTGCGTGAGTTTCTTCCGGGTGCTCCAGTTTCCTCCCACAGTTCAAAAATATGCAGGTTAGGTGAATTTCCCACAGTGTTAGGTGAAGGGGTAAAAGTAGGGGGGTGGGTTGCTCTTCAAAGGGTCGGTGTGGACTTGTTGGGCTGAATGGCCTGTTTCCACACTGTAAGCAATCTAACCTAATCTTTTCTCTCGGGTGGGGAAATTCCAGAACCAGACGGCACAGGCTTAGGGTGAGAGGAGAAAGATATGAAAGAGACCTGAAGGGCAACATTTTCATGCAGAGGGTGCTGCGTGTATGGAATGAGCTATCAGAAGATGTGGTGGTGACTGGTACAATTGTAACATTGAAAATCCATCTGGATGGGTATGTCAATAGGGAGGTTTGGATGGATATGGGTTGGGTGCTGGCAGGTTGGACTAGATTGGGTTGGGGTAAGTGGTTGGCATGGACTGAATGGATTGAAGGGTCTGTTTCCATGTTATGCATCTCTATGACTCTATGACCTTCTAAACAATTCTGTATCCAAATAGCTAGTTCTCCCTGTATTCTACAGTGTCGAACTTGCTAACCAGTCTGTTATGTAGAAGTTTGTCTTACTGAAGTTCAAGTTCGTGACTTCCATGCACAAAGCCATGCTACCTCTCCCTTATCAGTGGGAAGTGGCCTTTCCTTCCCACCTTTCTCAAATAATGGAGCCCATCTTCCAGCTCCTCAACTGTGACTATCAATATCACAAATATCTCAGTGAAGGGTCCATCAAACACTTCCCTAGATTCCCACAAAGTTCTGGGTTACACCTGAGCATGTCCCAGTGATATATCCACCTTTATGCATTTTAAGACATCCAGTACTCCATCCGCTCTAATATGGACACTTGTCAAGTTATGTGTTGCTGGTTAAAGCACAGCAGGTTAGGCAGCATCCAAGGAACAGGAAATTCGACGTGATGAAGGGTTCTGGCCCGAAACGTCAAATTTCCTGTTCCTTGGATGCTGCCTAACCTGCTGTGCTTTAACCAGCAACACATTTTCAGCTCTGATCTCCAGCATCTGCAGACCTCACTTTTTACTTGTCAAGTTATCACTACTTATTTCTCCAAACATAAAAGCTGCCACATCCTCTTTCAGTGAAAGAATCTCATGTAGAATCTCTCCCACCTCCTGAGGTTCCACAGACAGCACTGATGATTTTTGCAGGTACCTATTCTCTGCCTGGTTACTCGTTTGTCCTAAGTGTATTTGTAGAATTGCTTGGGATTCTCCTCAAACTTATTTCCTAAACCTATCTCATGCCCCCTTTTTGCCCTCCGGGTTTACCTCCAGTCTACTCCTACTGCCCTTATACCCCTGTAGGGAGTCACACAAACCGAGCTGTCTGTACCTGCCATATGCCTCCTTCATTTTCTTGACCAGGCCCTCAATTTCTTTCGACAGGCAGCATTCTCTACACCTACCAGCCTTGGCCTTAACAGGAACATACTGTCTATGTACTCTCATTGTCGCAGGCCTATGGAGGCAATGGCAGATGAGGGCAGAGAAGCAATCATTCTCAGTACAGACCTAATATTGTCAAAGGTAACAGCCTAAAGGTAGATGGGTCTCCTGGCCCTGATGGAATGCATCCCAGGGACTAAAAGAGATGGCCGGGTTGGAGGGGGAACACAACAAGCGTGCTGAACAAGGGGGAACAAGTGGATGTGGTGCATCTGGATTTCCAGAAGGTATTCAACAAGTTACCAAACAAAAGACTGCTGTATAAGGTAAAGGCTGCACAGCATTATGGGTAATGCATTGGCATGGACAGAGGATTGGTTAGTGAAAACAAATAAAGAATGGGGATAAATGAGTGTTTGGGTTAATGTTGGCACGACAACTGTTTACCATTTACACAAATGTTTTGGAGTTGAGGACCAAGTGTACGATGTCAGAGTTCACATTTGACATTAAGATGAGGTAGAGCAATGTGTGCAGAAACCACTGTCAGTCTGCACAGGGATACAGAAAGGTTAAGTGAGTGGGTAAGGGTCTGGCAGATGGGGTAGAATGTTGAGGAACGTGAGGCCATTCATTTTGGTCAGACTAACAGCAAACTGGATGATTAAAATATTGAAAACTTGCAGCATGCTGCTGTGCAGAGGGAGCTGGGTGTCCCTGTGCATGAATCACAGGAAGTTGGTTTGCAGATGCAGCAGGTAATTAAGGCAGTGAAAGGAATATTGTCCTTCATTGCTAGAGGGATGGTTATGCTGCAACTGTACAGGGTGCTGGGGAGGCCACACCAGGAGTACTGTGTACAGGTTTGGTCTCCTTACTTCAGGAAGGATGTACTGACACTGGAGGGGGTGCAGAGGAGGGTCAATAGTTTGAGTCAGGAGTTGAGAGGGTTGGTGTATGTGGAGAGATTGAGTAGTCTGGGACTATACTCTTTGGAATTTAGAAGAATGGGAGGTTGGATAGGAAAAATAAAATTATGAAAAGAATAGATAAGATAGAAGCAGGGAGATTATTTCCACTGGGGGTGGGTGAAACTCGAGGGCATAGCGTCAAAATAAGGGGGAGCAGATTTAGGACTGAGTTCAGGAGGAACTTCTTCAGCTAAAGGGTTGTGAGTCTGTGGAATTCCCTGCTGAGTGAAGCAGTTGGGCTTTCATCTTGAATGTCTTTAAGGCAAAAGGTAGATTTGTGAACAGGAAAGGAATTAAGGGTGATGGTGAGACAGCAGGAAGGTGGAGCTGAGGCCATGAAAAGATCAGCCCTGACCTTTTTGAATAGCAGAGCAGGCTTGAGGGGCCAGATGGCCTACTCCTGCTCCTCTTCCTTATGTTCTTATGTTCCCATTTTCCAGCCGTCCCTTTACCTGGGAATAGACTCCCGCAAACTAATTTTGAAAGTTCTTGCCTCATGCCATTAAAATTGGCCTTTGTCCAAATTAGAACATTAACTTTTACATTTGGCCGATTCTTTTCTAAAGCCAGTTTAAAACGAGTAGAATTATCAGATAATCCAATCGGCCCATCACATCCACACTGACCCTCAGAGCCTCCTACCCTACCCCTGTAACATTGCATATCCCATGGCCAATCCACCCAACCTATACATCCCTGAACACTATGGGCAATTCAGCCTGGATAATCCACCAAACCTGTATATCCCTGAACACTACAGGCAACTCAGCCTGGATAATCCACCTAACCTGCACATCCCTGAACACAATGGACAATTCTGCCTGGATAATCCACCCAACCTGCACATCCCTGAACACTGTGGGCAATTCAGCCTGGATAATCCACCCAACCTGCACATCCCTGAACACTATGGGCAATTCATCCTGGACAACCCACCCAACCTGCGCATTCCTGAACACTATGGGCAATTCAGCCTGGATAATCCACCAAACCTGTATATCCCTGAACACTACAGGCAATTCAGCCTGGATAATCCACCCAACCTGCAGATCCCTGAACACTATGAGCAATTCAGCCTGGATAATCCACCCAACCTACACATCCCTGAACACTGTGGGCAATTCAGCCTGGATAATCCACCTAACCTGCACATCTTTGGAAACCAGAGCACCTGGACGAAACCCATGCAGACAACCCCAATAAGGTGATCATCCCTCTCTTATCTCCGTTCCATCCAAATAATTTCATTGGGCGTACTCCCAGGGATATCCTCCTGGAAACACAACCATAATGCTATCCCTAATCAAAAACTCCACTCCTCCTTCTCCTCTCTTGTCCCCCATTCTATCCTTCATATATCATCTATACCATGGAACACTAAGCTGACAGTCCTATCCATCCCTGAGCCATATTTCTGTCATACCCATGATATCCCAGTCCCATGTTCAAAACCATACCCTGAGCTCATCTGCCTTCCCTGTCAGGCCTCTTCCATTGATGTAAATGCAGTGTCACTGCTCAGTCCCACCTCGTTCTGTGCCTTGTACTTGACTGCTTGACTTCTGAACTGTACCAGCCTCAGATTTACCTCTTTTCTCACTATCTATTTGGGTTTACCCCTGACTCCCTCACTGGTTTAATGCTTCCCAAGTATCACTAGCAAGTCTCCCTGCCTAGATATTAGACACCTTCCAATTCAGGGACAATCCATCCTTATGCAGTTCAACTCTACCCCAGAGGAGATTACAATGATCCAAAAATGTGAATCCTTCTCCCCTGCACCGGCTCGTTAGCCACTCATCCAGCACCACCTCCTCTGTAATATGGACATTTTTCAAGATGTCACCATCTATTTCCCCACAATCCCTATCACCCATGTCCTTCTCCACAGTAAACACGATTGCAAAATACTCGTTTAGTATCTCCCCCATCGTCTGCAGCTCCACAGATAGGCTGCCTTGTTGATCTTTGATTTACTGCATTCTCTCTCTGGATGGTCTTTTGTTCTGAACATAATTATAAAAGCCCTTTGGCTTATCCTTAACCCTACTTGACAAAGCTATCTCCTGTCCCTTTTTTGCCCTCCTGATTTCCCTCTGAAGTATACTCCTACTGCCTTTATACTCAAAGACTTTATTGGATTTTTGGATTGGTATAAATGCAAAATATTACATCTTGATAAAACAAACGAGGGCAGGACTTACACTAATTAAAAGTAGGGCCTAGTGTAGTGATATGGAACAAAGAGACCGAGGGGTTCAGTCTTTTGAAGCCTGTGTCACGTGTAGACAGGATGATTCAGAAGGTGGTTAGCACACTGACCTTCATTGTTCAGACCTTTGAGTAGAGGGAGTTGCTTTGTTGAGGTTGTACAGGATGTAAGTGAGGCCTCTTCTGGAATACTGTGCCCAGTTCTGGTTGTGCTGTTATAGGAAGGCTATTATTAAATTGGAGTAGATTCAGAAGAGATTTACCAGGATGGTGATAGGAATGAAAGGATTGTGTAATAAGGAGAGGCTGAGACATTTTGCACTGCAGCGTAGGAAGTTCAGGGGTGACCTTATTAGACGTTTATAAATTCATCAAGAGTATGGATAAGGTGAATGGCCGGGGGAGAAGGGAATTCAAGACTCGAGTGCATACATTTTGAGAAGAGATGAGAAAGGTTTGAAAAAGAGACATTAGGGATGTTTTAATTTTTATCCATATGGAATGAACTTCCAGAGGAAGTGGTAGCTGTGAATACAATTATAGTATTTAAAAGACATTTGGATAAGTACATTAATAGGAAATACTTGGATGAATGTGGACCAAGCAGAGGCAGGTGCGATTATTTGGAGTTATGGCCGACATGGATTGGTTAGACCACAGGGTCTGTATCCTCGCTATCTCTGTGAATGCCTCCATCCTCACAACTCTCCCAATCACTGTCACCTCATCCATCCTCACAACTCTTCCTTCTCTCTATAATTCCTCTGCAGCGTCAGAACACTCCCTATCTCTAATCTCCTCCAGTTTCTCAAACCTCTGCTATATGTGCCTTTCCTTAATTCCAGTGTTGAGGATACCCTCTTTCACTCTGATTGGTTGGAGGACAAATAGGCATTGCCTGGTCCTCCAGTCTCACCCTCTGCCCCCTGTTGGCCTGCGCTGACATCAATCACTGCACAGACCATTCTCTGCTTTTGCTGCTGTTCATCAGGTACGAGAGAGAGGGTTCATTCCTGTTTCTCCCAATGTCAGACATTAACAACAAATACCTGCATTGTATGGAACTGTTCACATTGACAAATCTCCCTAAAGTGCTTCACGAATGATGGAAACATTGATTAAACAGAACTATTTTCAGATACAAATTAAAGGAGGACAGAGAGGGTTAGGGAGGATATTCCAGAGGAATGTGTCCTCGGCAGCTCCAATTGTGGATTGATGTACAATGGAGACAGTTAGTGGCTAAACATAGGTTAACAATCCCATGCCCTAAGGCCCTATCCACACACCAGGCCTTGTTCGCACAGCCTGTCATTACAAATTACCTATGGTTAGCCCTAACAGTCCGAATTAACAGTATTCACCCTCCCAGCCTGATAGTTATCTAATCCTTTATCATTTCCCTAGGGCAGGCTACTTCGATGTCACCTTCAGGAGCATGAAGCAATGCGAGCAGCTCCTGAAGGTCTTCAAGGAAAAGGAGGGGGACCCGCTGTTCTCCATCTTGTCGGGGGTCCCGCAGTGTGTGCTCCCTGCACAGAGGAGTCGGGTTGTCACGATCCACATGTACCCCCAACCCCCATGTTCCACCAACTGATGTCCTGATGTTCCTGAGGAGATATGTGCAGGTTGAGGGAGAAAGCACTGACGTGGTTGATCCTTTCGGGATCTGGACCAGCAAACGACAGGTCAAGGTGACCCTGAGGGTTGATGCCAGTGGGAACATCCCCCACCCACCCTCCAGCTTTGCTATCGGAGGGAGCAGAGAGTACCTGACTTATGCAGGGCAGCCGAAAGTGTGCCAAACCTGTGGGAGGTCAGGCCACATGGCGGCGGCCTGCAAGGTCACAATATGTCAGAACTGCAAGGAGGAGGGCCACCCGACCAAAGAATGCAAGGAGGCAAAAAACTGCAATCTGTGCAGGGAGGCGGGCCACGTGTACAAGGCCTGCCCAAGACGTGGGGCCGCCACCTCCGCGCAGATGGCCGGGGGGTGGGCCACAAACCAGCAAGGGAACGGTGTCTGGGGGCACGCAAAAAGAAGGACAGGCCGGAGCAGAGCAGACGCCAGCTACTGGAGAGGGACAGCTGCTGAGCAAAGCTCCGACAGGACGGGCGGAGGAGGAGGAGAAGGGAAAGAAGGAGGCAGAGGAATGGTGCAAAACAAGAGGAGGAAAACCTCCCAGAAAAGGGGGAAAAGGCAGCTGCATGGGGAAGACACGGACAGCTCTTTGGAGGGTGAGGACGGACGTAAGGAGGGTCATCACCAAAAGAAGAGGCAGAGTGCTGCGGGGAGAAAGGACAGCAGCAACTGCCAACCAAGGGACCTATCTCCTGAGGCAATGGGAAGCTACCACCTCCCACCAGGTAAAAGCCAGGAGGGCCCCACTGCCACACAGCTCCAGGTCACTGGGAGCAGCGACCCTCTGATAGCCCTGCTGTCAGATACAGAAGCAGGCAGCGTGGACCCTGGTCACAGCCCGATGACACCGGAGCGGAAAAATGGACCGAGTGAGGAGCAGGACAGCTACCTCAGCCCTGCGAGGGTCCAGCAGTTCGTGTTGTGCATGGGGATGCAGACAGCTACCCCAGAGGGGCAGGACTGGTGGCAATTGGACACGGGTAACCTCACAACTTGTTAAAAGAAATGGGGATTTAAATTGCCAGTATTAATGTGCACAGCATAAAATCTGCTGCGCGATGTGTTTCAACGCTGGCCTTCCTGGCCAATGTCAAAGCCGACGTCCTGTTTCTGCAGGAGTGTGGGATACCACACCTCAGCAGTTACAGGAGATGGTCGAGCTGGTGGGCCCTTGGGCCATCAGTTTGGGTGGGAGGCAACGATAACCACTCCTCAGGCCTGGGTATACTGTCGCGGGGAGGCAACTTCACCATCTCCGAGGTTAAGGAGGTGTGGGCGGGCACCTCCTTGACGCGGATGTTAAATACAGAAACGCTCCCACGAGACTAATCAACGTGTACGCCCCAGCGGATAAGAGTGAACGATTGGCCGTCCTGCAGCAGCTTCCACTGTTGCTGGCTACGTCCAGGCCGGTCATTCTGGCTGGAGACGTCAACTGTATCATTGATGCAGGTAGACAATCTGGCAGGGGGGGGACAGTAAACTAGACGCCACGTCCAGAGTCCTGATGGACACGATCAAAGATGCCAAGCTGCACGACATCTTCAGCACCCCTGCAGACGGAGCGCAGCGTAGATACACCTGGTCACAGGCAGACGGGTCTATCCGCTCAAGGATAGATGATCTGTTTGTGTCCCGAATGCTCTCGGTCAGAACCACCGACGTCAAGCCGGTGTTCTTCTCTGACCACTGCCTCCTGCTGGCCGACTGTCACCTACAGGACGAGCAGTGGGCGGGTAAGGGAACGTGGAAACTGAGCACGAAGCTGTTGACCCCGGGAAACATCGAGGAGCTCAACAGGGATTACGCAGGTTGGAGAACCGCGAAGCTCCTCTTTGAGTCCCCAGCGGACTGGTGGGAAACAGTAAAAGGGAACATTGTTGGGGATAATCTGCTATCGGGGTACCTACATTGGGGCTAGGGAGGGGAGCACCATTATTAAAGCAGACATTGTCAGGTAACAGCTCAACCACAGCCATGTAGAATAAACCCAGCCACTGCAGGACTGTCTGCCTGGGGCCACATTCCTTGGGGATTAGAACAAGTCCGTCAGTTTCAGATCATCCTGTTACAAACTCATTGCTAATAAAGGAAACCGGTAACTATCGGATAGTGTAAATTGCACCGATACAACACTTAATCGATAAAGTACTTGTTAATGTCTCCGCTGACGTCAAACTCCATTGGAACTTGTGTTAAATGATAATACCTGTATATTCAACTATGGAGAACTATTGTAAACGCCTAGACAGCCAGACGCATAGCAATGAGGAAACTCTTCCAAACAATAGACTTTTGAATTGTAAGACCGGAAACTGCCGAACCCAGGATGACTACCCATTGTTCAGCACAGCAGGAGCTGGACAGGTATCTCGGGGCAGCCAATAGAGACACTAATCCCTTCGCAGACAGGTGAACCGACCAATGAGAGAACCGAACGAGGGGAACCTGACCGGGAACTCGAGGAAGCGCGAAGTATAACTGCACCAGGTCCGAAGAGGAAGACAGAACGCCTTCTCCAACGAATTCATGCTGTACAATTCGTTGTATCATCTACCAGCCAAGATTCTGTAATAAACGTTTGCCTGAGCCGAATGGTAAAGTCTCTGTCTCTCCTTCTAAACGAATACGCAAAAGACGGGACCCTCGAAATCCGTCTTAACAGCTGGTGAGCCTGAACGTGGGAATGGAAAGAGACAGCAGCAAGTTGGCAACGTTGGCGGATCAGAGAGCGGACAACCTTCGGCCGAAATTTTCTAAGGTGAGGAAGCGCCTGTTACATCGAAGGCTTCCAGTAGTTAAACCTTACAGTTAGTTCTTGTCGGCTCTCTGACCCTCACCAACCCTAAATTCATTCAATTCGGCGTCAGCATTGCAGAGTTTTGGCTGGTAAGAGTGTTTCAACTTTTTTCTTTTTCCACGTGGTGTTTTTGAAGTGTGTTTTTCCCGGAGGTAACAGGGTGCTCCGGCGGGCAGTTTCGGAGGTAACAAGGGACTCCGATGGCCCAATTTTCGGAGGTAACAAGGGACTCCGACGGCCCAACTTTCGGAGGTAACAAGGAACTCCGACGGCCTAACTTTCGGAGGTAACAAGGAACTCCGACGGCCTAACTTTCGGAGGTAACAAGGGACTCCGACGGCCCAACTTTCGGAGGTAACAAGGGACTCCGACGGCCCAACTTTCGGAGGTAACAAGGAACTCCGACGGCCCAACTTTCCGAGGTAACAAGGTGCTCCGACGGCCTGTGTTTTTTTTTGAGTTAAGTTAATGCGTGGATTTCGGATCCTGGACGCAGTTTTTTGAGTTAAGTTTTCGCGTGGCTTTCGGAGCCTGGACGCGTTTTTGAAATTAATTAATACAGCGCTGACCGCACTTGACTGATTGGATCTTTTTTTTAAGAAGCACTTTCACACTGACTACTATCGATAGACACGCTTGCTGCTAGCATTCATCAAACCTAGGGGTGACAGAGGGCGGATCTCATCTCCTGGATAGGGTTTACCTGCACAGGCGCCTGCCTTAGACCGGTTGTTAAGAGCAGAGATCTGCCACGCGAAGGTCAGGCTTTGAAAGACGCTCTGTTTTTGAAGCGGTACCCACCAGGGGAGATCCGTCATGGGGGACTTGAACTTTGGACCACCAAAAAATGACCTACCTTCGGACAGTGCACCCCGAAGTGCCCTGGTGGCACCTCACGGTTGGCACAGACGTAACTTGGCATGCTCAATTACTACTGGACAGTGTAGCAGTGCAAAAGACAGCACTGGCAGAGGTCGGATCTCATCTTCTGAACAGGGTTATCCGCACAGGCGTCTGCCTTAGACCGGTTGTTAAGAGCAGAGGTCTGCCACGCGAAGGTCAGGCTTTGAAAGACGCTCTGTTTTTAAAGCGGAACCCATCGGGGGATCCGACATGGGGGACTTGATTTCGGACCGCCGAGGATGTAATGCCTCTAAACATGTAACTAAAACTGGGGATGAGGGACTGCGACAGACTGACACGAGGGTACGGGCACACCGACAGTATGCGTGGCTTGGCATGTATGTGGGTGAAAACCAGTGTGGGGCCGGCCCAGTGAGAGAGGGAGTGAGTGAGTGAGTGCAGTGATTTTTAGCAGACGTGGCGAACGGAGGTGTCGCAGCAAACGTTTCATCCCAGGTCTGGTCCTGCTGGACCGCTTCGACAGCGAGGCTTCAGCATACAGCGGACCGGCACCGACAGCCTGAGCGACGGAGAGGGACCGGGGTAAGCCGCCCAGCAGCCGAAAAGCAGTTTTACTGGTGTCTGAGCACGTGCGTTTTGTTCTCTGCACTTAGCGGTTTGGGATTGTTAACTTAACGGTCTGGGATTTTTCTCCATAGCCTTGTCTTGGTCTTAGAGTTAATGACTTCTGTCCTCCCCAACATTGTGTATTACCCCACTATCACTTTTAATTACTCTTTCACTTGGGAAAGGAACAGCTGGATATAAGGAGGGGGCGCAGGAAGGGATGGTGGAGTTTTTAATTTTCAGAACACTACGGTTGTGCCGTCCTAAGACGGTAAATCCCGGGGTGTCCCAGGGTCACCCTAGTTTTGGCGGGTCACCCTTCTTTAGGTGGGTCACCTTAGTTCTTGGCGGGCCTGCTCATTTTTGGCGGGTTTTTCTTACTTTTGGCGCGAACGCTCAGTTTGGGCGGTACCCGTTCACTTTTGGCGCGAATGCTCACTGTGGCGGGATTGCACAGTCTGGAAGGGGCTGCTCACCTTCAGGCGTTCCACGACCCTAACAGCTCAACTGCCGCGCCACCACTACACCGATGGGTCTCTCAGGCGTCATTGCCCTACTCCATGGGATTGCCCGATGAAAAGGTCTTCTTCAATTATTGGGATGTCGATATGAATCATGCCTCTAACCACATCTTGTTTGACAGGTTGTACCTTTTTACTTTTAAATATCACGTACCGACCAACAACATGCGCATTGCTGTATTGCCATACTGTGGCGCAGTGGCCACCACTACTCGTTTTTATTTACAATGTTTTGTATGACCAGTGTTTGGCCGTCTCAATGCCCGAATATCCCTCAGCTCACTTATTTTTGCCTCGCGCTCTCCTTTTCTCCCGCTGGTCACAGGTCTCAGGACCCCAACCAGGACATGCAACTCAGCACATAGTAGAGTGCTTGGCCCAGCTCATTCGTCTCTCTTCCTCGCGACCACTCACTCATCTTTTGTCCGCCGACATGGGTGCTTAGACCATCCTTTTTTCCCCTCATGTTCACAGATTGTCAAAAACGAGAGGGGCCCACTTATTCATTTTTCCGTCTATGCCCTCCAATTTTAACGCCCCTTCTCACGCACCCATTTTTATCTTTTCTCCCAAGTCCACAGATTTCTCTTCCGCTAAAGTATTATGGGCGCACATTTAATCTATCTACGCCTTCTGCTAAGGCAGATGACAACTCTGTCTACCTACGGGAAATCCTAGTACGGTTTCTGACCTATTTGCCAGCCCCACCCGCCGAAACACCTACTAAGAGCGAACACGACCCCCTCCCAGAGTATGACCCCGAGTGGGTTCTCAACCACACCCCATTTTGCCCCCTTCCCCACCACACACCCTCTGTTCTACGAACAGCCCACACCGAGGAGCACCAACCCGTTCCGCCACCCCTTGCAGTTGTCCCCAATCAGAGCCACCTGGTCCCACTGTATCCCCCCACGGCCCCGGCCAAGCCACACACTGCGCCAATTGCCCAAATTACGCCATCTTACGAGGGGCCGACCCTACAAGCCCCTGTGGTCACGGTCATAGAAGGGAATATCACCTGCGAGGCCTCAGCCACTAATCGAGTGGCACAACGACTAGAAAATGTACTTTCATTACAATCACATGCACAGCCTTTCATTTTTACGAGTATATGCGCACTCATTTCCTCCTATTACTTGTCCCCCTCCTCAAGTTTGAGGCTAGGGAGGGTTGAGCTATTGCTGCAACAGACCCTAAACGGGTATTGGCAGCCATGCGGGGGGAAGCTGCCAGCCACTCTACCTGTCTGAAGCTACATTCTCTAATGCTTTGAACATGCAGCCTGTAACTGCCAGTCAGTACCAAATCTTCCCATTGAAATCTCGTACAGATTCCTCTTGCCGATTGTACTGCCCTATCCTACACCCCCGCTCCCCATTCCCCACGCCATAGTCACGCCCCTTCATCGTTTTCTCCCAAACCCACACACTTTATGTTCACCGCCGGATCTGAGGTCGTCTTAGTTCTGTCTTTTACTCAGCCTGCATGAATTCGAATGGGTGTGACTGAGTAGAAAGTCCGTAGATCCTTACGCTCCATCTCTTTTAAGGTTTTCAGCTCCCTGAGGTTTCCTACCAGGACACAGTAACTCATCTTCTGGCCGCATTTCACTCACTATGCTTCTACTGCCGTGCTCTGCGCCCCATCTTCTCTCCAAAGTCTTATGCTCCCTGAGGTTCCCTACCAGGACTCGTCACGTCGTCTCAAAAACTAAATGGCTTCCTTCCCCAGTCTCATGCTCCCTGAGGTTTGCTACCAGGACTTTCCCAATTCTTATTCTCCCTGAGGTTTGCTACCAGGACTTTCCCAATTCTTATTCTCCCTGAGGTTTGCTACCAGGACTTTCCCAATTCTTATTCTCCCTGAGGTTTCCAATCCCAACTAGGAAACCTAAACTAACAGAGTCCCACTTGCCAGCTATTGGTCTGAATTCCTCAAATCCCTCCCTATTCATGTACCCAATCGATGCCTTTTAAATGTTGTAAATGTATCAGCCTCCATTACTTCTCTTGTAGCTCATTCCATCCATACACCACACTCAGCTTGAAAACGTTGCCCCTTAGATCCCTTTTAAATCTTTGCCCTCTCAACTTAAACCCACGTGGCCTTGTTTTGGACTCACTTAACCTGGGGAAAAGAAGACCCTGGCTGTTCACTGTATCCATGCTCCTCATTATTTTATAAATCACCCAAAGGTCACCTCTCAGTCTTTGACTCTCCAGTGAAAATAGCCCCAGCCTATTCTGCCTCTCCCTGCAGCCCAAATCCTCCAACCTCAGCAAAGTCTTTGTAAATCTTGTCTGAACCATTTCAAGTTTCACAACATCCTTACTAGAACAGGGAAATTCGAACTGAAAACAGAATTCCTGAAATGGCTCAATCAATGTCCTATCCAACCACAATATGACATCCCAGCTTCTGCACACAATGTATTGACCAATAAATATAAGCGGACCAAACACCACCTTCACTACCCTGCTGACCTGTGACTCTACTTTCAAGGAGCAATGAACCCACACTCCAAGGTCTCTTTGTTCAGCAACACTCTCCAGGACCTTCCCATTAAATGTATTAAGTTCTGCCTTGATTTTCTTTTCCAAAATGCAGCAGCTCACATTTGTCTAAATTGGACTCTGTCTGCCATTCCTCGCTTCAATGGCCCATCTGATCAAGACCCTTTTGTATTCTGAACTAACTTTCTTCACTGTCCATTACACCTCCAATTTTGTTGTTTTATGTAAACCTACCTCATATATTCACATCCAAGTCATTTAGTTAAGGATTCAAATACCCATTCCAGCAGCACGCTGCTTCTCACAGGCTTCCAGTCCAGAAATCAACCCTCCATCACCACCCTCTGTCTCCTACCTACAAGCCAGTTTTGTATCCCAATGGCTAGTTCTTCCTGCATTCCATGTTATCTAATCTTACTAACCAGTCTGCTTTGTGGAACCTTGTTCAATGCCCATATAGACAACGTCCACAGTCTGTCTTCATCAATCTTCCGATCACTTCTTCAAAAAAAACTCAATCAAGTTAGAGAGACAATTTCCCACGCACAAAGCCATGTTGACGATCCCTAATCATTCCTTGCCTTTCCAAATACATGTAAATCCTGTCCCTCAGAATCCCTTCCAACAACTTGCCTGCCACTGACTTCAGGCTGGCTGTTCTCTTGTTCCCTGGCCTTTCCTTACCACGATGATATAAATGCCTCAGGAAGGGGCACTGCAGTCACTTCCCTAGCTTTCCACAAATTGCTGGAATACACCTGATCAGGACCCAGGGATCTATCCACCTTGATGCGATTTGAGCCATCCAGTACCACCTCCGCTGTAACATGGACACTTTTCAAGTTATCACTGTTTATTTCTCCAAACTCTCTAGTTTCCATATCTTTCTCTAGTAAAAAAGTGACATGAAATACTAGAACAGTATAGTATCTCTCCCACCTCCTGTTGTTCCATAGATGGCCTTGTTGATCATTAAGGGGTCCTATTCTCTGTCTGGTTATTCTTTTATCCTTGATGTATTTGTAGAATTTCTTTGGATTCTCCTTAAACCATTTCCTGAAGCTATTTCATGTCTCCTTTTTGCCTTCCTGATTACCCTAGAGTATATTCCTGTAAAAACATGATCCTGTACTCCCAATTCCTCTGCCTCTGCCCTATCTACTCCCAGGCAAAGCAATTGCACTCCAGGACATCCCAGAAAGTTTTCCTATTTCAAGGACCGCAATTTCCCTCACACTTGATCAACAATGCCCTCCAACACATATCCTCCACTTCCCGCACCTCTGCCTTTATACCACCCCTCCCAACTACAGTAAGAATATAATCCCCTGGTCCTCACCTGCCACGCAATCCAGAAACAGCATATTAATCTCTGCCATTTCCGCTACTGAGTCAGACCCCACCACTAGGGACATATTTCCCTCCCCAGCCCTATCTGTGTTCCGCAGAGACCATTCCCTGTCGTGATGCCCTTGTTAGGTTTACGCCTCCCACCAACCAACCCTTCACCTTCCCTTACTGCCAGGGGAGCAGTAAAATATGCACCCACACCTCCCCACCTCACCTCTGTCCAATGCCCCAAAGGATCTTTTCACACCAGACAGCGATTTTCCTGCACATCCAATCATCTCATCTACTGCATCTGGATACCATGGGCAAATTAACATGGCTGAAAATGTGTTTCTGGAAAAGCGCAGCAAGTCAGGCAGCATTCAAGGAGCAGGAGAATCGACGTTTCGGGCATGAGCCCTTCTTCAGGAATGAGGAAAGTGTGCCAAGTGGGCTAAGATAAAAGGTAGGGAGGAGGGACTTGGGGGAGGGGCATTGGGAATGCGATAGGTGGAAAGAGGTTAAGGTGAGGGTGATAAGCCAGAGTGGGAGTGGGGATGGGGGCGGAGAGGTCAGAAAGAAGATTGCAGGTTAGGAAGGTGGTGTTGAGTTCGAAGGTTGGGACTGATACAAGGTGGGTGGAGGGGAAATTAGGAAACTGGAGAAATCTGAGTTCATCACTTGTGGTTGGAGGGTTCCGAGGCAGACGGTGAAGTGCTCTTCCTTCAGCCGTCGTGTTGCTATGATCTAGCGATGGAGGAGTCCAAGGACCTGCATGTCCTTGGTGGAGTGGGAGGGGGAGTTGAAGTAATGAGCCACGGGATGGTTGGGTTGGTTGGTCCAGGTGTCCGAGAGGTGTTCTCTGAAACATTCTGCAAGTAGGGTCCTGTCTCCCCAATATAGAGGAGGCCACATCGGGTGCAGCGGATGCAGTAAATGATGTGTGTGGAGGTGCAGGTGAATTTATGGTGGATATGGAAGGATCCCTTGGGGCCTTGGAGGGAAGTAAGGGGGGAGGTGTGGGTGCAAGTTTTGCATTTCTTGCGGTTGCAGGGGAAGGTGCCAGGAGTGGAGGTTGGGTTGGTGGGGGGTGTGGACCTACGAGGGAGTCACGGAGGGAGTGGTCTGTTCGGAACGCTGATAGGGGAGGGGAGGGAAATATATCTCTGGTGGTGGGGTCCGTTTGGAAGTGGCAGAAATGACGACGGATGATACAATGTGGTTGGTGGGGTGGTAGGTGAGGACCAGTGGGGTTCTATCCTGGTGGCGAGTGGAGGGACGGGACTCAAGGGCGGAGGAGTGAGACGTGGAGGCGATGCGGTGGAGAGCATCATCGATCACGTCTGGGGGGAAATTGCGGTCTTTGAAGAAGGAGGCCATCTGGGTTGTTCGGTATTGAAACTGGTCCTCCTGGGAGCAGATGCGGTGGAGACGAAGGAATTGGGAATATGGGATGGCATTTTTACAGGGGGCAGGGTGGGAGGAGGTGTGTCTAGGTAGCTGTGGGAGTCGGTCGGTTTATAGTAAATGGCCGTGTTGATTCGGTCATCCGAGATAGAAATGGAGAGGTCTAGGAAGGGGAGGAAGGAGTCTGAGATGGTCCAGGGAAATTTGATGTCGGGGTGGAAGGTGTTGGTAAAGTGGATGAACTGTTCAAACTGCCTCCACGAGGCAGCACCGATACAGTCATCGATGTAGCGGAGGAAAAGGTGGGGAGTGGTGCCAGTGCAGCTGCGGAAGATATATCCTACGAAGAGGCAGGCATACCTGGGGCCCATGTGGGTGCCCATGGCTATTCGTTTGGTTTGGAGGAAGTGGGAGGATTGGAAGGAGAAGTTGTTCAGAGTGAGGACCAGTTCAGTCAGTCGAAGGAGGGTGTCAGTGGAAGGGTACTGGCTGGTACAGTGGGAAAGGAAGAAGCGGAGGGCTTTGAGTCCTTCATGATGGAGGATGGAGGTGTACAGGGACTGGATGTCCATGGTGAAGATAAGGCGATGGGCACCGGGGAAGCGAAAATCATGGAGGAGGTGGAGGGCGTGGATGGTGTCCCGAACATTGGTGGGGAGTTCTTGGACTAAGGGGGACAGGACGATGTCGAGGTATGCAGAGATGAGTTCAGTGGGGCAGGAGCAGGCTGAGACAATGGGTCGGCCGGGGCAGTCAGGTTTGTTTTGGACAGGAGGTAGAAACGGGCGGTGTGGGGTTGTGGGGCTATGAGGTTGGAGGCGGTGGATGGGAGATCCCCTGAGGGGATGAGGTTATGGATGGTCAGGGAGGTGATGGTTTGGTGGTGGGAGGTGGGGTCATGGTCAAGGGGGCAGTAGGAGGAGGTGTCCACAAGCTGGCATTTCGCCTCAGCGGTGGAAAGGTCGGTGCGCCAAACTACTACCGCGCCTCCCTTGACAGCTGATTTGATGGTGAGGTTGGGGTTGGAGTGGAGGGAGTGGAGGGCTGCACCTTCCGAGGGTGAGAGGTTGGAGTGGGTGAGGGGGGTGGAGAGGTTGAGGTGGTTAATGTCGCGGTGGCAGTTGGCTATCGAGGGCGGGTAAGAGGCAAGCACGGGGTGTCCAGGTGGATGGGGGGTGTTGGAGGTGGGAGAAGGTGTCGTCAGAGGGTGGGCTAGAATCTGGTTGAAGATGTAGACGCGGAGGCGAAGGCGGCAGAAGAATTGTTCGATGTCTCGCCACGGATTGAACACGTTAATCCAAGAGCGAAGGGGAATGAAGGTGAGGCCTCTGCCGAGGACTGATCTTTCATCCTCAGAGAGGGGGAGGTCTGGAGGGATGGTGAAAACATGGCAGTGCTGGGAGCTAGGACCTGGTGTGGGGCTGGAGCTGGAAGTGGAGGCGGAGTTAGGCATGGGGGCGGGAATCGGGCGGGGACAGAGATCAGCGTGGGGGTGGGCTTAGGAGTGTGACCGGAGATCGGCGTGAGGGCGAGGTTAGGCATGGTGTTTCCTCATTTCCCCTCCCCCCACCTTGTCTCAGTCCCAACCCTCGAACTCAGCACCACCTTCCGAACCTGCTATCTTCTTCCTGACCTCTCCGCCCCCACCCCCACTCTGGCCTATCACCCTCACCTTAACCTCCTTCCACCTATCGCATTTCCAACACCCCTCCACCAAGTCCCTCCTCCCTACCTTTTATCTTAGCCTGCTGGACACACATTCCTCATTCCTGAAGAAGGGCTCATGCCCGAAACATCGGTTCTCCTTCTCCTTGGATGCTGCCTGACCTTCTGCGCTTTTCCAGCAACACATTTTCAGCTCTGATCTGCAGCATCTGCAGTACTCACTTTCTTTGGATTGTGGGAGGAAACCCATGCAGACACTGGGAGAATGTGCAAATTCCACACAAACAGTCACCTGAGGCTGGAATCAAACCCAGGTACTTGGTGCGGAGGCGGCAGTGATAACCACTGAGCCACAATACTGAGAGATCTTCGGTGCTGATGTGCTGCCCCAGTGATACCTCAGTCACTCACTCTGCCTTAGTTCCCAAGAGAAGAGGTGGTGATGTCCTCGTGATATTATCGCTAGCCAGTTAATCCCGAGACCCAGGGAGATCCAAGATGGCGGCGACTCAGCAAGTCTGAGTTTACAGTGCTCTTCCCAAAACCTGGGTAAAGTGAGTTACTCACCCTCACCACACTTACCAAACCACCCAAAAACATTTTCTAACCTTAATTAGCTGTTTACTATTATATTTAAGCAGTTTAATATTAAGTGGATAATGAGTAAACCAAAGGGATCCCGCAGCTCTCAGAAAACAAAGACCCCTCCCCCACCCTCCTCTCCTCCTCCGGCTGCAGCTGATGTAAAAACAGGCCTTGAAGAGATGATCGCCAGGCTGGAAACGACACTCGTCAATTTCATCGCAGAATCCAGACAGAGATGGAACTCATTCGAAGAAAAGCTACAAAAGTACAGCCAGGCTCTCGAGGAATTACAGGGCCGAGTGGAGGGGGCGGAGCTAAAGGCCACGACCTCCGAGGCTGCAGCACAAACAGCTGCAGAACAGGTGCGAGCTCTGGAGCAGAGAGTCCGGGCCTTTGAAATCTACATGGATGACCTGGATAATAGAAATCGGAGAAAGAATATCCGTCTTCTGGGCCTCCCTGAACAAGAAGAGAAGGGACAGTTAGCAGTATTTCTGGAGCGATGGCTGCCCCAGCTTTTAAACCTGGGGGCTGAAACTGACCGGGTAAGGGTGGAGTGGGCCTACCGGGTCGCAGTACGCGGATCTGGCCCAAACCAGCGCCCACGCCCGGTCCTGTTCCGGCTGCAGAGTTATAGGGAGAGGCAGATACTCCTGGACGCCTCCAGAAAGCTTGGAAAGGATCCTAAAGCTATGATTCATGAAGGATCCAAGATTATGTTATTTCAGGACTTCTCCCCGGCTTTGGCACGAAGGAGGAAGGCGTTTGATGAGGTGAAGAAATGTCTAAGGAACTTAAATATTCAATACACCTTACGCTACCCAGCGATGTTATGCTTTAACCACGAAGGATCCGAGTATAATTTTAGATCACCAGAAGAGGCTAAGGAACTTTTAGACTCGTTTAAATAAATCATAAGAGACAATTAATGTTGGCTTGCCTCTTCCACACTCCGTGGGGAGAAATGGATACTTTACTCTACTTTACTTTTGCTTCTGGGAGCGGGGTTGTCTTCCCTTGCTATTTTATGTTATTATACTTAACTGTAATCTGTTGGAGTTGTAATTTTATAGTTATGTGTGTTTGTACGTGGCATTGATGCTATCAGATATACTCAGGTATGGGTGGGGAGGGGTGGGGGTGGGGCGCTCACTGTTAACTCTAGCTCGGTATTATATCTAAATCCTATTAAGGAGCGCCCGGGTCAAGGGTGGGACACTGTTTGGGAGAGGATATGGTGGACCTTTAGAAAGGAAGTAAGGCCCCCTGAGAATAAGGGGGAGGATCTCCATTCAAACATGTTTTTTTTTGTTCTTATTGTTTGGAAATAGTTTCCTTTTTATTATACTGTTATGAGTGTATTAGAGAACATTTTTTCTTGTTTGAAGGATGTAAGTGACTCAACTATACACTCTGGATAATTGTGGATTAGATTAGTAGTTAACTGAGTTTCATTGTTTTTCTTTCTTCTTTAGTATCATTCCTTTGAATTTTGATGATTATATATTTAAGATCTATTTTTATATTAATGTTTGTGCTTGAAAGTTCTGTTTATTTTTGTAAATCTGTCAAAATATTAAATTTCTAATAAAAATATCTCTAAAAAAAAAAATCCCGAGACCCAGATAACCTTCGGGGGACCTGGGTTTGAATCCAGACACGGCAGATAGTGGAATGTGAATTCAAGAAAAATCTGCAATTAAGAATCTAATGACGACAATGAATCCACTGTCAATTGTTGGAAAAACCCACCTGGATCACTCATGTCCTTTAGGGAAGGAATCTGCCATCCTTACCTGGTCTGGCCTACAGGTGACTCCAGACCCACAGCAATGTGGTTGCCTGTTGACTGCCCTCTGGGCCCAGCCAGTGACACCCTCATCCTGTGAATGAACAAAGGAAAAAAAGGTCAAGTCTTGTATACAACCATCCTATTCTTACAGAGAACAGTGATCTCCTGGGAAATTTGCTTCTTAATTCCCCACTGATTAGTTTTTGGGAGGGGGGTGGTTGGTAGTACAATCCCAATAAGGTGATCACTAATTTCTAACTTCCCAATTCCCTGGATGTACTCCCAGGAATACCCTCCTGAAGACCAGCCGTAATGTTATCCCTCATCAAAAACACTTCTCCCCTGCTCTGTTGCCCCCTTTCTATCCTTGCTATAGCATCTATACCCTGAACATTAAGCTGCTAGTCTATCCATCCCTGAGTGATGCCTCTGTAATTGCTATAATATCCCAATGCTATTTCAAAACATACCCTGAGCCCAGCTGCCTGACCTGTCGGGCCTCTTGCATTGAAGTAAAGGGAGGTGCTCAGTCCCACCTCATTCTCTGCCTTGCCCTTGACTGTTGACGTATGAACCGTACCAGCCTCAGACTTAGCTCTTTCCTCACATTCACTTTGGGTTTTCTCCCCTTTGAGAATATTCTGCTCCCTCTCTGAGACATCCTTGACCCTGACACCAGGGAGGCACCACCCCATTCTGAAGTCTCACTGTCAGCTGCAGAAACAGCAGTCTGTGCCCCTGACTAGAGAGTCCCCTATCACCATCGATCATGTGGAACTGGATATACCTCACATTACGTTAGAGCCAGTCTCAGCACCAGTAACTTGGCTGCCACTGCTACATTCCCCTGAGTGTCTGTGACCCCTGACATTTTCCAAAGCAGTATACTTGTGTGAGAGTGGGATAGACAGAGGAGACGCCTGCACTACCTGCCTCCCTCTCCTACCTTTCCTGGAGGTAACCCATCTACCTGACTGTATCTGCAGGTTTTCTGCTGAAACTGCCACCGATCACACTTCCTAGCTCCTGTGAATGCCTCACTGCCTTTAACTGTCGCTCCAACAGATCTATGCGATCGATAGGATTTGCAACCACTCTTCATGCAGACATCATCATCAGGATCATTGAAATGTTCCCTAATCTCAGACATCTGACAGGAAGGGCACATCACTCAAAGAATGGCTATCTCTGCAACTTAACATTTTACAGACCCAGAGAAAGACACAGTCTTACTGCTCTACAAAATATTGCCCTGGAATAACTTAATACCTGTGTTTTATATTTTCAAAAATTAATAAAGAGACCATAAGACATATTAAAATAAAGCCCTCACCTTACTCACTATTGTAGACTTATGAAAATAAAACAAAGATTTATGTTTTAAGAGACTGAAACCCACTGAGCTGATCCCCAGCTCTGAGTCATTTGAGAGTGAGGTCGCTCTGAGGGCAGCTGTGAAATGTCACTGTCCGCTCGATTTCCAGGGAGGTTTATAACTTCACAGCCAGTCAGCTGGGAGAGTTCACTGCTTGGTTTTATTTACTGGGATTTGCCCCCAGCCTCACCACCCTCCCTAATGAGCTCTGAGAAGATCAGTAACTGAGGTTGGGGTTCTGGATGTAGGTTTGCTCGCTGAGCTGGAAGGTTCATGATCAGACATGTCGTGACTATACTAGGTAACATCTTCACTGAGCCTCCGGACGAAGCTATCACTGTAACCCTGCCCCGCCTCCCTCCCTCCCCCGCCTCAGAAATTACATGTCAGTGGTATAAGATTTTTTAAAAAAAACTCAAAAAAGCATGATTTGTTTTTTCCAAATAGATTTCTGCTCTCTAGCCTTTTGAAGAAGTCTTTGGAGATGTCTCAGTTCATTTCCTCAAATTATAAACATAGAAGGAGAGCTTTCATTTTTTAACATCACTATAAGGGGAGGTAATCGCTGATGAGGTATTGTCACTGGAGTAGTAATCTGGAGACCCAGGTAATGGTCTAGGGACCTGGATTTAAATCCCACCATGGCAAATGGTGGCAATTGAATTCAATAAAATCTGGAATGAAAACTCTAATGATGGCCATGAAACCATTGTCGATTGTTAGGAAAAACCCATCTGGCTCACTAATGTTCTTTGGGGAAGGAACTTGCCATCCTTACCTGGTCTGGCCTACAGGTGATTCCAAACCCACAGCAATGCGGTTGACTCTCACTGCCCTCTGGGTAATTAGGGATGGGCAATGAATGCTGGCCTGGTCAGTGATACCCACATCCTCTGGATGAATACACAAGGAAAACTTGAAATCATGGAGGACAGCTTTTATTTCTGAAAAGTTGTGCTAACAGAGGTTTTCAAATAAACAAAAAGTCACATTGTTTGATGGCACTATAGACACTGCAATAATCAGAGGGAACTTGAGGAACAGTGTACAGAAAGATCTCAGGTATATGGCAGAATAATAAGGTTGGAATAGTAGGGAATTGAATTTTCCTAACATTGACTGGTACTAAATATAGTGATTTAGTTGGTGAAGAATTTGTTAAATGAGTTCAAGAATATTTTCTTTCTCAATATGTAAATGATTTATCAGAGAAGGAGCAAAACATGACTTTTTCCTAGGGTAATAAGACAGGGCAAGTGACTGAAGTAATAGTAGGGGAACGCTTTGGGTGGGAGGAAATTGTCGGCTCCTTGTGGAAACATTTGTATAATCAATAATGACGGATGAGTTGTCTGATGACTGGAAAGTGGCTAATGTTGCACCTTTGTCTGTGAAGGGGTATAAGGAGAAGCCTGGGATCGACAGGCCTGTGAGTCTGACTTCAGTGATGGGTAAGTTGCTGCAGGTGATTCTGAAGGATAGGATTTACATGTATTTGGAGAGATATGGAATGATTAGTGATAGTCAGCATTGAAACAGTTGGCGAGAGAGTAATAGTGGAGGGGTTTTTTTCAGACTCAAGGCCTGTGACCAGCGGTGTTCCCCAGGGATCAGTGCTGGGTCCACTTTTGTTTGCCATTCATATGAATGATTTCGATGAGAATATAGAAAGTTTGGTTTGTAAGTTTGCGGGTGACACGAAAAATGGTGTTAAAGTGGACACCAACAAAGGTTATCTATGATTCCAAAGGGATCTTGATCAATTGGGTGGATGGCTGAACAGTGGCAGATGGAGTTTAATCTGAATAAATGCAAGATATTACATTTTCATAAAACAAACAAGGGCAGGACTTACACTCATTAAAAGTCGGGCCTTGAGAAGTGATATAGAACAAAGAGACCTAGGGGTTGTGGTCTTTGAAGTTTGTTTCACATGTAGACAGGGTGGTTAGGCAGGTGTTTAGCACATTTGCCCTCATTGCTCAGACTTTGGAGTATAGGAGTTGGGACATTACGTTGAGGCTGTACAGGAAGTGGGGAGGTCTCTTCTGGAATCCTGCACCTAGTTCTGGTTGTGCTGTTATAGGAAGGATATCATTAAATTGGAGCAGGTTCAGAAGAGATTTACCAGGATGGTGATGGGAATGGATGGTTTCAGTTATAAGGAGAGGCTGGATAGGCTGGGTCTTTTTTCACTGGACTGTAGAAGGTTGAGGGGTGACCTTATTAGAGGTTTATAAAATCATGAGGCATCTAGGTAATGTGAACAGCAGGTGCCCGTTCCAGGAGGGGATGAGATTCAAGAGTGGGCTGCATAAGTTTACAGGTGAGGGGAGAAAAGGCTTTCAAAAGATATTAGGGAATTTTTATTATTTTTTTACACCGAGTTGGTTAACATGCTGGATGAACCTCCACAGATGTTGTAGCTGTGAATACAATTACAACTGCTGGGGAGCACGGTGGCTCAGTGATTCACACTGCAGCCTCATAGCGCCAGGGACATGGGTTCAAGTCCAGTCTCCAGCGACTGTCTGTGTGGACTTTGCACATTCTCCCCGTGTCTGTGTGGGTATCCTCCCACAAATAAGGTGGCCATGCTAAATTGCCCATACTGTTCAGGGATGTATGTTGGGTGCATTAGTGTGGAGGAAACATAGGGGAATGGGTCTGGGTGGATTTGTTGGGCAATGACCATTGGAGTGCCACAAGGATCGGTGCTGGGCCCTCTACTTTTTGTCATTTACATAAATGAGGTGCAGTTAGTAAGTTTGCAGATGACACCAACATTGGAGGTGTAGTGGACAGCGAAGAGAGTTACCTCACATTACAATAGGATCTTGACCCGATGGGCCAATGGGCTGAGAAGTGGCAGATGGAGTTTAGTTCAGATAAATGCGAGGTGCTGCATTTTGGGAAAGTAAATCTTAGCAGGGCTTATACACTTAATGGTAAGGTCCTAGGGGGTGTTGCTGAACAAAGATACCTTGGGGAACAGATTCATAGCTCCTTGAAAGTGGAGTCACAGGTAGATAGGATAGTGAAGAAGGCGTTTGGTATGCTTTCCTTTATTGGTCAGAGTATTGAGTACAGGAGTTGGGATATCATGTGTGGCTGTACAGGACATTGGTTAGGCCACTGTTGGAATATTGCATGCAGTTCTGGTCTCCTTCCTATCAGAAATATGTTGTGAAACTTGAAAGGGTTCAGAAAAAATTTACAAGGATATTAACAGGGTTGGAGGATTTGAACTATAGGGAGAGCCTGTTTTCCGTGGAGTGTTGGATGGTGAGGAGTGACCTTATAGAGATTTTCAAAATTATGAGGGACATGAATAGTATAAATAGGCAATTTTTCCCTGGAGTCAGGGAGTCCAGAACTAGAGGGCATAGGTTCAGGGTGAGAGGGGAAAGATATAAAAGAGACCTAAGGGGCAACTTTTTCACGCAGAGGGTGGTACGTGTATGGAATGAGCTGCCAGAGGATGTGGTGGAGGCTGGTACAATTGCAACATTTAAGAGGCATTTGGATAGATATATGAAAAGGAAGGGTTTGGAGGGATATGGACTGGGTGCTGGCAGGTGGGACTAGATTGGGTTGGGACATCTGGTCAGCATGGACGGGTTGGACCAAAGGATCTGTTCCCATGTTGTACATCTCTATGACTCTGACTCTAAATGGCCAGTTTCCATGCCATAGGGATTGTACGAGGAAGTCATTTGGACAGGGTACATAATAGGAAATGTTTGGAAGCATATAGACCAAGGGGAGGCAGGTGAGATTAACTTAGTTTGGAATAATGGTTGACATGGATTGATTGGACCACAGGATCTGTTTCTGTGCTATATGACATTCCAACTCTAATTCTTGCTATCTCCACATTCCTCCATCTTCACATCTCTGCCTATCACTGTCACCTCATCCAGTCTCACAACTCTTCCTTATCTCTAATAATTCCTCTCCAGCCTCAGAACCCTCCCTAAGTCTAATCCCCTCCAGTCTCTCAAAGCTCTGCTACATCTGCCTTTCTTTGATTCCAGCCTTGAGGATACCCCATTTTTATTTCTCACTTAATGACGGCCCTTTCAGTTTCCTGCGCCGAGCTCCAGAATTCCTCCTAAACCTCTCCATCTCACTTTCCTCCCAAACACATTGACCAATCATGTGTCATCTATTCTAATATCACCTTTTCTGACCTGGTTTCAAAGGTGGCCTGTCATATCCCTATATTAAGTGTCTCGAGGTTTACAGCACAGAAAAAGGCTCCGTGGGCCATTGGGTCTGTGACAGTAAAGAAAACTACCACCGAACTATCCTAATCCATTTTCCAATACTTGGTCCATCGCGTTGTCTGTCTTGGCATTGCAAGCATGCACCGAAATATATCTTAAATGTTGTTGGGATTTCTGTGTCTCCCACCCTTCCAGGCAGTGAGGTTTAGTGCAAGGGTTGCTCGATGATGACATCACCCACAGGAACACAGAGCAGCTGGGTCTGTGCAAACCAGAGATCGCCCACACATTGGGAAGGATGGCAGGGTCCCTGACAGGGGGCACAGGAGATTTACCAGGATGGTTCAAAGAATGGGAGATTTTAGTAGCGTGTTTTGGATTTTTTTTTTACACTATTCATTTTATGATATTGGTGTTGCAGATAGATAGAGAATATCGATCTACGATAGATGGAGTCTCCTTCTCAACCTCTCCCCTTACCTGGGCTGTGGTAACCTTCAGGTTAAACCAGCAGCAGCCATCTCTCCCTAATGAGAGAGCAGCCTTTTACACAGTGATGTCACTGTGTCTCTGGGGTGGGGAGAGGGAATGCTGAAGGTGGTGGATGGGACACCACTCAGGCACAGTGCTTTGTCCTGGAGGATGTTCACTTTCTTTAATATTGTTGGGAGCTGCACTGATGCAGGCAAGTGGAGAATGTTCCAACACAATCCTGATGTGTGCCTTATAGAGAGCAAGCAGACATTGGGGAATCAGGGGTTTGGGGAAACTGAGATCGTTCTCCTTGGAGCAGAAGAAATTGAGGGGAGCTGTGACAGAGCGGTTTACAAATGTTACACGTTATAATAATAAACCTTACACCCATCAGCTCATTATACGAGGGTTCCAGGACACATTGAAGGTTTGGGGAGATCTATTGAGACAATGGGCTGATTCAAAGGACAACTTTGATGCAACAAATGGGATTGAGCTGGAATACAATACTCACACACAATGTGAATATCCAGGTCCTGATGAATTGAGTAATTCTGTCAGAGTTTGGCATTACAATTACTGACATTACCATCTGAATACCCACCTGTATATCCTGTAATACAAGTTTATAAAATCCGTCACTGTCAGTTCAGGTTAGAAACTCACACCATCCCCTCCTCCTGGCCCAGGATGACTGGACACATTCCCCCTTGTGGAGGGCAGCATCAATTCAGAGGGAAATCTATGTGGGTTTCTATGAGTTTCCACCTTGGGACTTCATGTGACTGAACAGGGCAGATCTTTGACACATGGGACAGAATGTTCCAAGAGTCAGTGAGATATGGAGAGCAGGATTTGCTTTTCTTTCCTTCCGTGCTACCGCTGTGCCTCATCAATAAGACATGGGGTGTGAAAGGCTCACGCAGCTTGATGGGTAAGATGTCTCCACTCTGACCAATGGGCAGCAAGCACCTGGCCCATATCCCTCCAAACCCTTCCTATTCATATACCCATCCAAATGCCTCTTAGATGTTGCAATTGTACCAGCCTCCATGACATCCCCTGGCAGCTCATTCCATACATGTACCACCCACTGCGTGAAAAAGTTGCCCCTTAGGTCCCTTTTATATCTTTCCCCTCTCACCTTATACCTGTGCCCTCTAGTTCTGGACTCCCTGACCCCAGGGGAAAAAAATGCCTATTTATCCTATCCATGCCCCTCATAATTTTGTAAACCTCTGTAAGGTCACCCCTCAGCCTCCAACACTCCAAGGAAAACAGCCCCAGCCTGTTCAGCCTCTCCCTGTAGCTCAGATCCTCCAACCCTGGCAACATCCTTGTAAATCTATTCTGAACCCTTTCAAGTTTCACAACATCTTTCCGATAGGAAGGAGACCAGAATTGCGTGCAATATTCCAAAAGTGGTCTAACCAATGTCCTGTACAGTCGCAACATGACCTCCCAAACCCTGTACTCAATCTCTGACCAATAAAGGAAAGCATACCAAACGCCGTCTTCACTATCCTATCTACCTGCGACTCCACTTTCAAGGAGCTATGAACCTGTACTCCAAGGTCTCTTTGTTCAGCAACACTCCCTAGGACCTTACCATTAAGTGTATAAGCCCTGCTAAGATTTACTTTCCCAAAATGCAGCACCTCGCATTTATCTGAATTAAACTCCATCTGCCACTTCTCAGCCCAGATCCTGTTGTAATCTGAGATAACCCTCTTCGCTGTCCAGTATACCTCCAATGTTGGTGTCATCTGCAAACTTACTATCTGTACCTTTTATGCTCGCATCCAAATCAATTATGTAAATGACAAAAAGTAGAAGGCCCAGCACCGATCCTTGTGACACTCCACTGGTCACAGGCCTGACGACTGAAAAACAACCCTCCACCACCACCCTCTGTCTTCTACCTTTGAGCCAGTTCTGTATCCAAGTGGCTAGTTCTCCCTATATTCCATGAGATCTAACCTTGCTAATCAGTCTCCCATGGGGACCCTTGTCGAATGCCTTACTGAAGTCCATATAGATCTCATCTACTGCTCTGCCCTCATCAATCTTCTTTGTTACTTCATCAAAAAACTCAATCAAGTTTGTGAGACATGATTTCCCACACGCAAAGCCATGTTGACTATCCCGAATCAGTCCTTGCCTTTCCAAATACATGTACATCCTGTCCCTCAGGATTCCCCCCAACAACTTGCCCACCACCAAGGTCAGGCTCACTGGTCTATAGTACCCTGGCTTGTCCTTACCACCCTTCTTAAACAGTGGCACCACGTTTGCTAACCTCCAGTCTTCCGGTACTTCACATGTGACTATTGATGAGAACAATATCTCAGCAAGAGGCCCAGCAATCAGTTCTCTAGCTTCCCACAGAGTTCTCGGGTACACCTGATCAGGTCCTGGGGATTTATTCACCTTGAACCGTTTCCAGACATCCAGTACTTCCTCCTCTGTAATCTGGACATTTTGCAGGATGTCACCATCTATTTCCCTACAGTCTATATCTTCCATATCCTTTTCCACAGTAAATACTGATGCAAAATATTCATTTAGTATCTCCCCCATTTTCTGTGGCTCCACACGAAGGCCGCCTTGCTGATCTTTGAGGGGGCCTATTCTCTCCCTAGTTACCCTTTTGTCCTTAATATATTTGTAAAAATCCTTTGGATTCTCCTTAATTATATTTGCCAAAGCTATCTCATGTCCCCGTTTTGCCCTCCTGATTTCCCTCTTAAGTATACTCCTACTTTCTTTATACTCTAAGGATTCACTCGATCTATCCTGTCTGTACCTGACATATGCTTCCTTCTTTTGCTTCACCAAACCCTCAATTTCTTTAGTCTTCCAGCATTCCCTATCCCTACCAGCCTTCCCTTTCACCATGACAGGAACATACTTTCTCTGGATTCTTGCTATCCCATTTCTGAAGGATGGTCACTAAGACTGTTTCTTTACCTCTGTTGAAATCGGCATAATGAAGAAGCAAAGGGTGGGTTGAAAATGGCAATGAACGGCTTTCGTGGGTTGGTGTTTATTAGAGTTTCTATCGACAGTATAAATGTTTGAGCACTTATTCAAGCTGCTAGAGGAAGTGATGGGGGCTGGTACAATTACGACATTTAAAAGGCATCAGGATGAGTATGTGAGTAGGAAGGGTTTAGAGGGATATCAGTCAAGTGCTACCAATTGGAATGAAATGAGATGAGAATATCTGGACGAGTTGGACAGGAGGGTCTGTTTCCAAGCTGTGCATCTCTGTGACTCTGTGCCTCTGAATAGTCGATTGCAGAGAGTTTCAGACAGGACTTGGTTTGTGTGTCTCTCTCATGCTTCCTCAGAATCTGCAAACACTCTGTCTCCAAATTTCCACAAGACTCTAAGAAATAGAAAAAAGAGGGTCAGTACTGAGGGAGTGCTGTACTGTCGGAGGGTCAGCACTGAGGGAGTGCTGCACTGTCAGAGGGTCAGTACTGAGGGAGTGCTGCACTGTCAGAGGGTCAGTACTGAGGGAGTGCTGCACTGTCAGAGGGTCAGTACTGAGGGTGAACCGCACTGTCAGAAGGTCAGTACTGAGGGTGCACCACACTGTCACATGGTCGGTATGGGGGCAGTGCCACACCGTCAGAGGGTCAGTATTGAGGGAGTACTGCACTGTGTGAGCGTCAGTACTGAGGGAGTGCCACACCGTCAGATGGTCAGTACTGAGGGATCACTGCGCTGTCAGAGGGTCAGTACTGAGGGAGTGCTGCATTGCCAGAGGGTCAGTACTAAGGGATCACCGCACTGTCGGACTGTCAGTAGTGAGGGACTGCTGCATTACGAGAGGGCCATCTCTGACGAGAACTACACTATCAAAGGGTCAATACTGAGGGAGCACCACATTGTCTGAGGTTCAGTCCAGAGGGAATGCCACACTGTCAGAGGCTCTGTACTCAGGAAGCACTGCACCATCAGAGGGTCAGTACTGAGTAAGCACTACACTGTCAGACGGTCAGCACTGGGGGAGCGAGCACTATCAAAAGGTCGATATTGAGGGAGCGCTACACAGTGAGAGTGTCAGTTCTGAGTGGGTGCTATTTCAGAGGGTCAGTACAGAGAGAGTGCTGCACTGTCAGAGGGTCGGTACTGAGGGGGAGCTGCACTGTCAGAGGGTCAGTACTGAGAGAGAGCTGCACTGTCAGAGGGTCAGTATTGAGGGAGTACGCACTGTGTGAGAGCATCAGAACTTAGGGAGTGCGCACTGTCAGAGGGTCAGTACTGAGGGATCACTGCGCTGTCAGAGGGTCAGTACTGAGGGAGTGCTGCATTGCCAGAGGGTCAGTACTAAGGGATCACCGTACTGTCAGACTGTCAGTAGTGAGGGACTGCTGCATTACCAGAGGACCATCTCTGACGAGAACTACACAGTCAAAGGGTTAGGACTGAGGAAGCACCACACTGTCTGAGGTTCAGTCCAGAGGGAATGCCACACTGTCAGAGGATCTGTACTCAGAGAGCACTGCACCATCAGAGGGTCAGTACTGAGCAAGTACTACACTGTCAAAGGGTCAGTAATGGGGGAGCGAGCCCTATCAAAAGATCAGTATTGAGGGAGTGCTACACAGTGAGAGTGTCAGTTCTGAGTGAGTGCTATTTCAGAGGGTCAGTACAGAGAGAGTGCTGCACTGTCAGAGGGTCAGTACTGACAGAGTGCTGCACTGTCAGAGGGTCAGTACTGAGAGAGAGCTGCACTGTCAGAGGGTCAGTACTGAGGGGGAGCTGCACTGCCGGAGGGTCAGTACTATGGTTGTGCTGTGTAGTGAGACGGTCAGTAGTGAGGAATTGCTCACTCTCTGAGGGTCAGTACTAAGGGATCAGCATGCTGTCAGAGTGCCGCACTGTGAGAGGGTTAGTACTGTGGGAGTGCTGCGCTGTATGTCAGTCAGTACTGAGGGAGCACCACGCTGTCTGTCAGACAGTCAGTTCTGAGGGAACACCGCACTGTGAGGGGGGTTGGGGTTCGTACTGAGGAAGCACCGCGCTGCGTGTCAGAGGGTCAGTATTGAGGGCCTGCTGCATTGCCAGAGGGTCAGTACTGAGGAGTGCTACACTGTCAAATGGTCAGCACTGAGGGACAGTGCACTGTCAGTTGTTCAGTCCAGAGGGAATGCCACACTGTCAAAGGATCTGTACTGAGAGAGCACTGCACCATCAGAGGGTCAGTACTGAGAGAACACTACCCTGTCAGAGGGTCAATACTGAGACATTGCTGCACTATCAGAGGTGCAGGATCGAGACAGTGCCACACTGTCAGAGGATCAGCACCGAGGGAGTTCTGCTCTGTCGGAGGGCCAGTACTGAGGGAATGCTGCAGTATCAGAGGGTCAGTACTCAGGGAGCACTGCAATGTCAGACGGTCAGTACTGCGGGAGCACTGCACTGTCAGTGGTCAGTACTGAGGGAGCACTGCAATGTCAGAGGGTCAGTACTGAGGGAGCACTGCAATGTCAGAGGGCCAGTACTAGGGAGTGCTGCACTGTCAGAGGGTCAGTACTGAGGGAGTGCTGCACTGTCAGAGGGTCAGTACTGAGGGAGTGCCGCACTATCAGAGGGTCAGTACTGAGGGAGTGCTGCACTGTCAGAGGGTCAGTACTGAGGGAGTGCTGCACTGTAGAAATGTCAATACAAAGAGAGTGCTGCAGAGTCAGAGGGTCAGTACTGAGGGAATGCTGTGGCGTTAGAGGCTCACTTCTGAGGGAGTGCTGCAGTGTGAAAGGATCAGTGCTGAGGGAGTGCTGCACTGTCAGAGGGTCAGTACTGAGTGACCGCTGACTGTCAGGGGTGCAGAACCAAGGGAGTGCTGCACTGCCACACTGTCAGCATGGACGGAGTGCTGCACTGTCAGAGGGTCAGTACTGAGGCAGTGCCGCACTGTCAGAGGGTCAGTACTGAGGGAATGCTGTGGCGTTAGAGGCTCACTTCTGAGGGAGTGCTGCAGTGTGAAAGGATCAGTGCTGAGAGAGCACTGCACCATCAGAGGGTCAGTACTGAGAGAACACTACCCTGTCAGAGGGTCAATACTGAGACATTGCTGCACTATCAGAGGTGCAGGATCGAGACAGTGCCACACTGTCAGAGGATCAGCACCGAGGGAGTTCTGCTCTGTCGGAGGGCCAGTACTGAGGGAATGCTGCAGTATCAGAGGGTCAGTACTCAGGGAGCACTGCAATGTCAGACGGTCAGTACTGCGGGAGCACTGCACTGTCAGTGGTCAGTACTGAGGGAGCACTGCAATGTCAGAGGGTCAGTACTGAGGGAGCACTGCAATGTCAGAGGGCCAGTACTAGGGAGTGCTGCACTGTCAGAGGGTCAGTACTGAGGGAGTGCTGCACTGTCAGAGGGTCAGTACTGAGGGAGTGCCGCACTATCAGAGGGTCAGTACTGAGGGAGTGCTGCACTGTCAGAGGGTCAGTACTGAGGGAGTGCTGCACTGTAGAAATGTCAATACAAAGAGAGTGCTGCAGAGTCAGAGGGTCAGTACTGAGGGAATGCTGTGGCGTTAGAGGCTCACTTCTGAGGGAGTGCTGCAGTGTGAAAGGATCAGTGCTGAGGGAGTGCTGCACTGTCAGAGGGTCAGTACTGAGTGACCGCTGACTGTCAGGGGTGCAGAACCAAGGGAGTGCTGCACTGCCACACTGTCAGCATGGACGGAGTGCTGCACTGTCAGAGGGTCAGTACTGAGGCAGTGCTGCACTGTCAGAGGGTCAGTACTGAGGGAGTGCCGCACTGTCAGAGGGTCAGTACTGAGGGAGTGCTGCACTGTCAGAGGGTCAGGACTGAGGGAGTGCTGCACTCTCAGAGGGTCAGTACTGAGGGAGTGCTGCAAAGTCAGAGGGTCAGTACTAAGGGAGCGCCGCACTGTCAGGGGTGCAGGACCAAGGGAGTGCTGCACTGTCAGCGTGTCAGTTCTGAGGGAGAGATGCACTGTCAGAGTGTCAGAACTGAGGGAGTGCAGCACTGTCAGTGGATCAGTATGGAGGGAGTGCAACATTGTCTGTGGTTCAGGACGGAGGAAGCACTGCAATGTCAGAGGGTCAGTACAGAGGGAGTGTTGCACTGTCAGGGGTGCAGGACCAAGGGAGTGCTGCACCGTCAGCGTGTCAGTTCTGAGGGAGTGCCGCATGTCAGAGAGTCAGTAGAGACGGAGTGCTGCACTGTCAAAGGGTCGGTTTGAGGGATGGATGCACTGTCAGAGGGTCAGGACGGAGGAAGCACTGCAATGTCAGAGGGTCAGTACTGAGGGAGTGTCGTACTGTCAGAGGGTCAGTTCTGAGGGAGTGATGGACTGTCAGAGGGTCAGTTTGACGGAGGGCTCACTGTCAGAGAGTCAGCACTGCGGGCGTGCCGCACTGTCGATGGATCAGTACTGTGGGAATGCTGCACTTTCAGAGGGTCAGTACTGACTGAGCGCAGCACTATCTTGTGGCCTAAGAGGAATATCTGAAATTGTTCAGTACTTTTCTGCCTCTGTCCCTGCTCAGCAATGATTCCCACATCCAAATTCCAGAGACTGTGTTCAAACAGACCGCCTTCATTTGGTTATTGAACCTGAAGAGGTTCCACCCTCTTTTCCCAGGGTTGGAATTTTCGTTTCACGTGACTGACCTGTCAGCTCAAAGGGATATTTTCATGCTGCAGGGCAGAGGTTTATTCCTCAGCTTCCATGTGCTCATCCCAAATGAATCCCACTGCCCTGCACTCAGCAGAGTCATGTGTTCCTTATTTCTGAGCTTCCCAATGCTAATCCACATCCAGACTGACATCCCACACTCTTCCAAATTGCATTGGAGGTTAATTGCCTGGGAGAGAGGAGTGCTAAGAGGGGAAATAAAAATCTGAAAGGACTTTACAGAAACATTAAGGGTGAATTGATAATGAGAGAAAGAGGAGGTTGTGGAACACAGTGAGAGTTTGTGCATGGACTCAGAGGGTGTAGTGAATGGATGCATGATGTCAATGCTCATTGGGACAGGGGTGATATGAAATTGTGGAGATGCTCTGTGATACAATTAAATGAATTAGCATCTATATATATCGAGAGAGATGGTTCTGAGTGGTCTGATCTTCTTAAAACCCAATAAATCTCCAAAGACGGTCGAAATGTATCTCAGCTGAAAATGTGTTGCTGGTTAAAGCACAGCAGGTTAGGCAGCATCCAAGGAATAGGAAATTCGACGTTTCGGGCATAAACCTTTCATCAGGAATTGTAGATGAAGAACAGCAGAGGTCCTTTGCAGGTCTGTGAGAGTGTTGTCCTGAGCTGGGGTAGGGCTGATTGCAGGGAATGTAGGTAGCGACGCATGGCTGCAAGGGTGGAGCGGAGGATCCGGAGGGAGGTCTGATGCTGGAGGCTTCGGATTTGTTGTAGGTACAGGTTGTCCTGGTTGGATTCAAATTTTGTTGGTTGGAATGTAGTTCGGAGTCTGTGTGGGATCAGTCGGTTCCGTAGGCAGGTGCTGAGGAAGGAGATGTGGCTGTGGTAGGGAGTCTGTTTGAGAACGTGGCTGAAGAGCTTCTGTGCAGAGGAGATGACCTGGGGGTGCAGTGAGAGAGAGACTCACTGAAATCCTTGTAGAGGGAGGAAGAGAGCTTCTTCAAGGAAGGCATCCTTGCAAGAGGATTTGCAGCAGGTTAAAATCTTCGGGTAAAAAATGAGGTCTGCAGATGCTGGAGATCACAGCTGAAAATGTGTTGCTGGTTAAAGCACAGCAGGTTAGGCAGCATCCAAGGAACAGGAAATTCGACGTTTCGGGCATAAGCCCTTCATCAGGAATCAAACTGGAAATGTATCTCAGTTTACCGAATGAGGTGATGGAGGAAGTAACAGGTACACTTGCAAACATTTTCAAATCCCCTCTGGCCACAGGAGAGGTGACGTCGGACTGGCCACATGGTACTGTTACTCAAGAAGGAGCATGGGATATACCAGGCAGCTACAGGCCAGTCAGGCTAATATCGTGGGTGGGACGTCTGTTGGAAGCAATTTTGGGAGATAGAATTAATCAGCATTTAAAGAGACTGGAGTTCATGAAGAACAGTCAGAATGGTTCTGTTAAGGGGAGGTCAGGTCTGACCAATGGGATTGCACTTTTTAAGGAGGTGACCAGGTATGTAAATAAGGGCAATGTTTTCCTGTCGTACGCTTGGAGGTGAGTAAGGCTTTTATCAGGCCCCATACTGGAAACTGATAGTGAACATAAAAACTCAACATCCAAGGAATTTGGCACACAATGCTGAGTGACAGGAAGCAGACAGTGATGGTCCAGTTAGAAATCCCTGTCCATTCCTGTCTCACAGAAGTTACTGTTGGGTGTCCTGCTGATGTGGCTGATAGAAAAGATTTAGATTTGAATGGTGGATGGTTAATCAGTGGGTTCATGAATGATACGAAGATTGGTGGGGTGATAAATACTGAGGAGGATAGCCTTAGGTTACAGAAGGATGGAGATGGCCTTGTCAGATGGACCGATCCGTGGTAACGGGTGAGGTGCCTGAAGACTGGAGGGTGATTAATGATGTGCCATTATTGAAGTAAGGCTGCAAGGAACAGCCACTGAACTATGGAGCTGTGAGCCTGATGGCAGTGGTGGGTAAGCTGTTGGAGGGCATTCTGAGAGACAATTTACATGCATTTGGAAAAGCAAGAATTGATTAGGCATGGTCAGCATGGTTTGTGGAAATGGCTTGTCCAATTTGATTGAGTTTTTGAAGTAGTGACTGAGAAGATAAATGAGAAGGTTTCACATGGAAGACTGCTTAGTAAAAGGTTAGATGGCATGACATGCAGGGAGAGAGGACAGCACGGTGCCTCAGTGGTTAGCACTGCTTCCTCACAGCACCAAGGATGCAACTTTGATTCTAGCTCCCGGCCACTGTCTGTGTGAAGTTTACACATTCTCCCTGTATCTGTGGGTTTCCTCCGGGTGCTCCAGTTTCTACCCACAATCCAAAGATGTACAGTTTAGGTGGGGTGGCCATGGGAAATGCAGAATTACCGGGATAGAATAGAGAGTTTGAGTGTAGGTGGGATGCTTTTCAGACAGTCGCTGAAGACCTGATGGGCCGAATGGCTTGGTTTTACACTGTAGGAATTCTGCGATTAATCCAGAGACCCAATAATGTTCTGAGGACCAGGGCTCCAACCTTGGACTGCAGTGGATGTGGGTCCTTACAGTCTGAAGGGGTTTGTGGATGAACGCAGTCTGAGAGTTGGGCTGGGCTGTGTTCTGAGGTGTTGAGGGTGTGAATGTTTTGGGGAGGTACTGTCAGAGGGGCATTGTGGGTAAACACAATGGAGTGGTGCTTTCTGAGGGATGAGGGAGCACTATCTGGTGGTACAAGGTGCAGAAGGGAGGAAGGTACAGATACACTTCCCTAATCATTCCCTCAGGGTCCGCAAGGCCGGCTGGTGTCGTAATTTGGGACGGAGGCCACGTCCATTTTAGAAGATTCAGATCTTTTTAAACAATCAGGGAAAAGTAACATCACCATGTGTCTTAAACGTGGATTGGAGGAAAACTGTTGTCAACCTAAGGTCACTTGTTGCTTGGAGACGCTTTAGAAAAGCAGGCACCCAAACAGACCAACGCTGTCGATGCAAGAAGTGGTGCACAGGAAGATCCAACAAGTCATTTGTAGTTGCAGTCTGTCTCCCTAGAGCAGTCATCATGCAAGGTCAGGGTTCAGTCCGAGGAGAAGTAACTCTCCATCGAACCTTCCTCCATGTTTGTACAGTAATTGTGGTTGTGTGAGTGTGTGTGTGTATCTCTGTGTGTGAGAGAGAGAGACAGAGGGCGAGTGTCTGTCCGTGTGTGTGAGAGTGCGTGTGTATATCTACGTGTGTGAGAGAGGGATTATGTGTTTGTGTATGTGTCTGTCTGAGTGTGTGTTTGTGTGCGTGTGTGTGTGAGAGAGAGAGGAATGTGTGTGTGTTTGAGAGAGTGAGAGTGTGTGTTTGAAAGAGAGAGTGTGTGTTTGTGTGTATGTGTGTGAGAGAGAGAGGAATGTGTGTGTGCAAGAGAGAGAGTGTGTGTATGTGTTTGAGGGAGTGAGTGCGTGTGTATCTGTTTGAGGGAGTGAGAGTGAGTGTTTGAGAGAGTGAATGTCTGTGAGAGAGAGCGAGTGTGACTGTGTTTGAGGGAGTGAGAGAGTGTGTGCGTTTGAGAGAGTGAGAGAGTTGTGTGTGTGTAAACTAGCCAGTCTTATTGTGTGCCCAGCTGCTTTTTCAGGTGAATTGTTCCTTGTGTCTCCATAGACACAAAAGCTGCAAGAGTTGATGAACTGGGGGAAAGAGAGTGTTGTTCATTCCAGTGGGAATTCATCCAGTAAACCTTCTCTGAACCATTCCTCACACACTAACGTCCCTCTGGCAGTGCAGTGACTAGTCCTGCACACAGGGCTCCAGGTACAAACCAATGTAATGTCACCGTAGTCTTACCAGAGCATGGGACAGATCCTCATCACAGAGCGGTGTCTGGTGGGGATTTAATCAGAGGGTCACCATGGGCCAGCTGAGGGGAGAGGTTGGGAAGGAGAGCCCTTCAGGGACTGAAACCACGCTATTGGTTTTACTCTGCATTGTAAACCAACTGTCCAGCCAACTGTGCTAACTGACTTCATTCCTGGGCATGCCCTGTATAACCCAATCATAGCCAGCCTGCACCTCAATAGGAGCCACAAGCAAGGCCATTCGGCCCCACCCTAACCCAGAATGGAGAGTACGGGAAGCTGATGAAGGAAACAAGTCCCTCCCATGTGGCCTTCTGAAATGGAGCTGGAGGACAGAGCAGACCTGGCCTGCTGTTTGCTTCCCCGGGACTGGCCTGCTCCACGTGAGGGAGAGACTGAGGGGAACCTCGAGGAGATTTCACTTCTCACTGAGAGGCTGCAACTCCAATCCAAATCAGGCTGGTTCCCTCCGAGACTCACGGAAGAGTGCAGCACTCTACAGATCAGGCCCTTGTGTCGTCATAACCTCCAGTGTGGGGGGGCAAGAGCTGGGAGATAGCATTAAGAACATAAGACCATCCGAAATAGGAATAGGAGGAGACCATCCTGCCCTTTGAGCCTGCTCTGCTATTCAATAGGATCATGGATGATTCAACATTTGATTTGGGAGCTGAAACCCGGACAGCACAGAGACAGAGAATCAAATTACTCTGCCATGAAGAATCATCAGAGAGAGCGAGCGAACACACACACACACACACACACACACACACACACACAGACACACACACACAGACACTGACACACAGACACATAGGAAGGATGTGGAGGCACTGGAACTGGTGCAGAGGAGGTTTACCAGGATGTTGCCTGGTATGGTAGGAAGATCGTATGAGGAAAGGCTGAGGCACTTGGGGCTGTTTTCATTGGAGAAAAGAAGATTTAGGGGTGACTTGATAGAGGTGTACAAGATGATTAGGGGTTTAGATAGGGTTGAACATGAGAACCTTTTTCCACGTATGGAGTCAGAAATTACGAGGGGGCATAGCTTTAAATTAAGGGGTGGTAGGTATAGAACAGATGTTAGGGGTAGATTCTTTACTCAGCGAGTCGTGAGTTCATGGAATGCCCTGCCAGTAACAGTGGTGGACTCTCCCACTTTATGGGCATTTAAACGGGCATTGGACAGGCATATGGAGGATAGTGGGCTAGTGTAGGTTAGGTGGGCTTGGATCGGTGCAACATCGAGGGCCGAAGGGCCTATACTGCGCTGTATTTTTCTATGTTCTATGAGACACACACACACACACACACACACACACACACACACACTTACACAAGAATTGTGGGATTCAGGTTGTCTGTGGGAATTTTGCCACAAGGAGCGAGCTCTGGACTGGGAAGAGACAAAGGAGCAAAATGCTAGAGAGGGGTCTGATCCCACAGATTTCACTGCTTCCCACTCTCACTGCGGCTCTCATGTCTATTTCTGTATTCCCAGTCCTCTCTCCCATGTCTTTCCTTCAATCCCTATCTCTCAACATCCTTCACATCTCTGCCCTGTTTACATTTCCCAGTAGATTCCCTTCCCCCTTTGTCACCTAACCAGATTTTCCAGGAATGTTTAATCATTTAGTCTTTCACAAAACCAACACCTTGCTCATCTCTCTCTGCATCTTTCTCTCAGCTCTGTGGGATCTTGCTTTTCTTGCCTGTACATCATTCTCACTGCATCGCAGCAGCTCCACCACCCCCTCCC
This sequence comes from Hemiscyllium ocellatum, assembly GCF_020745735.1. NCBI lineage: Eukaryota > Metazoa > Chordata > Chondrichthyes > Orectolobiformes > Hemiscylliidae > Hemiscyllium > Hemiscyllium ocellatum. Next base: position 82,691 of record NW_026867447.1, on the reverse strand, counting down.
CCACCATCACCCAACTCTCTCAGCTCGATCTCTCTGCTGTTGTAACTCTCTCTCTCTCTCTCTCTCTGTCCTATATCTCTCCCTGGGGTTTCTATCTTGCTGTCTGTCTGATCTTCTCTTCCTGCCTTTCTCTCCCATTTTCATGTTGTATCTGTCTGACATTGTATTTCTCTTCCTGGGGGTTTCACTCGCTCTCTCTCTCTGTCTCCTGCTCTCTCTCAGTTCTTCTCACTTTCTCTCCCTCTTTCTGCCTGCTTGTCTTTCGTTTGTTCTCTCCCTCCCTCTCACTGTCTGTCTGTCCCTCTCTCTTTCAGTCCTGTCGTTTCTCTCCCTCTTTCTCCCTGGACCCTCTGCTCTGTCCCAGTGACTGGGGAAGGGGCAATGGGAAGAGTTTGCCTCAGTGCCTGGTCTCTCCCAGGATTTACCCCGACTGTGGGGAGGGGGTGAGTGGAAGGAACATGGAGTACTTTTCTGAGTGAGTCTGAAATAGAGAAAAAGAGAAAGGGAGAGTGACAAAAAGAGAGAGAGACATGGAGAAAGTGGAGATGGAGAAAGTGGGGAGAGAGAGAGATGGGCAGTGAGAATCAGGGAGACGGAGAGAGTGAGAGAAGGACAGAGTGAGAGAGAGGGAGAGAGAGAGAGAGAGAGAGAGACATATATGGAGGGAGAAGGACAGTGTGTACGACTGGCGATGGGTTCAGAGTGGGATCTCGCTGTGCATGACAGCAGTCAGTCAAAAGGCGAGTTAGTCTCTGCACCTTGTCCTCCAGCCCAGAGGCTGTGAGTCTGCATGGGGAAGGAGGAGAGTGGGAGACAAGAGGTGAGTAGGACAGCCAGAAACAGGGGGAGTGTTTGATGGAGATTTGGGGTTAGTGGAGAAAGGAGGAGCTGTTGTCAGAGAGAGATGAGGGAGGGAGAGCCTGTGATGCAAAGTCTGAGACAGGGCAGAGAAGAGGTCTCCACAGGAAGGATAGTCAACTCTTGAAAGGTAGTGTGCTTCCAAATAAAGCTATTGGACTATAAACAGATGTTGTGTGATTTTTAACTTTGGCCACCCCATCGAACACTGACACATCTATGTCCTCATAGAATCCCTACAGTGCGGAAACAGGTCGTTCAGCCCAATAAGAACACACCAAATGAATCTGATCGATTCAATCATTGATTTGAGTGAAGAGATATTTCAGCACCTTCTTCAGTTGCTGCGTGAACTTTGTCAGGGTCATAGCAAAAATGCCATGCAGCAATTGAGAAACTGCATCATGAATCCAGCACAATTCATGTAGATACGTAGACCAATAGCCTATCACAGACATTTGGCTCCATATTGAATACATTGTTAACACTAACAGTAACAAGATGGATTTACTTCAGCCTTTGCATCTCGGTGTCCCTGTGAGACTCTCCACTGGTCTCCTGTGGGCTCTGCTGGTCATTGACATGTGTCTGATGCTGAAAACATTGAGCAGCAGAATCAGGGGAAATTGGAAAGTCGGGTTAGAATGTGGTGGAGGAACTCAATTGTGACCCAGTCTCAAGTGTAATAAACATCGATTGTTACATCACAAAGCCAGGGGTGTTATCCAGCCAATACCGAGCTGGGAACATAAAATACCAGAAGATGTTCTTTAAACAGCTCAGCACAGTCGCTGTTCCCAGAGCAGTTTGCTAACTGCAATATTTAATTTTCAGCTTCTGGCAACAAATGGCCACAAATCAATCGAATATGAAAGTGATGGCAAACCAGACAGGACCGTCCGACCGATATAAAGCAGTACGGCAAAGATATTACACATGGGGATGCCCAACAGGAAACTGTTGTGTTCTCAATAATCAATCGGATGTTTCTCAATATCAGGTTGAGAATAACGACCAGTAGATCTGCCACTGTCATGGCCACCAGGTAATGGGTATCACATGGGGACAATCCACAATCTTTATCAAGCACCATGAAGATCATCATTACATTAACTGTGAGGAAGGCAAACAAACAAATTATACATTAATTTGGAGGCGAAGTTATGGTACCTTAATAGTTAGTACTGCTGCCTCACAGTGCCTGGGACGTGGGCTTGATTCCAGTCTGGGTCAACCATCTGCAGTAATTCTCCAGAGGATTAGATTAGATTACTTACAGTGTGAAACAGGCCCTTCGGCCCAACAAGTCCAAACCGACCCACTGAAGCGCAACCACCCATACCCCTACATATGCCCCTTACCTAACACTACGGGCAATTTAGCATGGCCAATTCACCTGACTCACACATCTTTGGACTATGAGAGGAAACCCACGCAGACATGGGGAGAACACAGTCAGTCGCCTGAGGCAGGAATTGAAACCAGGTATCTGACACTGTGAGGCAGCAGTGCTAACCACTTACCAACCCACCCTTCCATTTCTTCATCCAAGTCATTTATATAAACACAAAGACCAGAGGCCCAAACACATATCCCTGTGGGATATCAATGATCACCAACCTCCAGGTGGAATACTTTTCCATCCACTACCACTCACTGTCTTCTTTCTGCTGGCCAATTCTGTATCCAGGCAGCCGAATTTCCCTGTACTCCTTAACGCTCTGAATGAGCTTACCATGGGTAACCTTATCAGATGCCTTTCTGAAATCCATATATACCACATCCACTGCTTGATTGGTTTTGTGTGTGGGAAATCATGTCTCACGAGGTTGATTGAGTTTTTTGATGAAGTAACAAAGAGGATTGATGAGGGCAGAGAGCTGGACATGATCTCCATGGACTTCAGTAAGATGCTCGACAAGGTTCCTCATGGAACACTGGTTGGAAGGTTAGGTTGCATCGAATACAGGGAGAACTAGCCATTTGGATACAACATGGTTCAAAGGCAGAAGATAGAGAGTGGTGGTAGGACGGTTGCTTTTCAGACTGGAGGCCTTTAACCAGTGGTGTGCCACAAGGATCTGTGCCGGGTCCATTAGTTTTCATCATTTATATAAATGGTTTGAATGGGAACATACGAAGTTTAGTTAGTAAGTTTGCAGATGACACCAAAATTTGAAGTATAGTGGATATCGAAGAAGGTTATTTCAGATTACAATGGCACCTTGACCAGATGGGCCAATGGGCTGGGAATGGCAGATGAAGCTTAATTTAGATAAATGTGAGGTGCTGCATTTTGGAAAAGCAAATCAGAGCAGGACTTGTACACTTACTAATAAGGTCTGAGGGAGTGTTGCTGAAAAAGAGACCTTGGAGTGCAGGTTCATAGTTGTTTCAAATTAGAGTCGCAGGTAGATAGGATAGTGAAGAAGGTGTTTGATATGTTTTCCTTTAATGATCAGAGCATTGACTACAGGAGTTGGGAGGTGATTTGCAGCTGTACAGGACATTGGTTAGATCATTTTTGGAATATTGCGTGCAGTTCTGGTCTTCCTATCAGAAGGATGTTGTGAAACTTGAAATGGTTCAGAAACAATTTACAATGATATTGCTAGTGTTGGAGAATTTGAGCTATAGGGAGAGGCTGAGTAGGCTGGGGCTGTTTTCCCTGGTGTGTTGGTAGCTGAGGGATGACTTTATAAAGGTTTATAAAATCATGAGGGGCATGGATAGGATAAATAGACAAGGTCTTTTCCCTGGCATGGAGGAATCCAGAACTAGAGGGCACAGGTTTAGAGTGAGAGGGGAAAATATAAAAGGGACCTAAGGGGCAATGTTTTCATGCAGAATGAGGTGCTAGGGGAAGTGGTGGAGGCTGGTACCATTGCAGCATTTAAGAGGCATCTGGATGGGTATATGAATTGGAAGGATTAAGCAGGCTATGGGCCAAGTGCTGGAAAATGGAACTAGGTTAGGTTAGGATATTTAGTCAGCATGGACGAGTTGGACCAAAGGGTTTGTTTCCATGCTGTACATCTCGATGACCTTCATCAAATTGTCTCATCACTTCCTCAAAGAAGTCAATAAAGCTTATGAGACATGACCTGTCCCTCACAAAGCCACTGACTATCTTTATTCAAACTATGTTTTTCCTAATAGTCATAAATCATTTCTCTCAGAATCCTTTCCAGTACCTTGCTTACTACAGTCATAAAACTGACTGATCTGTAATTCCCATAGATTCCCCTATTCCCTTTCTTGAAAAGAGGATCAACATTCACCTCCCTCCAATCAGCCGGTACTACTCCCAAGGAGAGTGTGGGTGCAAAGATCATCACCAGACATGCAGCAGTCTCGTTCCTCACTTCCTGTAGTAACCTTGGATATGTCTGGTTCAGCCCTGGAGACTTGTCTATCTTGTTGCTTCCCCGAAGTTTCAGCAATTCACTTTCTTAATATCAATCTGTTTAACCCTATTAACCTGAATCATGGTGTTCTCAGTATCAACAAGGTCCCTCTCTCTCATGAATACCGAAGTAAAAAACTCATTTAGGACCTCCCCTACCTCTTCAGAATCCAGGCACAAGTTCCCTTCACTATCCCTGATTCGCCCTATCCTCTCTTTCATCATTCGCTTATTCCGCATTTAAGTGTAGAATGCCTTTGAGTTTTCCCTAATCCTTCCTGTCAAGGCTTTTTCATGCCTCCCCTCCTAGCTCTCCTCAATCCATTTTTGAGTTCTTTCCTAGCTACCCCATAATCCTCTAAAGCTTTGCCAGATCCTTGCTTCCTCAACCTTAAGTAAGCTTCCTTCTTCCTCATGATGAGAAGCTCTTCTTGTCTTGTCATCAAATGCTCCTTCACCTTCCCATTCCTTGCCTGTCTCAGTGGGACAGAGCTATCCAACATTTCTGTTATGCATTTCCTGTAGATCAAGTGCTTCATTAGATTAGGTTAGATTAGATTCTGTACAGTGTGGAAACAGGCCCTTCGGCCCAACATGTCCACAACGACCCTCTGAAGAATAACCCACCCAGACCCATTTCTGTCTGACTGATACACCCGACACTACGGGCAATTTAGTATAGCCAATTCACCTGATCTGTACATCTTTGGACTGTGGGAGGAAACCGGAGCACCCGGAGAAAACCCAAGCAGACACGGGGACAATGTGCAAACTCTACACAGAAAGTTACCCGTGGCTGGAATCGAACATGGGACCCTGGTGCTGTGAGGCAGCAATGCTAATCCCGAGCCACTGTGCCGCCCAATTGTTCCCAATGTATACTCTATGATTCCTGCCTAATTGCAGTATAATTTCTCCTCCACCAATTAAATGCCTTCCCATTCTATCTATTTCTATCCCTCTCCATGGCTGTGGTAAAGGTGAGGCAGTTGTGGTCACTGTCACCGAAATGCTCTCCCATCAAGAGATCTAACACCTGGCCTGGCTTGTTGCCCACTACCAAACCAATATGGCCTCCTGCTAGTTGGTCTAGGGGAATCCTTCCTGGACACACCTCACAAAATTGGCTCAATCTGACCATCTACAGTAAGGAGGTTCCAAACAATACTGGGGAAATTGAAGCCATCCATAACTACAACTGGAGGGCCGGGAGGGGGCACCTGGTACTGGCTTCTTTCCTGTTACTGACTTCCACCCATACTGCCTCAGTAGACATAAGCACCTCAACAACCTTCTTTTCTGCTGCTGTGATGCACTATCTAATTTAAATGCAATTCCCCGTCATCTTTTATCCTCCTCCTTGTTCCTTTTAAAAGATCTAATCCCTGGAACAGCCAGCAGCCGTTCCTGCCCCTGTGAAATCCATGTCTCCATTATGGCCACATAAGTTCATCACTTTTATTCCTGACACTCCTTGCATTGATATGATACAATTTAACCCATTCGATTGCTCTTTCAACTGTGTATCCTTCCTGAGAGACTCTCTGCATTCTATTTCTACCTGTTCAAGAATTACCCTCTCCTCTGATCTGTAGATCTGTTCCCATCCACTACCAAACTAGTTTAAACCCTCCCGAACTAGTCTAGCACATCTCCCATAGTAATTGACAGTAACAAGCCATCCAAATGAGTTTCCTCCCAAAGTCCAAAGATGTGCAGGTTAGGGTGGATTGGCCATGCTAAATTGCCCATATTGTCCAGGGATATGCAGGCTGGTGGGTTAGCCTTGGGAAATTCAGCATTACAGAATGGGGTCAGTGGTGGTGGCTTTGGTCTGGATGGGAATCTCTTTGGAGGGTCATTGTGGACTCAAAGCGCCGAATGCCCTGCTCTGTAGGACTTCTATGATTCATTTTTATAATATCACTTATCAGATCTGCGACGGTAGGTTTGACCAATGTACACAATGGCTTTCACACAAACAGCTGGCTATTCTGGTATCAAGCATAACCAGTTTTTACAATTAGGTTTATAGTCCATTCACATACACTTCGTTCTGTTCAAAAGGGGAGGATTTCGAGGGGAAGTGGAGAATGTAGCAGCCTACTGGCTGGTAAAATGTACATCGATGGCAAACTTACCCAAAGAGGAAGGGATTCTGCGTATATTGGTCAAGTAAAACTTTCAAGTCACAAAACACACTCTCCAGACACAGTGCAAACACAGCAGCCAAGTGGTAATGCCATCGGCATAATGTAAAAGGTAACAGTTATCCTGGAGATGTTGATATCTTCCCCAAAACACATCAACCAACAGAGGAGGGCCCAGACAGGAAGGCACCCCTGTCCTGCTACACAACGAAACTAACAGTACCAAGCCATCCAAATGACTGGCAATGCTTCAAACTATTAACTGACTCTCCTGATTGGCCAGAACGATAGAACATTTTGGAAAAATATTCAAAACCAGGGTTCACCTGCAGACTCATTTCTTGAATCTTCTGGAGGCCTTCTGAGGAGACCAGCATGGCAACAGAGAGAGAGAGAGAGAGAGAGAGACTGTGTAAATCTACAAGAAATTCAGGAAGTATTGAAAGCTTAAGGGGCCAAATAAGATTAGAGACAGTGTGTCTATAATTAAAGCGTATTGTAACATGTTTGCTAAGGAAAGGACCGTTTATATTGGTATCGACTTGAGTTCAGACTGATTTGGCCATTTTCAGTATTGTGAGATACCTGGTTACATTCATTCAGAACATTCTGGCTGGAGCTGTGAACTTGTTTTAAGGAGGAACTAGACAATACCTTCATCTCTGAAATTATCTCTTCAACTTCCTCTGAACTGCCTCCAAAGGAATTATCTCCCTTCTCAAGTAAGGGATTGCAATACTCCAGCTGAGGTTGCTCAATGCCTTCTACACTTCTCAACTTTTATATTTTATTTTTTTCATAATACATGTCAAAATTCAATTTGCCTTCCTTGTCAGCCATTGTAGATGCAATGCTAAAGTAAGGTCAGTGATGTATCTGGATGGACAATGACAATACGAGTGAAGTCAGTGATGTTTCCATTGATGGAAATCCATCTTCTTCATGAAGTCCCCTTCCCTCAGGAAAGGCAGTATGTTCTCCTCACTTGGACCTTCATGTGACTCCAGATCCTGACCAAATAGGGGTGGGGAATAATGCTGACCTCAGCAGCAATGCACACTTTCAGTGTGTGAGAAGCATCACATTTCAATCAGTGAGTCAAATGCTCTTGTTTAAAGAGGGCAGCTCCCACCCTAGAGAACAGAAAGACAGCTCTGAGACATATTTTCACACATGAAATAAACTGTCTCGATGCAGCATTGGTTGAAATCATTTGTGAATTCGGGACGGGGCTCATGCTATCTGAGTGGGCAGCATCATCGCTGGCAAATTTCAGGTTCTGTTTATTGTTATTTCATTATGATATATTGAACAGCAAAGTTCCTTCATAATTGGGATTAAACTTGCTATCAGTTGTTATAAATTAGTTTGTTCATTTACAGGAGATGAAAACAGCAACAAAGCTAAACAATGCTCAATCTCCCTAAGGAGCTTCCACACAATATAAGGAAATTTTTCTGGGAATGCTTCAGCTCAGAGTTTCAAACAAAGAGCTTGTCAGCTGCCTGAAAGGACAGATCACCTCACATGGAAAAATGCATCGTCCAATTCAGCTACATCATCCTTGACGTCCCTGGTGTGGCATAATGACATTTGAACTTAGTTTAATCTGCTGCTGATCTGCTCTCTCGTTTTACCTTTTGAACAATAATGTCTCCAGCTCACTGACTGGTCAGCCTTATCCAGACATCAGAACAGTGATACCAATCCATTGAGCAGCATTCTTGGTGCAATTCTCCACGACAGAGATTCCCAACATCTTACCTGGATGTGTTTCAGGAGACAGTCACATCCCTTAGACTAACTAACTGTAATTTGGCCAGTGGTCAGGGACAGAAGCGTGTGACTGTGAGTGAGGCAGGTAGAGGGATCCAGGAGATACAGTTGTAGGATCCACCACCCCTGTCCTTGTCCAACAGGTTCAAGAGTATTGCTCCCTATGTGGATGGGAATGGGGAAGGCAGGGCAGATGAAATGACTGACCGCAGCAATGTGGTGCAGGGAGCCATTCAAGTTGGGGGTGGTGGTGGGGTGGGGGGGCGGTAGTTGTGGAGAAGAGAAATGTTGCTGTAATTGGGTATAGTATTGTCAGAGGCTGAGAAACTATTTTCTGTGGCCAGGGTCAAAAATCCCGAAGGATTGTGTTGCTTGCTTGGTGCTCAGGTTCAGCTTATCTCATCTGGGCTGCAGAGGAACTTGGAGTGGGAGGGGAAAGACCCAGTGGTAATGGTCCACATAGATACCAAAGATAAAACTGGGGCAGAAGTTCTGCTTAAGGCAGTACTAACAGCTAGGACCTAAATTAGAAAGCTAAACCAAAAAAGCGATAGTCTCTGGATTACTCCCTGAGCCATGAGCTAATTGCCACACAGTCAATAAGATTAAGCAGGTACATGCATGGCTGAAAGATTGGTGTGGGAAAAATGGTTTTGAGTTCATGGGACATTGGCATCAGTACTGGAGAAGAAGGGATTTGTTCTGATGGGATGGTCTTCATCTGAACCGTGCTGGGACCAAAGTCCTAGTGAATCGCCTAACTATCACTGCAGATAGGGTGTTAAACTCAATTGGGGTGGGGGTGGGTGGTGTGGAGGAGAAGGGTTTAGTTACAGGGGAAATTAGAATTAAAGGAGGACGTAAGAGTACAGAACTCAGGAAAGGTTATTAAAACCACTAGCACAGAAAGAAATAGGACAGAGAGTATGGAAAGGGTTAGCAGTCAAACTTCAAGCACACTGGAATGTGAATGATAATAAGAGGAATGGTTAATACAGGACTAAAGGTGTTACGTCTGAATGCAAACAGTATAAGAATACGGTAAACGAGCTTGCCGCGCAGATCGAAATTGGCAGGTTGTGGACATTATGGAGGTGTGACTGCAAGGGGTCAGGATTGGGGGCTTTTATTGAACAGTTTTATTCACTGCTTGTGGTCCACAGAAGGCACTTATGAATCTTTTTCAGCATCTTGTTGCTAACATTCCCGTCTGCATCTTGCCGTCACCACTGACCGGCTGTTGAGAGAAAAACGGATCGGCTCCCATCGCCATCATCAGCATCACACACACTCAGAACATGATGCAGAAATGCGCAGCCGCATTGGTCCCTGTTATGGGAATAGACGATGTAAACCACTGTGGGGTCTTTTGGGTACCTCTCCTGTCCTTGCTCACCTTGTCGGATTATGTTGATTTAGTTAAAAATCACACAACACCATGCTACAGTCCAACAGGTTGATTTGGAAGCACTAGCTTTCAGAGCACTGCTCCTTCATCAGGTAGCTGTGGAGCAGGATCATAAGACACAGAACTTATAGCAAATGATCTCAGTGTCATGGAGCAGAAATAATATATTGAACAAACCCAGATTGTTGTTAGAATGGGTTGCAGGTTTTGGCTCATTAAGATGTAAATCCCATAGCTTCTTTTAAGTAACATTTTTTAGATAACTTAAAGTTTTACAAATAAAGGTGACATCTCAGATCAGATGATGCTTTAAAGCTGAGGTTAGTGTCTGTCTGCAACCCAATCTTGAACCAGACTTGTTCTATTTCCAAAGTAGAAATTTATCGACTGTTACATGGATTGACTGCCTGCAGATTGTATGCTTTTTGAGCAAAATAGAATATATCTGCAAATACAATTCTACAAATTCAAATTCACCCCATAACATTATATGTTTGTGTGTGCGTGAAAGAGACAGTATATGAATATGTGCATATGAGAGTGTGCATGAGAGAGATTCTGTTTGTGCATGTGCATGCTTGGTAGAGTGTGTGTGTGTAAGTGTGATAGAGTATAAGCCTGTCAGAGGGTGTGTGCATGGGTGTGAGTGTGGGGATATATGTTTGTGTGTATGAGAAAGAATGTGTGTATGAGAGGGTCCGCATGAGTATGTGAATATGCAAGATGCATGTGTATATCTCTCATACACACAGACATACACCCTTCACACTCACACCTTTACACAGACCCTCTCACAGGCTCTTCTCCATCACACTCACACTCACACACTCTACCAATCATGCACACACGCAAACATACTCTCTCTCATGCTCACTCACACTATCTCTCTCTCTCTGTAAAAACACACACATATAAATCTATGGGGTGTATTTGCATTTGCTGAATTGTGTTTACATATACATTCTGCTTTGAAAATAGAAGGGTTACTTCCTGATGAAGGTCTTATGCCCGAAATGTTGATTTTCTTGCTCCTTTGATGCTGCCTGACCTGCTGTGCTTTTCCAGCACCACATTCTCGACTCTGATCTCCATGTCCTCATTTTCTTCTTGGAAATAGAAGCAGTCTGACTCAAGATTGGGATACAAACAGACTCTAACCTCACAGCTTGACATTGCCACCTTTGACCTGACAAAGGCCTTTGACACTCTCAATCAGGGAAGTGTTATGGAGTGTCCATCTCCACTTTGGTCACACCATGAAGTTTTCCACCGTCCTTCGCCTGCTCCACTATGACAAGGAATTCATGGTAATAACAAATTGTTTCACTACCGACCAATTCCCCGTTTGGGACAGTGTCAAGCAGGGCTGTGTCATTGCCCCAATACTGATCTATCTCGCTGCAATGCTTCACTTCACCATTGGCGTGGGGCTAACCTACCGAACCAGCAGGAAACTATTTAACCTCCACTGTCTTCAAACCAAAACCAAAGTCACCCCAACCAGTGTAATCGAGCTGCAGGACATTCATGATGTTTGCATGTCTGCAATCTGAGGATTTCTGCAGACCATTGTCAGCACCTTTACTGTAACTATGACAGCATGGGTCACACTCTGAACATCCTCAAGTTGAAGGTCCTCCACCAACCTGGCCTGGTAGTGCAGAGTAGGCCCCAATTGTCAAAAGTAAATGTTGGTCTAGCCAATGGTGCCCATGAATGAATGTTAAAAAATATAAAAAGGAACCTGGGAATCACTGGCTCAAGACCATCCAAAGTGGAGGAGGAGCATCGGGAAGGCACCGAGCACCTCGGGGTAAAAGCAGAAGCCAGGTGCAAACAATGCAAAGACCAGGCCAGGCTGTTGCACCAGCACCTCTCCCACCCCCTTCCCTTATTCACCTTTTGCCCCAAGTGTGGTAGAGTCTGTGAAACCACATCGGTTTGTACAGTGACCTACAGACTCACCCTGAGAGTGGGAGAGAGTCATCCTAATCTTCAACCGTCATTGAAATGATGAGATATGAAGATTGTATTCTCTCATAATTATCAGTGCTTTTGTTCCAAATTTCAATAATTCCCTGTTTAATACAGTGTCTAACAATATAATGTTGTTAGGGGGCCTTAACACTGCCCTTCCACTTCTGTTGTCTGACACTTATTACTCAGAATTAGCATTCAGACATATTCATAATCGGAGGCTAAATATTTTCTTGGTAATCCCATTGTTATCACTAACTAGTGTGGGTTTAATTGCTGCCTCTGTCTGCATCTCTCTTTCCCTCTTGCAGCTACTCCAGATCATGAGCCAAGAGTATTCTTCACATCAGAGAAATAAGGCAGCACAGGTCAGGGATGGAGACTGCGATTTTCAAGATGCCTGTGGCACTCAGTACCATTCTACATGTGTAGTCCTCAATGCATCAGTCTAATTCCTGGATATGTCTATTTCTCTCTCCTGTAGGTACTCAGGATGTTCCTGACTCAGCAGAATTCCCAACTCCTGTGTTGCCCATCACTTCATTGAAGACAATCAATCAGCCAGAAGACAGAGAATGACATCTGGAGCCTTCAATAAATACTGAAGTGAGGTAAGATCACTCAGTGAATGGAGCAGGGGGTGGGGGGAGTGAGTAAACTTCTAAATGCAGACCCAGAAGACAACACATAGATATAGTGCTGGACAAGGAACAGAACAGCAGGATCCTAGGCTTCATTCCTACCATCATGTTAGAGTCCTGCTTTCACCTGTGCTGTACTGGTCCTCATTGAGATAGCATGGGTAATCATGTCTGTGTATTCATCTTTAATCCCTATATCCATCCCTATCTGTGTAATCCTCTCCAGCCCCTACAACCCTCCTTATCTGTGAAAAATTGTTCAGTCTCTTGAGCCATCCCTGTAAGTGTAATCCCTTCCAGACCAGAAAACCTTCCCGATTTGGGCTTGTTGGGCTGAAGGGCCTGTTTCCACATAGTAGGGACTCTAATTCTTTTTTGTTACTACGTCAAGCTCCTCCCCCCTCATCATCTTTGTCACTTTGCCCTACCAGTACAAAAATCTGCCAACCTTAGTGACCTCCTCTGCCTATTAGAAGCCTCCTTGTCTCTGGATAAGATCCAGAGCTCCTCTCCCAGTCACATATCTTAGTCTCCATAACCCTAAGAAGTCTATAAGCCCCTTCTATCTATAAAACACACAATCTCTGTAAACTCTACCAGCCCCTACTACTCTCCCAATGCATGTCATCTCCTTCAGTCACTACCAGCCTTTATATCTTCAACCTCCTCCAGACATGACAATACTTTTTATTTCCATAACCTACTTGAGCTCCTATCATCGTCCCTATGACTGTCACCATGTCCCATCCTACGTACTTCCGTTTCTCTGTAAAATCCTCCCATTCTTAAAGCTTTCAGTATCTCCTCAGCTCCGTTGTGAACACAAATAAGAAGTATTCATTTAAGACCTTACCTTCTCCTTCTGGCTCCATGTCCAGATTGCCCCATTCTTCCTCTGGGAATCCTCTTGTTCTATCTATACTTATAAAATATGAGGTGGCTTTTCCTTAACAGTGTTTGCCAAAGACATTTTGTGACTGTTGTTTGTCCTTAGTTTATAAGAACCTCCTTGCACTATTTATACTTTTGAAGGGCTTCACCTGATTTTATTGCACTGTAGTTTCATTATCAAACTTATGATATTGCTTGATCAGAATTCACTGGATTTGCTGCCTTTGTCATTCACTTCTCACTGAACACATTGGCCCTGAATTCTCACCGTATCACTTCAAAACACTCCCACGTTTTGAATATAGTGGTAGTTTCTCTCCCAGTCCGTTTGCCAGATCTTGTCTAATGATAGTGATAATGTCCAGTGATAGTGGCAATCTAATAATAAGTGGTTTTTGCCAAATTTAGACACTTAACTTCTGCAATATCCTTATTCCTTTCCATAATGCCTTTGAAACTTTGAGTTATAATCACTATCCCTAAAAACTGCAGAAATCCTTATATCTGTCATATTGTCTAGCAGCTACAGCCCACCCTTGTTTGTCACATCCTCCAGGCCTGACCATCTTCCCCAACTGTGCACCTTCCTCCAACCTCTACAGCAAATGATATCACTGTAACCTTCTCCAGTCCTGACAGCACCTCACTCCTTCTAACCTTCTACCATCCCTACACACCTCTCCATCCATGTGTGTGACGTTCTGAAGCGACTTGATCCCTCTCTGTCTGTAACCTCATCCACTTTCTGTGATCTTCTCTATCTCTGTGACTTACACCATCATGACAACACTCGCTATCTCTAGCCTCCTCCAGTCACTACTAGCCTTTGTAACTCTGTAACCTGCTGTAGCCATCCATGTTAAAACCATCCATGTATCTGTGACATTATCTTGATTGCTGTAACCACTTGCAGTCCCTACAACTGTAATCTATGCCAGTCTGAATAATCCTTGGTAATTCTAATAAGCTCATCCAGTCCCTGCAACTCTCCATATTATGAACTTCATCCATTCTCAATAACTGTCCCTACCTCTGTAATCATCCCAAACCTCCACAGCCCTCATATTTGCTGTAATCTTCTCCAATCCCCCTAAAGTACACTATTCATGTGACCTTCTCCTGTTCCTTTTCCACACCCTGACTGTACCTTCCTCCTGTTCCTCTAATCCCTGTTGAACATTGTGACCTCACTCAATCTCAGCAATGTTCTGTATAATCACGTCTTCCGACAGTCCCATCAACTATCCCTGTCTCTTGAACATTACCTAGTCCCCTCAACTTTCCTTTTCTCTGTAAACTCCTATAGCTGCTAAACCTATGGTGGCTCAGTGGTTAGCACTGCTACTTCACAGTGCTAGGGACCTGGGTTCAATTCCACCCTTGGGCAACTGTCTGTGTGGAGTTTCCACATTCTCCCCATGTCTGTGCGGGTTTCTCCCCATGTCTGTGCGGGTTCCTCCCACATTCCAAAGATGTTCAGGTTAAGTGGATTGGCTGTGCTAATTTGCCTGGAGTGTTCAGGGGTGTGTAGGTTAGGTGCAGTAGTCATGGGCAAATGTAGAGTGATAGGATAGGGGAATGGGTCTAAGAGGGTTACTCTATGGAGGTTGGTGCAGATTTGTTGGGCCAAATGGCCTGTTTCTACACTGTAGGGATTCTATGAAAACACTCATTGCCTAAAGTTAAAAATCGCACAACACCAGGTTATAGTCCAACAGGTTTAATTGGAAGCACACTAGCTTTCGGAGCGATGCTCCTTCATCAGGTGAATATAGACTCAACTGTAAATAATTTCTCTCCCAGTCCGTTTGCCAGAAGCGTCGCTCCTAAACCTAGTGTGCTAGGTGTTGTGTGATTTTTAACTTTGTACACCCCAGTCCAACACCGGCATCTCCAAATCATGACTCATTGCCTACGTAGCCTTCTCTTGTCCTTATATATGACTGTGATCTCTTTCTGCCTTTAGAATTTTCCCTAGCACTGTAACTTTGGAGTTAATGAATGAATGAATTAACTTTATTGTCACGTACTCAAATTAGTATAGTTAATACATTGGGGCGGCACTGTGGCTCAGTGATTAGCACTGCTGCCTCACAAAGCCAGAGACCCAGGTTCAATTCCTACCTCAGGCAACTGTTTGTGTGAAGTTCGCACATTCTCCCTGTGTCTGTATGAGTTTCCTCCCACAGTCCAAAGATGTGGGTCAGGCGAATTGGCCATGCTAAATTGCCCGTAGTGTTAGGTCCATTAGTCAGGGTAAATGTAGGAGAATGGGTCTGGGTGGGTTGCTCTTCGGAGCGTCGGTGTGGACTTGTTGGGCTGAAGGGCCTGTTTCCACACTGTACGGAATCTAATCTAAGAAACGTTTGTGAGTCGCCATTTACAGTGCTATCTAGGGTACAAAGGTACCTAGGTATAGACTCTTCAGTCACAAGATTGAATACATTGCAACAATGTCACCAACATACTGCCACCTTAGGTACAGAGTATCTAGGTACAATCATTACTAACAGAATACAGAAATTGAGAAAAATAAGTTACATTGTCATTCTTTAATTCATTCCCTGTCACAGTTCCCTTTTGCAAATCCAAGAATCAATTATCTCTCTGTAAACTGATCCGGACTATATAAACTTTCTTTTGAATGCTACCTCCTCAGTTTCCATCGATATCAATCATTAAGTTTTGACAACCCTCATGATGAGTATACATTCTTTCCATTCCGAGAGCAAGCACAATCTTCCCAACCCTACACATCTCCCCATGTCTATAATCTTCTCCAGTCCCTACAGTCCTTCCACTGCTGTGACATACTCTTTACCTCTGTTAGCTTCTCCACTCCTAGTAGTGTGTATCAGTGTAAACCTCTCCAGCTGATACAACCATTCCAATCTATGTCAACATAGACAGCAGTCAGCATCCTTGGAAGCAAAAATAGAAGTTGCTGGAAAAGCTCAGCAGGTCTGGCAACATCTGTGGACAGAAATCTTGAAATCAACTTATCCATGAAAAATGCCCCAGTCTCTTCATCCGTTCCGATCGATGTAATCTCTTCCAGACCCAAAAGTTCGTTCTTTAAGCTGAAGGGTGGAAGGTATAGGGGGGATGTCAGGGGTAGGTTCTTTACCCAGAGAGTAGTGGGGCATGGAATGCGCTGCCTGTGGGAGTGACAGAGTCAGAATCATTGGTGACCTTTAAGCGGCAATTTGATAGGTACATGGATAGGTGCTTAAGCTAGGACAAATGTTTGGCACAACATCGTGGGCCGAAGGGCCTGTTCTGTGCTGTATTGTTCTCTGTTTAACTTTCTTAAGGGACACAACCCTCATTATCTATAACCTGCTACTATCTTAAAAATGTCCCTCTCTCTGTAAACTGCTGGAAGCCATCCAAAACAAGTCTTAGAAGCTATACACTTCTCTGCTGAGTCATCAGTGAGCCAGTAGTAACCAGATATAATAAGGGAAGGCTTCACATGTCAGCACCAGAACTCACTGGGGATTATTCTGTGTAAAGGCTTCAAATTAGATTAGATTACATACAGTGTGGAAACAGGCCCTTCAACAAGTCCACACCGACCTGCCGAAGCGCAACCCACCCATACCCTGACATTTACCACTTATCTAATTCTACGGGCAATTTAGCATGGCCAATTCACCTGACTTGCACATTTTTGGACTGTGGGAGGACAGGGAGAATGTGCAAACTCCACACAGTATGTCGCCTGAGTCGGGAATTGAACCCGGGTCTCCGGCGCTGTGAGGCAGCAGTGCTAACCACTGTGCCACCGTGCCGCCCACTAATGGCAGCAGCTATATTTCCACTTCCTGAATAGCTACTTCCTGGTGACATGACTATTTGCAAAGATGACCCTTTCTGAATACCAAATCTAACCTGACAATTGGAGGCCAGATTATTACATAATTTTCTGTAATAATTTACTGACCCAAGGAAACACCCAAGCTCAGAAACCGACGTGGGAGCTGATGTTGTTCACAGTTGGTCTCTAAATGTGTATAACCTGCTCTTGTCCAATGCTGTAGCTCAAGGAGGTCACTTGGGGTGCCTTGGAATATAATTTTATTTCCTTCCTCAGACTTTGGAGAAACATTAAATGCACTTTATTAATCTTCCTGGTTATTAGCACATCAATCAGATGGATAGTGAACTAGGACAGACCTTGTAAAATGTCCTCCCTTGTTCATTGGAAAGGTTCACTGGCAGATGATACCTGAAAAGAAAGTCAGTTCAACCCCTTATTGGTTTAGGTGCAGCATATTTATGGGAATCCTCATTGAATCACAATGGCTTGTTCCCATGGCTCAGTTTAAATGCCGCTCCCCTGCAGTTTTGTGTACATGTCCTCGATGCAATGGATCAGTTATTTACCTGGCCTCAAAAACTGGCTCATTGTTCCTTTAAAATTTCCACAAAGGCAAAACAACCAGTCATGAGGATAACCAGCACTGCTCAAAAGGAAAACCACACTAGTTTGATGATTGTTTCACTTTCCAGCCTCTGTCTGTCTGTCTACTGTTGCAAACAAGGCAAATGGCACTGGAGGTGTTGACCTGTTGAGCTGACTGGCCTGCTTCCGCACTGTAGAGGTTCTGCAACCCCTAGGTCTCTCTGATTGACAGCATTCCTCAGGCCCTACCATTAAATATGTAAGTTTTACTCTGTCCTTTTGATTGCATTTATCAAAATTAAACTCCATCTGCCACTCCTCACAATCCATGTTTTCATCTAAATCATTTACATAAATGACAAATGACATTGGACCCAGCACAGATTCCCATGTTCATCACAGACCTCCAGCCTGGAAAACAACTCTCACTGCCTGCATCAGATACTCCCAGAACATGCACCACACTGGGACATACACTCTGCTCTTCAAAGTTTGTGAGAAGATTTGTAGCTCGGGTGCTCGTTGTAGTGGTTCTGTTCGCCGAGCTGGGAGTTTTTGTTGCAAACGTTTCGTCCCCTTTCTAGGTGACATCTTCAGTGCTTGGGAGCCTCCTGTGAAGTGCTTCTGTGCTGATTCCACCGGCATTTATACTGGTTTGAATCTCCCGCTTCCGGTTGTCAGTTGCTGTCTGCTGCAGTGGCCTGTATATAGGGTCTAGGTCGATGTGTCTGTTGATCAAATTTGTGGATGAGTGCCATGCCTCTAGGAATTCCCTGGCTGTTCTCTGTTTGTCCTGCCCTATAATAGTGGTGTTGTCCCAAACAAATTCATGTTGTTTGTCATCTGCGTGTATGGCTACCAGGGATAGCTGGTCGTGTCGTTTCGTGGCTAGTTGGTGTTCATGGATGCGGGCTGTTAGCTGTCTTCCTGTTTGTCCTATGTAGTGTTATGTGCACGCCAGACTGCTGCGACCACTAGGACTCATAACAGCACACAAACCAACAGCCACTCTCAGACAACAACTCACCAGGACAAAGGACCCGATTCCCAACATGAACAAAACCAACGTTGTGTACAAAATCCCATGCAAGGACTGCACAAAACACTACATAAGACAAACAGGAAGACAGCTAACAACCCGCATCCATGAACACCAACTAGCCACGAAACGACACGACCAGCTATCCCTAGTAGCCATACACGCAGATGACAAACAACATGAAATAGATTGGGACAACACCACTATTATAGGGCAGGCCAAACAGAGAACAGCCAGGGAATTCCTAGAGGCATGGCACTCATCCACAAATTCTATCAATAGACACATCGACCTAGACCCTATATACCGGCCACTGCAGCGGACAGCAACTGACAACCGGAAGCGGCAGTTTCAAACCACTATAAATGCCGGAGGAATCAGCACAGAAGTGCTTCACAGGAGGCTCCCAAGCACTGAAGATGTCACCTAGAGAGGGGACGAAACGTTTGCAACAAAAACTCCCAGCTCGGCGAACAGAACCACTACATATACTCTGCTCTTTCAAAACAGAAACTAAAGCTGCTTTCACTTTTTAAAACAAAAACAGACACCATTATTCCAAGGAAAGACAGGAAGAAGTAAACAATCAAAAAATGGCATTCCCCAGACTCAGTCCCCTCCAACTATTAGTGGGCAGAGGCCTCAGGGGGCAAGATAAAAATAAAATCAAGCAAATCAAAGAAAACAAACAATAAATGAACAGCTTTAATGAAGCGACATCTAGACTCAAAATCCTAGCTTGCTCTACCTCATGGATGCCGTCTGACCCACTGTGATCTCCAGCATTTGTTCTTTTCAACTAAATAAATAAATCCTCTCTACGATGCCACTATTGAACACTCCTGGGAAAGGGACAATAACCATTTAAAATCCAGAGGAAGTACAGCTGATGATTTCAGATAAAAATATCTTTTTCCTCACATTGACCCCCATCAAGAGCTGCTGCGGCAGCTACAGTGCTGGACTAAAATAAAAGCCTCAAGGAGAAAGTGAGGACTGCAGATGCTGGAGATCAGAGCTGAAAATGTGTTGCTGGAAAAGCGCAGCAGGTCAGGCAGCATCCAAGGAACAGGAGATTCGACGTTTCGGGCATAAGCCCTTCCACCTGGGCTCAAAATTGGGCAGCTTGACAGCAGTGAGGTCCTGCAGGAGCTAGATTCAGAACACTGCTAAAATGATGACACAGCCTTGCTCGACGCTGGTTCAAAGGGGAATGGTTAGGTGTTGAAGCCATTTGTGATTATGATGACTTACATGTTGTTGTGGATCCATCGAAAGACGATGGACAAACTGCATGCTGCAACTAAAGCAGACAAAAACGCTCCACAAATGCTTTGTGATTGATTCTGTCAAAAATGTTGGAAGGTTCAAGAGGGCCATATGCAGCAGTGAGAACCATGTCCATTGTGCCCGACTGGGGCTGAAAGTCACCCTGAGACTCTGGGAGGAGTTCCTCAGCCACAGGGGGCAGACAGTTGAAAAAGAACTTGGACACTGGTTTCCCAATGGTCGACATCAGGGATATTTCCCTGCAGTGTCGAAGTCTGACATGCTCCTGTTTTTGAAAAAAATCACGACTTTGGCATCTGGGAGGTCTCCTGGGATGCCCTCCTCCTTCCAGTTAAGGCAGAGAAGCCCATTCAGCTGCACTGGAGCTCACTGCCTCTGCACTTCAATGCCTCGGGGGGAATACCAATTGCACCTGCAGCCTTGTTCTTGAGCTGCAGGACTTGGCTATTGCTGAGCTCCTTGTGTGTAATGTGCTGTGGGATGCAATTCAAGAATTTCCATGTACACCTGCCAGTCAAGTCTCACAGACTGGACCAGGTGAACAGACCCTACCTAGGAAATGATATTCAATGAGGCTCACTCAGCTGACCACGTTCCAATCATTACCTCCATCCCCATCTAGTTTCTGGGTCAAAAGCCCATTCTGTATCCTGTGGCATATCTTGAGTCATTTTCCTACTAGGCCCACTTCCTCAGACTCTCGCTTGGATATTGAAGGCATGCACTGGACTGTGACCAACCGCTTACATCAGATCAGAAATTCTGCAGGTGGCAATGGCATCAAGGTTGCAACATCTGCCATTTCCATCACACCCTCAGAGATTTCTTCCACACGGGGTGAATGGGGAGAACTCATTGGTGCAGACAGCCTTGCCAGATGTTCTGGGAGAAAGTGAGGACTGCAAATGCTGGAGATCAGAGCTGAAAATGTGTTGCTGGAAAAGCGCAGCAGGTCAGGCAGCATCCAAAGAGCGGGAGAATCGACGTTTCGGGCATGAGCCCTTCTTCCGGAAGGGCTCCTGAAGAAGGGCTCATGCCCAAAACGTCAATTCTCCAGGTGTTCTGGGGGCTTGTTATATCTTGCTCCAGGCCACTTGTGTGGTTACAGTGATCATGTGATCCTCACAATTTTTCAGGATCGTCTCTCTGATACAAGCATTGTACATCAAGAGAACTGTCCTCATTTCGACCGTGACTCGTACTCATGCATGGCCATTCCCACGGTTTCAATGGCACATTCTGTCCTATAAAGTAAACTGGCTCATGTACAAACAGGAGATTTGTGGCCGGCATTGGCATTCCTGATGCTGTTTCACCCTCCCCGTAATGTCTGAGAAGATCAGATTTAACCTGGTGTGGAGACTTCTCTGCATTAGCAACTCTGGTGGCGATGTCCCTGCAGTTGCGTGTGCTCTGTTTGTAACATCAAACAGAAACTGGACAACTTAGTTTCCAGTGAAGTCGTCAGCTGTTTTCTTAAGCATGCCTTCAAAGTTTGGACTGGGTTTTGGACTACATATGCAGCTGTCATATGAATGCCCATTATCTGTGACCAACACGTCCAGACACCAGACGCTCACAGCTTTTCAAACATCATCTTCACATTTCACAAATGAACATTATGCACATCTAACCACTAGAATGGGCATGCACAATGATGAATTTACAGATCCCTGGCTCAGCATTTCTTTCAAATCTACAAAGGCAAATCAACCAATAATGGGTATCTACAGTACTCTCCTATGGCAAACGACAGTGGTTTGATGATCCCTCAGCTCTCCAGGCTCATGCCACTACTTTTGCACACAAGGCGAATGGCACTGGTGGTGTGGACCTATTCTGTCAAATGGCCTGCCTCTGTACTGTAGGAGTTCTGTCAACCCCTGGGACTCTCAGTTCAACAACAATCCATAGGCCCTGCCATTAACTGTGTAAGCCTTGCCTTGCAACTCTTTCCAATATGCAACCATTTGCATTTATCAAAATGAAACCCCAACTGCCACTCCTCAACAACCATCCATCCCATATTCTCATCCAAATCTTTACATAAATGACAAATGACATTGGACCCAGCACCGATTCCTGTACTCGTCACAGGCTTCCAATCTGAATAACACCATCACTGCCTGTATCAGACACTACTAGAACAGGCAATAAGACCGTGACATACACTTCGCTCTTTCAAAAAGAATCTAAAGCTACTTGTTGAACAAATAAGACACTATTATTCTGCAGAAAGACAGAAATACATAATCAAAACTAGGCTCTACCTGGATTCTGTTCCCACCAACCACTTGTGGGCAGGGGCTACAGGGGGTAACATATAAAAAACTCAAACAAATCAAAGAAAGCAAACAAAAAATAAACAGCTGTGATGAGAGGACATCTAGATTCAAAATCTTAGCTTGCTCTCTCTCCTGGATGCTGTCTGACCCACTGTGATCTCCAGCATTTGTTCCTTTCAATTTGGTAAATAAATCCTCTCTGTTCTGTCATGATTGAACACTGCTTTTAAAACAAAATGGTTTGAAATCCAGAGAAAGTACACATGCTCATGTCAACTGAAAATAACTTATCCTTCACACTGATCCTCATCAAGGGTGATTGGGGTAGCGACATTCAGGACTTCAGTACAAGCCCCCTTGGCCTAAAAGTGGGCAGTGTATCTGCATTGAGGTGCTGCAGTGAGGTAGATTCAGAGCTGTTTTGTGGTGATGACATAGCTCTACTCAACACCGGTTCACAGGCAGAATGGGTCAGTGTTGAAGCCATTTGTCTTTTAAAATGGCTTACACATCGTTCTGGACCAGATGAGGGATGGTGACAAGTTTCATGATGCAACTAAAGCAGAGAAGAACACTACACATATGCTTCCTGTTTGATGGGGTCAAAGGACTTTGAAAGTTCTAAGAGCACCCAATATAACAGTAAAAATCACATCCTTTGTGCCTGTCTGGGACTGAATTACACATAGAAAGTCTGGGATGGGTTCCTCAGGCACAGACAGGAGACAGGGCTGATAATGTGTTGCTGGAAAAGTGCAGCAGGTCAGGCAGCATCCAAAGAGCAGGAGAATCGATGTTTCGGGCATGAGCCCTTCTTCAATTCCTGAAGAAGGGCTCATGCCCAAAACGTCGATTCTCCTGCTCTTTGGATGCTGCCTGACCTGCTGTGCTTTTCCAGCAACACATTTTCAGCTCTGACCTGCAGCATCTGCAGTCCACACTTTCTCCTCACAGACAGGAGACAGTTGACAAGATATGTTTTCCAATGGTCGACACCAGGGAGATTTTGCTGTAGTTAGCAGTCTCATACATTTTCTTCTCTTGAAAACACTCACAACTGTAGCAGCTGGGGGGGTCTCCAGGGATGCTCCCCTCCTTCCACATAAGGCAGACAAGGGCATGCAGCTGCACTGGAGCTCACTGCCTCTCCCCTTCAATGCCTCAGGGAGAATACCAATTGCACCTACAGCCTCATTCTGAAGCCAGAGGACAGCATTCTCTGTACCGCCCAAGACTGGGGATTGCTGAGCTCCTATGCTGCAGAATCCAGTTCAAGATTTTACATGTGCACAATATATGACACAGTGTATGGACCTGTTGTGTTTTCACACTGTAGGTGTTCTGTCAACCCCTGGGACTCTGTTCGACAACACTTCATGGGCCCTTCCATTAACTGTGAAGGGATTGTCCTGTTCCTTCGCCAAATGCAACATTTTGTATTTATCAAAATTAAAGTCCACTTGCCACTCCTCACAAACCACGCATCTGAGCTTCTCTTCAAAATTCTTGACATAAATAACAAACGGCATGGGACCGCCAATGATTCCTGTATTTGTCATTTGCCTCCAGTCTGAAAAACAACCCTCACTGCTTGCAACATACTCTCCCAGAACAGACACAGCACCGTGACATACACTCTGCACTTTCAAAACAGAAACTAAAGCTGCTTGCACTTTGTTACAGCAAAAAAAATACTATTATTCTGGGGAAGACAGAAATAAACAAATAATCAAAAATTGGCTCTCTCTGGAGCCTTCTCCCACAAACCACTCATGGGCAGGGTTTACGGGGGCCAACGTAGAACATAGAAAATATAGCCCGTTCTGTTGTGTCGAGGATTAATCCTGATATGAAATAACCGAATCTACACACTCGTGTGCACAAAAACATAAAAAGAAACTCAAGTAAATCAAATAAAACAAACAATATATGAACAGCTTTGATGAGGAGTCATCTAGACTCCATATCCTGGCTTGCTCTCTTTCATGGATGCTGTCTGACCTGCAGTAATATCCAGCATTTGGTTTTTTCAACAAAATAATTAAACCCTCTGTTCTGTTGTTATTAAACACTCCTGGGAAAAGAACAACAATGGTTTGCAATCCAGAGGAAGTACACCTGCTCATTTCAACTGAAAATAATTTATCACTCACACTGAACCCCATCAAGAGACTTTAGGACAACAACAGTGCAGGTGGAAAATAAACCCCCCCCCCTTGGCAAAAATGTGGGCAGCTTGTCGGTGGAGTGGTCCTGCAGCAACTTAGGTTCAGGAGTGTTGTGGTGATGACACAGCCCTGCTCACCACCAGTTCAAAGGGGCAAAGGGCAGGTGTTGAAGCCATTTGTCATAATGATGACATCTGTCATTGTGGACCAGGAGAAGGGTGGTGTCAAATTTCACGGTGTAACTAAAGTGATGAAGAACACTTCAAAAATGCTACCTCATTGAAAGTGTCAAAAGCCTTTGTAAGGTCCAAGAACGTTATATGCAGCAATGACAATCATGTCCATTGTGCTCCTTTGTGACAGAAAGCGATACTGAGTCTCCGGGAAGACATCAGAGAGGTTTTATTGCAGTTAGCACAGTCTGACACGTTCACTTTTTTTGAAAACACTTACAACTGTGCCATTTTGGGGCTTTCCAGATAAGGCAGACAAGGGCTTGCAGCTGCACTGGGAGCTCAGTGCCTCTCCCCTTCAATGCCTCAGGGAGAATACTAATCGCACCTGCAGCCTCATTCTTTAGCTGGAGGACAGGTTTCTCTGTTTCAGCCAAAATTGGGGATGACTGAGCTCCTTGTATGTAATACACTGCAGGATACAGTTCAAGACTTTACACGTGCATAGTATATGACACAGACCTCGCCTTCTTAGAATCACCTCCTCGAGGGATGAGAGAGTTGAACAGGACCTTGGTGCTGAGTTTTCCAATGTTCGACATTGAGAATATTCTCCTGGAGTTCCCACAGTCTGACGTGTTCCGTTTTTGGATAACACTCACAACTGTGGCATTTGGGAACTCACCTGGGATGTTCTCCTCCTTCCAGGTAAGGCAGACAAGGGCATGCAGCTACACGGGGAGCTCAGTATCTCCGCACTCAGGGGGAGTACCACTTGCACCTGCAGTCTCATTCGTAAGATGGAGGACAGTCTTCTTTGTATCATCTAAGGCTTGGTTACTGCTGAGCTCCATGCATGCAACATGCTGCGGGATGCACGTCAACAATTTACACGTGCACAGGACATGACACTGACCTAGCCTTCACACAGATGTCTCCTCAGGTGAGCAGAACCCCTGACACACCTGCCAGTCAGGTCTCCCTGCTTGGACCAGGGGAAGAGCCCCAACCAGGGGAATTATATTTACTGAGGTTCACTGGGTGACTACGTTCCAATCACTACCTCCATCCTCCTCTAAGCCCTGGGACATGGGCCCATTCTCTTTCCTGTTACATATCCTGAGTTATTTTCCCACTCGGTCCACTTCCTCAGACTCTGGCCTCACCAATGGTGCCATGTGCTGTACTGTGGCCAACTTCTTGCGTCTCAGAAAAAATTTATCTTCTTCCACTGCTGGTAACGATGCCAAGGCTGAGACATCTGCTGCGTCCATCTTGCCCTCAGAGGTTTTTTCCAGGCTGGGCAGACTGGGAGAATCCATAGGTTCGGACAGCCGTGCCAGATGTTCTGAGGGGCTGGGTATGTTTTGAGGCTGGCTACTTGAGAATTTGCAGCTGTCATGTTATCTGCACGTTTTTCAGGACATAGAACAGAGACCATTAGAGCGCAGCACAGGTCCTTCAACCCTCGATGTTGCGATGACTTGTGGAACCAATCTGAAGCCCATCTATCCTGCACAATTTCATTTTCATCCATAGTTTATCCAATAACCATTTAAATTCCCATAAATTTGGTGAGTTTACAGCAGTTGCAGGCAGGGCATTCCACACCAGTACAACTCTCTGTGTAAAGAAACTACCTCTGACAACTGTCCTGTATCATTCACTCCTCGATTTAAAGCTGTGTCCCCTCATGCGAGCCATCACCATCCGTTGAAAAAGGCTCTCACTCTCCACCCTGAATCCTCTGATTACCTCATATATTTCAATTAAGTCACCTCTCAACCTTCTTCTCTCTAATGAAACCAGCCTCAATTCCTCAGCCTTTCTTCAAAAGAACTTCCCTTCATACCAGACAACATCCTAATAAATCGCCTCTGAACCCTTTCCCAACAATCTGCATCCTTCCTATCATGCAGTGACCAGAAAAGCACACAATACTCGAAGTGTGGCCACACCAGAGTTTTCTACAGCTGCAACATGACCTCATGGCTCAGAAACTCAATACCTCTACCAAGAAAAGCTAACATTGTATGCTTTCTTGACAGGCTTACCAAGCTGGGTGGGAAATTTCAGGGATCGATGTACTTGGCCACCAAGACATTCTGCCAACCCCTAGGTCTCTCTGTTTGACAACATTCCACAAGCCCGACTATGAACTGTGTAAGTCTTGTCCTGTCCCTCTAACCAAAGTGCAACATATTGCATTTATTAAAATTAAACTTGATCTGCCATTCCTCACAAACCATGCATCCTATATTCGCATTGAAATCTTTTACATAAATGAAAAATGGCATTGGACCCAGCATCCATTCCTGAATTCACCACAGGCCTCCAGCCTGAAAAACATCCCTCACTGCCTGCAACAGACATTCCCAAGATCAGGCACCACACTGCGGCATACACTCTGCTCTTAAAACTGAAAACTGAAACTAAACCTGCTTTCAATTTCTAAAACAAAACAAAAACATATTATTCCTCTGGGCAAAGTCAGAATGAAATAAACAATCTCAACAAATACGACTGGCAATTTAGAATGGTCAATTCACCTAACCTGCAAATTTTTGGACTGTGGGAGGAAACTGGAGCACACAGAGGAAACCTATGCAGGCAGAATGTGCAAACTCCGCACAGACAGTTGCCTGAGGCAGGAATGGAACCCAGGTCTCTGGCGCTGTGAGGCAGCATTGTTAACCACTGTGCCACTGTGCCACCCACTTCAAAGAAAAGTATCTAAACCCTCATACTAAAGTCCAACAAGAGCTTCTGGGACAGCGAAAATGCAGGACTACAATAAAAGCCCCCTGGGCACAAACTGGGCAGATTGTCGGCAATGACACCCTGCAGCGAGGTCGATTCAGGACAGTGTTGAGTTGATGACACAGTCCTGCTCAACTGGGGAGGTGTTGGAGCCGTTTGTCATTATGATTACTTACATACATTTGCGGAAGTGTCGAAGGATGGTTACAAACTTCAAGCTGCAACTAAGCGGAGAAGAATGTTCCACAAATGCTTCCCAACTGATGGTGTCAAAGGCCTTTATTAGGTTCAAGAGGGACATATACAGCAGTGAAAACCATGTCCATTGTGCTTAACTATGGTTAATAGACGCTGAGACTCTGGGAGGAGTTCCTCAGCCACAGGGAAGAGACAGATGGTGTTGAGTTTCCAGTGGTCAACATCAGGGATGTTCCCCTGTGGTTACAACAGTCTGATATGCCCATGGTTTGGGCAATGCAGTATAGATCAGAAATGGTGCAATATGCCTTTCTCAAGTGCAGTTGACAAACAGGGTGTGGACTGTCGGCAGAGGAAATAGGGGATCAGCAGTAATCTTCTGAGAGTGAAGATAAAGACAAGGACATTGAACAGGGTAATCATAGATGAGAGCAGACATACCTACATTAGAGGGTAATGCACTGTCAAAGACAAGAAAACAGAAAGAACTGAATTGCAACACGTGTCTAGGATGAATAAACTGGGTTTAGACTTCCTCATGTATAATTGTTTTTGGTTATATGGTAGCAACCATGGTTTGGGCAAAATATATGTGGACCAAGTTATTTTTGTAATCATCATCCAACATTCCTGTTGTTGAGTAAATGTGTTCTTAATCATATTAATGTATGCTTGGTGAAGGTAAAGGTAAAGTCCACATAGTCTGAGTAGAGCATGGGTTGTTCTCATTACAGAGAGATGTGTATGCTCAGTTTGTACTGTCTAGTATCTACACATCATAGACCCTTCAAACTGTTGAGGAGATAGCAGCAGTCAGTGAAAAAGGGACACTAACATAGCTTGCTGCTAAAGTTCGGGGGTTTATAGCCTGTAGTCAAAATATGTAATTCAGTGTAATGTCATCTCTCACAATAGGAAGTTAAGAGCATTCCTGAGGCATTTTATAAGAATGATCCCAGGAATGAAAGGCTTGTCACTTGTGGAGCGGTTGAGGACTCTGGGTCTGGACGCAGTGGAGTTCAGAAGAGTGAGGGAGATCTGATTGAAACTTACAGAATACTGACACCCCATGGTAGACTGGATATGGAAAGGTGTTTCCACAAGCAGGAGAGATGAGAACCAGAGGACATAGCCTCAGAATGAAAAGGTGATGTTTTAAAGCTGAGAGAAGCTACAGACCAATAAGCCTGACATTGGTGGCGGGGAAGTTGTTAGAGGGAATCCTGACGGACAGGATTTACATGTATTTGGAAAGGTGAGGACTGAGTAGGAATAGTCAACATGGCTTTGTGTGTGGGAAATCATGTCTCACTAACTTGACTGTGTTGGTTTAGAGAAGTAACAAAGAGGATTGATGAGGGCAGAGCGGTAGACGCATTCCATGTGGACTTCAGTGTGGCGTTCGACAAGGATCCCCATGGTAGACTGGTTAGCAAGGTTAGATCTCATGGAGCACAAGCAGAACTAGCCACTTGGATACAGAACTGACTTTGAAGGTAAAAGACAGAGGGCGGTGGCGGAGAGTTGCTTTTCAGACTCGAGGCCTGTAACAGTGGTGTGCCACAAGGATCGGTGCTGGGTGCACTGCTTTTCATCATTTATTTTAATGATTTGGATGTGAACAGAGGGGAGACAGTTAGTAAGTTTACAGATGACACCAAAACTGGAGGTGCAGTGGATGGCAAAGAAGGTTATCTCAGAGTACAACAGGATCTTGATGAGATGGACCAATGGGCTGAGGAGTGGTGCATGTATGGAATGAGCTGCCAGAGGAAGTGGTGGAGGCTGGTAGAATTACAGCATTTAAAGGGCATTGGGATTGGTATATGATGAGGAAAGGTGCAGAGGGATATGGGTCAAGTGAGGGCAATTGAGTCAAGATTAGGTTAGGAGAACTGGTCAGCACAGACGAGTTGGATTGATGGGACTGTTTCTGCATTGTACATCTCTATGACTCTGTAACTCCCTCAACCCAGTACACTCCTCTGTATCTCTGTAACCTCATCCAGCCCTGACACCTTCTCTATTTCCACAACCTCCTCCACCCCCTACACCCCACCCTATCTCTGAAACCTCCTCCAGTCCCAATAACACTCTCTTAGCTGTAACATCAATGCTCATTTTCACTCCATTATGTCAGCCCTCCTGCGATCCCAGCCTCTTGACCATCCCCTAATTCCATCACTCCACTGGCCTTCAGCTGCTTGGGCCCTCCATGTTATCATCTCATAAGACTTTGAGCAATTTGCATTTCCCTTCTCTGATGAATCCTGTCCATTTTTTCCTGGAAACAATGTTATACCTGTTGTGGATTTACCAGAGTAATTCAGGAAGGGTCCCTCAACAGCACCTTGTAATCCCAACATCAATATCACCTTGAAGACAAAGCCAGCAATATGATGCAACACTATTCCTTCTGCAGTTACTCTTCACTTCACCCTTAATCCCAACTTTGAAATTAATCATCCTTCCTTCAGTTTTTCTGGGACAGAATCCTGGAACTCTCTCCCATGTGACTTTGCATTTGTGGTCAGGGTTCTTAAAACACAGTGGGGTTAAAGAGGAGAGTTCCTTATCATTTATGCCGGAGATGTTAGGGGGATGGGTAACAAGGCTGTCCCAGTCAGTGATGCCCACTTCATGTGAATCCACAAACAAGTCTGTCATTGTGATGTTGCCATGGGGATGCACATTACATTCCTATTGTGAGGGATACACAGGAACAGTAGGAAATGAGACTTGGTCGAATCAGTCAAAGAGCCAAGATGCTTCCTATCAGTGTCCCAGCGAGATGTGGATAGTTACAAGAGGAGTCAGGGTGGAACAATACCTGCTGGAGTGTGATGACCTTCATTGTTCAGCTCTTTGAATATTGGAGTTGGGATGGCGTGCTGAGGTTGGTCAGGAAGTTGGAAGTTCTGGAAGACTGTGTCCTGTTCTGCTCACGTTGCTGTAGGAAGGATATTATTAAATTGGAGATGGTTCAGAAACGATTTCCCAGGACGTTGCCAGGAGTGCAGGGTTTGAGATATAAAAATAGACTGGAGACGCTGGGGACATTTTACAAAGAACATTACAGCACAGGAACAGGCCCTTCAACCCTCCAAGCCTGCACTGACACATTTTGCCTTCCATATTAAAACTGTCTTCATTTACAGGATCCGTATTCCCCTGTTCCCTTCCTATTCATGCCTGTTGCTGGATGATTCTTGAAAATTACAATTGTATCTGCTTCCACTGTCTGTTCTGGCAGCGTGTTCCATGAACTCGCCACCCTTTCCATGATAAACATGCTTCACTTATCTCTTTTAAACATCCCCCTGACCCCTGCACCTTGAACCTGTGCCCCCGAGTAACTGACTCTTCCACCCTGAGAAAAGGCCTCATACTTTCCACCCTATCCATGCCATTCACAATCTTATAAACTTCTATAAGGTCACCCCTCACCCTCCTGCATTCTAGTGAAAACAAACCCAGT
The DNA here is from genome assembly GCF_020745735.1 of Hemiscyllium ocellatum. Taxonomy (NCBI): domain Eukaryota; kingdom Metazoa; phylum Chordata; class Chondrichthyes; order Orectolobiformes; family Hemiscylliidae; genus Hemiscyllium; species Hemiscyllium ocellatum. Next base: position 51,785 of record NW_026867447.1, on the reverse strand, counting down.
CTATCCAATCTTTGTTCACAGGTAAAATCCCCCATTCCAGGCAATATCCTGGTAAACCTTTTCTGTCCCCTCGCTAAAGGATCCACATCAGAACTGTACGTGTTTTTCACTGCAGCATAGGAAATTGAGGGGTGACCTTGTTGAGGTTTATAAAATCATGACAGTGATTGATAAGGTGAATGACAAGGGTCTTTTCCCTAGTGTGGGGGAGTTCAGACTCAGGGCCATGTTTGTAAGGTCAGAGGAAAAAGATTTAAAGATTGAGGAGCAACTCTTTTTCCCCAGAGTGGTTTGTGATGGAATGACCTTCCAGATGAAGTAACGTATGTGGGCACAGTTACAATGTTTAAAAGATGCCAGCTCTTGATGCCAGTCATTTTTTTTTCTTGATTCTGTGCTACTGAATGTCCAAATTTCTGTGACATGCATTTCCAGAGGACTGTCATGGCAAGGGAGTACATGTTAAATAGGAGGACCCTGGCAAGCACAGAAGATTAGACGGATCCTGGTTTGTGTGTCCAGCCATCCGTGAAGGCAGTAGGATAGGCAGGTAAGGGAATTAAGAAGGATCAAAGCCACTGAATACATGAGCAGGGAGGTGTCATGTTGGAGTTTTACAGGATTTTGATGAGACCACAGCTGGAGTATTGTGTGCGGTTCTGGTCAGCGCATTATAGGAAGGATGTGATTGTACTGGAGGGGGGGGCAAAGGAGATCCACCAGGATGTTGCATTAGATTGAGCATTGCCTAAAGCTGCAGGAGTGTGCTGGTGTGTGTGTGTGTGTGTGTGTCTATAGTAACCCACCCAGCCTGCACATCCCTGGACATTATGGGCAATTCAACATGGCCAATCCACCTAACTTGAACATCTTTGAAATCAGAGCACCCGAAGGGTACCCAAGCAGACAACATGCAAAATTACACACAGCTACCCAAGGCTGGAATCAAACTCTGGTCCCTGGCACTGTGCTCTAGCAATGCTAACCTCTGAGCTACTCTCAGCCAGGGGATTTGTTTTTTTGGATACATATCAACTTGCTGTGGTCAGATTCACAGCTTTATTATGAATGGTCAAATCACCATCATTCCAATTTTGCATGAGAGAGAGAGAGAGGGAGAGAGAGATGGTGGTGAAGTTTGATTTACCATTGTCACTTTTTTTCAAATAAATTCATGGGATGGGGGCATCGTTGGCTAGGCCAGTATTTATTGGCCATCCCTAATTGCCCAGAGGGCAGTTAAGAGTCACAGGACAAACAGGTAACCACCTTCCTGTCTCCTGACCCTCTCTTCATCCAAGGGTTACCCCTCCCACATTGTTGTGGGCTCAATGGCAGGTTCCTTCCTGAAAGAGCATCTCAGTCCAGGCTGGGGCGTGGTTAATTGGGCTTGGCTGGCTCTGTGTTCTCTCTGGTGGTAGGTTCTCCGATCCAGGCTGCTCACCATCGCGATCCTCTCGTTTACTTCACCCGGGCAACACCGGTCCAGGAATGGCCGGAGAGAAGCGGAGACTGGGGAAGGAAATGCCTGTAGCCAAGCAAGCAGGCAACGAGAGGAGCCTGGACTCCGAGAGAGAAACAACGGAACATTGGCTGGGTTTCATCCAGAGGAGGGCAGGAGGAGTTACCGAGAGAGAGTTTCAGAGGGAGAGGGGGAGAGAAGTTACAGAGAGAGGCAGAGAGGAGTTACCCAGAGAAAGAGAGAGTTACCGAGAGAGGGAGGAGAGGAGTTACTGAGGGAGAGGGATGAGTTAGTGGAGGAGAGGGATTACAAAGGGAGAGGGGTTATAGAGGGGGAGGGGTTACAAAGAGGTAACGGAAAGAGGGAGAGGTGTTAAAGTGGGAGAGGAATTCCAGAAGGAGAGCAGTTCTGGGGGGAGAGGGAGTGAAAGTCGGAGCCATTCGTTGAATCTCGGGGAAAAGGGAAGACAAGAGTCTCACAAGGAGAGAGGACTGGCTGGGGCGACCTCTCCAGCAAATTGCAATCACTCCTTCCCCAAGGCCTGGTGGAGGCAGTGCTGCCCAGCACAGAGGGCATCTATTCTGCATTTACCTATTGCCTATAGGCTGGGGACACTGCCCTCTGGAAAGTGCCATGCTCAAGCTGAGCCAGCATTGTGCCCACTGGTCATGCCTCAGATCAGCGCTGTGTGTGTTCAGGGTGGTCTTGTTGTGCCAATGGCTGCTGGTCCAAAGAGGAGGGGGCAGACTGACTCTCAGGCTGGTGAAACCAGGCGCCAGTCCAATGCAGGAACACCTCCTGCTGGTCGAGGAGAACTCCACCTGCTGGCAGATCATCCAGGCAGACAGGCAGGAGTTGGAAAGGGCCCTCCTCAACTCTATTATTGTCTCCCTCAAGCACCAAGCCTGAACATGACCCGAAATTGCATATCGTTTGTGAGGGCCCGCAAGTATATCACTGTCCCCCTGAGCCCTGAGGAGGAACACTTCCCCTTGGCTTACTCCATGGTCATCCACCAGAGCATTGAGATGTTCGAGAGGCTTCTACGGAGCATTTACGCCCCACAGAATGTCTACTGTATCCACGTGGACCGCAAATCCCTGAGTCCATTGCGGCAGTTCAGGCCATCGCTTCGTGTTTCCACAATGTCTTTGTCGCAGCCAAGCTGGAGTGGATCACCTATGCTGGCTGGAGCAGAGTTCAGGCGGATCTCAACTGCATGAAGGAGCTGCTGGAGAGCCCTGTCCCCTGGAGGTACTTCATCAATGTATGTGGCCAAAACGTCCCCCTGAAGACCAACTGGGAGATAGTCCGCAGCCTCAGAGCTCTGAACGGCTCCAACGTGATTGAGTCAGATCCTGCGCCAGGGTTCAAAAAGGTAACCGCCTTCCTGTCTGCTGGGCCTCTCTTCATCCAAGTGTTTTCCATCCTCCCTCTCTCCATCATTTCTCTCTCCCCTCCAGTCCTCCACTCCTGTCTGTACAAAGAGAGACAAGGTTGTTAAAACTGTTCAGTTGCATGGAGGGAGGTTCAGAATGTACAAAGGAATATAGAAGAGTTGGAGAGTGGAGCTGCAAACAGAGCAGAAGGGCAATTGACGTTTCAGGCCCCTATGCGCCTTCTGCCTCTTGGCTGCTCTGAGACACCTTCCGACCACCTCTAGGACAGCCCATCCAGATTACCCTTTCTCAGGACGACAGCGCTCAGAATGGCCTACCCACCTACTGGCTCTAGGGGCAACTGGCATCAAGGTGGCCTACCCACCCTCTGGTTCTTGGGGTGACAGCTTTCAGGACGATCCATGAACGTCCCAGCTCACAGTAAGGCCTGCCAGACCCAGGGACACACGTGACACACAAGACAGGTTTACCCACCATCTAGCTCTCGGGGAGACTGTCATCAGGGTGGTCTACCCGCCTACCCGGGACAGCCTACCAACCTTCAGGTTCACAGGATGGCCTACCTGCCCTCCAGCTCTCGAGGTGACAGCTTTCAGGATGACCCATGAACCTCCCAGCTCACAGTAAGATCTTCCAGACCCATGGACATGCAAGACAGTGCAGGTGATAAGCCCAACAAACCGTATGACAGTTAATTACCAACAAACAGAGTCCTTTCTAGTCCAGAGTCCATTAGTACAGGCATTTCTCTTCAAAATGTAGAGTCCATTTCCAGACCTGAGGGGTGGAGAAAGTGCCATACAAGGCCTTGAAGAGACCACATCAGAATCAGTCTGTACATTTTTCTCTCATTTAAAACATAAAATAATTATATTGACAGCAAGTTTCACCTGCCTTTTTCATGAGATGAAGGCTTTATCTTATGAAGGAAGGTTGAACAAATTGGCCTTAACACATTTAAGTTTGAAAATCTGAGAAATCTTTTTGAAATGTATAAATTTCTTTGAGGGAACATAAGGTGGTTGATTGGACATTGCTTTCTCTTGTAGGTTTGACAAGATGTTCTGTAGAATAAGATATTGTCAGACTCCTACAGCACTGAAAAATACCCTTTCATCCAACTCATCCATGTCAACCAGGTATCCGAGTTGAAACTAGTCCCATTATCCTGTGTTTGGTCCATGTCCCTCTACACTTGTCCAATTTATGTTGCCTGTGAAATCTTGTAATTGTACCCACTACAACAATTCTTTTTGGCAACTTGCTCCGTATTTGCACTACCCTCAGGTCTCACCTTAATCCTATGTCCTCTGAGTTTGGACTCCCCCATACTGGGGTATTCACTTTTATTGATTTCCCACACAATTTTATAAACATCCAATACTCCTGTGAGAAAAGTCCTAGCCTATCTAGCCTCTCCTTATAACTAAAACCCTGCAGTCCTGGCAACATCTTTGTAAATTTATTCTGCATCCTTTGTAGTTTAACAACATCCTTCCAATAGCAGGGTGATCACAAATTTACCCAGTACTCCAAAAAAGTGACCTCACCAAATGCCTTGCAGAATTATTTTCCCTTGAGAGGGCTGTGGCACTGTGTAAATCTCTTCTGTACAAAGTTGCGAAGGTTGAGTTGATGAAGTTATGAAAGGGTGAGCAAGCTGACCCTTTTTTAAAAAAAGATAAGGACCCCGGGGCCAACCAATAGAAATGTGGAATTGAAATTGTAACCAGATGAGCAGTGATCTTCTTGAATGGTGGAGCAGACTTGAAGGGACGAATAGCTGACTTTTGCTATGACGTTGGTGGAGACAGGTTATGCCTTAGTTCAAGTAAAGAGTAGGGAGTTTTCTGACCACTCAGCTGAGGAAAGGGCTTTGGTGTCCCTCCTGATAACATGAACCTTGAAGTTAATCTCCCTCTGCGCCAGTCATAGAATTAAAGAATTCTTGCCGAAGGATGCCATTCAGCCAATCGTGTCTGTAATTATTCCACATCTAGTACCAATCTCCTGCATTTCCACACAAAACTCTGGCAACATTGTTGTAAATCTTTTTTGAACCTTTTCAAGTTTCACAACATCCTTCTCATAGCAGGGAGACTAGAATTCCATGCTGTATTCTAGCAGTTGCCAAACCAATGTCTTGTTCAGCCACAGCATGACCTCCCAACTCCTACACACAATGCACTGACCAAGAATGGCAAGCGTAGCAAACACCTTCTTCAATACGCTGTCTATCTGCGACTCCCTTTTCAAGAAACTATGAAACTGCATTCCAAGATCACTTGTTTCATCATCACTCCTCAGACTTCACCATGAAGTGTATTATTCCTGCCCTGATTTGCCTTTCCAAAATGGAACACCTCACATTTATCGACATTAAACTCCATCTGGCACTCCTCAGCCTATTAGCCCATCTGATCAAGACCCCGTTGTACTCTGAGGTTGACTTGAAATATTACTCTGGATGTAGGTTTGCTGGAAGGTTCATTTTCAGATGTTTCGTCGCCATACTAGGCAACATCTTCAGTGAACCTTCCAACTCAGCAAACAAACCTACATCAAGAACCTCAACCGGAATTACAAATCTTCTCAAACTTTGTTGATATATTACTGTCATGTATCTCAAGTTACAGTAAAAAATGTTGTCTTATGTGCTTCACAGACAGATATTGATAGGTTAAGTTGGCAAAAATGTTGGCAAATGGAGTGCAATGTTGGGAAAATGTGAAGTTGTTCACTTGGAAGGGAAATCAAAAGAATAGAATATTATTTAAATGGAGAAAGCTTCAGAAAGCTGCAACACAAAGGGATTTGGGGGAACTAGTGAATGAAACATGGAAAGCTTGCACACGGGGGCAGCAGGTAATTGGGAAGACTAATGGAATATTAGATGAAAACAAATTTCTGGAGAGACTCAGCAGGTTGGGTAGCATTCGTGGAGAGAAAACAGAGTCAATGTTTTGAGTCTGGTGATCTTTCTTCAGAACTGAAGTGGAATGTTTGCCCTTATTTGAAGGGGGTTGGAGTATAAAAGTCAGGAAATCTTACTGCAACTGTGCAAGGTGCTTGTGAGAGCACATCCGGAAAACTGTGAGCACTTCTGGTCACCTTATTTAAGAAAACATGTTGTTTCATGGGAGGAAGTTAAGAAAATGTTCAGTGGGATGGCCCCCATTATGGAGGGATTGTCTTAAAAACAAAAGGCTAAACAAGATTCTACTCACTGGAGTTTAGAAGAACGAGAGGTGACCTCATTGAAATGGACAGGATTAAAAGGCTTGACAGGATAAATGATGAAAGGATGTTTCTCCTCATGGGAGTGTCCAGGACCAGGGGGTGTATTGTCTCAGAATAAAGGGGCACCAGTTTAAGACTGAGATGAGGTGGAATTTCCTCTCTCAGAAGGCTGTGAATCTTTGGAATTCCTTGCCACAGAGAGCTGTCCTTGTATATATTTAAGGCTCAGATGGATAGATTCTTGGTCAGTGGGGAATTAAGGGTTACGGGGATAGGGCAAGAACATGGATGTGAGGAATGTTAAAGCAGCCATGATCCTAGTGAAGCTGGCTTGAGGGACCAAATGGCCGACTCCTATCCCCACTTGTTAATGGTCTTAAATTTACTGATGAAACTGTTCAAAGATTTTATTACACAACTCTGGAGCAGAAGCGACTTGAACCTGGGTCTCCGAGGCTCACACCGCATGGATCCTAGTTTACTTTATATCATGCACTTGACATTGATGCTGGTAGTTATGGCTGCAATTCGCATCAACCTGCCTTAGATCAAATTAATGAAGCGAAGCCACTGCAGGTTTTCAAAAGGTAAGTCTCCAACCTCGCATTATGCATTGATGAAGCAGCTGAGAATTTGAATGCAGAGAATGTTGTCTGAACTGGATTCAATGAAGTGTTTCACTAGGCACTCGATAAAAATGGCTGGACAACAAAATTGACAACACAAGCCCTGATTTATGGATCTTGTTTTGGACGAGAGGTTGGTCGGTTGGTAGGTGGGAATGATCCACACAGCTGGGACATATAAACATCAAGACCCGGAGCAGGAGAAGATGATTTGGCCCTACATGACGCCCACCATACTGTATGATCATGGCTGATCCTCTATCTCAATGCCATACTACCACTTTCTCCCCATGCCTTTGATGCTTTTGAAACCTAAATATTTGTTAATCGCATTCTTGGATATATTGGATATATTCAATAACACAGCTTTCTGTGGTACAGAATTCCATAACTTCACTATCCTGTACGTTAAGAAATGTTTCCGCATCTCAGCCCTAAATAGACGACTGCTTTTATTCAATATGTCAGTGATATCAATCTTGGAGTATGTGGCAAAATGCCCATATTCGGGGCAATGATAAACCTGGAGGATTGGCAAATGGTGAGGATGATGTTAATTGTCCAGAGTCATCACAATGAACAGACAGCATCCAGTCAGAGGTGAATACAGAAGAGTGTAAGGTGATATGTTTTGGGGGAAGGATGTGGAGAAGTAATAGAAATGTAATGGCACAATCGTAAAGAGTGCACAGGGTTAGAGGGATCTGGCAATAAACATTCATCAACATTAGAAGGTGGAGGAGGCCGTAAGAGGGTAGAAAAGCAGAAGTCTTCATAAATAGAGGCATTGATGCCAATAAATGGTTGAGTTATGCTGCATGTCGAATTGATTGAGCCCCAGTTGGATTGTTGTGGTCATTTCCGGTGACTTTAAAACGATGTGAGGGCCCTCAGGACAGGGAGAAGAGGAGATTTCGCAGAATGGTGCCAGGGTTTAAGTTGGATGGCTCAGTTGGAAAGGTCAACGATGCTCCCATTCTTGGAAATCAGAGGTAATATTTCAATTTAAGTGGCCCCACTTCAGAACTGTCATCCAAACAGGAGCTGAACATACGAAACTGCCCCATGTGAGGTCAGTTCCCTGAATAGCCATCCACAACCAGCAAAGGGTCTAGGTCATGAACAACTACCCATAAAGTGAACACAGGCGAGCAGTCATTCCCACTCACCTCCATTCCAATCAACCAGAATGCAAGGAAAATGCAATAAAAATTCTAAGAAGTAGATTGGCTAAAATTGCCCAGCAAGATCTTGAACTGACTTGTACTACAGCAATTATAACGGTTGGAATTTATATGTCTATATAAATCTGCCTCTGTGCTGTGAATCACCATCACTGCTTGGACAGACATCCCGTGTGACAATCGGTGCAATGATGTCCCACACCATGAAGCAAAGAGCATCTTGTAAATCACGGTTGCCAGATGATTCATATTCTTTTAGAAGTGTGCTGCTGATGGACTATGAATCAATTAATGATCCATTTACAGTTTCCAACTCACAAGTCTCTCAATGTAGAATTTCAGTTCAACTGGAAGGCACAACAGAGAGAAAGCACTGCAGATGCTGGAGATTAAAATCAAAGAGTGTGGTGCTGGAAAAGCACAGCAGGTCAGGCAGCATCCGAGGAGCAGGAGAATCGACATTTTGAGCATAAGTTCTTCATCAGGAATACACAATACCAGCACTGACTTTCACTCTGTCGGGCCAAATGTTCTTGATCCTGATTGGAGCCTTGCAGCAGCACAAAAATGTCAAATCACATGTCAGTCACCATAAACCAACTTGGCTTTCATCTGTGAAAATTCCTTTTGGACAACCAATTTTCACAGCTGTCATGTTGGATTCCACCACCCCGTGGCTCAACACTTCAACTCCCCCTCCCAATCCACCAAGGACATGCAGGTCCTTGGACTCCTCTATCGCCAGACCATAGCAACATGACGGCTGGAGGAAGAGCGCCTCATCTTCCACCTAGGAACCCTCCAACCACAACGGATGAACCTAGATTTCTCCAGTTTCCTCATTTCCCCTCCCCGCACCTTGTCTCAGTCAAATCCCTCGCCTTCCTAACCTGCAAACTTCTTCCTGACCTCTCCGCCCCCCCACCCCCACTCTTGCCTATCACCCTCACCTTGACCTCCTTCCACCTATCGCATTTCCAACCCCCTCCCCCAATCCCTCCTCCCTACCTTTTATCTTAGCCTGCTGGACACACTTTCCTCATTCCTGAAGAAGGGCTCATGCCCGAAACGTCGACTCTCCTGCTCCTTGAATGCTGCCTGACCTGCTGCACTTTTCCAGCAACACATTTTCAGTGAAAATTATACCACCCTGTTATAGGCCCTTTGACTAAGGGGAACAACTGCTTTTGATTCACCCTGTCTATGGTCTTCATAGATATTCCGATCTCTGTTCTTAGTGAAGCAACCCGAGCTTATCCAGCCTCCCTCTTCACAGCTAAATTGCTACAGCCTAAGCAACATCCTGCTGAACCTCCTTTGCACTCCCTCCAATGCAAACGCATCCTTCCCATGCTGCAGTGACCAGAACTACACACAATAGTCCAACTATGGCCTAAACAATGTCCAACAGCACTTCCCTTCTCTTATAACCTACATCTTGACTAGCAAAGGCACATATCCTGTACGCCTTCTTAACTACCCTATTAGCCAGTCCTGCCACCTTCAGAGATCTGTTAACAAGCACCTTAAGATCTTTTGATTGCTTTATGCAGCCTGGTGTCCTCCCATTCACTGAGTACTGCCTTGTCTTGCAATTTCTGGCAAAATGTATCACGTCAGGGTTTATCAGGATCACCGTGGGCGGCACGGTGGCACAGTGGTTAGCACTGCTGCCTCACAGCGCCTGAGACCCGGGTTCAATTCCCGACTCAGGCGACTGACTGTGTGGAGTTTGCACGTTCTCCCCGTGTCTGCGTGGGTTTCCTCCAGGTGCTCCGGTTTCCTCCCACAGTCCAAAGATGTGCGGGTCAGGTGAATTGGCCATGCTAAATTGCCCGCAGTGTTAGGTAAGGGGTAAATGTAGGGGTATGGGTGGGTTGCGCTTCGGCGGGTCGGTGTGGACTTGTTGGGCCGAAGGGCCTGTTTCCACACTGTAAGTAAAATTTTATCTGCCGTTGATCTGCCCGTTTGACCAATCTACCTATTTTTGTTTGTAGCCTAAGAATATTTTCCTCACTGCCACCCAGTCAATATTTGTCTCATCACAAACTTACTTAGTGTCCCCAAACACCCCCACCCCCAAAACGCACATTCACCCACATACATGAACACACACACAGGCAGACATACACACACACACTCAAATACATGTACACACACACATACTCTTTATTATCATTTACGAATATCACAAACAATAAAAGATCCAAAATTGATCCCACTGGATACCAGTCTCCAATTTCAGCTTTGCCTCGGCTTCCTCTGTCTGAGTCAATTTGCTAATTTATTCTGAATTCCATGTGTTTTTACTTTAGTTGTCAATCTCCTATGTGTGGCTTTGGGACAGTTCAGTGACTCAGTGCTTAGCTCTGCTGCCTCACGGCACCAGGGCCCTGGGTCCGATTCCAGACTTGGGTGACTGTCTGTGTGAAGTTTACACATTCTCCCTGTGTCAGTGCGGGTCTCCTCTGGGTGCTCGGTTCGTCCCACGTCCAAAGGTGTGCAGGTTAGGTAAATTGGCCGTGCTAAATTGCCCATAGAGATAGGTGCATTAGGTAGGGGTAAAGGTAGGGGAATGGGTGGGTTAACCTTTGGGAGGTCAGTGTGGACTTGTTGGCTTGCCTGGCCTGTTTCCATACTGTAGGGAATTGAATTTAATCTTGTCAAAGGCTTTGCTAAAATCCATATAAACTACATCAATTGCCCTACTCTCATCCAAAGACCTGGTCACTTCCTCAAAGAATTTCACCACATTTGTGATGCATTTTGTCCCTCTGACAAAACCACGCTAACAAAAATGAACAAAGAAAATTACAGCACAGGAAAAGGCCCTTCAGCCCTCCAAGCCTCTGCTGATCTGGATCCTCGATTAAAACCCGTCGCCTATTTTCCAAGGATATGTATCCCTCTGTCCGCTGGCCATTCATGTAGCTGTCTGGATACATCTTAAACGACGCTATCATGTCCATCTCTACCTCTTCTCTGCATAAAGAACTTTCCACGCATATTTACCTTAACCCTTTCCCATCCCGCCTTGAACTTGTAATTAAGTCCCCCACTCTGGGAAAAAAAAGCTTCTTGCTATCCACCCTGTCTATACCTCTCATGATTTTGTCGACCCCAGTCAGGATCGCCACCTCAAACTCCATCTTTTAATGAAAATAATCTTATTCTACTCAACCTCTCTAAATAGCTAGCACCCTCCATACCAGGCAACATCCTAGTGAATCTCCTCTGCATCCTCTCCAAAGTACCCATATCCTTCTGGTAATGTAGCAACCAAAACTGTATGCTGTATTCCAAATGTGGCCGAACCAAAGTCCTATACAACTATAACATGACCTGGCAAATCGTGTACTCAATACCTCGTTCGATGTAGGAAAGCATGCCATATGCCTTCTTGACCACTCTATTGACCTGCATTGCCACCTTCACGGAAATATGGGGCCTGAACACGCATATCTCTTTGTATGTCAATTTCCCCAGGGCTTAAGTCCAAAGATGTGCAGATTAGGTGAATTGCTAAATTACCCATTGTGTTCGAGAATATGTAAGCAAGGTGCATTAGATAGGGGAAGTCTAGAGTAATTGGTGTAGGGGACTGGGTTGGTGTGGACTTGTTGGGCCAAATAGCCTGTTTCCACACTGTAGGGATTCTAATTTACTGTATAGTTTGCTTGAGAACTGGGTCTTCCAAAATGCATCACCTTGCATTTGCCTAGACTTAACTCCATCTGCCATTTCTCTGCCCAACTCTCCAATCTATCCATATTTTGCTGCATTCTCTGACAGTCCCCTTCACTAACTGCTACTCCACCACTGGTCACAGTTCTTCATTTTGAGAAACTCCCTTCCACTATTGCTCACAGTCTCCTGTTGTCCAGCCAATTCTCTTTCCATCTAGCTAGTACACTCTAGATCCCATTCAACTTCACTTTCTCCATCAGCCTGCCTTGGGGAGCCTTATCAAATGCCTTATTGAAGTCCATGTATATGACATCTACAGCCCTTCTCTCATCAATCAACTTTGTCACTTGCTCAAATAATTCTGTTAAGTTGGTATTATCTCAGAATAGATAAGGAAGATCCAGTGGATGTGGGTACTTGGATTTTCACAGACCTTTTGACAAAGTCCCACGTAAAATGTTAGTTTGCAACATCAAAGCAAATGGGATCAGGATACTATACTGACTTGAATTGAGAATTCATAGCAAACAGAACGTGCAATGTTTGGAGTGGATAGTAGAAGGATCAATGGTTGGGTTCCAGTTATTCGCAATAGCCTTTGTGACTGTTTTTTCATTCATGCAATGTATATACTGGGTTCTCTAGACTACTGTCAGATATTTTGTTTATTTATTAATTGGATAATTAATATGACAGGATATTTCATTTCTTTGACTTGCAGTCTGAACTTGAACTGAGTGTTTATGCAGCAATTTAAATTCACCAGTGAAACGCCAACCATTGCAAATATAAATTCTGAACTGTTGTAATGTCTCAGGTATGTTCCCCGAATGTTATAATGAAAGAATTCTATAATTCTTGCACCAACCACAGAATGATGAAAGTGTCGGATGACGACAAAAGTAAAATCAGTCTTTCTTCTGCTTTCCATCCCTGGGTCACTGGGATTCTCTCCTTTGCTATGGCCCTTCAGTCTCTGATGGGCCCAACTTGTCATAAAAATATATCTCACTGTCGGTACTGAACGACAGAATGAAAGTGTATGGAACCAAGGGCATTAAAACCCAATCAAAACAGTCAAATCCCACCCAACCGGCACAGAAAAATAATTCTGCTTTGGATAACAGAAACAATTGGCAATTACCTCTGTCGGTTCATATCTATAGTAGAAGGGGATGTTATTAAAAATAGACTAGAATGCATGGTATTCAGAGGACAACAGCTGCATTTTTCTTGGTGCAATACTGTGTATCCACGTTCTGGAAATAGATGACAATTACATCGATCAAAGGAGGAGGTAACTGTCAACCAGACAGAACAGTTTTTGGCTGAATGAATCAGAACATTGTGAACACTACAAATAGTGGTGAGATCCAGGAAAGACAGGGGAAATTAATAACATTTAATCTGCCACAGAATAACCTCTGTGATTATAATAAATAGGTCTGCTGTCACCACTGCCATGAGGTAACGACTGGTGCAGGTTGGGAGGCTGCACTTTCCTTCGGCCAGTATCATAATTCCGAGTAAACAGGTCCTTCTCCTGTTTAAGATACCATGTAAAATTCATGTCTTTGAATAAGTTATTGTCATCTGACATAATATAAACAATAGGTGCAGAAGTAGGCCATTCTGCCCTTCGAGCCAGCACCACCATTCATTATGATCATGACTGATTATCCTCAATCAGCATCCTGTTCCTGCCTTATCCCCATATCCCTTGATTCCACTATCCTCAAGAGCTCTATCCAACTCTTTCTTGAAAGTTTCCAGAGACTTGGCTCACACAGTCTTCTGGGGCAGAGCATTCCACACACCCACCAATCTCTGGGTGAAGACGTTTCTCCTCAACTCTCTGTTCTAAATGGCCTACCCCTTATTTTTAAACTGTGTCCTCTGGTTCGGGACTCACCCATCAACGGAAACATGCTTCCTGCCTCCAGAGTGTCCAATCTATACGTCTCAATCAGATCCCCTCTCAGCCTTCTAAACTCAAGGGTATGCAAGCCCAGTCGCTCCAATCTTTTAACATAAGATAGTCCCGCCATTCCAAGAATTGACCTCGTGAATCTACGCTGCATTCCCTCAATAGCCAGAATATCCTTCCTCAAATTTGGAGACCAAAACTGCACACAATATTCCAGGTGCGGTCTCACCAGGGCCCTGTACAGCTGAAAAACCTCTTTGCTTCTATACTCAATTCCTCTTGTTATGAAGGGCAGCAAGCTATTAGCTTTCTTCTCTGCCTGCTGTACCTGCATGCTGGATGGGTCAAAATTAACTTCATTTAATTTGTCATGATAAAAGTGGATACATCAGCATCAGGCCAGAATGAACTGAATGGAAACAGACCAAGTAAAGTATTGCTGAAAATACATTTGCAGTCAAAAGACACACAGATTTTTAAAAAGTATGTGATTTAATCTTTATAATGGAGCATGTTGTCCTCTAAATTCTCGATTTTACATTCTCACCTGTTTACCTGTATTCAAAATGTTCCATGTTCATCATTAATTCATTTGCTTTCTTGGACAGGTGTGAATCACATTTTATAAAATATCTATGAAAGTGTTAGCTGTTCTGTTGCGATATAAATGTTACCAGCTGGTGTGATCGTGAAAGAAATGACCGATTTCATTGAATTAAGTGAAATGAAATGCAGGTATGAATGCCAGAAACAACAGTAAGTTTGACAATTGGGAACAATCCTGTGTCACTGCGCTGCTCTGGATTCCTTCTCAAAGTCCTTCTGATTGTCTAACTCCGTCTCCTAAACCTATACCCTCTAGTTTTGCACTCCTCTCCCCTTGGAAAGAGACCTTGGCAATTCACCCTATCCATGCCCCTCATGATTTTGTTAACCTCTATAAAGGTCACCCCCTCAGCCTCCAATACTCCTGGAAAAATAGCCTCAGCCTATTCAACTTCCCCCTACCGCTCAAAACTTCCAACCCTGGCAAAAACCTCGTATATCTTTCCTGAAACCTTTTAAGTTTAACAACATCTTTCCTACAACAGGGAGACCAGAATTGCGCACAGCATTCCAAAAGGTCTAACCAAAGTCCTGTATAGCTGCAACATGACTTTCTAACTCTCATACTCAACACGCCAAATTCCAGTTCTTTGGTTCTTCACCCATGCTCAGTGTTGAAGAAAACTCTCGAGACTCAGACCTTGCAAACTGATTAGTTTATTACATGATAGATCATGGGAGTTCACCATCCTAACTGTGGCTCGGTGTTATTCCGAAGTACCTCAGGATACCATAGGATTATAAAGAGAAAGGAGCTGATCGTTAATTACACAGTTTGGCATGCTTACAAGTTGGTACTAAATTAGAGGTTCGTCATTAAGTTCAAAACTAAAGCACTATTATGCATTCTACAAGTGGACAAATGAAATAGTATCACCACCTGCTCCAGTTAACACTAAGCAGAGATACCCCTAATTGGCTGAATGACCATGAAGAGGCAATATCTAGAGAAGGAAGGGGGACGAATTGGAAAGTCTATGTCAACTTGACTGGTTTTACAGCCTGTGCTGATCATTCAGCAAAGGGAGGAGACACTATCTTGAGAAGTAAGACAAGGACAACCTTTCACATTACCTCATAGTAAGGAATGCATAGCCAGCAAAGTTCTGGCTGGGGACACAAATGGAACACTCAGCCGAATCAGGAAAATGGCTTCTGGGCAAATAATGTTAACCCTTCCCCAACATATAAACAAATATTTCTACTAGGTGCCCCACAATTTTCTACCCAACTTCCCACAACATCCTGGGTCACATATAATCAGGTACTGGAGGGTTATCTATCTTTATGTTTTCTAAGACCTCCAGTTCTTCCTCTTCTGTAATGTGAACTGTTTTTAAAATATCAATATTTATTTCCCCGAGTTCTCCAGCCCTCTTCTTTTTCCAACAGTAATAATTTCCAGTTTCTTTTTCCAACAGTAATAATTGATGTGAAATATTCAGTTACCATCTCTCCCACCTCCTGAGGTTCAACACAAAGTCAACTTTGTTGATCTTTAAAGGGTCTTTTTCTCTCTCTCTCTCCAAGTGTTTATAGAATCTTTTTTGGGTTATCTTAAATCTTACTTGCCAATGTTATCTAAGTTTCCATTTTTGCCTTTCTGATTTCCTTTTTAAGCATGTTCCTACCTACTTTATACCCTTCAACCAACAGGACCATATGCTTCTGAACTCTCATTATCACACTTTTAAAGACTCCCACTTGTCAGTCATACTTTTAGCTGTAAACGGTCTGCTCTAATCAATTTTTGAAAGTTATTGCATCATTCCCTTAAATTTTACCTTATTCCAATTAAGAGCTTTAACTTTTTTGGAAGATTTATCCTTTTCCATAACTTTTTAAAACTAACAGCATTACAATCACCAGTTCCAGTCACTTGCACTGCCTTGTTTTGAAAAGATATTCAAGTTTTGCTCATTCTCTACAGGAACATTTATATATTGATAAAGAAAATTTTCTTGAACACATTTAACAAATTCTTCACCAACAACGCCAGAGACCCGGTTTCAATTCCCGCCTCAGACGACTGACTGTGTGGAGTTTGCACATTCTCCCCGTGTCTGCGTGGGTTTCCTCCGAGTGCTCCGGTTTCCTCCCACAGTCCAAAAATGTGCAGGTCAGGTGAATTGGCCATGCATAAATTGCCCATAGTGTTAGATAAGGGGCAAATGTAAGGGTAGGGGTATGGGTGGGTTTTGCTTCGCGGGTCGGTGTGGACTTGTTGGGCCGAAGGGCCTGTTTCCACACTGTAAGTAATCTAATCAAAACTTTAACACTACGACAGTCCCTCAGAAATATCTATTCTAATTGCAGTAGTAATGTATTCCTTAATTAAATATGCCATTCCCTCTCCTCTCTTACTATCCCTCCTATAACACCTAAAGCCTGAGCTGCCTCTCTTGTCAATTCCTCAGCCAAGCTTCTGTAGTAGCTTTGACATCCCAAACCCACATTCCCACACGTGCTGAGCTTATCAGCCTTATCTGAGAGTTAAATCATTCTCTGACCGCTCATGTCTGTATAACTTGCTCTTTTCTGATTCAGAAACATCCTCATATTTCTGTCTATGTGCTGTTACTTAGAAGCTCCCACCTCACCATCTAAAAATGCTGGCAGGATCCGAAACTAGAACTAGCAAATCTCCCCAGTCGGATATTGGTCCCTTTCCAGTTCAGGTGAAACCCATCCTTTTTGAACAGATCTTTTTTGTCCCAGAAGAGATCCCAACGATCCAAGAAACTGAATCCCTGCACATTGCACCACCTTTTCAGCCACTGATTTATCAATCCTATCCTTCCCTCAAGAGAAACCCCAAAAACGCAGAAATGCTGTGCCGTCCACATTTCGGAAATAAGCCCTTCATCAGGAATGGGACTTGTTTACAATAGTTTCCAGTATCTGCAGTAATCTGCTGCTACATTTTCCCCTGTATCAGCTTTTATTTCTCCCTGCCTCACAATTATCCATCCCCTTTATCTGAGTCTCTTCTCTCTCTTTCTGGGCTCCATCTCCACCTATTGCAGGAGTGAGAGCCACTAGCTGCATTTTTTCCGAGCTACTTTCAGTACTGATGAAGGGTCACTGAATCTGAAACGTTACCTTTGTTTTAACTCCACAGAAGCTGCCAAACCTGCCGAGTTTCTCCATCGACTTCTCTTTATAACCACATTCACTTCCAGATGACGTTCCCAACGCGGGACCGCACTTCTATTGGCTATAAGCACGGGATTGACAGATTTTCTGACCAATCAGAGCTGGAGGAGAGTAAAGGCCCGCCCTGAGTTGTCACGCGGGATCTCGAGACCGCGGCCGTTTAACCGACTCTGCGCGAGGTCGCGGACTGAGGCCTCGTGCTGGAGAGAAATAAGAGTTTATTTTTAAGTCTTTCCAGTGAAGGTGAGAAAACAGCTATGATACTAATCAGTAAAGTGTTAATGTGCGGGTACGCTGAGGAGGAAACTTTTCCTCACCAATTCCCTGTCCAAATGATGTTGGCACTCGGGGTTAACAGGACACCAGATCAGGATGAGATACATCCAAGGATTCTGGTTGAAGTGAGAGGGGCACTGGCCATAACATTACAGTCTCCTCTGGACTGAGAGGAGGTGTCAGGAGACTGGAGGGTTATCAACATTATGCCCTTGTTCTGTGAAGATTTGTAAATTAATCCTGGAATTGACAGCCTTGTCAGTTTAACACTGGTATTGGGAGAGCTTCTGGAAACAACTATTGTGATAAAACTGATAATCACATGGATAAAGGTGGGTTGGTTAAAAAATATCAAGGGGAAAATTGTGTAAAACTATCTTGCTGAAGTGTTCTGATGACTTAACAGAAAGGGTCGATGAGGGCAATGTTACTGATGTGATTAACATGGATTTCCAGAAGATAGCACACAACAAATTGTGTGGAAGATTATAAGTCGTGGTACAAGAGGCACGGGCAACATGGATACAACATTAACTGAGTGATAGGAAAGAGAGAGTCAATGGTCAGTGGATATATTTCTGGCTGGAGGAAGATTTGGAGTGGAGTTCCCAATGGGTCAATATTGGGACTGGCATGTTCCAGTAAGGAGAAAGGATAAGGATAGCAAGGTAAGGGAACCTTGGATAAAGAGGGAGGTTGTGAATTTACTCACAAATGAAAAAAGCAAATGGAAGGTTTAGGAAGTTAAAATTGGGCAAGGCCTGTAAAGAATATAAAGAAAGCAGGAAAGAATTCAAGCAGGGAATTAGTAGAGCAAGAAGGGACCGTGAAATTGACAATAGGTTTAAAGAGAATTCCAAGGCATTCTAGGCATACGTAAAAAAAATAAAAACAAGAGGATAATAAGGGAGAAGGTAGGACCATTTGAGAATAAAGGAGGAACTTGTATTTGGAGGCTTCTGAAATCCTAAATGAATACTTTGTGTCAGTATTCATCCAGAAGAAGGATTTAGAGGATAGTGAGATTAGTGTGCAGCATGCTAATATGCAAGGGCATTTTGAGATCAAGAAAGAAGTGATATTGGGTTTTTTGAAGAGCACTAAGTTTGATAAGTCGCAAGGGCTTGATGCTATCTACGCCAGGTTTTTGAGTGAGGCAGGAGAGGAGATTACTGGGACCTTGACCACAACATTTGTATCTTCACTAGCCACTGGAGGTACCGGAAGACTGGCAAGCAACTAATGTTGTTCCTCTGTTCAAGACTGCAATTAGGGATAAATCAGAAACTTATAAACTGGTGAGACCTTCATCAGTCGTTGGGAAGCTATTGACAGAATTTTCTGGGATCGGATTTAAGCACATTTGGAAAAGCACTGCCTAATTAGGGGCAGTGAGCATGGCTTTGTGTAGGGAAGGTCATGTCAAACTAACTTGGTTGAATTGTTTGAGGAGGTGATCGATGAGGGTAGAGTGGATGGATATTGTCTCCATGGATTTTAGTAAGGCTTTTGACAAGGTCCCTCATGGTAGGCTCATCCAGAAGAGTATAATGCATGGGATCCACAGTAACTTGGCCGCATGGATTCAGAATTGGTTTGCCCATAGAAGGCAGAGAGTAGTTGTGGAAGGGTGTTCTTCTGACTGGAGAACGGTTACTAGTGGTGTTCTGCAGGGAATCATACTGGGACCTCTACTGTTTGTAACAGATATAAATGACTTGGATGAAGTTGTAGGTGGATGGGTTAGTAAGTTTGAAGATGATGCAAAGATCAGTAGAGTTGTGGATATTGTAGAAGATTTTGAGTGAATGCAGCGGCATATAGATCAGTTGCAGATATGGGTGGAGAAATGGCAGATGGTGTTTAATCCGTCTAAGTGTGAGATGCTAGTCTTTAGGAGATCAAATGTTAAGGAAAACTATACAGTTAAGGGCAGAACCCTGAACATATCGATTTACAGCGGGATATTAGGGTTCAAGTTTGTCGCTCCCTGAAAGTGGCCACACATGTAGGTAGGGTATTAAGAAGGTATGTGTCATACTTCCAGTATTGGTCAGGACATTGAGTCCAAGAGTCAGGATGTCATGTTGCAGCTTTATATTATGTTGGTTAAGCCATACTTAGAAGATTGCATTCGGTTCAAAGTTAAAAATCACACAACACCAGATTATAGTCCAACAGGTTTATTCAGAAGCACTAGCCTTTGCAGCGCTTTTGATGGTCATGGAATATAAAATCGTAAGACACAGAATTTAGAGCAAAAGTTTACAGTGTGATGTAACTGAAATGATACATTGAAAAAGACCGATGTCTTATAATCTTATACTCCACAACCACCTGATGAAGGAGCAGCACTCTGAAAGTTAGTGCTTCCAAATAAATGTCTTTGACTATAACCTGGTGTTGTCTGATTTTTTAACTTTCTCTTCCATCATTGTATAATTTGCTCTCGAAATAGACTTGCCTTACCTATGAGATAGTATGCTTTCTCGCATGACTCATGAACTGCCTTGTCTGGAGACTGTCGCTAAACAGCATGTGAATACAGAGAACAATGTACCATTAATACCCACTCTTGGCAAGGTCTCAACTCTGCTGCATGCAAGTGTAAGTCGGCCATCTTGTGGCGAAGTTGTGGTACTGAGTCTAGTTAAGCAAATTGTTGTTGGGCCATTTATAAATCCCCACTGAATTGGAGCTTTTCGACGCAGTCGCGATTCATTTGTTTTATGGACTGGCTGCTACCCATGACATATTATGAGATGTAATAGGCTCAGTCTGTTCCCAAGGTGTGCATCTGAGATTTTCTTCAACAATGTCCGATGAAGGAAAGCACGCCATACGCCTTCTTGATCACTCGATCGACCTGCATTGCCACCTTCAGGGCCTGAACACTCTGTACGTCAATTTTCCCCAAGGGCATTTCCATTTACCGTGTAGTTCGCTCTCGAATTGGATCTTCCAAAATGCATCATCTCACATTTGCCCGGATTGAACTACATCTGCCGTTTCTCTGCCCAACTCTCCAATCTATATTCTGCTGCATTCTCTGACAGTCCCCTTCATCATCTGCTAACCCACCAATCTCCGTGTCATCTGCAAATCAGATCACCTATACATTACTCCAGATCATTGATGTATATAACAAACAACAGTGGTCTCAACACGGATTCCTGTGGAACATCACTGGTCACAGTTCTCCATTTTGAGAAACTCCCTTCACTGCTACTCTCTGTCTCCTGTTGCTCAGCCAGATCTCCATCCATCTAGCTAATACACCCTGGAGCTCCGGTAACTTTACTTTCTCCATCAGCCTCCCATGGGGAACCTTATCAAATGCCTTACTGAAGTCCATGAGTATGACATCTATAGCCCTTCCCTCATCAATCAACTTTGTCACTTTATTTTTAGATTAGATTAGATTTCTCAAAGAATTGTCTTCAGTTTAAAAAAAAAGCCAAGCATTAAAATCCCTGTTACTCTTTTTTTCGTCAAAGCTTCCAATGGAAGTATTTCAAAATACAAACTATATTGCACCACTGTTACTTTAACTTGAAGTAGTTAAAACTCTCTTTGCTCAAAGTTTTTTGAAAAGGAACGAGCATTTGGAAAGGTCTTGGACATAAAGATGCAGGTTAGATGGAGATCTAAATGCAGACAGAATATACTCAAAGTGAATTTCACTTCTGGTGAGAATCCAGAAGTCACTCAGGAAGGGCACTGTAAAACATCTTTTTTTTTTCCAATGTTTGCACAGTTGCTCAAAACAGAAGAAACCTTTGAGATGATATTGTAAAATCAGGCAGTCAGTGGAAGCGCTGCTGACATTGATGTGTCTGGAAAATTCTAAACTAAAAGTAGCAAAACCATTAATCAATTTGAAACGTTTTCAGTACAGGACATTTTTACATCATCTAGGAGAAAGTGAGGACTGCAGATGCTAGAGATCAAAGCTGAAAATGTGTTGCTGGAAAAGCGCAGCAGGTCAGGCAGCATCCAAGGAGCAGGAGAATCGACCTTTCGGGCATGAGCCCTTCTTCAGGAATGAAGAAGGGCTCATGCCCGAAAGGTTGATTCTCCTGTTCCTTGGATGCTGCCTGACCTGCTGCGCTTTTCCAGCAACACATTTTCAGCATTTTTACATCATCCTCAGCTGCAAAATGCAGTCCAATTACTGAGCATGGGGAGAAGGCAGAAAGGTTTTATGTTTAGTATGAATTTTATTGCTTTTGTAAGATGTTTCAGACAAGCTGACCAACCAATTTAGTTTTAAAACCTGTTGTGTCTATGAAAAGTTGTTGGAGTTGTAAGATGTTTACCTGTTTTAAGGATGTTCTCAGAACCGCTCCAATTATCATGCTCTGCTCCCAAGGCAAAACGTTTACTTCCCTCTACAGGAACTAAATAGCACATCTGCAGACTGAGTTATAACATAGATTAGACAATCAATCCAAAATTGCACCTGATAAATCCATAATTTGAAGGTCTCTTATGGTAAAGTCCGTGTGTCTTGTCAAGGAGGCCTGGGATCAAATCCCACCTGCTCCAGAGATGTATAATAACTTTGAACATAGAACATATCTACAAACAATGCACCTGAAATGGAGCTCCATTTGTGTTGAGGGGTTATGGATACATGATTTCCCAGCAATCTTGTTTTTAACTTACAGTTTAGCAACAGGGCCAACACTAGCAAGGCTTGTCATTCACTTCCATTGAGACAGTGCTGGTGAGTTGCCGACTTGAACAACTGGTCTCGCCAGTGAAAATGCATCTATACTGATTTTAGGTAGAGAATTCCATGACTTTGATTCAGTGACAATGCAGGAATACCAATCTAGTTCCAAATTAAGGTAGGACATGAATGTGAATGCATCTGTCAAGTTAGTCTTTTTCAATGATGGAGATTCCAGAATTGGAAGTAACAGCTTGACAAGTGGCTCCAGGATACAGTAAGGACAGGAGCTGCACATGGTGCTTAACATTGCACGGTTATCAGCAAATATTCTCACCTCTGACATTATGAAGGAGCAAATAGATGCAAAGATAAAGCAAAAGATTTTCTCCAGATTTTTAAAAAATCATTGGTTAAGTCCCAGTCAGAGAACTCTGCTCAACACTGGGTAACATAATATAGGACAAATGGCAACGCACAAAAAGGGTTTTAACTGAAATGGTATTGAGGATAAAGGGTGATAGCAAGAATAGTTGGAACCAAGAGAAGCTGCGAATATTCTTCTTACAGCAGAGTAGGTGAAGGGAAGATTTGATAGAAACTATTCATAGAAAAAAGAAACAGGCTCCACTGACAGCAGGATGAGTGGCCAGTGGATGTACTTGATGGAGGAATGATAGTTGATAAAAGGTGGTTTGGTTCCACATGGGACTTCCCTCCAAGTGTCCCTCTTCTCCATCTCCATTTACCTTTTCCCCAGGCAGAATTCAGCCCCATTCCTTATTCTCCCCCATTCACCAATCCTTCCATTTCTCCAGCTTCCTATAGTTCCTTGACCTCCACATCTCCCCCAGTCTCCCTCAAGCCCTCCAACTTCCCCTTTGCTCCACTCTCAGTGAATGGAAGTTGGTTTTTCTTGCTCTGTGACTGCATGGATAGAGCGTGCAAAAGCAGATAAGTTAGGAATACCATGCAAGCAACAAGAGGAATTGTTTACCTATGCAAGGGCTATCACCAATCCAGCTGACCAAGGTGTTTGGCCTACAGTGGAAGTGGCACAGGCCACATACCCAAGACTGTCTAATGCAATAGCACATGGTCATTATGTTAGCCAAAAATGAAACTTAAGAAATTGAAAATCATATATAAAGTATCAGTGTACAGCCCTTCAGCACTAAACTACTTTAACCAATTAAGCACAGCAACTAAGTTAAAATGACCTCTACTTGTCCACTTGAACTGAAGCAAGTGTTAATGCTCCAATCATGACATAATGTTGTTCGCAGCTAATCAAACTTCGGGACATAACTTCAGTACACCATGCACTAACTTTATGCTCACGTTCCTGCACAGCCTTAGTCACAAAGATAAAATCTTTTATGAGTGTCGGCAGAAATTGAACTCCCTTCCCACTCTGACAAGGTCATGCAGGTCCTGGGCCTCCTCCACCGCCACTCCCTCAACCCCCTACGCCTGGAGGAAGAATGCCTCATCTTCCGTCTCGGAACACTTCAATCCCAGGGCATCAATGTGGGCTTCACCATTTCCTCATTTCCCCTCCCCCCACCTTCCCCCAGTTCCAACCTTCCAGCTCAGCACCTTCCTCATGACCTGTTCCACCTGCCAATCCTCCTTCCTGTCTGTCCACTCCACCCTCCTCTCTGACCTATTGCACACTTAGCTGCCTTCTCCCCATCCCCACACCCCTCCCATTTATCTTTCCACCCCGGAGGCTCCCAGCCTCATTCCTAATGAAGGGCTCCTACCCGAAACGTCGATTTTCCTGCTCCTCAGATGTTGCATGACCTGCTGTGCTTTTTCAGCATCACTCTGATCTCCAGCATCTGCAGTCCTCACTTTCACCTAAAACTTTAACATAGCAGAAGAAAACTGCTGGTTACTGCAAGTATAAGTGATTAACTCTGATATCACATGCCCGGTGACCGTGTTCTGAGGATCTGTGTACAATGTGATAAACACTATTGCGAATGTGACTATTTTAGGCAAATGGAGGGTGAATGAATAACATCCAAGTGTAAAAGTAGCTCTGGCCATAACCCAGGCTTGTGCTTCTTTCTACATTTTGGCTCAGATTCTGCAGATATCAGAATTAGAATTCAGAAAATCCTGCTCAACTCCAGCTCCACATCTAACACTACAGTAAAACAGGGAAGGTAACAGGCAATTGATTCAAATAAGTACCATATTGTAAGGAATGCTAATTATATCAAATGAGCCCACACTAAAACCCCATAACCATAATGATACTGAGGCCAATAAAAATCATTGTACAGGATTCTGTAAGAGGTATAGTTTAATGAACAAAATAAGATAGAATTAAATACACTTCCATTTGCGAATCTACTGGGTGGAAGCTGCTTGGAGGTTTTGCTGCCATCGATCCCCTAAACGTTCTGTAATCAAAGCTTCCATTGGGACTTCGAGAAACCCCAGTGTTTCAGCAAATCGTGATGCCCCTCGGTCACTCAGCATCACATGATTGGTCTGGAACAGCAGCAGCTTCCAATCGGCATTTAATTAAACAAATCACAACATATCACCAACAAAAACAGAATTTGCTGGAAGACTTTAGCAAGTCTGGGCGGCACGGTGGCACAATGGTTAGCACTGCTGCCTCACAGTGCCAGAGACCCAGGTTCAATTCCCACCTCAGGTGAGTATCTATGTGGAGTTTGCACATTCTCCCTGTGTCTGCGTGACTTTCCTCCGGGTGCTCCAGTTTCCTCCCACAGTCCAAAAATGTGCAGGTTAGGTGAATTGGCCATGCTAAATTGCCTGTAGTGTTAGGTGAAGGGGGGGGGGAATGGGTCCGGGTGGGTTGTGGGTCGGTGTGGACTTGTTCGGCCAAAGGGCCTGTTTCCACACTGTAAGTAATCTTGTCTAATATCACCAACAAAAACAGAATTTGCTGGAAGACTTTAGCAAGTCTGGCAGTAGCTGTGGAGAGAAATCAAGATTTAACATTTTGGGTCCAGTGACTCTTCCACAGAGCTGCTAGTCACTAGGAAAGCGTTGTTTTTTTATGCAGAAGATAGAGTGGGTTGGGGGTGAGGGAGGGAAGGAGTAAAGGGGAGATGGAGCTCAGAGAGACAGCTAAACAGTTGGGTAGACGGAGAAGTGGAGCAGCCTGGGAAATCAAATAGCTAATAGGGGGATAAATTAATGGGTAATAGTGGGTTGTATGTAATAGCAGACCATGCAAGGACAAGGCTTGGGGTTGGGGTAAGGAATGGGAGAAGGTGTTTCAAGTTCTAAAATTGTTGAACTCAGAGTCTAGAAGGCTCTAGAGCTCTCAAATAGAAAATGAGGCACTGTTCAGGAACAATGCAGCAAGCCTGACACAGTGATATAGGCCAGAGAGCAAGATGGGATGCTGAAGTTTCAAGCAACTGGAAGCTCAGGGACATTTTTTTGCACACAGAACGTGGATGTTCTGCAAAGCAGTCACCCAATCTATGCTTTGTTTCCCCAGTGTAGTAGAGACCACGTTTTGAGCAGGGATTGCAGTAAACTAAATCGAGGGAAGTATAGATTAAGCATGATTTCATCTAGAAGGTGTGTTTAGCCGCTGAGGTATTGATGATGGAGGAAGTAAATGGACAGATATCCCACCTTCTGGGGTTGCAGAATGAAGGAAGAGTGCACCAGAGTCCCCCAGAGGGAATGGTCCTTGCAGAAGGATGACATGGGAGGAGAGGAGATGGGAGGACATATTTGTTGATGACGTTTGGAGGTGGCAGAAATGGGGCTTATGGAGTGTAGAGAGACCTAACTCAATTCTGCTTTTCTTCCCTTGTCCACGTACCCCACAAAGAGACAACATAACTGGGCTCTACGTGGGTATCCATGGCCACCTCTCTGACCTGAAGAAGGTGAGTGCCATTAAGAGAAGCTTTTCAGGTGAGGATAAGCTCAGCCAGGTGGACGAGGGTGGTGGTGGGTAGGGCCCATCAGGCCATTTTTCCAGGAAGAAGCAGAGAGCCCTGAGACCACCCTGATGGGATGGATGGGGAAAGAATTGCTTGTCCACGGTAAAGAGGAGGTGGCTAGAGCCTGCAAACTGGAAATTCTGAAACTGACGTAAAGTATCAGAGAAATTATAGATGTAAGTGGGAAGGGACTGGTCAATGGAAGAAAACCAGAATTGAGTTAGGTATCTCTACATTGCATAAGCCCCATTTCTGCAACCTCCAAATGCCATCAACAAACTGGTAACTGTTGTGTGGAGTTTGCACGTTCTCCTTGTGTCTGTGTGGGTTTCTTCAGGATGCACCCGTTTCCTCCCACATTCCAAAGATGTGCAGTTTTGGTGAACTGGCCAAGCCTCCCATGAGAGGAAACATCTTCCCTGCATTTGCCCTGTCAAAGCCTATGTTTCAATGAGATCACAGCTCATTCTGCTGAATTCCAGTGAGTACAGTCCCAAACTGTTTAACGTTTGTTCATAAGACAATCCATCCATTCTCGGGACCATCTGAGCGAATCTTCACTGAACTGCCTGCAATGGAATGATGCCTTTCCTGAAATAAAGGGACTGAAACTGTTCACAGTACTCCAGATGTAGTCTCACCAGAACCTTGTACAGTTACAGGAAGACTTCCCTACTCTTATACTCCAACCTCCTTGAAATCGGAGCCAACAATCACAATTGCCTTTTTTTCCCCAGAATCCCTACAATGTGGAAACAGACTCTTCGGCCCAACAAGTCCACACTGAGCCTCTGAAGAGTAACCCACCCAGACCCATCCCCCTACCCTACTACTCTACATTTACCCCAGTCTAATGCACCTAACCTGCACAGCCCTGAACAACTGGTTTAGCTCAGTTGGCAGGGCAGCTGGCTTGTAATACTAATAGCAGAAGTTCAAATGGCACCCTGGCTGAGGTTACCAAGAAGGACTCTCCTTCTCAACCTTTCCCTTTGTTTGAGATGTCATGATCTTCAGGTGAAACTACCACCGGTGACCTCTGTCTAATAAAGATCAGAACTATGGTCACTTTGCCTTTTCTGTTCTGTATGATTTGAAATGGACTTTAATGGAGTGTATTTTACATATTATTTCATAAAGTGCTGCATACTTTTGCAACAAAAAAGATCATTGATTCACATAAATTATCCAGTTGTATTATTTAACAATTCAGTATCATCATATTCTACCTCATCAGTGTTCTGACGTGGATAGCTGCCAGAATTTGTTTACCCAAACTGTACACAAAATCTTTGAAAATGCTGCAATCCGAATGTCCCTGTGGAGATTTCCAGAGAATATCGATGATTGGCTTCATTGACTCTAGGTTTAATTCAGTCGGGTTGTTCGAGGCAGAGTAACACAGTCAGAAAATGCACGGAATTATTCGCAATGTCAACAAAATATATGACATGATCCTGGCTATCATTGGTATTCTGGGTTTGTACAGAAACTGTGTAAATATGCTGGTTTTACTGTGGGACTGATAGTGCTGACCGTCTTTCTGCAGATACCAGGTCACTTTTTATCATATATTTTCAAACTGGTCGGTTAGTCTCAATTAACTCTGGAGTTTTGATTTACTGCGTCGGATATAAGTGAGGTTGGCATGACTGTTTAGTCCAATGATATCTAAACCAGCGATGCCTGCAAAAGAAAAATTGATATTATCGAATCAGAAACAGAAATTTCTGGAGAAACTCTGCAGGTCTGGTAGCATCTGTGGAGAGAAAACAAAGTCAATGTTTTGAGCCTGGTGACCCTTCTACAGAATTGAATCTGTTCCAAAAGCTTTGGTTTTGTTTCTATTTGCTTCATCGTCCCAGCTCACCTTGCTGTCCTGCTCCCACCCCTACCCAAATGAGGAATCCAGAGCAAACTGAGGTCCAGCTGCATTTGGTCCACTTTGGGTCTGAGGTCACTGTTCATGATATGATTCTTTGGCAACCTGTTTAAACTTTGCTCAGAAGACAACTCTTCCATACAGGGTTTCATCCTCGTATTTGGACCTTCTGTTACTCATCTGCAAGAGGCCACTCAACTCATCATCCAGAGGTGTGATGGAAGTGGGGTAACGTGGTGGAATCTGGAGTGGAATTCTGGTCCAGTAATGTCTAAAATTAGGAATGTCTAACCAAACTTAAATTGACCAAATCCCAGTACGATCTGAAGATACAACCGGAATGGGATCCAATCTTCAATATTGTGCAGCTTTAGCTTCTCATGACTCTAAAATAGGTGAGCTAAGTCAAAGAAAACCATTCCCATTTGTCCAGCCTGATAAGAAGTGTGCTTCCATCTTCACTGATTCTGGGTTTGCCTCCCTTCAGCTTCCTGATTTCCCACACCAGGCTGGGAAATGCTCAAACTGCAAAGTCAGTTAAATCAAGGTTCAAAAATCTCATTGAAACTTACAAAGATGTCAATCAGCTTTCAGGAAGTGGACTCAGGTTTATCCCATAAACTCTCTGTGTATTAAACCTTGGAATAGGCATTTCTGAGATTAAATGAGATGACAGTTGTGATGTTTAACCATTTGCTTAATTCAAAGTCCATGTCTTTTTGTATCAAAATACAGATATGATAGCCTGGACTCGGGTAGTATGTTTGCTTCAAACTATTTTAGTCTATTTTCTTTTCTCTCCCTAACAACAGTTAATTTAGTGGCACTTAATATTTTGTCTCTGGAAAGTGTGGCCTGTCTTCCTGCACCACTTGCTACCTGGTGGCCATGGCAGCATCTGATATGATGGTTGTTATCACCTGAGGTCATACTGAGGCAGATCAATGTTTATTATTTCCCTTTATCTTTCTTGGATAAAACTCCTATATGAAGCATAAACTATGTCCTGTCAATAACAGCCACTTCTTTGCTCTGTTTGGTTCATTGTCACTTTCAGCTTTGATCGTTTTGTCACTATTTGCTTCCAGAAAATGAAAAACTAAATATTGCACAAAGAGAAATGCTGTTGTAATTCTAACAACAATCTACCATAGTTTTGTATTTCATAGCCGAGCTATTAGAGTGAATCCCAGCTGGGTGGGATTTAAATGGTTCCTTACAGTTCTTAATCCATTGTTGCCATTTGATCTAATTCTGCTGCTCAACACCCTGACAGTCAGACACATTATAGTAGCCAGTTGAGTCCGTAAGGGACTGAGGGGTCAGAACAAAGAAGAGAATCACAGTGATCCTGAGATGGAGAGCAGAAAGAGGTCTACAGTTTTACTCTCTACCATTTCTGGCAGCTTTGTTATTTTGTGTTCCACATATGTGATAAATTTCATTTACATTACTATTCCTCAAACTCATGCCATTGATGGAAATCATTCTTTACACGTATTTGAACAAGTCGGAGTTATTTTGGTGAATTTAAGTGGTTGCACAAATGCATTTATTTGTGGGGCAACACAGTCCAAATTCAGGCACCAGATCAAGAAAGCAGTGAAATGTTCTTTTACATAAATCAGCATTGTAATGAACAAATAGAACAGTATCAAGTGTCCAAATGCAGATCCTAATGTTTCTAAAGCATGGAAGGTTTATTAATATCTTAACTTGACATTTGCATATCTCCAGTGGCTGATTTTGTGGGTGGATGAATGAGATGCTGCTGGGGAACGATGTGTAGGGGGATGCAGGTAGTGTTGTAGAGGGTAAAATAATTGTCATTCTGAAAAAACTGCACAGAGCTGGTATCCCATTATCAGGTCACCTTTTATCTACATTTGCACAGTACACTGGCTGTGGGTAGCCAGCTCAGAATCAGTCCCTGAAGTGAGGAGACTGAATTTCCTATTTGTTTTCTTTTCTCTTAAATTGTTTCAGATGGTGGTAATTCTGTTGTGGTTCTGCTCGCCGAGCTGGAAGTTTTTGCTGCAAACGTTTCGTTCCCTGGCTAGGGAACATCATCAGTGCTGTTGGAGCCTCGTGTGAAGCGCTGCTTTGATGTTTCTTCCGGTATTTATATTGGTTTGTTCTTGCCGCTTCCGGGTGTCAGTTTCAGCTGCAGTGATTTGTATGTGGGGTCCAGGTCGATGTGTCTGTTGATGGATGTTCTTGCCGTTTCCGGGTGTCAGTTTCAGCTGTAGTGGTTTGTATATGGTGTCCAGGTCAATGTGTCTGTTGATGGAGTTTGGGGATGAATGCCATGCTTCATCCTGTGGTAATTCTGTCTGAAATTGTGCCCTGTTATTATCCTTATGCAGCCTGTTTCGGAAGTCAATTGCTCATTCATTCTCTTTGCCCAATCTGTCTCAATCATAGAATCCCTACAATGCAGAAGGTGGTGATTTGGACCATTGAGTCTGCCCTAACCCTTCAAACAGCATCCCCTTACCACTGTAATCCCAGTTTACCATGGTCAATTCACCTAGCATTGCACACCCCTGGACACTACAGCATAGTGAATCCACCGAACCTCTACACCTTTGGACGGAAGGAGGAAACCCATGTGGACACAGGGAGAACATGCAAACTCTACACAGACAGGAGTGGAGTAGAACCTAGGTCCCTGACACTGTGAAGCAGTCATGCTAACCACTGAGCCACCATGCCAACTTTCCCACAGATGGAAGAAACTGGAACCAAATCAATGAGAACAGAGGAGTGGTTGTGGCTATATCTTCACCCCAATATTGTATAATGTTGCAGAACCATTGGCATTACCTCAGTGTCCCTAAGCTTGTTGTCAAGGAAGAGCTGAATCTCGTGGTCATTTGTACAATTAACAAACTTGTACAACAAATCTGTGTAATCACTGGATGGCCGTCTGCGAAAAGAATTGATGTTTACCCTCAGAAACTGAATGAAAAAATAAAACTTTACAGGTTTATGTCAGTCTCATTCATACCTTGTGTTGATCCCGTGGGAATTGTGTGAAATAATTGCTGGAATAGGGAAGGGTCCAGCAATTCCTTTCCCTCCAGCTCAGTCTGAACAGCATCAAGAAGCTGGGACTGGAACTGATCTGCAGCAATCTCGGCTGGTTCTAACAAGTCAGTCTGACAGAGAGAGACATTTGTGTATGGATGTGGGGATGGCACAGGCTGGGTCCTGGTCACTGGATATCCCACACTTAGTCTAGGTTCAACACTCCCTGTTCCACTAAGCTGCCATCAACTGACTGGTCGAACTGGATACTGCAAAGGTTGTGCATCCTGACAACATCAGTCTCTAAAAATTGTCACATGCCTAATAAAGGTGTGCCGGTACAGCTACAGTGCTGGTGTGGAATATAATGCCTACAGTGTGAGATAACTGATGTATGGACAGTCCACAGTGTGCAACGTATGTACTATCTATAGTAATACAATATCTATAGTAATGCAACATCTATAATATTTGGTAACTAATATACAGACACACTGTAGTTTGCAAAGTGTGAACTTCCAACAGTGATATGCTGTCTACAGTGTGTGACAATGACATGTGGACAGTTAGCAGAGTGCACGTTTGTATTGTCTACAGTAATACATAGTCAATGGTGTGGGAGACTGATATTTGAACATTTAGCTGAGTGCAGCCTGAATTGAACACACGGGTGCACAATGAGATGCTGGGTCCTTTCCAGTCTTTACCATTGGATGATGCGCCATTTGTTGAACTCTAAGACTGAATGGAGCCTTGTGGAGATCTGTGTTACAAGCAAACATTTAACAGACAAATCGACAAAATTGCCATTGGACACTGACATGTCGACCCGACCCTGCAACCCGACATGAGATAGGGACCAGAGATGGTCAAAGTGAAATCACAGTGAATGAGGAGGGAGCATCAAAAAATGGCCTTTTCGGGACTGGGAGGGAGATTACTTAATTAATCTTCCCTTTGAAATGTTCTTTCTTTCGGAGTTTTGTTAGCGGGGTCGCTAGTGTCAGGGTCTCTAGTGTATTTGATGAGAGTGGTTCAGGCACACGTTGTGGAGATGGTCACTGGCTCCAAACTACGACCCAGTCCTGACTGATTTTACACACACCTGTTGATGCAGACCCTGTCATTCCCACAGGGGAACAGCTGAAACTGACACCCGGAAGCGGCAAGGACAGACCACTATAAATACTGGAAGAAACATCAAAGAAGCGCTTCGCAGGAGGCTCCAGAGCACTTGATGATGTTGCCTAGCCAGGGGACGAAACGTTTGCAACGAAAACTTCCAGCTCGGCGAACAGAACCACAACAACGAGCACCCGAGCTACAAATCTTCGCACAAACCTTGAGCAGTTACAGCGCTGACCAATCTCTGACCCAGTATCAAACACAGACTGTGTCACTAAAGTCCCACTAAAGTCCCACTGTTCCCACTAAAGCTGGGAATAA
The DNA here is from genome assembly GCF_020745735.1 of Hemiscyllium ocellatum. Classification (NCBI taxonomy): domain Eukaryota; kingdom Metazoa; phylum Chordata; class Chondrichthyes; order Orectolobiformes; family Hemiscylliidae; genus Hemiscyllium; species Hemiscyllium ocellatum. The sequence continues at coordinate 19,238 of NW_026867447.1, read as the reverse complement.
TTACACACTTGAACATATGTTTATTACACAAACAACCATATGTTTATGACAAATTGAATATAGTTTTATGTACAACTGAAGACAAGTTATTAATTATTAAGAAATAATTAATAACAAACAGGTTTATTGTACAATTGAACAAATTGCAGAGCATGGAGTACAGGAGTTGGAATGTCTTGTTGCAGGTGTACAAGAGTTCTTTGAAGAAGTAACAAAGAGGATTGATGAGGACAGAGCAGTAGATGTGATCTAAAATGGACTTCAGTCAGGCTTTGACAAGATTCCCCATGGGCGACTGATTAGCAAGGTTAGATTTCATGAAATACAGGAAGAACTAGCCATTTGGATACAGAACTGGCTCAAAGGTAGAAGAGTGGTGGTGGAGGGTTGTGTTTCAGACTGGAGGCTTGTGACCACTGGAGTGCCACAAGGATCCTCTACTTTTTTGTCATTTACTTAAATGATTTGGATGTGAGCATAAGAGGTACAGTTAGTAAGCCTGCAAATGACATCAAAATTGGAGGTGCAGTGGACAGTGAAGAGGGTTACCTCCGATTACAACAGGATCTGGACCAGATGGGCTAATGGGCTGAGAAGTGGCAGACGGAATTTAATTCAGACAAATGCGAGGTGCTACATTTTGGGAAAGCAAAATCTTAGCAGGACTTATATTCTTAATGGTAAGGTCCCAGGGAGTGTTGCTGAACAAAGAGACCTTGGAGTGCAGTCGCAGGTAGATAGGATAGTGAAGAAGGCGTTTGGTATGCTTTCCTTTATTGGTCAGAGTATTGAGTACAGGAGTTGGGAGGTCATGTTGCAGCTGTGCAGGACATTGATTAGGCCACTGTTGGAATATTACATGCAATTCTAGTCTCCTTCCTATTGGAAAGATGTTGTGAAACTTGAAAGGGTTAAGAAAAGGTTTACAAGGATGTTGCCTGGGTTGGAGGATTTGAACTATAGGGAGAGACTGAACAGGATCGGGCTGTTTTCCTTGGAGCGTCAGAGGCTGAGGGGTGACCTTATGGAGGTTTACAAAATTATGAGGGGCATGGATAAGGTAAATAGGCAAAGTCTTTTCCCTGGGGTTGGGGAGTCCAGAACTGGAGGGCATAAGTTTAGGATGAGAGGGGAAAGATATAAAAGAGACCGAAGGGGCAACTTTTTCACGCAGAGGGTGGCACGCGTATGGAATGAGCTGCCAGAGGAAGTGGTGGAGGATAGTACAATTGCAACATTTAAGAGGCATTTGGATGGGTATATGAATTGGAAGGGTTTGGAGGGATATGGGCCGGGTGCTGGCAGATGGGACTAGATTGGGTTGGGATATCTCCTCGGCATGGACGGGTTGGACTGAAGTGTCTGTTTCCATGCTGTACATCTCTATGACCCTATGACTCTATGACATGAGTGAGGTCACATTTGGAATACTGTATGCAGTTCTAGTCGCTCTACTATAGAAATTAACTATTAAACTAGAAAGAGGGCAGAAAGGATTTCCTAGGATGTTACCTGGACTGGAAGGTTTGAGCTACAAGAAATGAGATAGGATGGGACATTTTTCCCTGGAGTGTAGGAGATTCAGGGGTGACCTTATACAGAACTATAAAATCATGAGAGGCATAGATAAGGTAGGTAGCCAGAAGCTTTTCCCCAAGGGAGTCTAAAAGTCTGGGGCATATGTTTAAGGTGAGAGGGGAGAGATACAAAAGGGTATAGAGAGGCAGTTTTCTTTACACTGAGGATGGTGAGTGACTGGAATGGGCTGCCAGAGGTGGTGGAAGTGAGTGCAATTTCATCATTTAAGAAATATTTAGACAGGTGTATGGATGGGTTCGATACGGGGAGTACATGGACCAAACACAGGCAAAAGGGACTAGTTTAACGTTGAAAACTGGACAGCATGAGCATGTTGGCTGAAAGGCCGTTTCTATGATGGTGATCTCTCGGACCCTTTTATAAAAGCTTCACAGTCACAGCTCCATCTCCCTCTGCTCGATGGTGAATATCACCCAAACACCAGCACTCACCAGCTGCTACTGAAAGTTTCTGCTGAATACTCCACATCATTCCCATTCTATTTCAGAATTCCAGGAATTGTTTTTCTTGAGCCAATGTAATATCTCATGTGTTTCACTTGATGGAGGTGAGAGAAATACACCTCTCAGTAATATCAAATCCAAATAGTTGGCAATTTCTTGATCCTTTGATCACACAAATACTCGGACACCAGCCCTGCATTCTCTCAGTGATCGGAGCTGCTTCTTTCCATCTGAACTGAACTGATTCCTCCATAATCTAAGAAAGAAATTAATGATTAATAACCAACCAATTAATAAAGTCAAAATGACAGAATCATTCATAATTTTCCAATTGAAACACAATTTGAAATTAAACTGTGAGCAGCTACACAGTAACAAATTGGTGTAAGTGGTGGGGGAGAGAGAATCTAATGAGCTGCTGCACACACAGACAGTGCTGTAAGAAACTAAGGTGTTGATATTTGGGGAATTGTAAATTGAGGATGTAGCTGGACTGAAGGAAATCACATTGGACTTGTAATGCAGTGACCTAGAGTATAAATACCAGCAACTGGCTGAATTTTATCTCAAATAATTAATCCATCTGAAATTGAAAGTTAGTTTCATAGTCACCATTGCAGAACCATTACAGTGATTGCTGTAAATACATATCTGCTTCACTCATGTCCATCACCAAAGGGAATCTGGGAATCTTACCTAGTCTGGCCCAGAGGTATTTTCAGAAGACATTAAATAGTTCTGACTGATAAAGATGTGATTAAAGATGTATGTTTCAGATATGAATATGGAATGAAAATGGGATGGATATCTGGTTTCAACTTTGGCACTAAAATTTACAACACACATAATTAACACAGTAATGACTCCTTCCTAACGACTGGTATCAAGATGGATATGGGCAAGGATTTTTATTCTGCTGATTTTTCATCACTTCATACTGAAATGTTGATTGCACTTTGAACATCACCTCAAAGACGTGCTTCAAATGGCAAGGACGGAGAACAGATTCCGACTGGGGAGCATCAGATTCTCAGGAGCAACACAAGGAACCAAATTCGTTAGTTCGTGAGGACGTTGTCAACCAGACTAGACCTGAAACTCGCGCAAAGGGAACCAGTAAGAGATAACAACTTGTTTCAACTTAATGAGATGGGAGTTGTGGAGGCCATGGGGCTCAGCAGGAGAAAGAGCATCCACTAGAGGTTTGTAGTGAGAAGTGACTGAGGAAAATTCTGGGAGTTGAATCACTAGAACAGGGAAGGAGATTGCTGAGTATTCAGTGTCAAAGAACAGCTGGATTAACCCCTGGAAAGGGAGGGGGAACAGCAGTGTATGTGATTCAGGTGGGAACTAACAATCAACAACTTTAAGGCAGAGCAAAGAGTGTCTTTCAGCAAGGTGACGGTCCACCAGGAGCAGTTGATGTTTGTCTCGTTGTGCGTCCTGGGGAACAGACTGTAGAGTACAGAGTCTTGCGTCAGGGAGCTGCTCAGGATGAACCTTGACAAAGGCCACTGCATCTTTCTCCAGATTTCCTTTGCAAAGACAAATTCCAGAAGGAGATGTGTGACAGTCTCTCTCCCCCCGACAACCCCTTAGAGAGTAGCATGCTGAGGCGAAGAGAGTCCGGGTGTGAGATAGAGAGAGAGAGACAGAAAAAGAGAAGAGGATTCAACGACAGAAGTGGGGCTGTCTAGTTGCCTACATGCAGTGCCTTGGTGAGACTACACCTGAAGTCATGTGTGCAGTTTTTGTCCCTTATCCAATGAAGGACATTCATGCATAGAAGGAATATAACAAAGGTTTCCCAGACTGACTCGTGGGATAGCAGGACTGATGAATGAAGAGAGACTGGATCAGTTATTTTCACTGTAGGTTAGAATAATATGGGGCATCTTTTAGAAACCTACAAAATAGGAAAGGTCAGGGTAAAAACAGGAAGGATATTCCCAAGGTCCAGAACAAGGGGTCAATGTCTAAGGATCTGGGGTAGGCTATTTCGAGCTGAGATGAGGATAAATTTCTTCACTCAGGTTGAGGTGAGTCTGTGAAATTCACTGTCAGAGAGAGTGTTTGTTGGCTAAAACTCTGAATTGTTGTAAAGAAAAAGTTAAATATTGTTCTCAAAATGAACAGAAATTTCTGGTGAAACTTAGCAGGTTTACAGAGAGAGAAAGAGAGTCAGCTGTGAAGAAGGATCACTGGATTCGAAACATTTTACTTTCTCTCCACAGATGCTGTCAGGCGTGTTGAGTTTCTTAAGCAATTTTGGCTTTTGTTTCAGGTTTCTATTATCTGCATTTCTTTGCTTTAGTATGCCATGTTGTGGCTGTGCAGGCCATTGCTTTGGCCACTTTTGAAATGCTGCATGCAGCTCTGGGCTTCTTGCTATAGGAAGGATGTTGTGGAAGTTGAAATGGTTCAGAAAGGATTTACAAGGATGTTGTTGGGGTTGGAGGGTTTGACCTAGAGGGAGAGGCTGAATAGGTTGGGACATGGGAGGCTGAGGGGTGACTTTATATCAAGGTTTATAAAACCATACAAGGTTTATAAAACCATATTAGGGGCATGGGTAGGGCAAATAGACAAGATGTGTTCCCCAGGGTTGGGGGAGACCAAAACTAGGGTGCATAGGGTTAAGTTGGGGGCAAGATTTAAAAGGGACCTAAGGGGCAACGTTTTCACACAGAGGGATGGTATGAGATTGGAGTGAGCTGCCAGAGGAAGTGGTGGAGGCTGGGACAATTACAGCATGTAAAAGGCATCTGGATGGGTTTATGAATGCGAAGGGTTGAGGGGGATTAGGGCCAAATGTTATCAAATAGAGTCTGTGATGATGCTGCTCCTTTAACAAGGTTCTGTTGTACTTGGTTTTCTTTCCCCCCAGAGAGATCGTAAAAGACACAGGTTCCAAAAGGTTTGGGTTTCGAAGGGTTTTAGGGCCAGTTTGATTATAGCTACAGATACTGCCTCCATCAAAAAGTTTTAGTTTTAAAAGACATTTGTGCAATGAAAGGGGAATGGTCACTTCTCCCAGCTCAGCTTTTCTCTGGTTTGATTTGGTTTTTGGAAGTCTGGCTATTCACTGAAAGCAGACAGGTAGTGTTTTGAGGCTGCAGATCCAAGAAACAGTTACGTGAAAGAAGCAGGTTCGTGCTGATCCTCTCTGTCTGACATCTCTCCTGTAAGACCCTGTTTGATGTTACCTTTTGCGCCACGAGGTGTTTATGGGGATTATTGCAAGTACAGGGAACAACAGGTAAAGTCTGTTTGGTTTTTGGATAGGTGAGGTTATTCTGCATTCCGTTCTCTTTTGCTTCTATTTCATTGGGTAATCTTGTAAATAAATTTGGTTTTGTTTAAAATGAAGTGGTTTGACCAACGGCACCTCTCCTGGAATATCCACTTTACACCTTCTTAAAACAATGAGCAAAGTTAGGGTCTGGGATACTTTCTTGAAATGTTTTGAGGGGGTCTGGCCTGGTCCATAACAAGTCAGAGACATGTACATCACAGAAACAGATCCTGAGGTCCAACTCGTCCATGCTGACCAGATATCCTAACCCAATCTAAAAATCATTCAACACTAACTTTTGGAGCACTGCTCCTTCATCAGGTGGTTGTCCGGAGCAGCGCTCTGAAAGCTAGTGCTTCCAATTAAACCTTTTGGACTATAACCTGGTATTGAGGGATTTTTAAACTTTGTATACCCTAGTCCAACACTGGCAGCTCCACATCCTAACCTAATCTAGTCCCATTTGCCAGCGCTTGTCCCATTTCCTTCCTATTCTTGTGCCCACCCAGATTTTTATCAATGACCTGGAGGAGAGGCTAAAAGGTTGGGTGAGCAAGGTTGCGGATGATAAGAAAGTCGGTGGAGTTGTTGACAGTGAGGAAGGATGTGGCAGGTTACAGCGGGATATAGATAGGCTGCAGAGCTGGGCAGAAAGGTGGCAAATGGAGTTCAATGTAGGTAAGTGTGAAGTGATTCACTTTGGTAAGAATAACAAGAAGATGGAGTACTGGGCTAATGGTCGGATACTTGGTAGTGTGGATGAGCAAAGGGATCTTGGTGTCCATGTACACAGATCTCTGAAAGTTGCCATCCAGGTAAATAGTGCTGTGAAGAAGGCATATGGCGTACTGGCTTTTATTGGTAGAGGAATTGAGTTCCGGAGTCCTGAGGTCATGTTGCAGTTGTATAAGACTGGTGCGGCCGCATCTGGAGTATTGTGTGCAGTTTTGGTCACCATACTTTTGGAAGGATGTGGAGGCACTGGAACGGGTGCAGAGGAGGTTTACCAGGATATTGCTACCAGTATGGTAGGAAGATCGTATGAGGAAACACTGAGGCACTTGGGGCTGTTTTCATTGAAGAAAAGAAGGTTTAGGGGTGACTTGATAGAGGTGTACAAGATGATTAGGGGTTTAGATAGGGTTGACCATGAGAACCTTTTTCCACGTATGGAGTCAGATATTACAAGGGGGCATAGCTTTAAATTAAGGGGTGGAAGGTATAGGACAGATTTTAGGGGTAGATTCTTTACTCAGCGAGTTGTGAGTTCATGGAATGCCCTGCCAGTGACAGTGGTGGACTCTCCCTCTTTATGGCCATTTAAACGGACATTGGATAGGCATATGGAGGATAGTGGGCTAGTGTAGATTAGGTGGGCTTGGATCGGCGCAACATCGAGGGCCGAAGGGCATGTACTGCGTTGTATTTTACTATGTTCTATGCCTTTTAAACGTCATAATTGTACCAGCCTCCACCATTTCTCTGGCAGCTCATTCCATACACGCACCACCCTCTGCATGAAGAGATTGCCCCTTAGGTCCCTATTCAGTGTTTCCCCTCTCACTCTCTAAACCTACACCCTCTAGTTCTGGACTCCCCCATCCCAGAGAAAGACCTTGTCTATTTACCCTAACCATGGGACTCATTATTTTATAAACCTCTATAAGATCACCCCTCAACCTCCAACGCTCCAGAGAAAACAAAGTTTATTCAGCCTCTCCGTACAGCTCAAAGCCTCCAACACTGACAACAACTTTGTAAATCTTTTCTGAACCCTTCCAAGTTTCACAACATCCTTCCTCTAGGAGAGAGACCAGAATATTCCAAAAGTGGCCGAACCAATGTCCTATACAGCTTCAACATGACCTCCCAACTCCTATACTCAGTCCTCTGACCAATATGGGAAAGCATACCAAATGCCTTCTTCACTATTCTATCTACCTGTGACTCCACTTGCAAGGAACTATGAACCTGCACTTCAAGGTCTCTTTGTTCAACACAGTCCCCAGGACCTTCCCGTTAAGTGTACAAGTCATGCCCTGATTTGCCTTTCCAAAATGTAGCACCTCACATTTATCTAAATTAAACTCCATCTGAACTAGATTAATTTGGGGTATCTGTTCGGCATGGACAGTTAGAGAAAAGGGCCTGTTTCTGTGCTGCACATCTCTATGACGCCAGGCAGATAAAGTTCTTAAGGGTTAAAGGGGTCAAGGATATCGGGGAGAAAACAGGAACAGGGTTCAAAGGTGGATAATTATCCATGGTATATTTAATGATAGATTAGGGTCTATGGGCCGAATGGCCTGATGCTGCTCCGATTTTCTATGTTCCGGTGAATTAATATGTTAAGCACACCTGAAGAACATGCTGTGGACATGACTACAGGAAATTATTGTTTGCAATACAATGGAAATGTTTAATATTTTAACTTATGCACTCACTGAATCAGCTCCAAATTCTTGCAGTTGATGAAGTTTCTCATTTTCGGAATGCAATCATCTGTGAATTTATTTCCATCCAGGTATAGTATTGACAATGATTCGCTCTGATTAAATGCCATCCTGCAAACTAAAGATCGATAATTACAAATCAGTTTTCAATATGTCTCAAAAAGATAAAAGAAATTCCACTGAAAGGAAGAGAAATAATTGGAGCAGCATAACAAAGTGAGAAAGCTTTTGAACCATCAGCCTCCTTTTCATTTTATTTGACTTAGTTTGTCATTACTAATAATCAATTAACTTTAATGCTTTTAGTCTTTCACACTATTATTTCTTAATTGAAAGACATTACTCTTAATTTTGAAAAGAATATGCGTTCCTACAGCCTCACAGAATCAAACAGGGTACAGTGCAGGAGGAGGTGATTCGAGGCTCCGAATGAGCAATTCACTTCCTGCCACTCTGTATCCCGTATCCCTGTGCACTGGGCCTTTCCATACCAAAGTTTAATTCCTTTCTGAACACTTCAGTTGAACCGGCCTCTGCCATGATGTCAGTCAGGCACAACCAATGTTCAAAACATCGACTCTCCTGCTCTTTGGATGCTGCCTGACTGGCTGTGCTTTTCCAGCACCACACTCTTGACTCTAGTCTCCAGCATCTGCAGTCCTCACCTTCTCCTATATATTCAACAGTGGTCATGCCAAAGATAAAGCAAATTCCCGACTTGCCACATATCATTGCACATAAAATTTGGGGTTAATGTTGGGAAGATTACGTACTCCAATCGCTTTGTTTTGCATTCCGAATGAGCCAATGATGCAGACAAAATGTTGATTCCTGTATCTCCAATGTTATTGTCATTCAGCCTAACAGCCAAGAAAAAAAAACAATCAAGAAGTGGGAAATCTCTCGGATTAACATAACATAAACTTCACCTTACAGAAACTCCACCAATTATTTCTCATTGGCACACTGAGGCATGGGCAGATAGAACAGTGTTGTGCAGTATTAGAAAACAGATGGAAATCTTGCATTAACTATTCTCACTGAATTATTTGGTGACCAGTGAACACACATTTCAAACAGTAGATTAATTGCTGGAATGGTGAAAAATGAGAGGTGTACAGTTCTTATCATATATTTTACTCAGTAAATTGCTGTTACTCGTTCACTGACTGAAAGGCTATTGACAGTACAACCCAGCACAACTCTGAAAAGAGGAATTTGATATATACCTGAAGGAGAAAACATGTGATAGCTTTGAGGGAAAAGGAGGGGAATAGGATGAAGTGTGTCGGCCATTTAAGGAGCCAGTGCAGACATAATTGGCCAGATGGCCTTATTATGTACTACCCATTTTATGACCTGGAAATAGAATATATATTTTAACACAAAACTGGACACATGGGATTCAGGGAGAGCTTGCCAATTGGATACAAAATTGGCTTAACAGCAGGAGACAAAGTGGAGTTTTGTTTTTCAGACTTGGAGGCCTGTCACCACTGATGTTCCATGGGGATCGGTTCTGGCTGGTCTTTTGTCACTTATAGAAACGATTTGGATGAAAATACAGAAGGCATGGTTAGTAAATTTGCAAATTATATCAAAATTGGTGGCATAGTAAAGAAGAGGATTTTCTCAGGGATTTTGACAAAATTGGTCAATCGGGTGAGAAATGGCAGATGGAGTTCAATCTAGATAAATGCATTTTGATACAACAAACTTGGGGAGAGGTTAATCAGTTAATGAGAGGGCTTTGGGTAGTGTTGTACAACAGAGGGAGCTAAGGATTCAGGTGCATAATTCTTTGAAGTTTGATTTGGTGAGGCCTCTTCTGGAATACTGTGTCCAGTTACAGTCACTTAGGTAAAAGAAGAATATTATTAAGGTGGAGAAGGTTCAGAAAAGGTTTACCAGGAAGCTGTTGATATGGAAGGTTTGAGTTATAAGGACAGGCTTGATAGACTGGGATTTTTTCCCACTGGAGCATAAGAGGTTGAGAGGTAACCTCAAAGGGTTATAAAATCATCAGCGGTATAAAAAGGCTTAATGGTAGGGGTCTTTTCCTGAGGATGGGGGATTTCAAGACTAGGGGCACATTTTTAAGGTGAGAGGAGACAGAGTTAAAAAAAGTCACAAGAAGAATTTTTTTGAAACTCAGAGGGTAGTCCCTGAGGAAGTGCTGGATATGGGTGCAATTAGTGGCAGATGGAGTTTAATTCAGATAAATGCGAGTTGCTGCATTTTGGGAAAGCAAATCTTAGCAGGATTTATACACTTAATGGTAAGGTCCTAGGGAGTGTTGCTGAACAAAGAGACCTTGGAGTGCAGGTTCATAGCTCCTTGAAAGCAGAGTTGCAGGTCGATAGGATAATGAAGAAGGCGTTTGGTATGCTTTCCTTTATTGTTCAGAGTATTGAGTACAGGAGTTGGGAGGTCATCTTGCGGCTGTACCGGACATTGGTTAGGCCACTGTTGGAATATTGCATGCAATTTTGGTCTCCTTCCTATCGGAACGATGTTGTGAAACTTGAAAGGGTTCAGAAAAGGTTGACAAAGATGATGCCAGGGCTGGAGGATTTGAGCTATTGGGAGAGGCTGGACAGGCTGGGGCTGTTTTCCCTGGAGCATCGGAGGCTGTGGGGTGACCTTATAGAGGTTTACAAAATGATGAGGGGCAGGGAGAAACTAAATAGACAGTCTTTTCCCTGGGGTTGAGTAGTTCAGAACTAGAGGGCATAGGTTTAGGGTGAGAGGGGAAAGATATAAAAGAGACCTAAAGGTCGACTTTTTCACGCAGAGGGTGGTACGTGTAGCCAGAGGATGTGGTGGAGGCTGGTACAATTGCAACATTTAAGAGGCATTTGGATGGGTATATGAATAGGTAGGGTTTTGTGGGATATGGGCTGGGTGCTGGCAGGTGGGACTAGATTGGGTTGGGATATCTGGTCGGTGTGGACAGTTTGGACCGAAAGGTCTGTTTCCGTGCTGTACATCTCTATGACCCTATGACTCTAAAAGATATTTCGATAAATACATGAGAAGGAAAGGTTCGGAGGGATATGGGCCTGGAGCAGGCAGGTGGGACAAGTTTAGTTTGGGATTACGTTCATCATAGACTGGTTGGACCAAAGGGTCTGTTTCCATGTTATTTGACTCTATGACAAGTTGAACGCAAGATAGAAAATTGATTGTCTTATTTTCAATTTTTTAAAACATTTGTGCAATTATATTCCATTGAACTCAACCATTTCTTTTACTCTTTGCTGGATCACATATGGATAATTGTGAGGCACTATTGCCCTGCTTGGATAACACAAAGAAAAAGACTTATAGACATCAATCAATCAATAAATTCCTGCTTCTCTGATGTATTTAACAATACACAAGACATGTTTTCAGTTCCAGAATGGATAATAGTTTATCCCAACAGTCATGTAAAATATGTGGCGATAAGCTGCCCAATCTCCCTGCTGCTGAGGTGAATGGTGAATTTTGTACTACCACAAAGGGCAGATCATGTCTCGTGTAAATCACAGACTGTTGAACCTCTATTTCAAACCCATCCTGACACTCACCCGTAACAATTTCAGATACATGAATGGCAGCCTTGCTGTGTTAGCAATGTATTCTGCATTGAACTAGGTACAGCATTCACTTACTATTTATCTAGCGAATGGTTAGGTCAAATACAATATCAGATTAGCTTTGGTTTGTAAAAGTAAACTACAAAGGATGATATTCATCTCTGCAATGGCACACAGTTGGTGACAGAGGTTGGGTTCAACAGTTTGATTTGCCACCTGATCTCCATTGCTATTCTCTGTCAGTGAACTATGTTCAGTCACATACCAGGTCTGTTCATTTAATTGAGGGCCTCTTAGGATTAGTGTTCGAACCTTCGCCAATTTTTCTTTTCGTTTAATTTATTATTTTATCAATTTTGATTTGTAGCTGTGACGTGCAATGAGCTGGAAATGATCTTTGGATTGTGAACATCAACTTGTGTTTCAAGAAAACAAACAAACAAGCTGCTGTTTGTTTGTGAGGTGGGGCCTCACAGTTAATGGCAGGTCAGCTCTTGATCAATAGGATCCTGTAGGTATTTCAGCACAGTGGGAGAGCAGCACATTGAACCAGATAAGAGATGTTTGGGAATTGATCAGGCCAGTACCTGGGAATTGTTGTGAACAAGAGCTGAAAATGTGTTGCTGGAAAAGCGCAGCAGGTCAGGCAGCATCCAAGGAACAGGAAATTCAACGTTTCGGGCATAAGCCCTCCATCAGGAATGAGGAAAGTGTGTCCAGCAGGCTAAGATAAAAGGTAGGGAGGAGGGACTTGGGGGAGGGGCGGTGGAGATGTGATAGGTGGAAGGAGGTCAAAGTGAGGGTGATAGGTTGGAGTGGGGTGGGGCGGAGAGGTCAGGAAGAAGATTGCAGGTTAGGAGGGCGGTGCTGAGTTCGAGGGATTCGAATGAATCAAGGTGGGGGGAGGGGAAATGAGGAAACTGGAGAAATCTGAGTTCATCCCTTGTGATTGGAGGGTTCCCAGGCAGAAGATGAGGCGCTCTTCCTCCAACCGTCGTGTTGTTATGGTCTGGCGATGGAGGAGTCCAAGGACCTGCATGTCCTTGGTGGAGTGGGAGGGGGAGTTGAAGTGTTGAGCCACGGGGTGGTTGGGTTGGTTGGTCCGGGTGTCCCAGAGGTGTTCTCTGAAACATTCCGCAAGTAGGCGGCCTGTCTCTCCAATATAGAGGAGGCCACATCGGGTGCAGCAGATGCAATAGATGATGTGTGTGGAGGTGTGAATTTGTGGCGGATATGGAAGGATCCCTTGGGGCCTTGGAGAGAAGTAAGGGAGGAGGTGTGGGCGCAAGTTTTGCATTTCTTGCAGTTGCAGGGGAAGGTGCCGGTAGTGGAGATCGGTTTGGTGGGGGGTGTGGACCTGACGAGGGAGTCACGGAGGGAGTGGTCTTTTCGGAACGCTGATAGGGGAGGGGAGGGAAATATATCCCTGGTGGTGGGGTCCATTTGGAGGTGGCGGAAATGACGGCGGATGATACGCTGTATATGGAGGTTGGTGGGGTGGTAGGTGAAAACCAGTGGGGTTCTGTCCTGGTGGCGGTTGGAGGGGCGGGGCTCAAGGGCGGAGGAACGGGAAGTGGAGGAGATGCGGTGGAGAGCATCGTCGATCATGTCTGGGGGGAATCTGCAGTCCTTGAAGAAGGAGGCCATCTGGGCTGTACGGCATTGGAACTGGCCCTCCTGGGAGCAGATGCGGTGGAGACGAAGGAATTGGGAATATGGGATGGCGTTTTTACAGGGGGGCAGGGTGGGAGGAGGTATCGTCTAGGTAACTGTGAGAGTCAGTCAGTTTATAGTAGATGTCCGTGTTGATTCGGTCGCCTAAGATAGAAATGGAAAGATCTAGGAAGGGGAGGGAGGAGTCTGAGACAGTCCAGGTGAATTTGAGGTCGGGGTGGAAGGTGTTGGTAAAGTGGATGAACTGTTCAACCTCCTTGTGGGAGCATGAGGCAGCGCCGATACAGTCATCGATGTAGCGGAGGAAAAGGTGGGAGGTGGTGCCAGCGTAGTTGCGGAAGATGGACTATTCCACATATCCTACAAAGAGGCAGGCATACCTGGGGCCCATACGGGTGCCCATGGCAACTCCTTTGGTTTGGAGGAAGTGGGAGGACTGGAAAGAGAAGCTGTTCAGGGTGAGGACCAGTTCAGTCAGTTGAAGGAGGGTGTCAATGGAAGGGTACTGGTTGGTACGGCGGGAATGGAAGAAGTGGAGGGCTTTGAGTCCTTCATGATGGGGGATGGAGGTGTACAGGGACTGGATGTCCATCGTGAAGATAAGGCGTTGGGGACCGGGGAAGTGAAAGTCATGGAGGAGGTGGAGGGCGTGGGTGGTGTCCCGAACGTAGGTGGGGAGTTGTTGGACTAAGAGGGACAGGACCGTGTCGAGGTATGCAGAGATGAGTTCGGTGGGGCAGGAGCAGGCTGAGACAATGGGTCGGCCCGGGCAGTCAGGTTTGTGGATTTTGGGCAGGAGGTAGAAACGGGCAGTGCGGGGTTGTGGGACTATGAGGTTGGAGGTGGCAGATGGGAGATCCCCTGAGGTGATGATGTTATGGATGGTCTGGGAGATGATGGTTTGGTGGTGGGAGGTGGGTCATGGTCAAGGGGGCAGTAGGAGGAGGTGTCTGCGAGCTGGCGTTTGGCCTCAGCGGTATAAAGGTCGGTGCGCCAAACTACTACCACGCCACCCTTGTCTGCCGGTTTGATAGTGAGGTTGGGGTTGGAGCAGAGGGAGTGGAGGGCTGCACGTTCCAAGGGTGAGAGGTTGGAGTGGGTAAGAGGGGTGGACAGGTTGAGGCAGTTAATGTCGCGGCGGCAGTTGGCTATAAAGAGGTTGAGGGCAGGTAAGAGGCCAGCACGGGGTGTCCAGGTGGATGGGGTGTGTTGGAGGTGGGAGAAGGGGTCGTCAGAGGGTAGGTGAGAGTCTTGGTTGAAAAAGTAGGCATGGAGGCGAAGGCGGCGGAAGAATTATTCAATGTCTCACCGCGTGTTGAACTCGTTAATCCAAGGGCATAGGGGAATGAAGGTGAGGCCTCTGCTGAGGACTGATCTTTCATCCTCAGAGAGGGGGAGGTCTGGAGGGATAGTGAAAACACGGCAGGGCTGGGAGCTAGGACCTGCTGTAGGACTGCAGCTGGGAGTGGGGGTGGGGTTAGGCGCAGGGGCGGGGACGGAGATCGGCGTGGGGGCGGGGTTACACGTGGTGACGGAGATCGGTGTGGGGGCGGAGACACATGAGGCGTTGTGGTCGTGCAGGTTAGTGATGTCACTGAGGGCGGAAGTGGCTGCGGCGACGGCAACCCAAGGGGCGGAAATGGCTGTGGCGACGAAAAAAACCCTGTTATTCCCGATAGTCGCGGGGGTCGTGAATCCGTCGGCGATGGTCTTCCTGGCGATCGTGGAGGCGGTTGTCTGGACGGCGATCGCGGAGGCTGCGAACAAGCTTGGGATAGAACATAAAATCAAAAGAACTGTGGGTACTGGACATAACAAACAAAAACAAAAATTGAGGGAAAAGCGCAGCAGGTCTGGTAGCATCTGTGGATAGATATATTTCGGTCCAATGAGCTTTCCTCAGAACAGCAATTTCCATTTGTTTCTGGGAGAGAATGAGATGGTCAAACATAGGCATAGATCACGGTTTAGGTTGGTTTTTGGGACTGTGCTTTTGAGAGAATGAACTTGGCTATTGATGTTACAGCATGAAGATGTAAATGCTCCCGCCTAACCTTCCACTTTATTTCAGAATTTCAGTCCTCAGAGTGAATTCAAAGGTGGCACAGATCGATATCTTCAGAAAATTAACAAAGAAACTATCAATATACATTGAGAATAAGATATGAAAACCACTTAATCTGGCCAGTTTTGTTACTTTATTTTACTTATCCCTTCACTCTATTTATTTATTTGTCTGTCTGTCTGTCTGTCTTTTGTGTGAATTGCCCTGAAAACAAGGTTACTGATTTCAAACTTTGTTGTTTAATTTTGCTCTGCTAAAGTTCCTATATTGGTAATAAATTGCTTTTTGTTGTTGTTTCAGTTATTAACCTACCACCTAGGTTTCATAATCAACAGAGTCTGCGATTGGTTATAAAGTCTGGTTAGGAATTGTTGAGGCTAAAATCTTTGAAGGTTTTAATTTTACTCTGTTGTGAACACAGAGGTACGGTGATTTGGCTCGGTTCTTTGTTTCCTTGTCATAGCACTCGTTAAAGACTCTGCCAGACTCCTTGTGGCTTTGAATGTCTCACAGTGTAAGACCAACTAAGTTAGCCTGGTGCTTGTTTTTGTTATAGTTAGAGCACTCAGTATCAAGGTCAATGTAGTAGTAGCGTTAAAAATAAAAAAAAGCATGGAAAACTCCTTGACTCTCAGAAAAAAAATGAATAGTAATTGTGATTCAGCTACTATAGTGACAAGTGGCTCAACAGTTAGCACTGTTTCCTCACTGCACCAAGGATCTGGGTTTGATTCCGCCCCTGGGTGACTGTCTGTGTGGAGTTTGCACATTCGCCCAGTGTCTGCATGGGTTGCCTCTGGGTACTCCAGTTTCCTCCCACAGTCAACCATGTGCAGGTTAAATGGACTGATCGTGCTAAATTGCCCATAGTGTCCAGGGATTTGCAGACTAGATGGGCTATAGAGTCATAGAGATGTACAACAAGGAAACAGACCCTTTGGTCCAACTTGTCCATGCTGACCAGACATCCTTAATTAGTCTAATCAAATTTGCCAGCATTTGGCCCATATCCCTCGAAGTGATTCCTATTCATATAACCATCAAGATGCCTTTTAAATGTTGTAATTGCACCAGCCTCCACCACTTCCTCTGGCAGCTCATTCCATACGCACACCATTATTTGTGAGAAGAAGTTGCCCCTTAAGTCCCTTTTAAATCTTTCCCCTCTCACTCCCAGATCCCAAGGAAAAGATCTTGCCTATTTAACCTAAACATGTTCCTCATGACTTTATAAACTCTATAAGGTCACCCTCAGCCTTCAATGCTCCAGGGAAAACAGTCCCAGTCCATTCAGCCTCTCCTTATAGGTCAAACGCTCCAACCCTGGCAACCTCCTTCTAAATCTTTTCTGTAGTCTTTCATGTCCCTTGGGAAATGCAGAGATAGGGGAGGGGTCTGGATGGGATGCACTTCAGAGGGTTGTTGATGGTCCAAATGAACATTTTCTGCTCTGTAGAGATTCTATGATCCAATGAAATTCATATCAGGTGAAATTTAAAAGAGAAAATCAATGGGTCATTGCCGACATGTTATCTAATTTCACCCGGATCAATACATACCTTAGAACTTTACATTTGTGGATTGCAGGGGCTAATCGTTTGATCCCCTCCTCCTGAATATAACATTTCTCCAAATTCAACTCCATCACTGATTCACAAAGTTGTACAACATGAGACATTACAAAACAGTCCATTGGGTTCAATCTCAGTGCATTCTTTGGATTGGAATCCCTAAAGTTCAAACGTTCCACAGATCCAATGGTCTTCTGAACTAAAGCTCTATTCTGAGACTCCGACAAATAATGGAATATGTTCAGCAGTTTCCTCTTTCCAGTGACTCTGTCCATGTTTTTGATTTCTGCCTGAACATTGGTCTGCAGCCAGTCTATCACCTGACAGGTCGTGTGATGAGACAGCGGACCCAGGAATGGTTCCAGATTTCGGATGAAGTGGGTGTTGAAAGACCAACTAAAAATCGAATAAAAATCTCAAACCGACCATCATCCTTCTTAAAAGCACAGTGAAGCATTTCTACCACGTTCTGATGCTTTGGACTCAAATACTGAGCCAGGGCAGCCAAGAATTCCTGGATGGTAAGGTGGAGAAATGTGTACACAATGTTTTTAGCTGTGTCATCCCTTTCCAAGATCTCCATCATGAATCCTGAAATAAATTTGCTGGACTCCAGCTGATGCTGAATGAAGTGATTCTCATTAAAAACAATTCTCCTTCTCAAAACTCCCTGGTAAGCCAACTCCCCGAGTGGCTGTAAAACCATCTGCTGGTCCTCAACATCTCGCTTGTGGTTGTCCAAGAGATTGGAAAGGTAGATGGAGAAAAGTTGAGTGATGGTTTTGGGAAGAGGTTGCTTGCATTTCAGCTGTGTAAAGAGCGGGCCTAAGGTTGAGCAAATGATCCAGCAATATGAAGGGTTGTAGCACATGGTGTACAGGATCTCATTCTCCTCGACGTGTTTGAAGACATTGGTAGCGAGTTGCTCACTGCCAAAAAACTTTCTGAAAAACTCTTTTCTTTCATCAGCAGGAAAGCCCAGGATCTCAGCCCAAAGGTTGACGTTGGCCTTTTCCAATGAGTCAAGGGCAGTCGGCTGGCTGGTCACCAGCACAGAACAACCTCTGAGCAGCTGTTGCTGTACCAGGGAGTGCACCATTTCAAAAACTTCACATCTGCAGTCAGGCACAACACAGTGATTCGCAGAGACATCACCAGCCAAGCGGCCAGTGAAATGAATCTGGTGTTTGTACTCATCTAATCCATCAAAAACCAAGAGAAGATATTCAGGTTTCATCCAGATATCGTCAATTATCTTTTCTAAATAAGGGTACTGATCCAATACCATTTCAGTCAGAGAAACGGCTCTGTTGATGGCATTAAGATTGCGAAATGTGAAATGTAGAACAAATTGGAACTGAGGATTGATGTTTCCTGCTGCCCATTCATGGACCATCCTCTGCACCATTGTTGTCTTACCAATGCCAGCCACTCCGCTAACCACCATGGTGCCAGACAGGCTGGAGTGGCCAAAATTGCTCCTGAATAATTGATCAATCCGGATTTTTTCAAATTCACTGGTGACGTACTTCCGCTGCCATTCTTCATGTTCCCTACCTCTGGAAAGGAGCTCATGTTCCACTAGTCTCCGTTCACGCAGAGTGGAAATAATGATAAGCTCTGAATATCGATCAGTGAGGGAAATGGTCGTTATTTTGCTGTTAGTGCATTTGACCACATGCTCGGTTTGGTGGAGGAGGTGTTGCTTGTGTTGATCTTGTATACCTTTCATGACAATGATCAAATATATGTTGGCATTGTTCTTATTTGTTAATTAACTACATTAAAACAATTAATGAGAAGCAAGGACGAGTTTGAGTTGGGTAGCAATACAAAATGTGAGTCGAATCCAAATTTTACTATGGCCGTGCTAGAAATTAATCTTGCTGAATAAATACTGAATTAAATTAAATATAAATCAGGGAGAATCAGATGGATTATAGTAGATTTTACATTATAACAGACAAGCCCCTCCACTCTATCGTCATCTCCATTTGAGGAGAATTTAACATTGGAACATCTGAGAAGCCAAATATTATCGCATTGTTCACTTATTATTATTTACTGTATTCATTTTTGTTTTTGTTTGTTGTCCCCAGTGGAGATTAATGTCTGCTTCAATCTCAGACAATTTATACCTAATGTAAACATATGCACAGTCCCTATTCAGCCAGTGGGCCATAACACTCACCTTTTTCAATACTTAATGTTGGGAACAGGATGACAAACCAGTGATACAATTAAATGTGCTATGTGAACCATAATTATAAAATAACACTGTCGATGTATAAGGATCACAGTGGGATATTCCACCAATTTTATCAACTCATTGTCCACTTCAGTGCAAAAGTTGAAGCCTCTCATTGTACAGTCTAAGATTGTATGTAAATGGACTCCCTATCTATTCTGAATCTTCATGTGAATCTACCTATACCCAGCTTGACCCCATATTTGATTTCATGTTTTAACAAGTCTGAGACATAGATGAAGCAAATCTTATCTCAATATGACCCTCAACATGTTTCCAAGTCAACTAGTTGCCTAGCCAGACAATGGA